>NC_071506.1:90872367-91497367 GCF_027887155.1 Malaclemys terrapin pileata | reverse complement strand
AAAGCTTCTCACAATGGGTGTAATGATCCTAGGGTCATGGTGGAAACCACTCATGGCAATGTGATGCTAAGCTACGACATCAGTGTTGTTCCCATAGATGTTTCTGGACAATGTGTTTAAATGTGTGGGCTCTGGAAACATTTGCTCACTCACACTGGGTAAGGTCAGGAGCTCCAATGAAGAATCCCATGGGAGGAGATCAGAGGAGCAGAAAAATTCCATAAGGTTCCCTCCACAGAGGTTCCTGTGAATCATCCCCTTAAGGGGGAGGCATTTGGGGCCATTTGAATTTGGCAGGTTGGTTGGAGGGAGATACAACATTTTAGCAACTGTGGAAATAGTGGAAACGTTACAAAGCCGCTTTCCACTTCAGCAAGACATAAAGATGATCCTCTTTACCCTACCAGTCCTGGTATCCACAATGAAGGGACATCTCAGATCTTTGGAGGCAAGTGCTGCCTCTGAGCTCTGACACTGGTTTCCCCATCCTCTATAGCACCTTAGCTCTCATGCTGCCATTACATGGAGCCCCATGCAACTTCACAGTAAAATCTTCAGGAGGCACCTAGTTCTGGTCCGTATTAACTGCTGGCCAGATTTCTGAACATGTGGCGCCATTTTATGACATGAACACCTCATGTGCTGAGTCAAACAATTTAGTTCATATACAATATGGAACAGCCATCAGATAAAAGACTTCTGAAAAAAATTACAACCTGTAAGACAAAGGTTGGGATTTTTTTCAAAAACCCTCAGTGTTGATCTAGTTCTGATCCCATTGACTTCAATGGAAGCAGAGTCTACTCCTGGGAGAATTCTGCATCATGTGCAGAATTCATGTGCGGTGCAGAATTTTTTTTCCGCAGAAAATACATTCTGCCAGAAAGGTGCTGCCGTTACTTCTTTCATCCACCAGGGGCTGCTGTGGTGCCAGAACAGAGAACAGCTCCTCCCTGGCAAGAGCAGGCCTAGCTGCTGACAGGGAAGAGAAAGAAGCTGCCTCACAGCACCCTGCCTATGGGGCCAGGTCAGGGGGCACAAGATATGGGGGGACAGACAGCATGAAGCGCCTGGGGCTGCTTGGGGGGGGGTCACAGATTGGGGGTCAGAAAGGCTAGTGGGGGAGGGAAGTGGAGGGACACATGGGGATAGAGGTGGCTGAGTGGGGGCACAGGACCACATGAAGGGAGGGGGTGACTGAATGGGGGTGCAGTGCTACATGGGGATGGGGGAGGGAGTGCAAGAACATGAGGGAGGAGGTGGCTGAGTGAGGGCACAGGCCACATGGAGATGGGGGAACGGGGTGGCTGAGTCAGGGTTCAGGGCCACATGGGGGAGGGGATGTAGGGATATATGGGGATGGGGGGAGGAAGGGTGTCAGAGTGGGGGTGCAAGGACACATGGGGACAGGGACAGATGTGCCTGACTGAATGAGAGTGGCTAGGGGTCAGCCAGGGTCTGCATGGTAGAGGCTCCCTAACAATCCCTCCCCATCCCAAAAAATCCTGTTCCATACTTCGCCCACCCAACAACCCTCCAAGTTGACACCCAGGCTCCTTCCCAGCAATTACTTCCCTCTCCTTCAGCTCCTCCATTACCCTGACTCTCCCAAGCCTTTGCACTTCTTCTGAGGGGTGCAGGAAATAATTTTCTGTATTGTAGTTTAAATAAATTATTACTCAGAGTTCTATATTAATACGTCTAATAAGGAATCTATTTGTCAAAAAACATTTCCTGTATCTTTTTTGTTGTCTGTATTGTTACAGACATAGTGGCTGATGGGTATTTTGAAATAAATTACCAAAATAATTGAAACTGGTGTGATTATATTGTTTTGACAACTAAATATGCAGAATTTTAAAATATTGTGTGCGGAATTTTTAGTTTGTTGGCGCAAATTCCCCCAGGAGTAAAGTGTTAGGTTGACACTGAGTACTTTTGAAAATTCCACTGTCAAAGTGTTATACTTATTGGCTTAAACAACAACAATCTTGTGCATCTTATCTTCAATTCCCTCAGCTATTTAGTCCTTTCATTTACATCATGTTTCCACAGGTGATGGAACTAGGAGTGCAGGGGATGCTGCTGTACCCCTTGGCTTGAAGTGTTTTCCATCATATAAAGGGTTTACAGTTTTGTTCAATGCTTCTCAGCATTGTTTTTGTGAGTTGGAAGACAGAAATACACAGGGGTGCTGGAACAAAGTTAAAGAAGCAGATGATAATCAGGAATACCATATAGCATTCGCTTCAGGAAAGGAGTTAAACAGGCTTGATCTCAAGATCATCTGCAATGCTAACTATGCTCCATGATCAACAGGTACTATAGGCAAGTTAGCATGATACAGTCTCACTGTGGAGCCCCCAAATCCTGTTATGTGCATGAAAATGTTTTTTATCACCATCAGTCAGAAAGAAAGTGCTTGTGAAATGAGCCTGAAGCAAACACAGGGTGGAAAGTGTGTCAGAAAAACTTCAGAGGTAAACAGAGTGCTGAAGCAGTGGGCACTTTGGGAAGGAGCATCCACTCATTTAGAGTCACCTGTCTGTGCAGGTCTCTAACCTCTGTTGTAACAGCAGCCAGTTGGATAAGTCTGTGGGAATGAGAATACAAAGTGGTGAGTCCTAACTGATTAGGAGCTTCTGGAATGAATCCCACAGACATGGTGTAGACCAGGGGTGGGCAAACTTTTTGGCCTGAGGGCCGCATCGGGTTTCGTAAATTGTATGGAGGACCGGTTAGGGGAGGGGGCCGTGGCCTGGCCCCCACCTCCTATCTGCCCTCCCCAGGACTCCTGCCCCATCCAACCCCCCCAGTTCCCTGATGGCTCCTCTGGGACCCCTGTCCCATCCACACACCCGCACTCCCTGTCCCCTGACTGCCCCCGGACTCCTGCCACCCCATCCAACCCCTCCTCTCATTCCTGACAGCCCCCCCTGGGACCCCTCCCCCATCCAACCACCCCTTCTCCCTGTCCCCTGACTGCCCCCAGAACCCCTGCCCCTGACTGCCCCTTGCCGCCCCATCTAACCCCCCCTCCTTCCTGACTGCCCCTCGGGACCCCTGCCCCCATTCAACTCCTTGTCCCCCCCCCCCCCCCCGACCACCACCTCGAACTCCCCGGCCCTCTATCCAACCCCCCCACTGCTCTCTGCCCCCTTATCTGCGCTGCCTGGAGCACCAGTGGCTGGCAGCGCTACAGCCGCGCTGCCCAGCTGGAGCTGCCGCCGCCACTGCCACCACGCAGCACAGAGCACCAGGTCAGGCCGGGCTCTGCAGCTGCACTGCCCCAGGAGCTCACAGCCCCGCCACCCAGAGCATTGCGCCAGCGGCGGAGCAAGCAAGCTGAGGCTGTGGGGGAGGTGGAACAGCAGGGATGGGGCAGGGGGCCAGCTTGGTTTAGAATGTAAGATTCCACAGACCACTGCTTTAATCCGATAGCTTGCAGAACACAACATGCAGCTTCTCCATTTATATCTCATTCAGAATTTCTAGTCAAATCCAAAACCTGGGATGGACAAATGTTACCTGGCTGCTATTCTCAGTACTCTAAAAGACCAGCATGGATCATGGAATGTATTCTCTATAAACAGTGCACCAAGGAAACAAGAAAATGAATAAAATAGGAAGGAAAGCTGGATACCTCTAGGGCTATCTTTAATCTTTGCTTTAGCATAATTGTAAAAATGCTCAGATGTTCAAAACCTGTTTTAGTTCTGTTAAGTGGGTTTGCTGGCCACTACACATACCCTATGTAGAAAAATGTCTCATTTAACCGAAAATATCATGTTCCCTGTTATACCTGAGCGTAATTTCAAACTATGTGCTAAGTAGAACACAGCAGTTAGTAAAATCAGCCATGCTCTAATTCAAATTGAATTGTACAATTAAAATAACAATCTACTATTTGAAGGAAACCACTAAACTAAATCACTTCCATTAACTGGATCAAGTTTTTCAGTAAGTACATTTAAGTGTTGGTGAAGTAACGTCCCCAGTGAAATCATCTTTCTTGAAAATATCCTTTAATTTTTACCATACTCATTTTAAAAAAAAATCTCATTGTGCTTGCACTCCTGTTTTTATTTAATTCACTAAACACACAACCCAAAACAAACTGTGATCCTGATTGTCAGTACCTGTAACTAATTTCACAAGCAGCATAGTCAGCAGTTTAATTCTATCTATGTGAAATTAAATCCTTAGGGCTCTGGTCTTAGGACTCTGATGCTGTGCTGACAAACGTGGCATAAAAGCATAAAGAGAGAGAGAGAAATCAATAAAATAGATTAAATAGATCTATTTGAAGCTAGACTCCCTGTGTGTCAGGAGACCGGATGGTAGACACTCATGCCTAGTGGTTGGAGCACGAGTCAGGTCTCATGGTTGGAGTCTGAATGCCAGTGCTCAAGTCAAAGCAGAGTCAGAGACAGGGATTGGAGTCAAAGGTCAGGACTGAAGTTAGAGTCCGAATGCCAGAGCCAAGAGTCAAGACAGAGTCAGAACTAGAAACCAGGGCCAAGGGTCAGAACTGTAATCAGAGTCCAAGTGCCAAGTCTGATCATGCAAACCTTACTCACATAGGCCCTGAAATGGTGCAACGCTTAACAACATGCTTTTTATTATTATTTATAATTTAATTTTTTTCCAAACAAATATACCAAATACCAGATTTATCATAATACATAAAGTAAATAAAGACAGTATGGATCAAGGGAAGGGAGGGGAAGCAACATAACTATCTTCAGGCCCTATGTTAATCATAGACCTCTAAAAGGTTGGCCCAAATTGCTTTGAATTTTTCAGGCATTCCCTTTCTGCAGAAGGCCAGTCGTGCGTTAGCTGAGAGGTCAGCCATATCACTGAGCCAGGCATCAGTATTTGGTGGGGAGACTTTTCCATTTTTGCAGGATTAATTTTTTAACAATCAAAGTTGCATGTTGGAACTATGCCTCCTTGTTACCAGATAATTTCCAGGTATCAAGAATATGTCCAAGAATTAAATTTAAGAGGGAAGGCTCCTGCATGGTAGTCGCAAGAAGAAGGAATTTCCTTGTGTCCTTCTTTGCACTCCCTCATAAGGGCCAGTTACAGCTTGGTCTTATGTACCATAGATATTGATGTGACACTGACGGATGTGAATTCCATTTAGTGAGATGAGAAGATGAATAGAGGGTGTATGGCATGGTTGAGTGGCTTCCTTTAATAGAAGTGTTCCCATGGGGTAAATCTACTTGTCTTATGCATAAAAGAAAGCTGGATGTTCCTAGAAGTCTCTTGGACCAAATGGGGTCCACAGTTTATATGTAGCCTGCATAACAAGGATGGATTTTCCTACTCTATTTTATTATTTGCTAGGATGATACTCAGCCTGCTGTAAAAATGTAATGGAAAAGGAATATTAAAGGAAAGGGGATTGGGAGTAAGCTCTCAGGGTTAACAAGTTTCTCAATAACCAATTTTTCAGAGGTTAAATTAAATATTAACTGCAGGTTTGGTTTTTGGCACTTTTCATCATGTAACTTGTAGTTTATTCCCGGTTAAAAACTGTTTAAAACATTAATATAGTATTACTTCCAGCCTTTCACTTTGAAACTAAGGAATGATTGGATAATAATTTGTCCTGCTGTTCTTTTACAAAAATCAAAGTTACTGAACAGTAATATCTTCAGGCATTTTTTAAAAGTGCCGCAAAACATTTCAAACCATCAGTCCATATCTATCTGTTGTATCATATGTTTCGCTTAGATTGTAAGCTCCTGGGGGCCGGGACTGTCTTTTTTTGTTCTGTGTTTGTACAGCACAACGGAATCCTGGTCTGCAACCGGGGCTGCTAGGTAATATGGTAATGCCATACAAATAATCATTATAATAATTAACAGTAATCCGGCGAACTCTTTCAGAGTTGGGTTGGTTCTTCAGGCTTATCAAAAGTAAAATCCTGTAAAGACTTATTTTAGTCAGGAACAGAGCAGACCTCTGGGATATTACTTCATGATCTGCTTTGAATTAAAGGCAGCTCACTGTTGCACCTCTTTCTCTGCCCACTTACTGACTAGGGAACAATCAGGCAAGCATTCCCTGCTCTCCACCCCGCAGCCAAAATCACTATCTGAGCAAATGTGGGGGGGAGGGGGAGAAAGGGAGTTACTCCACTATGCAGTTGGGTTAGGGCTATGGGACCCAGCTTTGTGTAACTCTGAATACATGCAGGGAGAAGATGTGTTGAATAAGAATGTGCCAATTTTATGCAGACACTTTTCAAAAACACATCAGCTCTTTCAAAATTCCAAAACCCTTAGGCCCGGATACTTTAGGGAAATATTTGTTATTTTTGATTGAGCTGATAGTGAGTCACAGTACACAATGTCTTAATTAAATGGTAGCCTGCAGATTTGAACATTTTACTATGAATTCACCCTTTTTAGCCGGGCCCGTCCACTCATATCACCAGTTCTACTGGTGTTTGTGCTGCTGACGCCAATGATGGACTTATGTAAGAACAGTGGAGAACAATGCAGCTTCATAAAACATTTAGAGGCCTTGTAAAATACTATTTCACAAGCAACATTTTTAACATCTTTTCAATTCAAACTAGCTGGAAGGAGTTTGCTTTGTTCTCCCCTATTATTATATGATGAGTGTCTTAAGGCATCACTAGCAGCATATTTGAAAAGTACTCAAAAAAGTATTTAGACAAGATGAATAGAATTTCCTATGAGTTCAATTTAACCAGTAATTCATCCCTTGGGTAAAGCTGATTTACACTTCACTCAAAGCAAAACTTAACTACTAATGGAATTTGGTTGCCAGCCTGTTATAAGGGGAACAAAGATGGAATGTACCTTGCTCCCACTTTGGTGTCCAAAATATATTTAGCTACAGATGCAGTTTTGCAAAGAACATGCAGTGAGTATTAATGGGATGCAGTTTGGGAAAACAAATCACAAAACATCTTTATATAGAGATGATTTAGGCATTGTTCTGGAAGACCCTGAAACTAGATTTCTGTGTTGCTGATGGCACTGTTTGGCACGTATACTTGTCTTAATGCTAATACAGAAAAGTCTGTAATTATGTGGCTTGAAGAGGAAAACAGTGTCCCCACATTGAACAGTGCATTATAAAAATAATATTCAGGGGACCTGGGCTAACCCAACAAATAAGATGGTGGCTTAATATAGCTTTCTGCAATAAAGGGGGAATAAATGAAAGCAATAGAAGATAAAAAGAACCAACCCAGCCTGAACCCACAGATCTGTCTCCTAAATATGAGTAAGCACCCATGGAGCCAGCTTTGAAAAGAAAAAAAGGAAGCCAGAAAAGAGCTGACATCCCTCTTCCAGAGAGCAGCCTCTAGGGAGAAGATTACTCTGCAAGCTTGGAGATGTCATTATCCTGTAAAGAGACAGTGGGTAAGTGCAACAAGATTGTTTAAAATTGTACTATTGTGGCTGGGGGATGAAGTGCGGCAGCAGCCATTTTGGAAAGGTCGACAAACAGAAGCTGGAAATGGGCAACAGGGGACGGATCACTTGAAGATTACCTGTTCTGTTCATTCCCTCTGGGGCACCTGGCATTGGCCAATGTTGGAAAACAGGATACTGGGCTAGCTGGACCTTTGGTCTGACCTAATATGGCCGTTCTTATGTAAGTGCAGCAGCAGCCACCATGAGAGAGGCCCACAACCAGGGGCTCGCCGCCCTCCCCCCGGCGCTCTGGCCGCCAGGGCTCGCTGCCCTCCCCCCGGGGCTCCGGCCGCCCCCCCCCCCCCCCCGCCGCGCTGGGGGGGGGGGGGGCGGCCGGAGGCTTTTTTGCCTGGGGTGGCAAAAAAGCCAGAGCCGGCCCTGCCCACAACAAGCAAGGAGGAAAGACAAGAAGATCAAAATGTCTGGGAAAGGAAAGAAATATAAAGATCTGTCCCCTTCAAAACAAAGACATGGCCATGAAAAAAGAGTTACTCCCCCTTTAGCAAACAAACTATAGAGGCAGGTGGAGAAGCACCAGTCACTAAGGCTGACATGAAGGGCCTGCTGTTAGAAATCAATAAGATGTATAAGGAGATGAGGGAAGAGTTCCAGGCTTAAAGATATAAAAAAAATGAAATGAATGAGATTAATGGGAAAAAACCAGCTGCAGAAGGAGGATTAAATGAGCAGTGGGACAGCATTATGAATCTAGATAAAAGAATTCCTTTTTCCCAGACCACAGCAGGCTCCAGACCAAGAGATGTGATTGTCCAGCTACACTACTGTCACAATAAGGGTAAAATACTGAGGACAATGAGGGGGAGAGCTGAACCACTGATGATTCTTAACCAGCTGTCATGGGAAGTATATACCCCAGGCTGGCCCAGCAACCCAGGGCATAATACAGGTGCTGTCGGCCACTGCTGATTGGCAGCCTCACAGCAGCTGGGAGGATAAAAGAGCTGGGAAGCTCAGGGGCAGAGTGACTGCCAGAAGAGCAAACAAGGCTGCTGAGAAGCTGCTCAGAGACAGCACCTTGAGAAGGGAGGACCAGACCAGCAGGCCAAAAAGCCTAGAGAAACCAGGGGAGGTCAGAAGGAGCTCAGGAAACAGCTGCAGTTTTTGAGTTCTGATTCTGCTGTCTGACTTAGGGCTAGAGTTGCCAATTTTGGTTGGATTATTCCTGAAGATTTTATCACATGACATAATCTTTAATTGAAGATTAATCTTTAATTCCTGGAGACTCCAGGCCAATCCTGGAGGGTTGGTAATCCTACTTAGGAGCCCTGAGCTGGAACCCAGTGGAGTGGGCAGGCCTAGGTTCCCCTACCGGCCCCCTGAGAGACTTAAGAACTGAGGGGGTTTCCAGACCCCCTGGGCCACAGGACCAGCTGACTCTGCTGGGAATAAAAAGGGAACCTGCACACCCCAGCAGGATGAGAGAGAGAGGTCCCAACTGACCACTCTGCCAGACTGAGTAAACTCTGGTGCAAGGCCTGGCCAGAGTGGGTGCTGTGGCTTTGACACACACAAGCCCATAGAAATTTCCCCAGATCTGGCAACCTCAACCCTTAGCAGGTGAAGAGAACTCTGCCAGGTGACCACATTAGGGCTCAGAAGTTTAAAAAATTATAGTAAATCAGACTCAGGATCAGGGTACAACAATATGCTGTTAAAAAAAGGAAAAAGCAAAATGTGTGTAAGCGTCTTTTGTGTGTATGATACGAACTCCATCTATAATGTCTTATTTAAAGAACAAGTGCAGATGTATGGAGACCTGGTGTGTGGCTAGGGCATCTAGCAGCTTTTAGCAAAGGGTAATATGCTGGGTAGGAGCAGACTTGGTACACATGGGGGAGTTTATTAGTGTAATGACGGTAAATGTTAAGGGCATGAACAATTCAACAAACAGGAAAAGGGTAATCACTGAAAAGGGATTGTCCTAATGTAATCTAGTTACAGGAAACACACTTGAAGAAAAATGATGATAAATATCTGAATACTTCCTAGACCGTATGTCTTTCCAGGGCAATCCAATAGAAGAGGGGTAGCAATACTCTTTGACAAACATTTTCCTTTTATTATTTCAGCACAACTAATAGAGAGTGCAGGTATATTTTAATTAAGGGATCTTTGAAAGGTAAATGTCTCACCTTAGCCAACGTATATGCTCCGAATCAAGGGCAAGGTTCTTTTTTTTTTTTTTTTTTATCAGTTTTTCAGGGCTTTAGGAAGCCTTAGGGAAAGGGCTATTATTTGGGGAGGAATTTTAAAGAAGTGCTTAAATCCACTTTTGATCTATTGAAAGTACACAAAGGGTATTTGAGGGGAGCAAAGGCAAATTTGTTGGATCACTTAGAAAATGATGATGGATGTCTGGTGGGAGATTAATCCAGATGTCAGGGATTATACGTATTATTCTGCTACTCCTGGATCTTATTCCAGGATTGATATGGTTTTTTTCTAGAACGTTGGCTAAATTGTTCAAAAAAGCTACTCTGGGAGTTATAACTTGGTCTGATCTTGTCCATGCATATATTAGATTAAAATAGTGGAACTCAGTGGGGGAGAGAGGAGAAAGGGGCCTGGTGGTTGATTAGAGCTTTGTTATATGATCCTCTTAGAATTCAAGAGCTGGAAACAAATTTCAGAAATATATTAGAAGAAAATGATAGGGAAAGGATCAATAAAAGTGTTCTCTGGGAAGCAGGAAAGGTGGTAATGAGGGAGAGCCTTATAAATAAAACATCATATCTCAAAAAGATGAGAGCTCCTGACGAAGAAAGTTTGGTTAAAGAAATTTCTATTTTGAAATGTAGATCTAAACCTACTGGATCTAAAAGAGTATATAAGAAAACAATTGAGATAAGAAGGAAGAGTAACTTATTACAAAACAATAAGGCTGAGCAAATACTTACATATGTTAAACAATATTATGAAAAGGGCAATAAAGCTGATAGATTTTTAGCCAGAAAGTTAAAAAAGAAAGGATAAATCAGACATCCCCCTGATTAGAAATAAAAAGGCAGACTTAGTAACCGGCATCAAACAGATCTCTGTTCCTAACTTTTTCCATACTTTGTACGCTTCAGAACATCTAAATCCTGAACTTATAAATAGATATTTGAGACGTGTGAAACTGCCACAGCTTTCAGAGGATGATGTGGCAGCTACTGATAAGTGAATTGCTAAAGAGGCAGCAGTAATTAAGAATTTAAAATCCAGTGAAGCTCCAGGTCCCAATGGGTGTCCTGGGGAGTATTCTAAAACTCTAAAGCAATCATTGGTCCATATTTTAATTGAATTGTTTAATGGTGTATTGCAGGGAAATGAGATTTCAGATTCATGGAAAGAGGAAAAAATCATGGTCATTCCTAAACAAGGAAAAGATCTTACAGAGTCTGCATCATACAGACCTATTGCTTTAATTAATGTAGATGCTGAAATGTATACCAAGGTGCTAGCAAACAGATTGTTATCGCTCACAAACATGTTCACCCTGACTAAACTGGGTTCAGCACTAGCAGGTATCTATCTGATAGTACCAGAAGAACTCTGAATTTGAGCTATAATGTTAATTCTAGCAGTTCTTCCTGTGCACTGCTTTAATTTGTCTAGGAGTCCCCTATTCCCCATGCTGTTTGCTTTGCCAATGGAACCATTTGCAACAAATGTGAGAAACAGTACTTTGGTAATGGGCATCAAAATGCCATCTGAATTGGAACACACTATAGCTTTGTATGCTATGTCTTGTTCTATTTGCAGGAGCCAGAAACCATGTTAAAATGGAATTTGGGCAGGCTGCAAAATGATTTGATAAAGCTGAAATTTTAGGAATGCATATTCCCCAAAGGGTCAAAACAAACTGTTGTCAATTACACATTTAAATGGGTAAAGGAATCTTTAAAATATTTAGGAATAAATATTGTGGATAAACAAAAATCTCCTTAAGGCAAATTACCCTCCAATGTGGAACAAAATAATAAAAGACTTGGAGGAATGAAACAAGTATGAAATTTCGTTGCTAGGCAGAGTAGTCTCGGTAGAGATGACTGCCCTCCCAAAGTTATTTGTGTTTCAGTGCATCCCTGTTGCTATCCCTGACCTGGCATTAAAAATATGGCAGGATGTGCTATTAAAATTCATATGGAAACATAAAAGACCAAGGGAGAGTTCTAAAGTCCTGTATGAACCTACAAAATAGGATGGTCTAGCTTTACTTAATTTGACTTATTATTATGAATCACAATTTAAATATTGTGATCAGTTGGGTTAACAATAGACCATCCGAATACTAGGTAAACTTGAACAAGACTGGAACCCAAATATAGCTATTTATAGTAATTGTTGGGTTAAAAAGAAATTTAGATCATCTAAAAAAAATCATTCAGACCACCTTAACAGCTATGGACAAATTTTCTAAATTCCTGTCGCCAAAGCCCTCTCCCTTAGTTACTTTTGTTAACAATCAGGAAATATCAAAGTGACTATTTGTTGTAGGTAAAAGCTAAAATTACTCAATTCGGGCAGCTTCTGCTGGGTCCTGAATTGAAATCATTCCAAGAGATATGTAATAATGTAAATAATATAAAGATCCTGTATTTTCAGTTTTTACAAGTCAAATATTTTATTGTGAAATCTGGAATTGAGGCAACTCTATTTAGAACTGTAACCACATTTGAGGAGTTGACCCAGGAGCAAGCTGAAAGGATTAATTTCTAAGATACATATAATTTTGATTGAAAAATATGTTAAAACAACCCAGATGAAAAGATGGCAGAGGGTTTTAAGCAAAGAAATTTGCTGGATGAGTGAATGTCTATATGGGTAAGCGAATATACTGCTTCAAATTGTGTAGTTCATTTAAAAATATATATAAATTAATGTACAGCTGGCATTTGATTCCAGTTAAGGTCCATCATATTTTTGTTACAAGGGAGGCACTCTGTTGGAGGGGTGGTTTTGTCCAGGAATTAATTTTGAGAGAAAAGCCGGCTTCCTAGAGCTCTCCTGACCTGCTTACTTAATGCACCAGTACAGGATTTACATTTTAAACAGAATGACAAATTTTTAACTGTTAGCAGCTAGATTTTCTATTGCACGTTATTGGAAAAATGTGACTCCCTCCTCCTATGGAATTGTGGTATACTAAAATATGAACTGTCATTGCACTAGAAAAGCTTTCAAAGCATGTACGTACACAACAGAAGTGCCGAATAGAGGATAGTATTTACAAATTTAGTAACCCTTTTTGGTGTACTCAAAGGAGGGCCCACCAACCAGCAGGCTAGAATCCTTTGTCAGGTTCTTTGAATATTAACCTGATCCCGAGTAGTTAATGTACAATGTAGTATATCAACATTTTATTGTAACTTTGCATTAATAAAAAGTTTAAAAAAAAGAATATTCACTTTCAGATCCCTGTTTATTAAGGACCAGATGTACTCATATTGAGTAGTTCCTTATTCCACAAGTAGTCCCATTTATTTCTTAAAGAGTAAGATGTGACAGATGCTATGGGCATATGGAATATTCAAAGACTATTGTTGTATCAACTTTATAAATGCTGTTCCATCTTTATGGGCTAGAGATTGTATTCCTGACTGAATGAGGGAGTTACAAGGTTTCTTACAGAAACTAAACCCCCTGGGGAGTAATTAATGCAAATCCCTAGGCAAGTAGCAAGTCTGGAGAAGTCTCACCTGCTGAGGCAAATTGCATAGCCTCGTTTGACCTGGGTGAAGAAGCCTAGCAAACAAAGAACTGAAAACGTATAAAGTGACAAGCCTGACATAGGAATGCAGGTCACCCTCACTCAGTTAAATAACTGACATGAGACTGTGGCCAAGAATGGCAGACCCTGTGGAATAGGCCTGAAGTACTGTAATCCTATCAGGATCTCCATGTGGAAGATGGATGACTGCCTGGAAAGCTAGACCTGCAAATAAGCTGTTTATTGTTTTTAAGATATGTTTCTCTGTGATGCTTTTGTTCAGAATAAATAACACTTTGCTTTATGAAGACTGGCTGGTCACTGCTTAGGGGAATGACATGTTTGAGAGACCAGGATGGAAGGTACTAAACTAACGTCAGACCTGCTATGGTGATCACAGTGGAAAGGAGGAATTGGAGTCTACATTCCCAGCCTAGAGGCAGAGAGGCATGGGACTCCGTCCCAAGAAAGGTGATGGCTAGAGGCCAGATATCTAAGTAGGGTGCCCTCAAGGAGGCCACAGTAGGGTGAGAAGTGCAGTTACCTCAGGGATAATGCTCGCAAATTCTGTGTCTGAGCTTTACAATGCCAATCTTTCTGACTAAAAAAAAAAATTAAATAAGAAGAAAATGTGAATCAAAAAGTACCAGTCAGATTTAATGGAAAATAAATACCATGATCAATCTTATTTGAAGATGAACCAATGCCAGAAGTGTGATGTTATGATGTTAATAAAAATGAAGCTGTTTTTATTCAGAAATATTCCTAGTCAATAAACATTTCTTTTTGAATTATTGTAGTAATAAAACTTCCTTTCTTATGAAAAATAACTCCAGAAATCGCTAGATAGAGAACACCAAGAACAAGAGAAATGAGTGTAAGATCAGTTCCTTAGCTTGGGATGAAATCCACCAGCATTGGCCTAACTCTGTTCCCATTGACTGAAATGGAATAGCATTAGGCCAACACTGAGCACTTTTGAAACTTTCCCCCTAAGTATTTCTTTTCTTAGTTGTATCCCATTACTTATAGGTATTGCCCATTGTACCATCCTACAGAAACCAATCCCCATCCTTGGTGTCAACATCCTTAAATAAATTTTGACGTTTATTTTGTCCCACCTTAGCCATGCTATGGTCAAAATATACCTATTTTGCTCTAAGGCCCACTTCCACATTGTGATGCACTAGCTAACTATGCATGAATAGAGAGGAAATCAGATTAAAATAAAAGAAACTGGGCCTGATTTTCCAATATGTTACACCAGTTTTTCATAAAAATCAAAGGCTGGAGAATCAGATGCACCATCTGTTTAACATAACTAATCTTATGTTCACAGTCATAGTTAAGGTAGGTAGGAACAGTATTAGTTATATACACCACTACCTCGATATAACGCTGTCCTCAGGAGCCAAAAAATCTTACCGCGTTATAGGTGAAACCGGGTTATATTGAACTTGCTTTGATCCACCGGAGTGCGCAGCCCCGCCCCCTGGAGCACTGCTTTACCACGTTATATCCAAATTCGTGTTATGTCGGGTCACATTATATCGAGGTAGTGGTGTATAATTGTCTTACTTGTCTAGATAGTACTTTCTCCCCTCTACCACCTTCCCACTGACACTGTTGGCCACTGAGCTTGTCAGAGACACCTCCTTCTCAGGTCTTGTTTACACATACAGTATAAGTTACCCTGCTTAACTTAAATTTCTTTAACAACTGATTTAGTGCAAAAACCCTGTGTGCTGTGTGAACACTCTTACATCAGTTTAAATCTGGTCTATATCAGTTTAGCTTGTGCATGTAAATGCTTGTCCATACACACAAGTAGTACTACTTTAACTGTACCATTATAGTTAAAGCCCCCTTGTGCGGGTGCAGTTATACTAGTATAAAGGTGGTTATAAGGCACCTTTTATACTACTATGACTGTGTCCATACCAGCTGTTGCACTGTTTTTTGGTAAAAAATCACACCCCCAACCACAATAATTATATGAGTTCAAAAACTCTGTAAATTAGGCCTAAATTACAGGCACAAACTAAATCAACATAACCCATTTTACATCAATTTAACAGTGTGTATACACAAAGTTGAATACTGAATCTATTTAAAATCACACGTACTCTTTACTTCACAGGCCTATTATATATTTCAGATTGCTTTGTTGTGCACGGTTTGTCATCATCCCAGACCTCCCAGTCCCAAAATGAGTCTGTCCCCTAATTCATCCTGGACTGTAGTCAGTGCTGTAGCACAACAGTTACAGTTCCTGTTTTCCTGTTCTACCTTTGCATTGTATGACCCTAAATGGGGAGGAGGGGTTGTGCGCACACACATACGCATATCCCACATCAAGGCTGCCTACCTCTTGTGCTGGCCTGAATAATCATGCTTTGGGATGGTAATTATCTTGTTTGAAGATGTCATCCTGAAATCACTGAGTTTATGCAATTCTGTAACTGTTAACCTTAATTCTACTTTATATCAAATCTGAATCATGGTCAGATTAGCTGATCTGTCACCCAAAGTTATAATTTGTAAAGACAAAAATGTTAAATGTTTAATGCACAATGAAATTCCTACAGTTAGTACCTGTGAGTATTGAATATTACTTTGCTCATAATTGCCAGTTGTATTATTCTTCCACATTAACATTGTTCTTTGTGATGACACTTACAAGAAACTCATGTTTCAGACAGTGGTGCTGATGGCGACACAAAGTCCTGCCCAATGGGTTTCCTTCTCAGTTCTATGTATGGGATGTGTGACAGGATCATTGGTGAAGTAGCCAAATGGTTCCCAAAAATGATCATGTGGGCCAGCTCTATACTAAGAGAGCATTCCCAGTATAGCTGTATTGGTATACTATAACAGCAAAGCATTCCTAGTATAAAACAACAAAGAGTCCTGTGGCACCTTATAGACTAACAGATCTATTGGAGCATAAGCTTTTGTGGGTGAATACATGAATCTGACCAAGTGGGTAGCTTATGCTCCAATACATCTGTTAGTCTATAAGGTGCCACAGGACTCTTTGTTGCTTTTTACAGATCCAGACTAACACGGCTACCCCTCCGATACTTGATTCCTAGTATAGACGCAGCTTATATTGGCAAAACTGGTATAGATTATTTCAGCCTCCTGCTGAACGAAATAAACTATATTGGCAGAAGCACACTATTGCCGGCACAGCTAGGTCAGTCAAGGATCACTTCTCATCACACCCCTAACCGACATAGCTATACTGGCAAAAGTTTCTAGTGTAGACCTGGCTTTAGGGCAGCATTTCCCAAGCGTTTGAAAGCTAAGCCCCCTTCGCCTCTGCCATGTGCTGTTTAAACATCTGTCTATCTCAGGCCATGTCTACACTAGAAACTTATGTCGACTCAAGTTACGTCAGCAAACAGCCATCACAGTTAACACATTGCCTCTGCACGTGCATACTTGGCTCCTTCTGTCAGTGGAACACGTACTCACCACAGGTACTTGTCTCAATGCAGAGTGCAATTCAGCATGGGTTGCTATCCCACTTTGCAATTGGCCACTGTTCAGCGCATTGTCTTTTGGGAAGTTTTGGCAGAGCGTGATGGGGCCAAAACAATTCATGCAGGGATGACTGGGAGCTTGGGGTCAACTTCCCAGTTTGCAACAGTTTGCAACATTCCATAATGTCATCTGTATCCCATAATTTTTGTGTCTTTCTGTCAAACTGACAAATCTGACTCTCCACCATCTCTGGTGGAAGCATGGACTCTGCACAGCTCTGCACTTTTGTCATGGGCATTGCAAGCACAGGGTGCACAATCCTGCAGTATTTGCAGAGCTGAAAGAAGAGATACAGGGAACATGACAATTCCTTGGAGGACAGATTGCTGTGGGACATAGCGAGAACCAATTCCTGGTTGTTGGCAGAGTTCACAGAGCAGCTGCAGATGGTGGCATGCCGGTTCTGGGCCCAAGAAACAAGCAGTGACTGGATGAATCGCATCGTAATGCAGGTTTGGGATGACGAGCAGTGGCTGCAGAATTTTCAGATGCGTAAAGCCACATTCCTGGATCTGTGTGCTGAATTCAATCCAGCCCTCCTGTGCAGGGACACCAAAATGAGAGCTGCACTGACAGTGGAGAAGTGAATAGCAATCACATGGTGGAAACTTGGAACCCTAGATTGCTACCAGTCAGTCGTGAATCAATCAGCAGTCGGGAAATCCACCATGGGGGCCATTTTGATGCAAGTGTGCATGGCCATTAATCACCTCCTGCTATGTAGGAGTGTGATTCTCAGGAATGTGCAGGACATATTGGATCGCTTTGCAGCTATTGGGTTCCTGAACAGCGGTGAAGCAATAGCCAGCATGCATATCCCACCTTGCCCTGAGCACACCAACAAAAAGGGCTACTTTTCTATGCTTATGCAAGCACTGGTGGATCACCAGGAATGCTTCACTGACATCAGTGTGGGTTGGTGAAGGAAGGTGCATGACTCTTACATTTTTAGGAACACAGACCTATTAATTTTGTTTGGGAATGATCTTATGAGTTGTGTGATACTCTGCAGTAACATCACTTTCAGAACTGCTGAGCACCACGTGCGTATGTTGTGAACTAATAAAGATGAATTATGTTCCAAATAACAGAATTCTGTGACAAAAAATAGAACAGGCAATTCAAAACCAAATACATTTAAAGCTACACTGGAGACCTGCTAGGTGTGCTCACCATGTCAGGCAATCAGGAAAAGGAATTTCCAACAATTACAGGACTTTAGAGGAGAGGGGGGACTTCTGGTCCCTGTGATTCATGGGTAGCACAGTTCACAATGGTGACCAGAGTGGTCAGTGTGTGGCATTGTGGGACAGCTGCTGGAGGACAGTAATGTGCCTGCACAGCCTCTTCTCCCCACAGACCCAGGAGGTCCAACACCTTCCACGTACTCCAGGCAGGAGGGCAACTGCAGCATGGAGCCAGCGTGGTCAGCTGGGCAGTTGTTGGTGTGCTCAAGAGTTGTTATGTGAGCTCTCCGAGCCGGGAAAACAGGAAATACAATTTCAAAAATTCACAGGGCTTTAAAGGGGAGCAGCTTCTGTGTACCTGGCCAATGGCAGCAGAGTTTAGAATGGTGACCAGAGCGGTCAAAGTGAGGCATTGTGGGACATCTTCTGGAGGCCACTAACAGTCCATGTAAGTAAAGCAGTATCAACACTGACAATGCATCAACCTAACTACAGTGACCTGAATGCTACACCTCTCATAGAGGTGGAGTTATTAAGTCGGCATAGGGGGTGAGTTATGTCGGCGGGAGCAAAATTTTAGTATAGACACATACATTCATAGTTAGGGTGATGTAAGCTGCCTTGTGTTGACCTAACTCTGTAGTGTAGACCAGACCTATCATATATTACATTTTTGCCATTGAAAATTAATAAAACACAGATAAATTATTATTCACTGATTCACTGTTCACTAATAAACTGTTATCAGCGTAGAAATGAGACATGCCCATTGATGCTAAATGTACTGCTACTCCAGCTGCCATGTTAGAAGAGGTAATGCTAATCACTAAACCATCTCTAAGCCTCTCTATATCCGCCCAAACAGTATAATGGCTGGTCTAATAAGCAGAAACGGGGGGAGGGAGGGGAATTGGCATTGTGATGATGTCAGCAGTCCTAATTATAGAATCATAGGACTGGAAGGAACCTTGAGAGGTCATCTAGTCCAGTCCCCTGTACTCATGGAAGGACTAAGTATTATCTAGACCATTCCTGACAGGTGTTTGTCTAACCTGCTCTTAAAAATCTCTAATGATGGAGATTCCACAACCTCCCTAGGCAATTTATTCCAGTGCTTAACTACCCTGACAGTTAGGAAGTTTTTCCTAATGTTCAGCCTAAACCTCCCTTGCTGCAATTTAAGCCCATTGCTTCTTGTCCTATCCTCAGTTAAGAAAAACAATTTTTCTCCCTCCTCCTTGTAACAGCCTTTTACATAGTTGACAACTGTTATCATGTCCCCCTTAGTCTTCTCTTTTCCAGACTAAACAAACCCAATTTTTTCAATCTTCCCTCATAGGTAAGGTTTTCTAGACCTTTAATCATTTTTGTCACTCTTCTCTGGACTCTCTCCAATTTGTCCACATCCTTCCTGAAATGTGGCACCCAGAACTGGACGCAATATTCCAGTTGAGGCCTAATTAGCACAGAGTAGAGCAGAAGAATTACATCTCATGTTTCGCTTATAACACTCCTGCTAATCTTATGCTATACAAAGCACACAAGATCTTTTATAAGGGAGAAGGCAAAAACACCACATTTATTGAGAATACAGCAGTTAGCATATGCTTTTTAGTTATACACACACACACAGTCCTGCCAGTTGATGTTTATAGTTAACAGTCCAGAGTCTGGATCAATCTAGTGGCCATCCAGATTGGTCACAGAGGGGAGCCGGACTCTGTCGGTCATGATCTGATGCTCCTGGAGTTGTGGCAAGATGAACCCAAAGTCCCATAGCCAAGCACCCTGTTCTTATAGTCTTTTTTTTTCTGTTGAAGTTTTGGATTTTGCTGTGTTAGTTTGTGACCAGTACTTCTTAATTGATGTTATTTTTTTATGTTAACATTTCAAAATACCTCCGAGAGGGTCATTCTGTCCCGGATTTGATTTAATTAATTGTCTTTAGGGGTGCCAACCTCCAGGGCCAGCTTTAGGAAGTGCAGGGCCCAATTTGAACATTTTCGGCGAGGCCCTGCAGGGATGACTAAAAATAAAAATACATGTAAAAAAAAGCCTTTCATTTCTTCCATGTATTATTTACTTTCCATAACTAAATAAATAATAAACTTATATATTATATACATTGCATCATATATGCTGTTGATCGGTTATTAATGAGCTCCGTTTCACATGTGTGGGTCCCCGCCACTCCCTGAGGGTGTGCTAGGGTGACCAGATGTTCCGATTTTATAGGGATAGTACCGATTTTTGGGTCTTTTTCTTATATAGGCTCCTATTACTCCCCCACCCCGTCCCGATTTTTCACACTTGCTGTCTGGTCACCCTAGTGGTGTGCACATGTGTGGATCCCAGCTGCTCCCTGCCCCCCTCATTGAAGCAGGTGTGCAGGGTTACTGCCCTGGGAACTGCAGGGCACCAGTGGACATGGGGCTGGCTGGAGGCAGGGCAGGGACTGACTGGAGGTAGGGGCTGGCTGCAGGCAGGGAAGGGGTGCGGGGCTGGCTGGAAACGGGGTGTGTGGGGAGGGCTGGCTGGCTTCAGGCAGGGCCGCAGGGGGGTGCGGCAGGGGTTGGCTGGAGACAGAGGAGTGTGGGACTGGCTGGCTTCAGGCAGGGGGGAGCGGCAGGGGTTGGCAGGAGACAGGGCAGGGGGTGCAGCAGGGGCTGGCTGTGGGCAGGGGGTGCGGGGCTGGCTGCAGGCAAGGCAGGGAGTGCGGGGCTGGCTGGAGACAGGGGCTGGTGCGGGCAGGGCATGGGGTGCGGGGCTGGAAGCAGGGCAGAGGGTGCAGCAGGGGCTGGCTGCCGGCAGGGGGTGCAGGGCTGGCTGGAGAAAGCGGCTGGCTGCTGGCAGAGCAGGGGGTGCGGGGCTGGTGCGGGCAAGGGGTGCAGCAGAGGCAGCTGGAGCCCCGGCCTTTTAAATAGTCCCTGGAGCCCCCCGCTACCCCAGGGCTCTGGGGGCTATTTAAAGGGCCCGGGGCTCCCCTGCTTCTACTGCCCCAGCCCTTTAAATAGCCGAGGAAGCCCTGGGGAAGTGGTGGGGCTCCAGCGGCTATTTAAAGGGTTAGGGCGGTAGAAGCTACGGGAGCCTCGAACTTTTTAAATAGCCCCCAGAGCCCTGCAGCCCTACCCCAGGGCTCCAGCAATGGGGCTCTGGTGGCAAATTAAAGGGCCTGAGGGTCCAGCCCTTGCTGGGAGCCCCAGGCCCTTTAAATTGCCCCCTGGGGAAGCCGGGGCTTGGGCGCGGGGAATCGGTTGAATTGGCCTAAAGCCAGCCCTGCCATCCTCCACCTCAGGGTTGTCAATCTACCCTTCCTCAATCATGGATGCACACTGATAGTTCTCTGGTATTGTTAAGTCTCTTCATTCCTTGTTCCTTGACCATCTGGCTATAACAATGGCCTTCACACCTTATCTTTTCCTGATATATGCATTCCTCATTCACACAAACAGTCTTTTACAGAGACCTTTGAAAGGTATACAGCAGTTTTTATGTTTAGCAAAAAGGCATTGTAAATTAAACCTTACTAAATTTTGTAATTAAAACAGTTCACATTGTGGCTCAGGCCTTCAACATTCCTCTAATTTCCTTAACATAGACACAATACAAGCTCCTCTGTCTTACTTACTAAACCTTAAAATAAAGAAATGTATATTTAACTAGACTGCCTAATTTATAATACATATAGGAAACCATAGTAGACATTATAACTTATTCTACAACGAAAGGGTGACCATAATCAGTGATAAGGATTGTTCTGGTCTGTCCCTGCCTTAACATTAGTACAGACACTGTCAGTCTGTCAAATGCATTTCTACCAATGTCCCAGAGGGTCATTCCTTTCTGTTATTCAAAAAGGGGTAGCTGGCAGGATGATCAAATCATACATTAATTCTGATAGTACAAATATAAAATTCTGCTCCTACACTAATACATCCCAGAATGATGTTCGCTTTTTTTGCAACAGCGTTACACTGTTTACTCATATTTACCTTGTTGTCCACTATGACTCCCAGATCCTTTTCTGCAATACTCCTTCCTAGGCAGTCATTTCCCATTTTGTGTGTGTGCAACTGATTGATCCTTTTTACTTTACATTTGTCCTTATTGAATTTCATCCTATTTACTTCAGACCATTTCTCCAGTTTATCCAGATCATTTTGAATTTTAATCCTATCCTCCAAAGCACTTCCAATCCCTCCTGACTTGGTATCCTCCGCAAACTTTATAAGTGTGCTTTCTATGCCATTATCTAAATCATTGAAAAGATATTAAACAGAACCAGAACTGATCCCTGCGGGACCTCACTCATTATGTCCTTTCAGCATGACTGTGAACCACTGATAACTACTCACTGGGAATGGTTTTCCAACCAGTTTTGCACCCATCTTATAGTAGCTCCATCTAGATTGCATTTCCCTAGTTTGTTTATGAGAAGGTCATGTGAGACAGTATCAAAAGCTTTATTAAAGTCAAGCTATACCACATCTACCACTTCCCCCTATCCACAAGGCTTGTTACCCTGTCAAAGAAAGCTATTAGATTGGTTTGACATGATTTGTTCTTAACAAATCCATGCTGGCTGCTACTTATCTTATCTTCTAGATGTTTGCAAATTGATTGCTTAATTATTTTCTCCATTATCTTTCTGGGTACAGAAGTTAAGCTGACTGGACTGTAATTCCCTGGGTTGTCCTTATTTCCCTTTTTATAGATGGGCACTATATTTGCCCTTTTCCAGTCTTCTGGAATCTCTCCCATCTTCCATGACTTTTCAAAAATAATCGCTAATGGCTCAGATTTCTCCTCAGTCAGCTCCTTGAGTATTCTAGGATGCATTTCATCAGGCCCTGGTGACTTTAAGACATCTAACTTGTCTAGGTAATTTTTAACTTGTTCTTTCCCTATTTTAGCCTCTTTTGAGCCTACCTCATTTTCACTGGTATTCACTATGTTAGACATCCAATTACCACCAACCTTCTTGGTGAAAACCGAAATAAATAAGTCATTAAGCACCTCTGCCATTTCCACATTTTCTGTTATTATCCTCCTCCCCACACCCCATTGAATAACAGGCCTACCCAGTCCTTGGTCTTCCTCTTGCTTCTATTCTGTACTGTAGGGAGCTTACTGGCTGTCAGGGCTAAGTGAGTAAATCTAGTACAAAACTTTAACTTAATTAACAGTGAAAATCCCCAAATTGCTATGAACAACTACAGCTAACTTTAATACATGTGGAATCTCTAGGTTGGTTTAGAAGAATTTGGAAAAACCTCATTAACAGGTGAAAAATTGCATTTTCAGTCAGTTCTCCTATTACTGGTAGGTTCTTCTGCTGGGGTTGGTCAGTGGCCATTTTGGTCGTGAATGCAACTTAGAACGGCCTCAGGACTGCTCCAAATTGTACCCAGCCTAAGAGAGTATTCTGGCAACCTGGGAATCACTGGAGAACACTAGTGCTTTGGCAGCATCCTGCTACTCTGGACATACTCCAACATGTCCTGACTTCAGGGTTGGAGGCATGGGGGTGGGGGGACTTCTCATATAATTAGTATATCTATCTTTTGCCACTGAAGGAGTCCCCTATGCGGCAGAAATCCCCAGTTGGCCAATTAAGCCAGGTTTGTTTGGTTTGCACTACGGGCTTCCTACTTTTCTGAGCTTTCATCTGTGGAAATTAGACTATCCACATTGTCTTGGAGTTTCCCTCCAGAGGCCCTGAATCTGAGGGAAATATTATTTATTTGTTGTTCAATGTCGCCAGTGAATGTATTAGCTAGTATTAGCTGTCTTGTGCTCTGAGGTGACAGTTTATTTTCAGCTGCTAGAAGCAGTTAGAGGAAAAGCATTGAGCATATGTATTTGCAGAGAGGGAGGAGGAGCTTTGCCTATGAAGCAGTGATAGGAGCCCTGATGCATTCTAGTAGCCAGGGGAAGAGTGAGCCCTGCCCCTGTGCTATCAGCCAGAGTCAGGGAGGCACTGAACATAGCATTGACAGTCAGCCTAGCCACTGATGAGCCATTAACACCTATGAGCTGGTGGGATCCCTGCATCCATTTCAAGGGCCGTTCAGGGATGAAATGCCTTTGGAACCAATGGATTCATACAGCTGGGAGATATGAATGTCTCTCCATTGCAGAAGAATTCTCAGTAGGAGCTGCTGTCTGTCAAGTAGGCTGCGGGTCCCTTGCTTGGAAGGGGAAGGAATAATAGTCACTGACTGGCAGACAGGGTGATTTCCCCTGTCATACACATGGTTCTGCCCAGTGGTTCCTCTGGGTGAAATTTTAAAATACAAATTGAAATTTCAATCCCAAATAGCTGCTGGGGACAGAGAAAAATAACATAACAGTGTAGCGGGGCCAGGCTACCCCGCCTTAGCCTGGAAGGAGTTAAACCTTTACCTTTGTGGGGGAGGGATAGCTCAGTGGTTTGAGCATTGGCCTGCTAAAGCCAGGGTTGTGAGTTCAATCCTTGAGGGGGCCACCTAGGGATCTGGGGCAAAATCAGTACTTGGTCCTGCTAGTGAAGGCAGGGGGCTGGAATTGATGACCTTTCAAGGTCCCTTCCAGTTCTAGGAGATGGGATATCTCCATTCATTTAATTTAAGCCCCAAGGACTGTGTGGCAGGGCCAGACTACCCTGCCTTAACTCGGAAGGAGTTAAGTCCCAGGGACTGACAGCGGAAGTCCCGCCTCCCTGGGCAGACTGGGCATGCTCCAAGTGCTATAGGAGTATAAAGGGAGGGAGACCAGCTCATTCTGGGTTGGAGCCCATAGGAGAAGGACCTGCCGGGGAAGCTCCTGCGGCGGATGAGCCACAGCTGTTGACTGCACCGGGAAGAGACGCTATCCACAGCCCGCCGGTGCCCTGCCGGTTGGAGGAGACCCAGGGGACGACCGAATCCACCGAGTACCAAGGACCCAATGACTCCTGGGAGACCCCAACGGAGAGCCTGGTAGGAAGGGACCCCGGGAGGGTGACAGAGTGGTACCTTCGCCCCCCCCCCCAAGGGAAACTCAGTATGTTTCGGTCAGAACCCCCCGCTGAGTTGGTGGAAAAACCCTACGCTACGGTTAGGGCCCCGGGTCGAGGCCCCCCTACTGGGGCTGTCGCACCCCAAGTCCTGGACTCTGGCCGATAGGCCCTACTTCCCAGTAACCGAGGGCTGTGTTACAGACTCCTGCCGTCAAGTCGCGTCTCCTTGAGGAAAAGGGGACGTTATAAACTCTGGCCGCTAGGCCATACTGCCCTGGACTGAAGGGCTATTTGACGGACGGTGGCGGATAGTCCATGCCGCTCGCAACCTTAGGGGCGTGGACCATCACACTTGGTACCAGAAGTGGGGAGCTGCCCAGGACCTGCTAAGAGGTCCAATACACAGAGTCTAGACGACGGAACCCCTCCCGCCGTCTAAGATGGATACCGAGAAACTTTTAAAGTGGTTGCTGGAGAACCAGCAAGAACAGGTGGCCCAACAGCGACAACAACAGGCACATCTGCTGCAACAGAAGGCCAGCCAGCAGCAGCAACAGATGATCCAGCACCAGGAACAACAGCAGCAACTCCTTCGGGAGTTGGCTGCCCAACATCAAGTACAAAAAGAGCTCCTGGTCCAACAAGTGGCTACTGTAATGCGACCGCCAGGAGTTCCCGCCCCAACCACCACAGGCGTGGGGCGTGTGGAGTACCTGGGGGGACTGACGGTTCGCCTCACAAAGATGGGACCAGGCGACGACCCTGAGACATTCCTGGTTACATTCGAGCGGGTCGCCACTGCTGCTCGGTGGCCCCCAGAACACTGGGCCACGATGTTGGCCCCCTATTTAACGGGACCGGCGCAGATGGCCTACCGTAACCTGGATTCCCGAGAGGCCTCGGACTACCCCCGGGTGAAAGCGGCCATTTTAGACCAGACCGGCATTAACCCCGAGACGTACCGCCAGCGCCTCCATAAAGAACAGTACCCTCCCGGGGCTCGGCCTCAGGCCATGGCCCAACAGGTACAGGACCTCTGTTGGAGATGGTTGGAACCTGAGGGCTTGACCGGGCCACAGGTAGTGGAAAGGGTGGCACTCGAACAGTTCACCCAGATCCTCCCAGCAGGAGGGAAAGCATGGGTACAGCATCACCGACCGGCTACCTTGTCCGCGGCCGTGGGCCTGATGGAGGATTACTTATCGGCTGAGGAAGCCCAGACTCACTCCCATAGGTCCGGAAACCTGAGCCGGAGAGAAGGACCAGATAGGGGAAGCCCTCGGGGAGCGGGGGCTCGGGAACCTGCCTCCAATATCCGACCCGCACCCACTAACCTTCACAGTCCCGGACCCAGGCGGGAAGTCCCTTGGAAGCCGAGTCGAAGGGAACGGCACCCCCAAGGGGGACGGAGCCCAACAAGGGAAGGCAACAGACCCTCGGAGGGCCGGAATCGCTGCTGGGAGTGCGGACAAGAGGGACATTTTCAGCGTGAATGTCCTTTTATGGATTGCAACTATGGGCAAGTGTGGGTTGCCGGACATAGAGCCTGGAAGAGGGGCCCGGGGAAATTGGTGGTTCTGGTGCGGGTCGAGGGGATCCACACAAGGGCTCTCGTAGACTCAGGATGTAGTCAGACCCTCTTACGGGAGGGGCTGATCCCGAACCTTAGACTTGCGGGGGATAAAATACACTTGCAGTGTGTACATGGGGACATCCGCCCTTATCCCACTGCCTGGGTGAGGATTGAGATAGGGCAGCGGGAGGAAGTCCTCCACGTGGGTGTAGCCCCCAGATTGGCCTACCCCGTAGTGTTGGGACAGGATTGGCCAGAGTTTAGGGAGGTCCTCCAACAGTATCAACCATCAGCTCCACAAATCGAAGGAGCTACGTCTCCAGGAAAGGAACTTCTCGGACACACGCCGGAGACAGACCCCAGGGAGGGGACGTCTGCGGCGGGGCAGGCGCCTGCCGAAGCCCAACATCAACCCATGGAAGAAACTCAGATGGAGCTGGAATGAGATATTGACTTTGTGAGGGAGCAGAGAGAGGACCCAATGCTGAGTCGGGCTTGGGAGCAGGCCACTGTCCCCGGAATGGCAGAGGACGTACCTCTGAGACCTCCGCAGGGGCCACGGTTCGAGGTCCAGCGGAACCGCCTATATTGGGTGGTGCAGGAACCACATACGCCTGTGCCACTCCGACAGCTATTGGTTCCCCAGAGGCTGCAACGAGGCCTACTACACTTGGCACATGCCAACCCATGGGCTGGACACCTGGGGCGGGAAAAGACCCTTCAGAGGGTGGCCCGCCGTTTCTTTTGGCCCGGCATTCACCAAGAAGTCCGAGAATATTGTGTGTCTTGCCCAGAATGCCAACGAACAAGACCAAAAGGTGTACCCCAAGACCCGTTAATACCCATTCCGGTGATCGGCATACCCTTTGAACGTATCGGAATGGATTTAGTGGGACCCTTAGAAAGAAGCAAGACAGGGAATCGATTTATTTTAGTAATCGTGGACTACGCAACCCGGTACCCCGAGGCTGTTCGCCTCTGAGCGACCACGGCACCGGTGATTGCCGCCGAACTCGTGAAGTCTTCGCTAGGGTCGGGATACCCACGGAGATCCTGATGGATCAGGGTACTAACTTGAAATTGATAGCAGAATTGTGCCGCCTCTTAAATATACGGACACTCCGAACGTCAGTTTACCATCCACAGACAGACGGGCTGGTGGAGTGTTTTAATGGCACCCTGAAGTCCATGCTGCGGAAGTTCATAGAGGAAGACCCCAGCCATTGGGATACATTATTGCCAGCCCTGCTGTTTGCTATCAGGGAAGTACCCCAAGTGTCAACCGGGTTCTCACCCTTCGAACTTCTGTAAGGCAGGCAGCCCCGAGGGATCCTGGACCTCTTAAGGGAAGACTGGGAGACTCAGGAGACTCGGATGCTCGGGACCACCCAGTATGTGCTACATCTGCAAGAACGGCTCCAAACCTTGGGGGTTTTTGCCTGGGAGAATCTGCGGCAGGCCCAAGAGACGCAGGTTCGGTTATATAATAGAGGGGCTAAGGCACGTAGTTTTAACCCCGGGGATCGGGTGTTACTCTTGTTACCCTCAGCTGAATCAAAGCTCTTGGCCAAGTGGCAGGGACCATATGAGGTGATCCGACGGGTCGGGCCCATAGATTATGAAGTCCGGTTACCAGGACGACGGAGGGACACCTGGACTTACCATGTGAATCTCTTAAAGGCCTGGAAGGTTAGGGAATCCTTGTTCATCACCTTCTCACCCCCAGATCCAGAACTGGGACACCTAGTAGGGGAACCCCTAGACCACAAGCCAGCGACACTCGGGGCCGGCTTTACCCCGGCACAGCGAGAGCAAATATCGCAGCTTGTAAAGGACTTCCCCGATGTGCTATCAACCCACCCAGGACAGACCAACCTGACGAGCCATCATATCGCGACGACGCCAGGACAGAAGGTGAGAGACAACCATCGACCCATACCCCGGAAGATGTGGGCCACAGTGCGACAGGAGTTGGACACAATGCTTGAAATGGGTGTAGTCGAGGAGTCGAAGAGCGCAGCCCCATTGTTCTGGTCCCGAAACCCGATGGGACCGTTTGATTCTGTATCGATTTCTGGAAGGTTAATGCCATCTCTAGGTTCGACACGTACCCAATGCCCCGGGTGGAGGAACTCCTAGAACGACTCGGGGGAGTGAGGTATTTGTCGACCCTAGATTTAACCAAAGGATACTGGCAAATCCCCTTACACCCAATTCCCGAGGAAAAAACGGCCTTCCCAACACCCTTTGGCCTCTTCCACTTTGTAACCATGCCATTTGGGTTACACGGTGCCGCAGCGACGTTTCAGCAGCTGATGAATAAGCTCTTGCTGCCTCACGATCAATATGCCATGGCGTATATAGATGACATTGTGATCTACAGTCGCAGCTGGAAGGACCACCTTCGACACCTCAGGGGAGTCCTCCAGGCCCTCCGAGCAGCTGGGCTCACGGCCAATCCGGTGAAATGCCATCTCAGCCAGGAAGAGGTGACCTACCTTGGGTATGTCGTAGGGGGAGGGAAGTTGCGCCCCCAAATCAATAAGGTACAAGCCCTTATGGACACAGCTACGCCCACGATGAAGAAACAGGAACGCCAGTTCTTGGGCCTAGCTGGGTACTATCGCCGCTTTGTACCCGACTTCGCGTCCATAGCTGCACCTCTATCGGACCTGACAAAAAACTCCCAGCCACAACAGGTACAATGGTCTGACCTGTGTGACAAGGCCTTCAGGACCCTGAAAGATCGCCTCGTGCAGGAACCGGTCCTGCGACACCCCAATTTTTCAAAGGAGTTCATACTCCAAACGGATGCGTCAGAGGTAGGCTTAGGAGCAGTCCTCTCCCAGGAATGGGAGGGGGAGGAACACCCAGTACTGTATCTAAGCCGGAAACTACTCCCTTGAGAACAACACTACTCAACAATAGAGAAAGAGGCCCTGGCTGTGAAATGGGCCATTGATGCCCTGCACTATTATTTACTGGGGAATACCTTCAAATTGATCACAGACCATGCTCCCCTCAGATGGATACACAGCATGAAGGATGCAAACCCCCAAATCATGCGCTGGTACCTGTCGCTCCAACCATACGACTTCCGCGTTTTTCATCCTCCGAGTAAGGCGCATGCTAACGCAGATTTCTTTTCTAGACAGGGAAAGGAGGATGGGGAGACGGACCAGCCCCAGGGACGGTCCTTCTTAAGGGGGAGGGTGTGTGGCGGGGCCAGGCTACCCCGCCTTAACCCGGAAGGAGTTAAGTCCCAGGGACTGACAGCGGAAGTCCCGCCTCCCTGGGCGGACTGGGCATGCTCCAAGTGCTATAGGAGTATAAAGGGAGGGAGACCAGCTCATTCTGGGCTGGAGCCCATAGGAAAAGGACCTGCCGGGGAAGCTCCTGCGGCGGACCAGCCACAGCCGTTGACTGCGCCGGGAAGAGACGCCATCCACGGCCCGCCGGCGCCCCGGCGGTCGGAGGAGACCCAGGGGACGACTGAATCCACCGAGTACCAAGGACCCGACAACTCCTGGGAGACCCCAAAGGAGAGCCTGGTAGGAAGGGACCCCGGGAGGGTGACAGAGTGGTACCTTCCCCCCTCTCCCCCCGGGGAAACTCAGCGTGTTTCGGTCGGAACCCCCCGCTGAGTTGGTGGAAAAGCCCTACGCTACGGTTAGGGCCCCGGGTCGGGCCCACCCTACTGGGGCTGTCGCACCCCAAGTCCTGGACTCTGGCCGCTAGGCCACGCTACCCTCCACCCGAGGGTTGCTTCCTGGACTCTGGCCGATAGGCCCTACTGCCCGGTAACCAAGGGCTGTGTTACAGACTCCTGCCATCAAATCGCGTCTCCTGAGCAAAAGGGGACGTCATAGACTCTGGCCGCTAGGCCATACTGCCCTGGACTGAAGGGCTATTTGACAGACTGTGGCAGATAGTCCACGCCGCTTGCAACCTTAGGGGCGTGGACCATCACAAACAGCCAGCTGACAGCTTCCACCTATTGAGCAGCTGGCACTTGACAGCCAACAAGAACCTTATAATAAAAGCAGACATTGGAGTTCAGTGTTATTCCTGTCTGTGCCTGCTGGAAAGAAAGACTAGAGCTAGTATCTGGGCTGGCATAGGAGATTTTTGACCTTTGGCACATGATGGATGGATATTCACTAAATCAATAGCACTGTACTTTGAAGAAACACCATAAGCCATGCCAAACCAAAACAACTGTTCTTTGTTTTTCGTTTCTTACCAGTTAGGAAATAATATATTAGTTCCCATAGACAGTTAGTCAATGACCTCTGGAAAAGACAACTTATTTGGAAATTATTTCGGCTACATCTGTAAGATCTTAGTAATTATCAATTGAGTATTGCATTGCATGCACTGTGTAAACAGATGGTGTATAATTTACTTAGCAGTTGATGCTGCAAAGGATTCATTTGAGACTACTAATTGCTGAATATGTGGATGGACTTGCATCTGTCAAGGGATTAATTTATCTCATGGTAAACAAGAAAAAACATTAATTTTCTTGGCTGTTAGATAATATAGTGTAAAAGATTTCCTAGAATGGAAATGGTGGCTAAATATGCCAGAGAAAATTATGTCCTTTCTTGATTGAGCTGTTGTTCATTTTTATTTTTTGACATTTATCTAGTGTACAGTACTTATGGCCAAATTCATCAGTTAACTCGAGCTGCTATGTGCTAATGCAGCCATAACCCATTTTTTTGAGAACCCCATTTTAAAATAAGTTGATTGATAAATGACACAAAGTTCACAGGACAGCTAAATGGAATGGTTAAGAGAAATGGGTGTATTCAAACTATCAAAATGATAGTTAAGGGGAGATGTAACTGCCCATACATGTCATCTACACCACAAGAATCCATTACAGTACCTCCTCACTTAACCTTGTAGTTATGTTCCTGAAAAATGCAACTTTAAGTGAAATGATGTTAAACTAATCCAATTTTCCCATAAGATTTAATGTAAATGCAGGGGCTTAGGTTCCAAGGAAATTTTTTGTGGGGAGACAAAAGGCATTATATACTGTACAGTACTGCACTGTACTTTGGTAGAGAGGTGCCCCTGGCTTACCCCACACCGGCACAGCTCGCTGCAGACAATGAGGCAGGCAAGGACACTAGGAAGCACCTTATAGAATCATAGAATATCAGGGTTGGAAGGGACCTCAGGAGGACATCTAGTCCAACCACCTGCTCAAAGCAGGACCAATTCCCAACTAAATCATCCCAGCCAGGGCTTTGTCAAGCCTTACCTTAAAAACCTCTAAGGAAGGAGATTCCACCACCTCCCTAGGTAACCCATTCCAGTGCTTCACCACCCTCCTAGTGAAAAAGTTTTTAGTAATATCCAACCTAAACCTCCCCCACTGCAACTTGAGAACGTTACTCCTTGTTCTGTCATCAGGTATCACTGAGAACAGTCTAGATCCATCCTCTTTGGAACCCCTTTTCAGGTAGTTGAAAGCAGCTATCAAATCCCCCCTCATTCTTCTCTTCTGCAGACTAAACAATCCCAGTTCCCACAGCCTCTCCTCATAAGTCATGTGCTCCAGACCCCTAATCATTTTTGTTGCCCTCCGCTGGACTCTTTCCAATTTTTCCAGATCCTTGTAGTGTGAGGCCCAAAACTGGACACAGTACTCCAGATGAGGCCTCACCAATGTCGAATAGAGGGGAATGATCACGTCCCTCGATCTGCTGGCAATGCCCCTACTTATACAGCCCAAAATGCCGTTAGCATTCTTGGCAACAAGGGCACACTGTTGACTCATATCCAGCTTCTCGTCCACTGTAACCTCTAGGTCCTTTCTGCAGAACTGCTTCCTAGCCATTTGGTCCCTAGTCTGTAACAGTGAATAGGATTCTTCTGTCCTAAGTGCAGGATTCTGCACTTGTCCTTGTTGAACCTCATCAGGTTTCTTTTGGCCCAATCCTCTAATTTGTCTAGGTCCCTCTGTATCCTATCCCTACCTCCAGTGTATCTACCACTCCTCCCAGTTTAGTGTCAATATATATGGAGATATACCTATCTCATAGAACTGGAAGGAACCCTGAAAGGTCATAGAGTCCAGCCCTCTGCCTTCACTAGCAGGAACAAGTACTGATTTTGCCCCAGATCCCTAAATGGCCCCCTCAAGGATTGAACTCACAGCCCTGAGTTTAGCAGGCCAATGCTCAAACCATTGAACTATCCCATGCCCCCTCCCACCTTGCGCAGCAGCAGCTTCCCCCCAGAAGAACAGGTGCTGACTTTGCGGGGGGATGCTCCAGGCCTGCCTCTTCCCGTCCCCGCTCCACTCCAAGCCTGCCTCTTCCCACCCCCACTACACCTCCTCCCCGGAGCATGCTGTGTCCCCGCTCCTCCCCCTTCCTCCCAGCGCTTCCTGCCACCAAACAGCTGTTTGGCAGCACTTAGGACTTTCTGGGAGGGAGGGGGATGAGCAGAGATGTGGCGCTTCCCCGTTCCTCCCCCTCCCACCAGTGGGAAGAAGAGCGTTCTCTCTTATCTCCCCCTCCCCCGTTTTTCATTCTTTTTTTCTCCATTCTCCTCCTGGGGCTCAGGGCTGGGGGTGCAGGGTCTGGTAGGGAGTTAGGGTGGGGGAGGGTGCTCAGCTTGGAGGTGCGGGATCTGGGAGTGAATTAGGGTGCAGGAAGGTGCTCAGGGTGGGGCTGCAGGAGGAGGCTCAGGGCTGGGGCAGGCAGGAGATGCAGAGCACTTACCTGGGGCAGCTCCTGTTTGGTGCAGGGGGTGTGCAGGTGGTTCTGCGCAGTGCGGCACCGCCCCCATGGTCGCGATTCTGGGAGCCACTTCTCTCCGGCTGGCTTTGAAGGGGAAAGCACCACTTCTCTTTGGCCACTGGCTGTGCGGCTGCCCCTGCTCCTCCTGAGTCCTCCAGCCCGTGCTCGCAGGGCCGCATTCTGAAAGGGGCTTTAGAGCTGCAGGCCAGGGTCCCGGGGCCCCCTTAGCCCCAGGCCCTGCCGCCCCGGGAGGGGAGGCAGCTGCCTGCCTGGAGGGGCAGCTTCCCCGCTCACTCACTTCCTCTCTCCCTCCCTCCCTCCCTCCCTCCCAGAAAGTCCTAAGTGCCGCCAAACAGCTGTTTGGTGGCGGGGGAAGCGCTGGGAGGAAGGGAGGGGGAGGAGGTGGAGAACAGGAACTTTTGCAATGCTCCCTTGTAAAGTCAGCCAGGCGACATTATAAGGGTGCATTGCACAACTTTAAACGAGTATGTTCCCTAATGGAGCAGTGACGTAACTTCAAAACAACGTTAAGCGGGAGGACGTTAAGTGAGGAGTTACTGTATGCTCAATAGCTGACAGGTGTAATAATCCTCTTTTAAGAAATAATCGCACTGGCAATTACTAATTATTTTTGATTTTTTTTAGGAATATGCCAGAATATCAAACTGAAAATTAGCAGCTGGAGCAGATGTCACCCTTGGAGCACAATTATTATTTGTTTCCAGTAGCACACATGGTGTGTTCGGTGTTGTACAAGTTCACAGCCATTATTTTAAAAGGCATTCAGATACCACAGTTATGGGCACTGTAAAATAATCTGTTGTGAGGATCAGATAGGGATTTTAGGATGTTATTTTTAAAGATTTGTTCCATCAGTTCTTTTTTTCCCCCACTGCTACATTAATAGTAATCTGGGTTCAGAGTTCTCTTGTCAGCTGCTTTGTTTCACTTGTTTGTACAATACCTAACAGTCTTTAGAGCATTACTTCAAATAGATATCAGAAAAAACAGTTTTAAACATCTCAAACTCAATTAAACAGTCTTCCTTATTTCTCAAATCCCTACCACCACCATCCTATCTCTCTCTCTCTCTCTCTAGAGTATTCTTAAAGGAAACATTTGAGAGACTGCCACGCAAAGGGCATTAAATGTTCTTTAGGCAAAATCCCACCTTGCTTCTAACTTAATGAATTTTTGGCGGTAGCTCCTGTGTTTGTTCAAGTCCAAGTCTTTGTTTTCTTAAGACAAACACAAACAGGAACAGAGCAGGAAAGCTAGCAGAGGATAGCAGATATAGATTCTAGGACTGGAAGGGACTTCGAGATGTCATAGAGTCCAGTCTCCTGCCCACATGGCAGGACCAAATACTGTCTAGACCATCCCTGATAGACATTTATCTAACCTACTCTTAAATATCTCCAGAGATGGAGATTCCACAACCTCCCTAGGCAGTTTATTCCAGTGTTTAACCACCCTGACAGTTAGGAACTTTTTCCTAATGTCCAACCTAAACCTCCCTTGCTGCAGTTTAAGCCCATTGCTTCTTGTTCTATCCTTAGAGGCTAAGGTGAACAAGTTTTCTCCCTCCTCCTTATGACACCCTTTTAGATAATAATAAATAATTAGTGGAGATATCTCATCTTGAAAGATCATTGAGTCCAGCCCCCTGCCTTCACTAGCAGGACCAAGTACTGAGTTTGCCCCAAATGGCCCCCTCAAGGATTGAACTCACAACGGTGCGTTTAACAGGCTAATGCTCAAACCACTGAGCTATCCCTCCCCTCATGATACCTGAAAACTGCTATCATGTCCCCTCTCAGTCCTCTCTTTTCCAAACTAAACAAACCAAATTCTTTCAGCCTTCCTTCATAGGTCATGTTCTCAAGACCTTTAATCATTCTTGTTGCTCTTCTCTGGACCCTTTCCAATTTCTCCACATCTTTCTTGAAATGCGGTGCCCAGAACTGGACACAATACTCCAGCTGAGGCCTAACCAGAGCAGAGTAGAGCAGAAGAATGACTTCTCATGTCTTGCTCAAAACACACCTGTTAATACATCCCAGAATCATGTTTGCTTTTTATGTATCTTGCCACCCCGGGTATGCCATATTACCCACTCTGAGATCTGGCAATCTTTTGACCAGAATCAGTCTACTAAGACTCTTTGTCTTAGCTTGCTATTACAATAGTATTAAAATGCTGCAAGGGTAGATCTGTCCTGGCTGTTTAAGTTATATAATTTTTATGGAAAAAAAAGCAGAGGGAGAAAAAAGAGGCTCAAGGAAAAACGTGGGGAAGGAAACTCCAACCTCATAAGCAAAATGTTGCAGATGGCCATTGTAATATGATAGTAAACAGGTTATAGGTAAGCGAAGACAATAACATTAGTGTCACAGCCATAATCATGGTGCTAGTTAGTATGCACTGCAACTCAGAAGCAACTTACCATGAGCTCCTTAAAGAAGCAATATGTGAAAGGGGTCACAACCTTATTCTACCAAAAAACCAGTGATGCATATATGCACCCTCCTTTGCCTCTCCTGCCATTCTTTTTGTTCTGTTCTATGACCACAGTGGGACCCCAAGAAAAACCTCTAATCAACAGCGGGGAGGGGAGAGTATTTAGTTCAGACAGACACAGTGTACATCATTTCTCTGACTCCATTCTATGCTTTATTTCAACAACACTTCTACATAACACTGTTAGGTCAGCATGCTTGCTCTTGCTGCTTTTTGTTTACATTGAACAATGTGAGGCATAAAGCCGGGATATAGTTCACATGACCAACCTATACAGAAAATAGATTAGAGCAGAGGTGGTAAGAAAATTCCTTAGACCCTAAAACAGGAGTTGGCAACGTTTGGCATGCGGCTCGCCAGGGTGAGCACCCTAGCGGGCCGGGCCAGTTTATTTACCTGCTGACGCGGCAGGTTCGGCCGATCGCAGCCCCCACTGGCCGCGGTTTGCCGTCCCGGGCCAATGTGGGAGGCAGAAGCAGTGCGGGCGAGGGATGTGCTGGCCGCGGCTTCCCACCACCCCCATTGGCTCTGGACGGCGAACCACGGCCAATGGGGGCCGCGATCGGCCAAACTTGCCGCATCAGCAGGTAAATAAACTGGCCCAGCCCACTGGGGTGCTTACCCTGGCGAGCCGCGTGCCAAATGTTGCCGACCCCTACCCTAAAACATCTGACTGATAGCTGAAGGAAAAGCACTAGTAACTTGAATTCTCATTCAATTTCTAGACTATTTCCAGGGCTCTACATTGCTTAATTGAGGCATAAGTCATAAACCCTCACCCAGAAAAGCACTCAAGCACATGCTCCAGCTTTAAGTACACAAAAAGACCCGCTGAAACCAATGGGACTACTCACATGCCTAAAGTTAAGCATGTGCCAAAGTGCTTTGCTGAATAAGGGCCACAGTAGGATCCCTTGCACAGGGCTGGCCAGCCTACTCAGAGGTGTTGAGCAAAATATAGGAAGTATTGCTCCTCTTTGACCCAAGCAGCTGGTCAAAGTTTGGGGCCTTCGGGATATTCCTTCTGGGAGCAGAAATTGGTGATAATCAGGCATTTATTTGATACAGTTTTGTTTATTCCTCAGCCCCTGAGGAATGTCTATTTCTGTGGCATTAGCTGGCTGAGGCAGACCCTGCCCATTCTGTTGGAATGGGGAAATTCATCTCTGTAACAACTTTTCCAGGGTCAAATTCCAAAGCTACTTTCTCAGATTTGGAGGGGAGGGGAGAGGGTGAAAAGCTGCAATTCTGTCCTCCCTCAAATTGTAAGCACACACATCTGTGTCAAAAATGGAAAGGGTTTTGTAGCACGGATAGGCCAAGACAGAAGCTGTCCCAAGAGCCTTTCTCAAATCTGAAAGTGCTGACTCTCATCCTGCAGACCACTGAAATGGTTTCCTTTTTTGCTCTTTGCTGCTTGTCAGCAATATTCAGCAAACGGGGATCAGTTTTTGTTTCAGATCTACAAGAACTTGAGCAGCTAGCAGGGCTCTGGCCCTGTCTTTTTGGATCCCCAATTCCCTAGGCCTTTTTAGTATGTCTGCGCTAATTACTGTTATGTTTGAGCCTGTTATTCACTGCTGTACTTTCTATAGATCCTGTTACCCCCTCAGTAGCCAAACTCTCATTGTTCAACTGCCCAAGCGTAAACAAAAAGTGTGGGACTAACCCTTGGACTTCCACCAGGTTTTGCCCCCTCAGCTAGGTGTACCCCCATTTCCCCAACTTTGGAAGAGGCTTTCACTAGACAATTGCAACAGCCTGCCTCAACCTACCTTAAACTTTTAACAATTCTTCTCTTTGTGGCCAACTTTGTCACAGTACTAGCATTTAACTGAACTGTTTCCTTTATCTTTTTAATTACTAATTTGCCTTGTTTTTAAAAATTGGACTCATCTGTTCTGTTTGATCAATATGTGACCATGTCACCTGATAATGAAATCCATCTTAAATCTGGTACTTTTCCATTGAGAAGGAGGGGGCCCGATACAAAGAATTTAAGTAAAACTGGCTCCTTTGATTCTCTGTGGATTTAATGACCTTTCATCTTCTCTAAGGGCATGGCTACACTTGCAGATGTAGAGCACTGGGAGTTAAACCAGCCCTCAGAGACCGCAGCAGGGAAAGCACTGCCATGTGTTTACACTATCAGCTGCAAGAGCAGTGGCATGGCCACATTAGCAGCTCTTGCAACGCCACAGAGAGCAGTGCATTGTGGTAGCTGTCCCAGTGTGCAAGTGGCTGCAGTGTGCTTTTCAAATGGGGGGGGGGTAGAGTGTGACAGGGAGTGTGTTGTGTGTATGTGGGGGAAGAGACAGTGTGTTTTGGGGGGCAGAGAGTGTGTCAAAATGCTGTCTTGTAAGTTGAGACAGCAGCAGGGGGAAACCCCGACATCAGCCCCCCACACACACACATGCCTGCCTCGGCGGCAGCAGCATTCCACAGTAATGGTTTACTTTGTCCTGGAGCAGATAAGCATGCCGGCTGTCAGAAATGGAGCTTTGAAAGTGGATATCCCCATGCCTGCAGCCAAGTTCAAAACAATTACAAGAGTGTCCACTTGACTTCAAGGGATTATGGGATGTTTCCGGAGGCCAATCACAGCGCAGTAATGCAACACCAGGGGCTTTGCGACCAGGGGCTGCTAACAGGGAGTTTCGCAAGGGAGTTCTCCAGGTGAAGGAGGAGCAATACAGCACCCTTTTGGGCTGACGGGGCTGCAGACGGGAGTTTGACAGAGGGAGGCTTACGATGGTTAGGAAGACCCGCAACACCTGTGCCAGCACTGCTACTGTCTCCTCCACCTGTGCCTGTAGCCAGACAGAGTGCCTAAGCATGGATGCCTCTACCCAGATCCTGGTGTGGTTTTGCAAAGACTGTAACTTGCAATTTCCACTTACTGATATCCGGGCTGGGGGGACCATCCAATGTGAGAGGTGCCTGCTGGTGGAATCTCTCAGGCAGCAGGTGGGAGAGCTACAGGAGGAGGTGGCTAGGTTGAGGAGCATCTGTATCCATGAGCAATTCCTCGACAGTGTCCATGTGGAGACAGCTGAGGTAGCTGTCCCAGTACACAGGACTGCTGATACACCACTGGTGGAGGAGGAGATGGCTCAGGGTGGACACTGGCAGCTGGTTACTTCTGGCAGCAGGCAGTGCTCCACCCTTGCTCCGAACCCTCCTGCCGTGGTTATAGGTAACCGTTATGCTCTTCTTGATACAGGAAAGAAGGAATCACTCCCTACAGTAAAGGAGGAGAAGCCTCGTACCCCTAAGGCTGGAGAGTCTGCTGCCACCACTGCGAATAGGAAACATAGGGTAGTGGTGGTCGGAGACTCTCTGCTGAGGGGGACGGAGGCTCCCATCTGTCGCCCTGACATTTCATCTCGGGAGGTATGCTGCCTGCCGGGGGCCCGTATCCGAGACGTTACGGAGGCATTGTCGAGGATTATCCGGCCCTCTGACTACTACCCCATGCTACTCAAATGATACTGCGCGGTGTGACACTGAGCGGATCAAGAGTGACTACAGGGCTCTGGGAGTACGGGTGAAGGAGTTTGGAGCGCAGGTGGTATTCTCTTCAATTCTTCCTGTCAAAGGTAGGGGCCTGGGCAGAGACAGATGCATCATGGAGGTGAATGCCTGGCTGCGAAGATGGTGTCGCCAGGAGGGCTTTGGCTTCCTAGACCACGGGATGCTATTCGAGGAAGGACTGCTAGGCAGAGATGGCGTTCACCTTTCGAGGAGAGGAAAGACCCTATTCGGACACAGACTGGCTAACCTAGTGAGGAGGGCTTTAAACTAGGTTCGACGGGGAAAGGTGAGCAAAGCCCACAGGTAAGTGGGGAACATGGAGACCGGGGAAATGAGTCGGAAACAAGAGGGAGTGTGGGCTATATTGGCAGAGAGAAAGGAGAGTCAGGACAAAACTGGGAGGAAAGATCAAACCAGTATCTTAGATGCCTATATACAAATGCGAGAAGTATGGGGAATAAGCAGGAAGAACTGGAAGTGCTAATAAATAAATACAACTATGACATTGTTGGCATCACTGAAACTTGGTGGGATAATACACATGATTGGAATGTTGGTGTGGATGGGTACAGCTTGCTCAGGAAGGATAGACAGGGGAAAAAGGGAGGAGGTGTTGCCTTATATATTAAAAATGTACACACTTGGACTGAGGTAGAGATGGACATAGGAGACGGAAGTGTTGAGAGTCTCTGGGTTAGGCTTAAAGGGGCAAAAAACAAGGGAGATGTCATGCTAGGCGTCTACTACAGGCCACCTAACCAGGTGGAAGAGGTGGATGAGGCTTTTTTCAAGCAACTAACAAAATCATCCAAAGCCCAAGATTTGGTGGTGATGGGGGACTTCAACTATCCGGATATATGTTGGGAAAATAACACAGCGGGGAACAGACTATCCAACAAATTCTTGGACTGCATTGGAGACAACTTTTTATTTCAGAAGGTTGAAAAAGCTACTAGGGGGGAAGCTGTTCTAGACTTGATTTTAACAAATAGGGAGGAACTCGTTGAGAATGTGAAAGTAGAAGGCAGCCTGGGTGAAAGTGATCATGAAATCATAGACTTTGCAATTCTAAGGAAGGGTAGAAGGGAGAACAGCAAAATAGAGACAATGGATTTCAGGAAGGCAGATTTTGGGAAGCTCAGAGAGCTGATAGGTAAGGTCCCATGGGAATCAAGACTGAGGGGAAAAACAACTGAGGAGAGTTGGCAGTTTTTCAAAGGGACACTATTAAGGGCCCAAAAGCAAGCTATTCCGCTGGTTAGGAAAGATAGAAAATGTGGCAAAAGACCACCTTGGCTTAACCACGAGATCTTGCACGATCTAAAAAATAAAAAGGAGTCATATAAAAAATGGAAACTAGGACAGATTACAAAGGATGAATATAGGCAAACAACACAGGAATGCAGGGGCAAGATTAGAAAGGCAAAGGCACAAAATGAGCTCAAACTAGCTACGGGAATAAAAGGAAACAAGAAGACTTTTTATCAATACATTAGAAGCAAGAGGTAGACCAAAGACAGGGTAGGCCCACTGCTTAGTGAAGAGGGAGAAACAGTAACAGGAAACTTGGAAATGGCAGAGATGCTTAATGACTTCTTTGTTTCGGTCTTCACCGAGAAGTCTGAAGGAATGCCTAACATAGTGAATACTAATGGGAAGGGGGTAGGTTTAGCGGATAAAATAAAAAAAGAACAAGTTAAAATTCACTTAGAAAAGTTAGATGCCTGCAAGTCACCCGGGCCTGATGAAATGCATCCTAGAATACTCAAGGAGCTAGTAGAGGAGGTATCTGAGCCTCTAGCTATTATCTTTGGAAAGTCATGGGAGACGGGAGAGATTCCAGAAGACTGGAAAAGGGCAAATATAGTGCCCATCTATAAAAAGGGAAATAAAAACAACACAGGTAACTACAGACCAGTTAGTTTAACTTCTGTGCCAGGGAAGATAATGGAGCAAGTAATTAAGGAAATCATCTGCCAACACTTGGAAGGTGGTAAGGTGATAGGGAATAGCCAGCATGGATTTGTGAAGAACAAATCATGTCAAACCAATCTGATAGCTTTCTTTGATAGGATAACGAGCCTTGTGGATAAGGGTGAAGCGGTGGATGTGGTATACCTAGACTTTAGTAAGGCATTTGATACGGTCTCGCATGATATTCTTATCGATAAACTAGGCAAATACAAATTAGATGGGGCTACTATAAGGTGGGTGCATAACTGGCTGGATAACCGTACTCAGAGAGTTGTTATTAATGGTTCCCAATCCTGCTGGAAAGGCGTAACGAGTGGGGTACCGCAGGGGTCTGTTTGGGGACCGGCTCTGTTCAATATCTTCATCAACGACTTAGATATTGGCATAGAAAGTACGCTTATTAAGTTTGCGGATGATACCAAACTGGGAGGGATTGCAACTACTTTGGAGGACAGGGTCATAATTCAAAATGATCTGGACAAATTGGAGAAATGGTCTGAGTTAAACAGGATGAAGTTTAACAAAGACAAATGCAAAGTGCTCCACTTAGGAAGGAAAAATCAATTTCACACATACAGAATGGGAAAAGACTGTCTAGGAAGGAGTACGGCAGAAAGGGATCTAGGGGTTATAGTGGACCACAAGCTAAATATGAGTCAACAGTGTGATGCTGTTGCAAAAAAAGCAAACATGATTCTGGGATGCATTAACAGGTGTGTTGTGAGCAAGACACGAGAAGTCATTCTTCCGCTCTACTCTGCTCTGGTTAGGCCTCAGCTGGAGTATTGTGTCCAGTTCTGGGCGCCGCATTTTAAAAAAGATGTGGAGAAATTGGAAAGGGTCCAAAGAAGAGCAACAAGAATGATTAAAGGTCTTGAGAACATGACCTATGAAGGAAGGCTGAAAGAACTGGGTTTGTTTAGTTTGGAAAAGAGAAGACTGAGAGGGGACATGATAGCAGTTTTCAGGTATCTAAAAGGGTGTCATAAGGAGGAGGGAGAGAACTTGTTCACCTTAGCCTCTAAGGATAGAACAAGAAACAATGGGTCTAGGTTGGACATTAGGAAAAAGTTCCTAACTGTCAGGGTGGTTAAACACTGGAACAAATTGCCTAGGGAGGTTGTGGAATCTCCGTCTCTGGAGATATTTGAGAGTAGGTTAGATAAATGTCTATTAGGGATGGTCTAGGCAGTATTTGGTCCTGCCATGCGGGCAGGGGACTGGACTCGATGACCTCTCGAGGTCCCTTCCAGTCCTATAATCTATGAAAAAAAACACGTCATCCACACTGACACCCGGGCATTTCAGCCAGAGCACAGCATGCTCTATGTTTCTCATGGAGGTGGATTACCAGGAGCGCTCCAGCTGCAGAGCCCAGGAGCTCTACGTGCCTTGCCAGTGTGGACACCTCAAGAATTAGGGTGCCTGGGACTGATTTAATGCGATCTAACTTGCAAATGTAGCCAAGGCCTAAATGACATTTAGGCTCCTAAATCAGTTAGGCATTGCAATGCTGAGTGCCACAATGCCTAAATACCTTTTAAATATCAGGTCCACGGTGCTGTAGCGCTGGGATGAACTTAATGATGAGTTGTGAAAGCATTCTATGACTTCAAAATATTACAGTTCTTTTATGCATTTGTTCATCATGAAAGTTAACCATCCAATAGCAGCTGTTCAGTGACATGAAGGAACACACAACTGGATGTAAAAATGAAATGTTAAAAGGGAGAAAATATTCTTCTAATAACTTTTCTAAAGGCAAAAGGCACCTTTGTCAGTTGTTGGAAAAATACTAATGAAATGTGAAAAATCTAGGGTGAGATCAAAGCTCTATTGAAATTAATTGGAGTTTTGACATTGACTTTAATAGGGCCAGGATTTTACCCCTGGTATCTGTAGTTAGTGTATGGAGCTCTACACTAAAAATAACACCAATGTTTAATTGGCTGTGATTAAGGAAAAAATAAACAAATTAAATGAATTGAAAGCCAAATACAACATAGGAAAAAAACAGAAGTGAAAAAGCAGATAGTACTAGTACCTAATGTGCAGAGGAGACCCTATGCTGCTGGCATAATTAGAAAAACACATATACTGTCCAAGTTAGAGCTAGGGGAACCTTTTCAGCCAAAACTCTTTTGGAGGAGGGACTTCAGGCTCCATGTTTCATTTTAGATATGGGGAAAGGGAAGCACAGAGGGCTTAGACCTGATTCAATTCCTGTTAAAGTGAAAATTCCCACTGACTAACATTGGATCTGACTGAGTTCCCATTGGACTCATCTAGAAAAATCAGTTCCAGAATCAGGAATAGAACCTAGGACTCCCAACTCACTGTGCGCTGCACCTACCACTAGACAATCTGCCTCTTTAATAAGGCTGGAGCACAACATTTCATGAAAGCCAAATTGGATAAAAGTTCAGGGGTTAGATGTAAATGATAACTTAAATGGGGGAGAAACTTTTTCACTTGCTTTCTGAACACTGGTTTTCTAATTGTGAGAGCCAGAAAATGGTTTGCAAGATAACAAAAGGCAGAGTGATAGCAGAATTTAAAATTCAAAAAGATTAACCAAGGAACAAGAGCAAAAATAGCTTTTAAAAGTTCTCTATGGAATGTTGTACCTTGTAAGGAAGGCAGGAGGCAAAAAACTTAGACTAAATTTATCCCCTTCCAATATTTTTTGTCTGGAAAATGAGGCTAGGATCAAGGCACTATAGCTGAGTCAGGGATTAATGAAGCACTGAAGAAAATAAGCAATGGAGTTGTAAATCCCTTGAGGACAATGGTTATTTAGTAGACAGCTCAGAGCAATTGACTTCAATATTGGTTAAATCTGAATTACTCATTTGAAAGGTAAATCCTTCCACATAAAGGGATCAAGCCTTACTCATGTGAGTCATCCTGTCCCATCTGTTTCAGGATGCAATATTGAGGCCACTATGAACAATACAAATTTAATTGTTAAAACATAGATGGGCCCTCTAGTATGTGGCACTTATGAATGGTGACAAAAAATATCTGATTTTATGGACTATAATGTAAATACTAGGTGCTCTGAAATATTGTTATTGAATATATGTTTTTGAATATATTGTTAAACTGACATTACTGGCAATCAGATGATGCTATTGAAAACCATCTTGTTAGTTCTGTGTATATGAATATGTAGGAATTAGATCTTGGAGAAATACTTATCACTAGCAATGTTGCTGTTGGCTTTGAAAAACTGAGCTTATTTAAGTATCAGAGTGGTAGCCGTGTTAGTCTGTATCCACAAAAACAACGAGGAGTCCGGTTGTAAGGTGCCACTGGACTCCTCGTTGGTTTTGAGCTTATTTATTTATTCATATTAATGTTAATTTACTACTAAAAATCAATTCCAATAGAATTTCTTATTAAGAATTAGTCTTAGGTGAGGCAGTTGACTGTTACATGAAGCAGAAATAACATCAAAATTCCACGAGAATGCCCTTTTAACTCCATTCAGGCCAGTGGGTTGCAGAAAATTCTGGGTTGTCAAGGGGTAAATAATTCCAGACAGTGACTAGAATGTCCTTTGTTATCACTTTAAAAAAATCACCAGAGTGAGAGCTCTGTTTAGTAAGAATGATCTTGAGATGAGGGCTAATGCCTATGTTGTTTCAAGGTTGGCTTATTGTAATTATCCTTTGGCGGGACTTCCTGATCATTAATCATAGGAATTAGCTTATAAAAAGTCTCAGATTCTGTCTGGTTTTAGCTGGGTTGGTACTATTCTAAAACGTTTACATTGGCCACCTCGTACACTTCATATTGATTTGTAAGTTCATTCACTTCCATGACTTACCTCAGGGTTTCTGGTCCAGCATGTCTGACTACGCTTTTATATTCATTTATTTGCAGGTTGGCCCACTGAGGGCAGAGTTGGCTGTATCTGTAACCTTGAGATTTGTGTAATTGTGCTCCCTTGTTGTGGAACCAGCTCTCTAACTGACTGTTATGTGACCTGTGTCTGACTCAGCAATGCAGGTTACAATAAATGGGTATTTATTTGCTGTGGTTTGCTTTTCTTAGCTGCTAATTGACTCTTTCAGTGCACTGGGACTCTTGTGAAAGAATCAATATAAATGCATGGTAATGAAAATGTTGTTCATCTTAACTACAGTTAATATAGTGTGTCTCTATTTCCCTCTTCTTCAATATTCCCTTAGTTTTCTGTCTTTAATTTTCTCTTCATTTTCCTCCCTCTGTTTTCCCACAGTAAAGGATCATTTATGATGAATATATCAGGGAGGGTGGGAAGAAAAGTTCTAAGGTCTCTTAAAGATTATACTTTGTCACCCCCAGAGGGAAAGAAGAGGTAAGAATAAAACAACACAATACTCTTTGTCCCAGATGTGTGGGATCAAAATAAGATGTGATGAATGTGGCTTAATTAGGCCACAAATTTATTAACCTAACTCACTGGAAAATACCCCCAGTGATAACTCTGGCAGTATAGGTCATTATTCTGTCCTCACTTTTTTTAATCTATTTAGGGAGAGCTGCCATCAGCCCCCTCTAAATCTGGTCCCATCCTATTGTTAAGGACTTGCAGGGAAGCAGGTTGTCTCCTCACTGTACCATATGTTGGGATTCCCAACCCGATTTCCCCAGCTTTCCCCTAAGTCTACTTCCAGCTCTGGTACATCAAGGAATTAGCCCCTTATGCTACAAGTACTTGCACTGGACACCAGTCACAAGGAGTCACCAGCTTGTCTGTTTCATCCTACTGAATTAGCCTCCGCAGGAGTGGAGCACTACACTGGTATTCATTCAATTGCCACCATTGATAGGCATAACCTATTGGGCTCTTATTCGGTGCTGTTGAATGGAATCCCACTCCACCAGGGGAATCTCAGTATATACTCTGACATTACCATAAACTGAAATTTCCTTTTTTGAGGTAACTCCCTTCTCCTTGAAGAGGTAATAGGGCCTGCAACCAGCAGTCTTAACACTAGACATGTCTGTGCTGCATTAACTGGACAAATTGACTCATCTTGGGGGGGGTTTTTTGATACTCTGAGTCAGGGGTCAGCTCTCTTCCTCCCCATTGCAGAGTTCTAAATTCCAAAACCTTAGCTGAATCCTTCCTTGCTGAACCCCTTATTAGCCTGATAGAGACCACCCCTCCACTATCCATGACACCACAGATTGTACTGTCAAATACTGAGAGGGCTCGCTCCTGCCCTCAAGTGAAGTTAAATAAATTCCTCCATTATATACCTGAATGTGCAAGGTGCTAGTTGTTTTGCATAGACACAAAACTGGTCAAGAACCAAGGCTCCTTGGGTCAAACAGTACCCAAATAGGCTCCTCTATGGGTCCGAGCACCAACTCTCAAATTCCATCCACCACATCCTGAGGATACAGCTACATTTGAGCTGGAGGTGTAACTCAGCTCAGGTAGAGGTGTGTGCACTAACTCTGGTCAAGCTAGCACACTTGAACTGGCAGTTATCAACATGGCCCAATACTTCACTTTTACTTCAGAATCACTCTTTCACTCCTGACTTCATCCTTGCCTGCAGTCACTGTCACTGGGATGGGAAAGAGCCCCTACAGCTACTCCCTATTGATGAGCAACAGATATGTGAAACGACGGATAAGGAGGAGACGTATACCGGGCACCCCCTGTACCACAAGTCTCATAACCAGAAAATGACATTTGTTTATAAATCAGTCCCCAGTCTGACTTCAAAGCTATACATATACAAAGTGCTTGCAGGATTGGAACTTTAAAGCTGGACGATGTTCCACAAAACCAAGTAAAATGCACTTTTGGTTTGACTACATAACTACCTTTAAAGAGCTTGTATGTCTCACATAGCTCTCATCACAGCTAATTCAAATGTTTTTAAAATTCGGATTAACACACCATTGTATCTAATTAGTGGCCATTCATTATGGCCATATATTTTTTTGCTTCTCACAGTAGCCTGACATCCCATAAGCAAATCAGTGTGTACCCACCATGATTAATAACTAACTCTAAATAGCAGCTTTTCCCAGAGTCAGTGCACAGGCTGTGTCAATTGTAGGAATCCCTGTTCATTCTCACTTTTTGAACGGCTCCATCCTTTCAAGCTTAATATAATTATTGAGCATCTCTTCAGAATAAAAAGCAAGCTATTCTGGGTTCCATTAGAGGGCATGTGGCACTTTAGGAGATCTGAGTGATGTAAGGATGAGATAGAACCAGTTAAAGCACTGAAAGGGATGCAAGGCACTAAATATTTTCTGAGCAGAATGAAGCAAAGTGGGTGGCTTTATTAAACTGTAATTCAAAGCATCAAAGACAAAGTACCATAATCAAGGAGAGGGGACTCTGGATTAGTGTGCTTAATGGGGAGATAAAAACATTCATACTGACAATGTTTACTCGTCCATCTTTGAGCAGAAGCATCACATATTTAAATTTTCAAGACTTTATGTAATGTTGCTGGTGTAGAAAATACTTTCGCTGAGGTTATATCTTAACGGTGCAGTTCCTACTACATTTTTGATTTCATACTTGATCCATTACATCATTCCTAAAGTCAGATTGGGCTAATTGGCACAGGCCCATGTTGGAGGTCAAACAGAGGTGGTCCAGTGATTAGGACATTGGCCTGGGACTCAGAAGAGCTGTATCTGGTTCCATATTCTGCCACAGCCTCCCTGTGTGGCCATAAGCAAATTAGTCTGGCCCAGATCCACAAAGGGACTTATGTGTGATAACTCAAAGTGTTGCAGCACCTAGAAAACCACTGGAATAACATTGTGATCTACGATGCCTAGGTTAGGCACCAGGGGCTGGTCTACACTGAGGGGGGATCGATCCAAGATATGCAACTTCAGCTACGCAAATAGCGTAGCTGAAGTTGAAGTATCTTGAATTGAATTACCTGGGGTCCAGACGGCGCAGGATCGACGGCCGCAGCTCCCCTGTCGACTGCGCTACCGCCGCTTGCTCTGGTGGAGTTCCGGAGTCGACGGTGAGCGCCTTCGGGGATCGATATATCGCGTCTTAAGGAGACACGATATATCAATCCCGGATAAATCGATTGCTACCCGCCAATACGGTGGGTAGTGAAGACGTACCCCAGGACTCCCTGTACAATGGGGAGAGATAGGTGACTTAGAATGCAATGCACAAAAGCCAGCATGGTAGGTGGGGAGCTGCCTAAACTAGCTAATAGGATAGGCTGACGAGAGGGGTGTGTCCTAAGTCCCTCCCCTCTCAGGGTGTTAGGCACCCAAGCCCAGGCTGCTGGAAGCCACTTCTCTCTGCCAACAATCCATAACCAGGTACCCTTCTCTTGGGGTCAGGAGGCTTAGGCACATCAGTTGTTTCTTGTGAGAATGAGTTAAATATCTGCCTCACTCCATACAGAATGGCTGGAAAAGGAGGTGGTGGAAGTGCAGCCCTGTACATTTTAGCCCAGTGGTTAGCGCACTCCCTGGGATGTAGGAAACCCAGGTTCAATTCCTCATGCTGCCTGAAGGGCAGAGAGGATTTGAACAAGGGTCTCCACCCCTAAGTTTTCTGACTATTAAGCCATGGGATAGTCTTGGATAAATAATTGAAGAGCGGGGGGAGTGGACTCTACATGTAGAGTCACTGGGCCAGAGAGTGAGAATGAGGTTGTAGCCTACTGGTAGGAGACCCAGGCAATATCCTCTAGCTTAGTGCTTAGAGGACTCAGACATAGCCACCGACTCCGTGGATGCTCCCAGCCTGGAGCATCCACGGGGAAAAATTAGCGGGTGCGCCGCACCCACCAGCAGCCAAGCTCCCCCCTCCTTGCCTCCTTCTCCCACGCCGCATCCCCGCTCCTTCCCCTCCCTCCCAGCGCTTCCCACCTCCCCACCACCTAACAGCTGTTTAGCAGCGCTTAGGACTTTCCGGGAGGGAGGAGGAGGAGCAGGGACGCGGCACACTCAGGGGAGGAGGGGGGGACTTTGGAGAAGGGGTGGAATGGGGGCAGGACGAAGGTGGTGCAGGGGTGGGAAGAGGCGGGGAAGGGACAGGGCCAGGGGCGGGGGAGTCAAGCACCCACCAGACAGAAGGGAGGTCGGCACCTATGCTCAGAGAGGTATGGGGAAACCCCTGTTCAAGTAGTTTTCTAGGCAAGTGCTTTAACAAGTAGGCAAAAAGTCTTGTAAGCTGGGCACTGCCACTACTCCCTTCTCCTCCTCTGGCCACAGTTTGAACAGGACCCGATGCAGTAGGTGGCATCCAAGCACACCGACTGGATTGGGCTGCACAGGTGAGATATGTTGAAGGCTGCCTTTCTTCCTTCAGTTTGGATTGCAGTGGGACTTACGCATCCAGATGCCTAGACTGAAGCAACAGTGCACATGCCCAGAGGCAGAAACTTAGTAAGAGTTCCCTGGGTCCCTGAGAAAAATTAGGTGCTGAGTGAGTTTAGGCACTTACAGGGTTAGGCAGCAGCCAAGCAGACATTTTTGTGGATTTCAGTGGGGCCTCAAACTTAAGCACCTACATACCTTTGTGGAACTGGGCCTTAATCTGGCTGTGCCTCAGTTCCCCATCTGTAGAACAGAGGGAATAACACTTTCCTACCTTGCAGGGGTATTGTGATGATAAATATGTTAGTGAGATTCTCAGACACTAAAGTGATGGAGGTCATACAAATACCTAGATAGAACATCACCTTTCTTCCTCCTCTTCTATTGTCTTCCAATATCATTCGTATCTTATAATGCCTTGTACTACAATCCTATTGCTTAAAACACCTGAATTACTATATTTTGATATCTACGCACGTGACAGAAATTAAAAGGAACTGTTAACAAATGGCTCAAATCAAACTCTCCAATCGCATTCCTCCTCCATGTGCTGCCGAGATAAATGCCCTCTGGCATTTAATTTGGACCCAAATTAAAACAACTCAGTTGCACTCATTTTTGAAAATGCCCAATGAGCACAAACACCACTTGTACTGACTATTATGGATTCAAAAGCCCTATTTACTGGTACAAACCCTTTCAAATTTTTCCCCAATTCTCAATACCTACCACAACGTAAGAGGCTTTTCAGTTTTGAATGACAAATACCCAATTATTTATGGAAAAGGTATTTAGTCAGAAGAATAAAGTATTCAAATAATGTATAATATGGAGTCCCAGGGAACAGTAAAAATGTGATAGAATGTTCTGCTTCAGTTTCCATTATGAGTTAGAAATTAATTAGACAGTAGCTGCTTAAAAGAGAAAAAGCAAGAGACAAAGGTGACAGATTGATCATCTCCCAGTGTCCTTTACACTCCGAAATCACATTCATTTGCCTTCCAGCATGTAATTATCCACTGCTAAGCAGAGTATGGACATTGTACACAAATATCACTCTAGAAAGATCATCCTGTATAATCTGTATAAAACTTGACAATAACTAATATGATCACAAAAAAATTAAAAGCCAAAAGGCAAAAATTTTCAGACTTCATTCCCTAAAATGACGTGCTTGCCTGACTGGACTTGAAATGTTTTGCAGAGATCACAGCAATTAAAGAAGAAAAGAACCTACCAGGCTAAATCCTCAATTATTGTTAAAGATCTATGAGCAAAGCCTTCTCTGATCTTGAAGTGATTACTAGCTTAAAGTAGTTAGCCAAAAACTCAAATGATTTGTGTTTCTATTCAACTTTATAGAGCCTTAAATTTACTTTTTCACTCAGATTCAGACTCATTCATAATCTTCTCTCATCTTCAAGGTTCAGCAGTTTGTTGGGATGAGTTTTGCTGCCTGATGGTCAATGTACAGTAGTTTTCTCAAATCTTTATTCATTATGTTTATCTAGAGCTTATAAAATCCATAAAATCCATCAAGAAGTTAGTTAGTTGGTGGCAGGGAATGTTATTGTTCAGCTCTGTCTCATCTTTAAAGATGGTTTGTCTCTTGAGATTACTGTCATTGTTCCATATTCTTCTCTGTAATCTTCTCCCAGAGGTAGTAAGAGAATTCCAGAATATCATTTGTGACCTCTATTTGAAATAGAAAAATAACAAGGCTCTTTTTGCTAGTTTTGCAAGCATTTGAGACTAATGGTAGGTTAATTTTCCCAAAGATTTGGAGCTATTACTGTTAGGGCTGTCAAGCGATTAAAAAAATTAATCGCAATTAATCGTGCTGTTAAACAACAATAAAATACCATTTATTTTAAATATTTTTGGGTGTTTACTACATTTTCAAATATATTGATTTCAATTACAACACAGAATACAAAGTGTACAGTGCTCACTTTATATTTATTTTTATTACAAATATTTGCACTGTAAAAAACAAAAAAAATGTATTTTTCAATTCACCTCATACAAGCACTCTTTATCATGAAAGTTTAACTTACAAATGTAGAATTATGTACAAAAACCACTGCCATCAAAAATAAAACAATGTAAAACTTTAGAGCCTACAAGTCCACTCAGTCCTACTTCTTGGTAAGCCAATCACTCAGACAAACAAGGTTGTTACAATTTGCAGGAGATAATGTTGCCTGCTTCTTGTTTACAATGCCACCTGAAAGTGAGAACAGGCGTTCACATGGCACTGTTGTAGCTGGCATTGCAAGATATTTACATGCCAGATGCGCTAAAGATTCATATGTCCCTTGATGCTTCAATCACCATTCCAGAGGATAATGCTTCCATGCTGATGATGGGTTCTGCTTGATAATGATCCAAAGCAGTGTGGACTGACACATGTTCATCTTCATCATCTGAGTCAGATGCCACCAGAAGAAGGTTGATTTTATTTTTTGATGGTTTGGTATGTAGTTTCCGCATCAGAATGTTGCTCCTTTAAGACTCCTAAAAGCATGTGCCACACCTTGTCCCTCTCAGATTTTGGAAGGCACTTCAGATTCTTAATCCTTCGGTCGAGTGCTGTAGCCTTTTTTAGAAATCTCACATCGGTACCTTCTTTACGTTTTGTCAAATCTGCTGTGAAAGTGTTCTTAAAACAAACATGTGCTGGGTCTCATCCGAGACTGCTATAACATGAAATATATGCAGAATGCGGGTAAAACAGAGCAGGAGACATACAATTCTCCCTCCAAGGAGTACAGTCACAAACTTAATTGATGTATTATTTTTTTAACTAGCATCATCAGCATGGAAGCATGTCCTCTAGAATGGTGGCTGAAGCATGGAAGGGGCATACTAATGTTTAGCATATCTGGCATGTAAATACCTTGCAACATCGGCTACAAAAGTGCCATGCGAATGCCTGTTCTCACTTTCAGGTGACATTGTAAATAAGAAGCAGGCAGCAGTATCTCCCATCAATGTAAACAAACTTGTTTGTCTTACCAATTGGCACAATAAGAAGTAGGACTGAGAGGACTTTTAGACTCTAAAGTTTTACACTGTTTTGTTTTTGAGTGCATTTATGTAACCAAAAAAAATATGCATTTGTAAGTGACACTTTCACGATAAAGAGATTGCACTTCAGTACTTGTATGAGGTGAATTGAAAAATACTATTTCTTTTATCATTTTTACCGTCCATATATTTGTAATAAAAAATAATAATATAAAGTGAGCACTGTTCACTTTGTATTCTGTGTTGTAATTGAAATCAATATTGAAAATGTAGAAAAGCATCCAAAAATATTTAATACATTTCAATTGGTATTCTATTGTTATAAGTGCAATTAATCACAATTAATTTTTTAATCACAATTAATTTTTTTGAGTTAGTCGCGTGAGTTAACTGCAATTAATTGACAGCCCTAATTACTATATATTTCTGGTCACTTGATGCACAGTACATTAATAGATGGGTCCCTGGGAATCAGTCAAGAGCTGGCAAAGTGCAAGGAGTATACCAATCGTGTACCTTGGTTTCTGTCTATACCCTGCTTTCTTACAAAACACTCAGTAGGGTTCAAACACATCCTGTCACTCATCCTACATTTCACATTTCATATAGAGCACAGACAAAAACCTGGAATCTCTGAACAAATTGGCCAAATTCATTCATGCTGTAACTCTGTTCAAGTGAATGGCTAAATTCATTCTTGATGTAACTGTTCAAGTGACTTCATCCCCTGATGTATATTCATTAGCGCCAATAAAACTTTGATTTTCTTCCTCCTTCACCTGCCCCACCCCCTTCCATATATATTAAGTTGCACAGCAACTAGAAAGATAAGGGGTTTTTTCCCCCATAAAGATACCAGATTAAGAATACAATTGCAACTCTTCATATACTTTGAATTTTCAATGAATTCAGTTAGCCTACCTTCTGCTTAAAAAAACCTCGTCTCTGATTCTTGCCACTAACTAATGACCTAGCTCCAATAAACATTGGTTGTTCAAGAAAGATGAACTCAAACTGAAACAGGTGCAGAAAAAGGCTATTGGGATGATCAGGAAAATGAAAAGCCATTCTTAAGAGAGGAGACTAAAAGAGCTTGGCTTGTTTAGCCTAGTAAAATGAAGGCTCAGAGGGGATATGATTGCTCTGTATAAATACATCGGGGGATAAACACCACGGAGGGCATAGAGCTATTTAAGCAAAAGGACATTTTTTGCACAAGAACAAATGTGTATAAATGGGCCATTTTGGCAGGAAATGTGAAGAAAGTTTCTAATCATCAGAGACGTAAGATTCTGGTGCAGTCTTCCAATAGGAATAGTAGAAGCAAACAACCTAACTAATTTTAAGATGGAGCTTGATAAATCTATGAATGGGTTTATATGATGGGATTGGCTGCAACAGAACTGGACTGAATTCAATCACCCATGAGATCCCATCCAGTCCTAGCTTCCTATGTACAGATCTAGAGATGGGGCAGAGAAGAGATTGTATATTTATGTGTACCTTTTTAACCCAAGAAGCAGATTTACGGCCAGATTCTTCATTGAAGTCAATGGAGTTATGCTGATGTACACTACCTTGCTGAGGAAACAAACAGCACTCACATTCTGGTGGTCCATTGGTGATCTCCTTTTCTTGGGGTCCTCTTGTTGAGAGCCACTTTGGCGATGGATCAGTCATTCATGAAACAATGATCCATGAACAAAGCTTTTTGATGCTAGCATTTCTATATTTCTCTGCTAATATAAAAATGTTATTTTACTGCCTTCTGTCTTTGCACAATGCAAGGTCACTGGCTGTCTCCTGAAGTGCCATTTGGAATTAAAATATAGTGATTTTTGGAGTAACAAAATTAGATTGAAACGTTTAAAGATGTAAGAGTGTTACATTTGGTCTATTTTATAAGCCCACAGTTGAGAAATTATCATGGGATATTTGTAGATGACTTTTTGTTCATGTCTCTCCTATTATTTTGTACTCTCAATCTTTCAAACTAAAGATATATCTGGTTAAGTTTCATGCCACAAGAAGTATGTGGCATATATTTGTATAAAGCTTGGCAAAAGACCTTCCTTGGTTTATTACAAGCTATTAAAGCTCTTTCATTTGATGTTCTTTGTTGCATTTGTTTTACATAGTAAAATGTAATTTTAAAAAGTGATTTTTAGTGAAACTGCTATATCTACCCTGCTGATCGTTCACTGCAGTGTCTCCTCTCCTTTCCCCACCCTCACTACACACAGTAAGCAAATATATTCGGTGAAGGTACCAGACATGTTCAGCCAAAGTAAAATGTAATGTTGTGTAAACAGGTGTTTTGTCTTTTTTTCCCAGGCCTGATCTTATAAGGAGCTGATCTCCTCTCTGGGGGCACTCAGGACCAGATCCTCAGAATGAAAGCACACAAGAACTCCACAACAGAAGGAGAGAAAGCAAGCTGCTTTCTAAAATAGAGGCACAACTCATGTCATCTTACTCTAGACTGACTGTATGCAGGCTCTTCTGATCAACCACTTCCATAAGAGCCCCCTAGCCTGCAAGCAGGATCAGGGAAAACCTTTAGGATTTAAAGTGTCAGCTTGTAACTTTTACAGTTTTCAATACACAATCACTGGAAGTTAGGCGCCTAAATCCCTTTGAGGATAGGCCTCAGCAGCTTCCAGAATCGATCCCTTATTTTCCCGAGCTTCCGATTTCCTTTCATCCCTATGCCTGCAGAAACAACTGGAAAGTTCTGTGAGAATTTTATCATAGCATCACTTACTCATTGCTTAGGGCCAGATCCTGAGAGGTGCCTAGCCTCTGCAATTCCCATTCAAGTCAGCTGCACAGCAAGTGTTCAGTAATTCTCCAGATCAGGCCCTAAATCAGATAGTTCTTTTTGATTTCTTCCATCGCATTTTGTTTTAAATAGGTTTATTTTAGGACTATCGATTAATCACAGTTCACTCATGCAATTATCTCAAAAAAATTAATCGCGATTTAAAAAATTAATCACGATTAATCGCACTTTTAATCACACTGTTAAAAAATAGAATACCAATTGAAATTTATTAAATATTTTTGGATTTTTTTCTACATTTTCAAATATATTCACTTCAATTATAACACAGAATATAAAGTGTACAGTGCTCACTTTATATTATTATTTTTATTACAAATATTTGCATTGTAAAAATGACAGCTAAAAGAAATAATATTTTTCAATTCACCTCATACAAGTACCATAATGCAATCTCTTTATCATGAAAGTGCAACTTACAATTGTAGATTTTTTTGTTACATAACTGCACTCAAAAACAAAACAATGTAAAACTTTAGAGCCTACAAGACCACTCAGTCCTACTTCTTATTCAGCCAATTGCTCAGAAAAACAAATTTGTTTACATTTATGGGAGATAATGCTGCCTGCTTATTATTTACAATGTTGCCTGAAAGTGAGAACAGACATTCGCATGGCACTTTTGTAACCAGCATTGCAAGGTATTTACATGCCAGATATGCTAAACATTCATATGCCCCTTCATGCTTCGGTCACCATTCCAGAGGACATGCTTCCATGCAGATGATGCTCATTTTAAAAAAAAATGTGATAATTAAATTTGTGACTGAACTCTTCATGGGAGAATTGCATGTCGCCTGCCCTGTTTTACCCATTTTCTGCGTATATTTCATGTTATAGCAGTCTCGGATGATGACCCAGAATATGTTGTTCATTTTAAGAACACTTTCACAGCAGATTTGACAAAACGTAAAGAAGGTACCAATGTGAGATTTCTAAAGATAGCCACAGGACTCAACCCAGGTTTAAGAATCTGAAGTGCCTTCCAAAATCTGAGAGGGAGGAGGTGTGGAGCATGCTTTCAGAAGAATTAAAAGAGCAACACTCTGATGCAGAAACTTCAGAACCTGAACCACCAAAAAATAAAATCAACCTTCTTCTGGTGGCATCTGAGACTGATCATGAAAATGAACATGCGCTGGTCCGCACCGCTTTGTATCGTTATCAAACAGCATCCGTCATCAGCATGGACACATGTCCTCCTCTGGAATGGTGGTTGAAGCATGAAGGGACATTATTTTTTTGTACATAATTCTACATTTGTAAGTTCAACTTTCATGATACAGAGATTGCACTGCAGTATTGGTATGAGGTGAATTGAAAAATACTATTTCTTTTGCTTTTTACAGTGCAAATATTTGTAATAAAAAATTATAATATAAAGTGAGCACTGAATTCTGTATTGTGTGGGCTATTTGTGGAACATAAGCTACCCCAGGTGCTTGAGCAAGGGAGAGATGCAAGGCTAGCCCTTTCCCGGTTTAGAAGTGAGAAAAAGCTTGAGCAGGGAAGATCCTGACAATGAGGGAATTTGGAGGCTCCTCTGGGAAACCCTGACTGGGGGAAGGCTGGGGCCTGGAAGGCAGAGCCAACGGTGGAAGCAGCTGTGAGATAGCTCTGCTATCCAGGAGGGTAATACAGGAAGTCAGGAGATGAAAATAGAGCTATTGAAAGCTTAGGGAAAAGACGTTAAGTCTGAAGGAGGACCAACCTTGGACTGGCATGATCAGTGTGTGGAAACATCTAAGGCATGGCAGGACAGAGCTACTGGGTGTGAAAAGGGTGTAAATATGATGCTATTGGGAGAGGACACTAAGTTGCTTTCCTCAAAGGAGAGGCATTTGAAGGAAGTGGCTGCTTTGCTAGAGGCGAAGCAGCAGGCCCTGAGAGAGGGAGGAACTAGCTGGTGACAAATGGGCTTGGAATTCTCTGTGGAAACGTTAGAGGAAAAAAGAAATTTTTCTCCAGATGTTTGATAGGCAGAGAGTACTCCAGGAGAAAAAGCAATTGGACTGAGATCAGCCAGCTGAAAGAGCTGGAGATTTTACAGTTGGAGGTACCGGCTGCTAAGGGCAGAGGGCAAAAATGAAGCCTGAATTAGAAAACCTGCCTCCGATTAGGCAAGGCTCTGAGGCAGGAGATATGTAACAGGGTGGCTAAGCCAGCCCTAATTACAGAATGAGCCATACCTGGGTTGAATCAACTACTTTGGGTTGAGCCAATTAAGGGGATGAGGCTGCTCCAGGGCTATAAATGGCCAAAGAGAGGGCAGAGCTAGAAAGGGACCACAGAGGGAAGCTACAGGGAGAGATGCTCTCCTGCAGTCGTCCCCAAAGAAGGGATAGTACCTCAGGGAGATGGGTCTATGCCCAGTTTAAGAGGGATAGACTATTCCTTTTGTGTTTGCTTTTGGGAATTCTGTTAATTTAGTTAAAATAAAAAGAAACTCTGACCCTCAAGAAGGGCTGTAATTAGGCAAGACTGGAGTTTTGATTAAAGTCATTAGTACCATGAAGGCCTACGCCTGCAAGTTGCTGAGCATGAAATCCTACAGAGAGCTAATGCAACACCTGTGCACCACTTAAGAAGTCAAAATAGGGATGAAGTGGGGTTTTGTGCTATCCCTTGGCACGTGGGAGAATTTCATCCTCAGGCTCCATTTGTCCTTTGAGAAACTGTTTTTTTATTTTATTTTTGTTTGTTTGTTTTCTGAATACAATTGTATTTGCTCATTTAAATCATGTCAGTTTGGAGTGTAAAACTATTTCCAGGCTCTAATATCCCCAAACCCCTCAATTTATCAGTCTAACCCTGAAGTCTTTCCTTAGACAAAAACTGCCCCTGAACTCATCCCCCCAAAAGTGCTTCAGCAGCTGACTTCAGGACTCCTGCCTCTTTCTGAACTGTCTTTAACAAGCACTACATTTTTTCTCCCTGACCTGAATATCATCTGGATGTTCCGTAGGAGCTGAAAGTACATGTCCTGCAACCAGAGCCGTCCCTATGGTACGGCAAATCGGGGCCACTGCCTGGGCCCTGCGCTTTGGGGGCTCCTGCACTTCATGAGGAGGCGGGTAGGGAGATGAGGCAGGAGGTGGGTGGGCAAGGGGGTATGAGGAGGAGCCCCCCTACCAACACCCCCTCCCCCCCAGCCAATGCCTCTCCCTCTCTCCCAGTGCCTACAGCTGATCAGCTGTTTTGCGGCATCTGGAGGCGCTGGGGGCGATGGGAGAGGAGTGAGGGGGCAGAACTGGGTGGGGAAGAGGCGGGGGGGGGGGAAGAGGCAGGTTTGGGCCTTCGGGGAAGGGGTGGAGTGGAGGCAGGGCCTGGGCAGAGCTGAGGGGGAGCACCCCTCCGACAGATAGAAACTCAGAGCCTGTGTCCCGGGCCCCGCATCCCCCCCGCCCCTCAGGGATGGCCCTGCCAACTACAGCACAGGAATTTACTAGAAACTTGAAATACTATTTGTAATAAACAACATAGCCTGCTGTAGATTCCTGTTATTTGTTCCACTAAATGTATCTCTTTCAGAAAGACTGGGAACTGTCTAGTCTGGCTGCTTCATTTTAGAGTGTTTCCTCTTAGTCTGAGTGTTTAAAAAAAAAAAAACTTTTTTCAGAAAGTGGATGACTTGTCTTAAAATGACCCTAGCTCAAGGTTGTGATAACAAGACAGCTGTCCTTTTCTCTGATTAGATGTTCCAGTCTCTTCCTTGCGCAAGGGCTGTGTTGATTTCAGTTCTTTAATAAGTAATCTTGCTCCTGGCAATACCCTCACACTGACTCGAAAGTTGTCTCTGGACCAAGGTAAGTGGGGTTTACTACAACTATCTTATACCCTGAAAAGTCGGTCGGGGAAACATAGAGCGAGAGATGTAATATGAGTTGTGGAATGAAAGTTCTGAATTTTTAATAATCCATGAAATTTCTCATCTCACAATTATTCTCTTCTAAGGATCTGGTGCAAAGTAAATGGGATTATTTAATCCTCTACTGTAGTGTATGGGGCTAATACACTTGTTCACCCATCTCCATTTGTCTTTCAACCAGAATTAGAAATCCTCAGTTAATCTACCACATCCACATGTGAAGTAGATCTTTCTAACAAAGATCTGTCCTTGCCTGTGCAGAAATGAGAGTACTGGTCACTTCCCCTTCCCTGGGCTCTCAATGTGGTCCAGGATCTTTATATGGGAAGGAGGCAAGCTGAAAGCAGCAGGGAGTGCATGGACCTTCAGAGCATCTGAGCAGACCTCTCCTAATGCTTTGGAATACTTCCTTCACAGGGACTTCAGGTACCTCTGCCCATAGGGCACACACTGTCAAAACTAGATCCGTTCAAGATGTTCTGACAGGCAAGCAGGAAGACTCACAAAGGCACTGGTCCTTCACACAGATTTCTCTAGCTACTGCTCCAAGATCTATGCAGATTTTTATGGCAGGGGTTGGAGCTGAACCCCCTGCTCTTTTCTTTTTTACTCTTCACCCCCAGACAGAGTCACCCTGCAGAACTTCTCTCCTTCTCCCTATCCCTTCCCACAGGTTTTCCCATGAGAAGTGTCAATCTGGTCCCATTTTTTAATGTTTTTGGATTTTTAGTGCACGGACGTGTAAATGTCTCTACCAATGCCAGGGCCGGCAACAGGCACCAGCCTCCGGAGAGGGGCGGCATGTCCAGCTATTCGGCGGCAATTCGGCGGACGGTACCTCACTCCTGCTTGGCGCGAAGGACTTTCCGCCGAATTGCCACAGCAGATCGCAATCACGGGGAGGGGAGGTTGTTTTTTTGCGCTGCTTGGGGCGGCAAAAACCCTGGAGCTGGCCCTGACCAATGCAGAACAGTAAGACTTAAAATGGTTTCCACCAGTTAAGATATGTTAAGGGAATCATAATTTCCTCTAAGGGATTCTTCTTGCCAATAGGGAGTTGTTACTGCTAAAGGACTGTAGAAAATATTCAGTGGCATGTATTTAACTAATGCCAATTTTTATCCTATAAAAAAATTAATAAATAAATGTCAGTGCATGTATGTCTTTCATAGTGATAATAAAATGGGGAAAGCTTTTAAATCTTAATTCACTCCGATCCAAAGAGCCTGCACAAGGCCCTGTGCACCACTTAACTCCCATTTAAAACCCAAATTAATGGCTTAAGTGGGATTTACATGGTACACAGGGTCCAGTGAGGACCCTCTGCATTGGGGTGAATATCAAAATTATAGTAGATACACATTAAGGAGATAGTTTAATCCAGTCAGAAATGTCTAGATCAGGGGTAGGCAACCTATGGCATGTGTGCCAGAGGTGGCACACGAGCTGATTTTCAGTGGCACTCACACTGCCTGGGTCCTGGCCACCGGTCCGGGGGGCTCTGCTTTTTAATTTAAATTTTAAATGAAGCTTCTTAAACATTTTAAAAACCTTATTTACTTTACATACAACAATAGTTTAGTTATATATTATAGACTTATAGGAAGAGACCTTCTAAAAACGTTAAAATGTATTACTGGCACGTGAAACCTTAAATCAGAGTGAATAAATGAAGACTCGGCACACCACTTCTGAAAGGTTGCCGACCCCTGGTCTAGATCTATATCCTCACCTCTTTCCTAATACCATGTACAGCAGATAATCTTGTAAAGCAATTGTTCTCACTAAAGCACAATGATCAAAGGAGAAAAAAATCTTATCTCCTATATATCAGGTAGACAATCTAATGGACAAAGCAGAATTACTTGTCACTTAGAATAGCCAGATTCTGCCACCCTTACTCATGCTGAGTATTTCCTTACTTGGTCTGATTGAAACTAAGGAAACCAATAAGAAGTACTGTCACTGTGAAAACTAACCATTTTATTCCTACCTTTTGTTTTGTCTTTTAACCCATTATTGATGCCTGAGAGGACTTTCCCTCTTAACTCATAATCGCTTAGTTTGCTTAAGAGTCTTTGGAGAGGAACCTTGTCAAAGGCTTTCTGAAAGCCAAACTAAGCCAGTGGATAATCCTTGTCCACCTGCTTGTTGGCATCCTCAAAGAATTTTAGTAGATAGGTGAGGCATTATTTCCCTTTACAAAAGGAGTGTTGACCCTTCCCCATCATATTGTGTTCCTCTATATATCTGATTCTGTTCTTTATTAGCGTTTCAACCAACTGGCCTGTCACTGAAGTTAGGTTTACTGGCCCATAATTGCCAGGATTGCCTTTAGAGCCTTTTAAAAAATAATTGGATTGCCTATGCTATCCTCCAGTCATCTGGAAATGTCTAATTTAAGCGATAGGCTACATACCACAGTTCTACAATTTCATATTTGTGTTCCTTCAGAACTCTTGGGTGAATACCATCTGGCCCTGCAGACTTATAATTTAAACAATAATCAATTTGTTCCAAAACCACCTCCTACTGACATCTCAATTTGGGACAGTTCCTCAGATTGTCACCTAAAAAGAATGGCTCAGGTATGGGTCTCTCTCCCATATCCTCTGCAGGGAATAGCAATGCGAAGGAGTCATTTAGCATCTCCACAACAGCCTTGTCATCTTTGTATGCTCCTTTAGCACCTCAACTGTCAAGTGGCCCCACTGATTGTTTTGGAAAGCTTCCTGCTTCTGATATAATTTTGAAAAGTTAGTTTTTTTGTGGCTTTTGACAGTTGCTCTTCAAATTCTTTTTTGGCCTGCTTAATTATATTTTTATACTAGACTTGCCGGAGTTCCCCCATGCTCCTTATTTTCCTAAGTAGGATTTCCCTTCCAATTTTTAAAGTCTTAAAGTTTTTTAACTTCTACTTAACTTGCTTCCTCACTCCTGTGTAGTTCCCTTTGTGAAGTTAAATGCTATTGGGATGGATTTCTTTTGGTATTCCCCCTCCCCGGACGTTTAAAAATAATTACATTATGGTCACTATTACTGAGTTGTAGTCACCTCTTTGACCAAAATCTTGGGCACCACTTAGGACTAAATCAAGAATTGCTTCTCCCCTTGTGGGTCCCAGGACTAGCTGCTCCAGGAAGTAATTATTAATGGTGTCTAGAAATTTTATCTCTGCATCCTGTCCTGAGGTGACATGTACCCAGTCAATATGAGATAGTGGAAGACCCAATAATAATGAGGGATTTCTGCTTTTTATAGCTTATAAGCCCCCTGAGCATTTCACAATCACCATCAACATCCTGGTCAGGTGTTCAGTAATATATTGCTACTGCTAAACTATTTATTATTCAAGCATAGAATCTTATGCCTACAGATTCTATGATACACTTTGATTCATTTTAGATTTTTACTATATTTGACTCCATGCTCTCTCATATATAGTGCCACTCCCGCACCAGCATGACCTATGTTGTCATTCCTATATATTTTGTACCCTGGTATTACTGTGTTTCATTGACTGTCATCAAGTTTCTGTGGTGCTTATTATATTAATATACTCATTTAATACCAAGCACTCTAGTTCACCCATCTTAGTAATTAGACTTCTAGCATTTGTATACACACTTATAAAGCTTCTAAGCTTATAAAACTTGTCAATATTTTGTTGTCTGCCTTCATGTGATGTAATTGAATGGGACTCTTGTGTGCAACTGTTTCTCTTTAGTTCCTATCAGTATTTTATCTGCTCCTGTCCTCCTCTTTGGTAGGATATTGACTATCCCCTTTAATAAATCCTTCATTAAACGGTGTTTGTCTGAACTATGTGCTCCCCCCCCCCCCAATTCTTAGTTTAAGAATTCCTCTATGACCATTTTGGTTCCATTTTGGCTTAGGTGGAACCCATTCTTCCTGTACAGGCTCCACCTTTCCCAAAAGGTTCCCCAGTTCCTAATAAACCTAAATCCCTCCTCCAACACAGTCATCTTATCCATGCATTCAGACCCTACAGTTCTACCTAACTGCCTGGCCCTGCTCATGGAACTGGAAGCTTTTCAGAGAATGCTACTGTGGAGGTCCTGGACTTTAATCTCTTATCCAGCAGCTTCAATTTTGGACTTCAGGGCCTCTCTTACCTTTCACTATGTCGTTGATACTACATATACCATGACCACAGACTCCTCCCCAGCATTGCACATAAGTCTACCTAGATGTCTCAAGAGGACCAAAACCTTTGCACCTGGCAGGCAATTCACCATTCGGTTCTCCCAGTCGTCATAAACCCAACTATCTAGATTTTTAAACAAATCCTACCATTATTATTACTTGTCTCTTCTTAATAACAAGGGTCCCCTCCCCCAGAAGGGTATCCTTTAGTATGGGAGGATACTATCACGTCATCTGGAAGGAGGGTCCCAACTATGGGATCATTTCCCTCTGCTCCAGCTTGATGTTCTCCTTCTCCAAGATCTTCCTCCTCCACAATAAAACAGGCTCTCTGACTCAGGGTGGAACCACTCTACTCTGTCCCCAAAAGGCTTGTTTATGTACCTCCTTGTTTCCCTTAGCTCTTTCAGTTCACCCACTCTTGTCTCAAGAGCAAGTACTTGATCTCTGAAGGCCATGAGTTGATTGTACCACATACAAACATACACCCTCTATCCACAATCATGCAATCATACATGCTGCACCCAGTGCAATCAACTGGATCGTCCCCACTCTGGACTTCTGCCTGCAATATTTTTACTCCTGCAGGTGTTTTTGGTTTTTGGTTTGGAGGGTTTGGAGTGGGGGGTAGGGTTTGTTACAGGCCTAAGTTTAGAGAATGTTTGTTAGGTGTATCTGGCTCTCCCTCTACCTCACAAAATTCCCTCTTTGCTGTTCCTGTTTGCTAGTTTTCTCGTTTCTTAGGAGGTGGCTTTTTAAACCCCTGTTCTCCCTGAGTTAGCCCTGCCCCCTTGTCAAGGATTAGGGATCAAAAGACAGCAAACTAGAGCCTTGTTAGGAAGCTTCTCAGTTTTGCCTAGCAGGCACAAGGCTCAGCACAAGCCTCCCCTCCCCAAAAACAGACCACACAATAGGCACATGGCAAGCAACCAGCAGACAACTAACTCACTCCAAGGGTCACTTAGATGCTCCTCCTTCAGCTGGAAAACTCCTTTTTTGCTACTCTTGTCTGCTAGCATGAATCTGATTTATTTGGGTTTTGTTTTCCATTTATACATCCAATTAATCTCTTAATATTCTAATTTCATGATTATTTAGATTTCACATATTCAAGTTACTCAAGATAGGATTCCTGTAACATTGAAATCAAATCTTTTTCTTCTCCAAATACAGTATAAGATTTTTTTCCTCTTTAGTCAGAGAAAAACCCCTTAAGTAGTTCAAGACATTATTTTAATTGTTTCACTTATCTTAACTATTGATTTATTTGCATCTTTTAGTTAAATGTTAGAATAAAGTTGATGGTCCCTAAAAATTAGAGCGCAGGAGAGCAGCATTCCTAGGGCAACAAACTGGAAGGAAATTTTCTGCATCTGAATTCTCCTACCAAAGAATGGTTAACATCTTTCTGTACAACAGATTTCCTTGATGCTTGTTTATAACAGGTTTATGCCAGCAGCATTGCTGGAAGGAATAAAAATAGAACAGTGTCCTCAAACAGAGATATTACTTGAAGGCCTTTTTGATTAGTGGGTTTTTTGTTTTTGTTTTTGTTTTGTTTTTTTACAATTAATCCAGAGGACTATTTGTCTTGGACTCAAATTCACCATTATTTTTTATTCCTTGGAAAAGTTACATTTATCTGTCTTTAAATTCATGTATTCTGTAGATAGGTAAGAAAGAAGCAGACTGTAATGTCTGGAAGACAATAACTGATGCTTGAACAGTTACAAATAAGATTCACTTTGTTGCAGTTTTACTAAAGGTCCTGATACTTAGCTCGTGTAAATTGGTATAGGTTGGCAACAAGTTGACTTTAGTGGAGGGACATTGATTTACACCAAGTAAGGATGTGACTCCAAATCTTAGGGCATCATTACACAGTAATTGTAACTTGGCTTGCAGGATTCTCATCACAATAAGGTTGTTTATACAAAATACAATTGATTGGTAATAAATTCATAGATTCATAGATTCATAGATTATAGGACTGGAAGGGACCTCGAGAGGTCATCGAGTCCAGTCCCCTGCCCGCATGGCAGGACCAAATACTGCCTAGACCATCCCTAATAGATATTTATCTAACCTACTCTTAAATATCTCCAGAGACGGAGATTCCACAACCTCCCTAGGCAATTTGTTCCAGTGTTTAACCACCCTGACAGTTAGGAACTTTTTCCTAATGTCCAATCTAGACCTCCCTTGCTGCAGTTTAAACCCATTGTTTCTGGTTCTATCCTTAGAGGCTAAGGTGAACAAGTTCTCTCCCTCCTCCTTATGACACCCTTTTATATACCTGAAAACTGCTATCATGTCCCCTCTCAGTCTTCTCTTTTCCAAACTAAACAAACCCAATTCTTTCAGCCTTCCTTCATAGGTCATGTTCTCAAGACCTTTAATCATTCTTGTTGCTCTTCTTTGGACCCTTTCCAGTTTCTCCACATCTTTTTTAAAATGCGGCGCCCAGAACTGGACACAATACTCCAGCTGAGGCCTAACCAGAGCAGAGTAGAGCGGAAGAATGATTTCTCGTGTCTTGCTCACAACACACCTGTTAATGCATCCCAGAATCATGTTTGCTTTTTTTGCAACAGCATCACACTGTTGACTCATATTTAGCTTGTGGTCCACTATAACCCCTAGATCCCTTTCTGCCGTACTCCTTCCTAGACAGTCTTTTCCCATTCTGTATGTGTGAAATTGATTTTTCCTTCCTAAGTGGAGCACTTTGCATTTGTCTTTGTTAAACTTCATCCTGTTTAACTCAGACCATTTCTCCAATTTGTCCAGATCATTTTGAATTATGACCCTGTCCTCCAAAGTAGTTGCAATCCCTCCCAGTTTGGTATCATCCGCAAACTTAATAAGCGTACTTTCTATGCCAATATCTAAGTCGTTGATGAAGATATTGAACAGAGCCGGTCCCAAAACAGACCCCTGCGGTACCCCACTCGTTACGCCTTTCCAGCAGGATTGGGAACCATTAATAACAACTCTCTGAGTACGGTTATCCAGCCAGTTATGCACCCACCTTATAGTAGCCCCATCTAATTTGTATTTGCCTAGTTTATCAATAAGAATATCATGCGAGACCGTATCAAATGCCTTACTAAAGTCTAGGTATACCACATCCACCGCTTCACCCTTATCCACAAGGCTCGTTATCCTATCAAAGAAAGCTATCAGATTGGTTTGACATGATTTGTTCTTCACAAATCCATGCTGGCTATTCCCTATCAGCTTACCACCTTCCAAGTGTTGGCAGATGATTTCCTTAATTACTTGCTCCATTATCTTCCCTGGCACAGAAGTTAAACTAACTGGTCTGTAGTTACCTGGGTTGTTTTTATTTCCCTTTTTATAGATGGGCACTATATTTGCCCTTTTCCAGTCTTCTGGAATCTCTCCCGTCTCCCATGACTTTCCAAAGATAATAGCTAGAGGCTCAGATACCTCCTCTATTAGCTCCTTGAGTATTCTAGGATGCATTTCATCAGGCCCGGGTGACTTGCAGGCATCTAACTTTTCTAAGTGATGTTTAACTTGTTCTTTTTTTATTTTATCCGCTAAACCTACCCCCTTCCCATTAGCATTCACTATGTTAGGCATTCCTTCAGACTTCTCGGTGAAGACCGAAACAAAGAAGTCATTAAGCAAATATTCATTAATATGTCACTCACTAAGAAGGCAGTAGCAGCAGCTGTGGGGAATGGGCCCAAGCCTCTGCTAGTGAATATTGACAGCTCTATTGATCAAGCTGATCCCGAAGTCAATGGAACTATGGTGATTTAAGCCGTAAAGAATCTGACCCAGTATTCCTAAAGAATTCCATCACCCTGTATCCTTGACCTGCAAGGATACGGGGGGCGGGGGGGAAGAGATCCTCAGAGTCTGGGAATCAAAACCCTGCTCATTTTCTCATAGGGATTGGAGGGAACTTCACCTCACCCCCATCAATGGAATGATCAGAGGAAAACTCCATGTTACTCCCTTGTTTCAGGCAACCTCACTTAATGTGATTGTTGGAAAATGTATTGCTCTAAAATACCTACTACTGGTCTCTGAATTAGTCAGTCTTTGGTCCTGGAAGAGAAATGTCCTTCAGAGTGCAGATTTCATGTACAGAAAAAAATCATCCAGTCAGTAGTGCTGTCAGACTTTCACAATCCATAGTTCAAATGTTTGTCACAGTAAATTGCTCATCGCTCATGGATTGCTCATACCCCTAGATTTGAGTATGAGTTTGTGCATACACAGGGGGTGGTGACTTTGTAAACAGTTTGTGCTTATGACTCACTAAAAATCAAGCACCCTAAGCCAACTTTTGCCCTATGCATTTTACAGGATATTACAGAATCACAGAAATTAGAGTTGAGAAATTATATATTCTCAAGAGTCCAATTTAACTGTACATGACTGGAGAGAAGGGCACCTCATCATTTTGCTTAGGAGGGTGCTCTACAACTAGGAAATGTTTCCTGAGGGTTGAGGTTTGGGGTTGTCTTTGTTTTGTTCTTTCAGAACTAAATCTTATTTTTCTCACTGTCAGATTACTACTCTTCATTATCACCTTTGGAAACACCCTAAAGAATTCCTTTCCCTCTATGACTTGAGTGACACATGCTGGAAGTCTCATGCTGCCAGTATTAAAACATCCTTGGAATTTCTAAACATTATAAGTGACAAACTTCCTAACTCAAAGTGTTGCAGCCAACACAGAGGAATTCTTTAGTTCCTCTTCATCTATTAGGACAAGGTCTAACCACAGAACTAAAAATTATGGTAGCTTAGGTACAAGTGATCATCAGAATTATAGTGCCCAAGCACAATGAAGTCCAGACCAGTAATATATAAATACTTGGTGCCTTATTAGGGCCAAATTCAAAAGGCTGAAAGCAACTCAGCTAAATTAGCTGGGTAGAAGAATTTAATCAGAAAAATGTCACTGATAATTGGGAATCATTGAAAAATACCTTACTAGATGTCCAAAAAGCCATAGTCAAGAAAGAAGGCCGTGCAGATTAAAAAACTGACCTAGGTTACAGGGGAAATGAAGGCAACTATTTTTTAAAAAAGTATATAAAACAAATGGGAGAAGGGAAAGTTGATAGTAATGAATATAAATCAGACATTAGGGATTGTAGAAAATTGATAACGGAAGTAAAGGGGCACAAAGAGGAATCTGTGGCCAGCAGAGTTAAGGACAGTCAAGACGGTTTGGGTTTTTTTTTAATATAATAGAACAAAAAGAATCATGACAAGTTTATTGGTCCATTACTAGATGGAAGTGGTAGAATTATCAATAATAATCCAGAAAAGGCAGAAGTGTTCAACATATATTTCTGTTCTGTATTTGAAGGGGGGGGGGGGAAACATGTTGTAGTCATGTTGTAGTCATATCATATGATAATACTTTCCATTCCACTAGTATCTCAAGAGGATGTTGAACAGCAGCTATGAAAGTTAGACATTTTAAAATTAGTATATTGCATGCTTGAAGTTGTTAATGATTCAAGATTGTTAATCTTTGATTAAATAATTCCGTTTGAGCCAGTTATTTGACACTCAGATTAGTACAGGACCAAACAGAAAGAAGACAGACCTTGTATGAAGAGAAGGTAGTTTAGTCCCTTCTTCGGTACCTGATGGAATGCTGACAGTGTTCATTCCCAACCTAACTGTCCAACCCTCTTTCCTTTATAAGGTGTGAGACAAAGAAACTTCCTTTTCGGTGGGAAAAATCCTTTCCCTTCATTTACTACGTGTTCTGTTTTTGACACTTTAATTTTCCCTATTTATGGAGTTTCTTTTATGCTATTTTTAGGTTACATGAGCAACACACTAAAGGGAATTCTAATCCAATCTTCTTATTAACAGGTGTGACAGCAGGCAGTTCTTACTGAGTTAAACATCTTTCAATTGATCCTTATTTCATCCATTACAGAAAACATCTGCAATAACAAGCAATTCTTATCAGTCGTAGAACATACTTAAATCATAGGCACCCCTTATCAATTACCCAGTCTTGTATATACTATACTTCTGTTGATAATCTATATTAGTTTGAGGGGTCTTTTTCCTAGACCTCTATATTCCCACAGACCCAGAGATGCTGAGGACAGTTAGATAAAGACCAACATTCAATCACACAAAAATTCCTGAGTACAGATCAGCTTGAGAACCAACACTCTGGGCCTTAGACTTCAAATGTACTTTGCTAATATCCTACGATTCTGGGAGAATAGTTAATATGCAAATGAATTTAATTTTCAAGAAGGAGGGGAAAATGGGGTAATATTTGCTAACAAATATAACTTGTATCCAAGAGTTTTAAGAGAGCTGGGTGAGGAGTTCACTGGACTGTTAATGTTGCTTTTAAATGTCTTGGAATACTGGGGAAGTTCCAAAAGAGTAAAAGAGAGCTAATTTTGTGCCAATTTTTTAAAGGGTAAATGGGATGACCCATGTAATTATATGCCTATCAGCCTGCCATGGACCTCAACATCCTGGTGGCTAGGAGCCACCTCCTGCCTGTCAGGTTTGCTCCCTGCTCCGGGCAAGCTCTGTGCAGCAGCAAGGAAGAGCTGGAGCTGCCACCACAGGAGGCTGCAAGGAGGTTTTGGGGCTGGCTTCTACTAGCTGCCCTGATAGTGTATGCTGCCACGGTGCCCCTGCATATGCAGGCCCAAGGGGGGGGGCTAGAGAGGGGACAGAGGGCAGCGGGACCAAACAGCTATAGTGTTGGGGGCCACCCTCCCCTGGTCGTGCTGAGCTGTGAGCTCTGCTGCTCCTTCTCCCTGCATGGCAGCTGCTTAGTCCCTGATCTGCTCTCTGTCCCTTGCTCCCAGGCTCTCCCCACCCCCACACCCTTTCTAGGCCGTGTGTGCAGAGGCACCTGGGCAGTGCACACTATCAAGGCAGTGAGTGGGAGCCAGCCCCCAAACATCCCACAGCATCCCAGGCATCCTTTATCTCTGCCTCCCAGAATGGGGTGGGGGCGGGGATAAGGGATCCCTGGGAGGTGCTGGAGCACACTGCACCCCAAATCCTGGGAATGCACTTCACCGCTCCACAGCCAGCAGTAGTCAGGCGGGCGCCGGGGAGACTGGTTTTCCTCTGAAACCTACATTTTGTCAAACTTCAAAACAAACAGAAAAAATAAATAAAAAAACCAACCAAACGAAACCACCTTCATTCAACATCCCATTTTCAATATGAAGAATTGCAAAGTTTAATTGTAATAGTTTGACAGCCCTGGAGCCTGATGTCCCCATTATCCTCAGACCAGGTGCACATGGGCATCTTCCTGCCATGGGACTCAGCCTAGAGGTGGAGAGCCCAATTCCCAGATTAGATGGGGATGGGGGTGCTAGACACTCTGGGATGGGGTTACTTTGACTGGGCCCTGTGCACTGCAGTGTGGATGCTAGAGCCTAGGTTCGAGCATGGATCAGAAAAGCATTAACCTAGGGTTAAAATGCAGTGTAGAGGCTCAAGCTCAGGGTTCCTGATACTGGTCAGCTGACTCAAGTCCCACTAGCCCTAGGCTTACATTGCTGTATAGACATACCCTTGGTGTGATTCTGTGGCCAAAATTGCTAATGCGATCCTGGGTTGCATAAACAGGGGAATCTTGAATAGGGATAGAGAAGTTATTTTACCCTCTATATTTGGAAATGGAGTGATGGCTGCTGTAATACTCTGTCCTTAATCATTTTTGTTGCTCTTCCTTCATTCCCATGCAGTTTTCAGCAACTATTGAAATGCCCAGAGCTGTATGTAATGTTCTAGGTATAGCCTTGCTAGTGTCATATAGAGAAAACTGCCCTGGGCTGTGATGTGACAAGGGATCTCCGGGATGATGTGGGATGTTTTGGGGCTGGCTTCAAGGTGCCTCTGCACACACAGCCCTAGAGAGTCTAGCTGCCTTAGTGCATTTATTCATTGTTTGCTGACTGAAATCAATGGTACATTGAACATTTATAAACTTTGTAATTAAGAGACTGGGGTCTCTTTGGGCAGAGTTTATTCACTTTATTGAAGAAACAGAATATGTTTACTTGGGGTATTTCAAAGTTGATATTCTATGAAGATAAGAAGGCAGCAGGGTTTGTGTGGATGCATGTGTACTTTTTTTTTTTTAATATTTTCTTTAGCTGTATACTTTGCAAGTCCTTCATTTTGTCCAGATTCTTAGCTAAAAACTCTTCCAATACTTCTGGAGCTTATTGTTGTTAAACATGTCACCTGTAGTCAGTAAAACATCTGTATGGTGCTCTGTTCAACAGAGATGAACATCTGCCATAGAGAGGTTGGCACATATAAAATGTCTGAAATATATAAATTACACAGTACTGTGAGTAATTCCATGGAAACCAAAATGGCTGAAGTAATTCATAAACATCTTCCACAAGGATCACTGCCACAGAAAGCAAATTGGGGCAGCTTTGAGGGCTGACCTGGCCTGCCACGGCTGGGGGACAGCTGAGAAAGACCCCAATACCACTGAATAAAGGAGGTGCAAGGCTGCCCTGCTTTTTTCCATGCACAAGCACAACAATGAATTTCCCTACATGTACTCACTGTGTACAGGGGTGAGTGACTATACAAGTTGCAAGGCAGTGGAAAAATGCCTTGTGCTCTTCCTCACCCAGTTTCACGTTCATCCAGGACTAGCATAGTTCTGACCCACACAGAAGACAAGGTTTTACGACCATTAGGGAACCAGTGCAGAGAATTTCACATCCTTGCTACTTGCCTGAATATTACAGTTCCTTTTCCCTATGCTTTCAAGAATGCAATTAGTTACATGCTGATGAAAATACATTAGAAAATCCTCTACTCACTTGCTTGATATCTTTAAAAAACCCTTTAACAGTGCTTTTAACTGGCATGGCACATAATCAAATGCTACTGGAAAACTGGAAACAAGGGAAAAGGTGATTTGCCATAATTTTTGTAAAATATATTTTATTATAAAAGGGAGCAGTGAATATTGTATTTCTCCTAGCCGCAGTAATGTATCTCAAACATAGGAGTTGGGCTGTCATCTACAAAAAGTCTGAAGTATGCTTTAAGCAGCGCTACATGTAACCAATCAAACCCAGCTTGCAAAACCACCTCTGAATGGAGTCATTATTCCACTACTGGCTATTTTTAGAGGTAGAAAATAAAGTGAACAGACTTCCAATGAGACTTGATGATGAAGATCCTGATTCTGCTCCCATCAAAGTCAATGGGAGTTTTGCCACTGAATTAAATGGAGTAGCTTCAGGACTGAAATGCTGGAGATGCATAACCTGCTCTAGTGATAAAAGCTTTTACAGGAGCAGTGGTTTCTGGATCAAGGAGATATACTTAATCATTTAGAATGCCAACAAGGCTAATGCCACAGTATCTCTAAAAATGCAACTTATCACCTTTCTAGCCTAATAGGTGGCATTTTTCCTAAAATAAACAAAATCTGCAAGCCTGATGTAAATCCACCATTTCTGCCTTATTGATGAGTTTATCGTAGTCATTTTGTGCAGTCCAAGAGAACCCAAGAAAAATCAATACCCATTCAGTGCTCAGTGTATCATGTACCGCCACGGGTTTAGAGAGTAATTATAGTTGCCCTCTCTCTAGGCTGGAGTGCAAAGGTTTTATATCAATGATTCAAATATGGCAAAGAAAGCTAAGAAGTGATGAAAGTTTAAGAAATACCATTTATTCAGTGTGTCTCAAGGGCTTATCACTATATGCATTATAGATCAGAGCTGAAACTACATCTTACCTGGAGGTAGAAGAAAAGGAAAATGAGCCAATTTATAACTTTTTTCTTTTTTCAGTCTAATGAACTAAAGCTCTATTCAGTAACAACTCAAGTGCAGAACTGATTTGCTCCTGAAACGTCCAAGTGCTACCGTCTCTTCAGTGCAATTGTAGTGCACAGAAAATTATATTTCTGGCCAGATCTACAGGGATTTACGCAAAGGGAGCCCTGCATTATGTTTAAGGGCTCAATCCTGTGTAGTGCTGAGAGCCTTCAATTCCCATTGAGGCCAGTAGGAGTTCAGAGTGATCAGTACCTCAAAGGATCAAGTCCTGGGACCTGATTCTCAGTTATGCAAAGGCTCCTTTATGCCCCTTTGACAGTGAAAATGTGCCTTAAGCTACCAAAGTGGTATGAAAAAGAGGAGCACTAGCACCTCTGCCTCCCCATCCTACCCTCATATCGGCTTGGGAGGAAACTGCAGAGAGGAGCTACTCTAGCCACCAGGTTTAGAAGTAGCCAAAGCAGGGGCTGACGGACAAGAAGTAATATAGGGCCCAGCCTGGACCACTCCTGGACCCAGGACTATGCAGGGGAGATGCCCCATACATACTTTGGGGGCATTAGGACCTAGGCGGTGCCTCCCTTCCCCAACCCCCCATGTGGCCTTGGGGAAAAACTGCAAAGAGGTGCCAGCCAGACCCTCCAGCCCATAGACAGAAGCAACCAAAGCAGGGATGCTGGGACATTCATAGAACTTCCTACAGTTTTGACTGGAATTTCTCTGTCCTGTTGCCACTATCCTCCCATTCCCTCACCGTCTCTTCACCTCAGCTTCATTCCACACTTGCTCCTCTTACTTTGTTCTCCCTTGCCCCGTCCCCTTCAACTTCCTGCCCTTCCCTTTTCATTCCAATGACCTGATCCACTCCTAAGTAAACCCACCCCCCAAAAAATTGCAGCACTAATGTGAGGTTTGCTGCCATCACATTGTTTGCTCCGCTTGTGTGTTATAGCCCCTCCCCTGGCCTGTGTCTGTCTTGTTTATTTAGACCATAAGCCCTTCTGTTATCGATTACTGTACTTACATCAGAAAGTTATGTGATTGCAAGTAGTAATGGTGGTCCATGGGATGCTCACTAGAGGGGAGAGTTTGGTCCATCAGACACTAGCTCCATTAAGATGCGGTCCACTCTAGGAAAAGTTTGAGAACCTGCTTTACAAGGGGCTTTTTTCTCCACAATCTCTAAAGAACAGAAAACTTCAGGACAATGGCAAACAGGCCTGTTCCCATATCATTTAAGGTTCAGTAAGTGGCATAACCCTCGCACATGTCATTGTTTGGGTTACAATTATTTTTAATTAAGAAAAAAATTGGAAAAAAAGTATTCAGAAGAAGAAATATGAAATTCTGTTTTTTATTTTGCATTTTTCCCACTCCCCAAATTAACTTTTGTAGACATCCAGTTCATCATATTTCCAGTGAAGCAACACTTGTACAGCCATGTTTTATTGACTGTTATAAGGCACCCTCCAATTCTATTAAAATTAATAGCTGCTTCTAGCCATTGAATGTACACAATTTGTTCTTGCCGCCCAGGGTTTAACAGCATCCACTACTTTTTAATATGCCGTTGATTTGTGTGAATATGATGCCTTACTTACTAGAAGGTCAGGCGAAATAAGCTCAGTGGTATCTGCTGAGTATGGGAACAAAAAGATTTTGTAATGAAACCATATATGAAAAAACATTGATTTAATAAATGCATTTTTCCCTGTGGGAGGTACTTTGCCTAAATCCCATTGAACTACAGTTTTATCTGTTTTTATTAAATGAATCAAATATCAAAATAAAATTGTTCTGAAATTGACTGCTAGCTTTATAAATCCTAAAGCTTCCCTGTGGCAGTAGCTCAGAGAGATGGAAAGCTTGTCTTTCTCACCAACAGAAGTTTGGTCCAATAAAAGATATTACCTCACCAGCCTTGTCTCTGGAAAAATCCCTGTCAATTTACAGACAAAGCTAAATCTCCCATTTTCATTATTAATTACTTCCTGAAGTACCATGCTTTATTTATAATAGAGAATTTTCAGTTAGATGCAGAGCATTTCTGCCATATAATGTAACTCATTTACTCCACATCAGAGCCTTTCAAATAAACACGGGCATTCTCCTGAACATATTCTTTTAAACCTACGTGAAGTGAATTGGAGGTGTTAGTCCAGTTCCTGATGGCTATCAAAAGCCATGACCACAACTTACAACTTTGCTAACAATCTCAGCAGCAGAGAACTCAGTGACTGAACAGTGGTGAACTGTGGTCAAAGCCATTGGCTACTGAAATGGGGCTGAACACAATTGTCTATATTGTGGCTAAACCATATCAAGCACAAATTCAGCTGCACTTATTGCTGACATCCGTTGTCAATAACAGGAGGTTTGCAGTGGGAGGGAGAGTATAGCATAAACAAGGCTTTTATGTGTGCCCCCTTAAAACTAAGGCTATATCTACACTACAGACTTCTGTTCGTATAGCTATGTTGGTTAGGCATATGAAGAGGTGTGATCCCAGATTTATATAGCTTAAAAATCTTTCTTCTGCTGGTTTTAATTATGAACTGAAAGTGGGCATTCTGAATAGCAACAGTAAATGTATTCTGTAATTGGGGGCATAATAATGACAGAAAGATCTAGGTCCTATTGTCCCAAGGACAAAGTAATCCACCAATTTATATCTAAATGAATAGCTACAAGTAGGGTGACCAGATGTCCCATTTTTAAAGGGACAGTCCTATTTTTGGGGCCTATTTAGGCGCCTATTACCCCCCCCCCCCATCCCCCGATCCTGTTTTTTTCATAGTTGCCCTGGTAACCCTAGCTAAGGGCATACAGAGCTTGATCCAATTCCCCTTAAAGTCAATGGAAAGATTCCTGTTGACTTTACTGGGGGTTGGATTGAGGTCATAATAAAAAAAGAGCATCAAGTACACTGAAGCAAGGCTTTCAGCTTTTCAAAATGTTCCTCTGATTTGGCAAACATAACAGTAATTTAGATTGAGATCCAAAGGAAATTCTTGAACAAATTGTACAGTATTTGGGCTGGGCTGTAAAATTTGTTCAAGAATTTCCTTTGGATCTGAACCTAAATTACTGTTATGTTTGCCAAATCAGAAGAACATTTCGATTTACTTGAAAAGTGGCCTCAGACAGCTCCTCCAGCAAAATAATCTCTAATGTACCTATGAAAAATATTTACAAGTTTTCATATGTTATATATATGAACAAGCAGAGATGACCCATGCCTGCTGACAGTGGTGGGGCAGAGTGAGGGCAGCTGGCTTCAGCATTGTTACTGAGCATGCTCAGTCTGTGTGAGCATGCTCAATACAAGCCAGGCAGCAAATCTGGGGGGTGAGGGGCACGTGTCCCCACATGCCTCCCCACGCATCGCCTCAAAACAAGGTAAATATGCTGTTGCCCTACACATCAGCTTCAGTTGGCATTTATCTAGTTTGTTTCATGTAATATTGTCAATCTTGTGAGAAGTACCAAAATTATTCAAAGTAAGCAGCTAGGCAAGTGAACATTGCCAGATATTCAGGGAGTCTGGGATCGATTTCAGCAAATGTAGGAGGCCAAATAAGAAGGGGAATATACTTATCTTTATTCAGCCTTGAAAGGAGTTAACATTTCATTTTCCTTTGAGGTTTGAGCTGATGCTTAGGACAACTCTTACTTTAGCCAAACCAGTTTACTGATGAAAAACATTCATTCCATCACAGTAAATTCATAGGTTGAACTTCAAAATATCTAATTTTGTCACAGAGATGTATTAATTTTCCTCTCACTTACTTTTCTATATATTTTATCATAGGTGGCTGAATACGTCTCGCTTAAGTCTTACAATTGCTCAAGATAGAACCAGAAAGGCTTCACCACAGAAAAGATTATCCAAATGACAGGTCGGTTTCTCAATGAAGTCACGCCTGAGTAATCACATATTTTTCTACAAGCAGAAGAAATGAGGCCTGATAGTGTTTCTCAAATAATGAGACTCCTAGGGCAGACACACATTCCTTCATTTGAAAATATCAGCAATCTCTCCATGAACAGTGACTGCACCCAGGTTGTAGTACCAGAAGAAGTCTTTTTCACAATTGCCATTGCTGGAATACTGGAGAACCTACTTGTCCTTATAGCTGTGATCAAGAATAAGAATCTCCACTTGCCCATGTACTTGTTTATCTGCAGTTTATCAGTTTCGGATATGTTGGTCAGTCTGTACAAAACTTTGGAGAACATCTTGATCATCTTAGGCAAAATGGGGTATCTGACACCTCGTGGAGACTTAGAGACCAAGATAGATGATGTCATGGATTCTTTATTTGTTCTGTCTTTGCTGGGGTCAGTTTTCAGCTTGTTAGCCATTGCAGCTGACCGATACATAACTATATTTTTTGCATTACAGTATCATAACATCATGACACTGAATCGTGCTTTAATCATCCTGGCAGTAATTTGGGCATTCTGTGCGGGGAGTGGCATTGCTATGACCATCTTCTCCCATGAAACAGCTACAGTCATTTCCTTCACTATTCTGTTTCCTTTTATGTTAATTTTTATATTATGCCTCTATATCCACATGTTCCTGCTTGCACGAACTCATGCCAAAAAGATTGCTTCACTGCCTACCAGTGCAGTTCCCCAGAGAGTTAACTTGAAAGGAGCTATTACATTAACTATTTTATTTGGTGTTTTCCTTTGCTGTTGGGGACCCTTTCTTCTTCACATCCTCCTCATGAAGTTTTGCCCACTTAACCCTTACTGTGCTTGTTACATGTCCATTTTCCATGTGAATGCTACACTCATCTTGTGCAATGGCATCATTGACCCTATGATTTATGCGTTCCGAAGTCCAGAATTACGGAGTACATTGAAGAAGATGTTCTGTTGCACCAGGTCAGACTGGAATTAGTGAATACCAAATTTGAAAAATGTTTGTAAAATTAAGCCTACAGTGCCGTGCATAATACTGGTAAGAATGATGTTCAGAATTATAGACACTAACTAAGACCAGAATTCTACAAAAAGGGTATGCATATTCTTAACTTAATACACTTTGGGTAGTCCCATTGACCTCAGTAGAACTATGAATTCAGCCTGCAGCAGGTGCAGAAGGGCTGATCATGGGAATGGAGAGCCTGTGTTCCATCTTAAAAGTAATTAAAATCTTAACCAACTGCTTAACTGAGAAAATGTACTAGGCTGAATTCAACCCTGCAGTGACTCCTTTACAGTACATAGAGATGCACCACAGAGTTTAGGCCACTGAATATTGTATCAGTGCTTTCAATTCAAGGAGAAAATACTATAAAACTCTTCTGGTGAACTAATTAGGAAATTAGCTTTACATTTTTTTCTAAACTGCTTTATTATTATGTTTTCAGAATAAGAAAATATTTATTGTGAACCAATACACACAGATATGGCTGGGTGTTGGCTGGTTTGATTTTCTTGTTTTTATATATAGCTAATTTCAAAAGAGACAAGCAAGTTTTTTTTTTTAAAGTGTCAAAAATGTCATTAGGAGGCTGATGCCAAGCAGGAGATATTTTTGATCCAAAAGACATTTTTAGACAAAGTTTTATAGTAATTGGAAACAGGGATTAAGATTACATGTGTTATTAAATTGTTAACTGAAGTATAGTGTCACAGTCACATCACTATAATACTGTTATTCTGGAGGGTGTTAACGGCTGCCATCAATTGCAGTCTGGTTAAAGCTGATAGGTGTACTAATCACTCTTCTTTCAGGCTAACTGGACTTCATGTGCATTCTTTATAAATAAACAAGACTGCACCAAAGAAATAAGTGATTTGTGTAATCAATTTCTCCTCCTAATAGGAGAAACTCAGCAAGGCCCCAAATATTGGCTAACTGCTTGAGCTAAAGGGGTAACTCTGGTGCCAGTAGTGGGATAAAGTCCCTATGGAGGGAAATTGTGAGCTAATATTCCGGGTGAAGTAAACTGGAACAAATGAGAGGTGCTCATAGAAATCAAAGTTGACCAAATGGAATTAAAACAAGACCAAAAACAAGAATTAAACAAAAGCTGGAGATTTCACAAAAGGAATTAAGGAAATATCTGGAGGTTTCCTGGAAGTGACTGAGAGTTGACCTGCAGTCAGAGATAACATTATTGTTGTGGCAGCAGCCAAAAAGCATCTAGGCAAATTTGGAAGCCCAACCACAAAACCCTCTATTTGGACTGGTAAACTGGATTAGTGAGATGACTAGCAACCTAACTACCTTGGACCAGGAAATAATGGTGACCAAGAAAGCTTTGGCCAACTTGGAACTTGCTAACAATGATGAACTGCAGCAAGAACTTAAGGAGCTAAAAAATCATCTGGAGCAGGAATTCAAAGAATCACAGACCACAGTGGAAGTGATTCCCCATCCATTCTTCCTGGATGGGGAATCAGATCAGCCATAAAACCTGTGTAATACAGGACATTTACAGTATCAAACCTGTTTATAACCCACGCAGGCCCAGAAAGAATAGGTGGGATTCCTCTCATAAATAGTAGGCTTTTGTATTATTTGAGAAAGGGAAAAGTTCCCTAAAAGAGGCTTATTTGGCTCAGTTCATCATCATAGCCTAAATGAATGCTGGGAAGATGGACAAAAGGCAGGGTTCCAGGCAGGAAGTGAAGATGCAAATAGCCACATGCCAACTTTTCACACATCCTCTATACTCTCTCTCAAAAACTTTGTGTTGCTATCTTTTCTTCTCCAAGCTTGTGTATCTTAGGGGTGCTGGGTGAGTTGCTATTACCAGTTAACATTAAGAAGTGGATTGCAGTAACTATTTTAGTGGCCAAAAGAGTTATTTTGAGAAAATGGAAATCTGCAATTCCTCTCTCATATGCAAACTGGCTTAGTGAGCTCTCCACTACTGCATTAATGGAAAAAATGACTGTCTAAATAGAAGTGCTTGGGAAAAAATATGAGGATGTCTGGTCACACATGACTATTGCATACTTTTGCAGTTTAGTATATATTAGTCCCTGATACTCATAGATTATGTTCCCACTTATTTATCTATTTAGTGACTTTAATAATTAATGCCCTGCATGACCTATATGGGTTCAGAGCTGAGGTTGTTTGTATTTTTGTTTTTTCTGGTTTTGCAAATAAGAAATATTAAATTTTGTTATTTATATGCTATTTCCATCTTGTATATATTTATATATGTTTTGTTTTGTTGTGTTTATATTTTATATAAAAACAATAAAAGTAAAATTAAAAAAAGAAAAAGTCCTGACAAGAAAAACACTATGTAAAAATGTAAACAGTGAAGCTTGTATTATTTCTTAAATTATTTATTTTCTTTCTTTCCCTCCCTGTGAGGATGGGCTCCTGGTGTCATCCCTGGCTGGCTGTGGCTCCCACTGTCAGCTCTGGGCAGCTGACTGACAGTGATTTCTAAGTAAAATTGATAAGCCTGATTCATGATCTCGGGCCAGAACTCTCAAATATCAGGATTTTTTTTTTCAGCGACATCATGAGTCAGGCTTAATTTTACTTAGAAATCGCATCTCTTGCGATTAATTCATAAGAGTTGGCATATCTGCACGCATACGCGCACGCACACACCCACTATGTTTAACTCCCTCTTGTACCCCCACTTTTGTCATTCTGATATAGAGCATCGAGCCCAAGATGTAACCAAATACCACTTTGACCACTCTGTTTAGATGTTGAACATAGACCCCCAACAACAGTCTTTTTGTCTGTCTGCCTGCCTTTAGAGTGTAAACAGCGTGAGATTTAGGATTATGCCTTGTCTTTGTTGGGAAGTCACCCAGCATATCTTGGATGCTATCAGATACAAACAATATTTAATAACAAACTAAAAAGAGCTCAGCCACTGTTTTTTGTTTGTGTTTAACTTTATATACGGGGACAGAATATATAACTGTAGTGAGATGAACCAGATCAAAATCTATAGCGAAAGGCAAAGAGTGGGGAACATCCTCCTTGGAACAGTCAGCAAGCTATGGCTACCCAAATGGTGGACCTGGATAAGTAGTTCTATTTCATCCTCAAAATGGGCAGGCTACAGTTTACAAACTGGAAGGAAAAAACACACAAGCAATCTAGTGTAATTTACTTGTGATCCATTACAGACCCAAGATTTTCAAATAGAAGTGCTTCAGTTTAGGCTTCTAAATCAATATTTTGGCACCTAAATAAGTAGCCTGATTTTCAAAAGTGCTGAGTATCTTCAGCTGCTATTTACTTCACCACTTTTGAAAATCAGGCCACTTATTTAGGTGCCAAAATATTGATTTAAGAGCCTAACTTTAGATTCCTGTTTTTGAAAAAATCTTGGACCAGGTCCTCTGTATAAGTCACCTACACTTAACTTACAGGAAAAAAAAAATAAAGAAGAGAGTTTGAAATCACCAATTTAACATGAAACCTAATTAATATTTTAATAGTTATTGCTGCATTGGGGTTATATTCACAAGTTTAGTGATTAATGTTAGAAAGCCAGTGGATTCTCTGCTTGCTATTTTAGTTGACAAGACTCTAGGAAGTGATTGCTTCACTACTATTCACCTACACTTTAATAAAAATAATACTCTTTAAAAACATATTTTTGAGTCAGTATTGAACAGTTGCCCTTCAGGTGCTATAAATTCAGACAATGACTTCACCCTGATAAGCTGGTGTCTGTACTGCAAGGCCTCCTGCTCTGAAATAATTAGTAGATAGCCATCCATCAAGATGTTACGTATTCATTATTCAACAGTGCTTTGACATTGTTTCTGTTGAAGTGTCACTTTTATAGAACACAAAACTCTTGTGAGTTCCTCATTCAAGGAGGATGACTTGTGGTACCAATCTGGAGAACATTCAGTCAAGGCAGCTTCCTAAAGGCATCTTTGTCCCCGACTCCCCTCAAAATATTGATCGAACATAAAGATCTTGAACTCCAGCACATGGCACAATGCATCACCCCTTTCAGCTTTCAGAACTGGTTACTCCATATGTGTGAACAGAATTTCAAGAGCTGATTTTCTGAGTTACTCAACAATGCGAGTCAGACACCAATAGGATAAACCTCCAAGCGTAATTATGTAATGTACTTACTGTTACCATCAATGTAATTTCATATTCAGCTCCCCAATGTCCAGTACTAAAACCCAATTCCTAAATTCCAATATCTGGATCTCTCTTTTAACTTGCATCATTCCATTCACTCCTAATTGGCTGAGCTGGCACTCAACAGCATTTCTCTGGATGTAACACAATACCTTTTGAATGCCACATCTGCTCAATTCCAAAATTTCAAGTAATGTTCTAGGCATCAGTGATTAGAATCCTACTGATCTGGGGGAGATGGGGATTGCAGAATCCCTGCCATCTTTATCACAGCCCCAGGAGGAGGGAGGCAAGCCCGGCCGGGGCTCCGTTCTCCCCGGCAGCCAGAGTGCCGGGAGGAGGGCGGCAAGCCCAGCCGGGGCTCCGCTCTCCCCGGCGGCCAGAGCACCAGGGGGAGGGCGGCGAGCCAAGTCGTGGCCCTGCTCTCCCTGGCGGCCAGAGTGCCGGGGGAGGGCGGCGAGCCCACTGCGGCTCCGCTCTCCCCGGCAGCCGGCGCCGGAGCACCACGCCGGGCCGGGCCTCCCCACTCCAGGTGCCGCCCCAAGCACAAGCTTGGTGGGCTGGTGCCTGGAGCCGGCCCTGGAAGCAGTCATTTAAAGTATCGAGAAATTTTGTCTCTGCATTTTGTCCTGAGGTGACATGTTCCCCATAAATATGGGGATAATTGAAATCCCGCACTATTATTGAGTTTGTTATTTTGATAGCCTCTCTAATCTCCCTTAGCATTTCATCGTCACTATCACTGTCCTGGTCAGGTGGTCGATAATAGATCCCTACTGTTATATTCTTATTAGAGCATGGAATTACTATCCATAGAGATTCTATGGAACATGTGGATTCATTTAAGATTTTTACTTCATTTGATTCTACATTTTCTTTCACTGCCCCTTCCTCCCTCTCCCTGACACGACCTGTTCTGTACTTGCGATATATTTTGTACCCCGGAATGACTGTGTCCCATTGATTGTCCCCACTCCACCAGGTTTCTATGATGCCCATTATATCAACATCCTCCTTTAACATGAGGCACTCTAGTTCACCCATCTTATTATTTAGACTTCTAGCATTTGCGTACAAGCACTTAAAAAACTTGTCACTGTTTATTTGTCTGCCCTTTTCTGATGTGTCAGATTCTTTTTTATGTGAATGTTTCTCATCTGATCTGGCCCATACTTTATTCTCTTCCAGCCGCTCCTCCTGACCAAAACCTAGAGAATCTCTATCATTAGACTCTCCTCTAAGAGAAGTCTCTGTCCAATCCACATGCTTCTCTAAAGCAATTGGCTTTCCCCTATCTCTTAGTTTAAAAACTGCTCTTCAACCTTTTTAATGTTAAGTGCCAGCAGTCTGGATTCACTTTGGTTTAGGTGGAGCCCATCTCTCCTGTATAGGCTCCCCCTATACCAAAAGTTTCCCCAGTGCCTAATAAATCTAAACCCCTCCTCTTTACATCGTCGTCTCATCCATGCATTGAGACTCTGAAGTTCTGCCTGCCTACCTGGCCCTGCGCATGGAACTGGAAGCATTTCTGAGAATGCTACCATAGAGGTCCTGGATTTCAGTCTCTTTCCTGGCAGCCTCAATTTGGCCTCCAGGACATCTCTCCTATCTTTCCCTATGTCATTGGTACCTACATGTACCACGACCACCGGCTCCTCCCCAGCACTACACATAAGTCTATCTAGATGCCTCGAGAGATCCGTAACCTTCACACCAGGCAGGCAAGTCACCGCAAGCCATACGCTTCTCCTGCGTCATCACAAACCCAGCTATCTATGTTTCTAATGATCAAATCTCCCATTACTAACACCTGCCTTTTCCTAATGACTGGACTTCCCTCCCCCGAGAGGTAACCTCAGTGTGAGAGGATACCCCAACATCATCTGGAAGGAGGGTCCCAACTATGGGGAGGTTTCCCTTTGCTCCCATTGACTGCACTCCTTCCCTGAGCCTTTCATCCTCCTTAACAACGCAGGGGCTGTCTGATCAGAGGTGGGACAAATCTACAGTGTCCCAGAAAGCCTCATCAACATACCTCTCTGCCTCCCTTAGTTCATCCAGTTCCGCCACCCTGGCCTCCAAAGCCAGTACGCGGTCTCTGAGGGCCAGGAGCTCCTTGCACCAAAAGCACATATACACCACCCACCCACAGAGCAGGTAATCATACATTCTACACTGAGTGCAATAAACAGGATAGCCCCCTCTCTGCTGCTGGGCTTCTGCCTGCATTCTCTGCTACAGCTACCTAGGTTAATGATAGGGTTTTTGTTTAAATCAAGAAGTTTTGATTATAGGTTAGTTTAAAGGTTTTAAAGAATGGCAAGTGTACCTCGCCCCCTTCCCAAACTCCCTCTCGAAACTCCCTGTTAGCGGCCCTTGTCCACAAAGCTCTCTGGTCGCTTGCTCACTGCTTTATAAAGCCCTGGCCTTCCTGATAGCCCCGCCCCTGATGAAGGCTCAGCCAATGAACAGAGGCTTCTAGATTTCAAACCTTGTTTAGAATCTCACAGCTTCCAATGGCCGGCCACAGCATATGGTCCTTCAAACAAACAGACAGACAGACAAACACAAGCTCAGCACACAGCAAGTAACCCCCAAACACAAACTACAGACAGCCACAGTACCCACTAGTGTAGGTAGGGGAGGAGCAGGGCAGCGACCGCTCTCCCACTGAGCACAAGTGGCGCTCAATTTCTTGGCGCTTTTTAAATTTTTACTCACCCAGCGGCGCTCTTGGTCTTCGGCGGCACTTCGGTGGCGGGACCTTCACTCGCTCTGGGTGTGTTCGGCAGCACTGAAGGATGCGCCGCCGAAATGCCACCGAAGACCCATGGAGCGAGTGAAGGACCCACCGCTGAAGTGCCACCAAAGACCAGGAGCGCCGCCCCATCAGTAAAAGCACTGCCGCGTGAGTAAAAGTGCCACAGCAGGTGGCGCCTTTTTTTGTGATTGCTCCCCCTGTTCGTTCCATCTGGCTACGCCACTGACAGTACCCCTCAGGGAGAAGAATTGGGGGAGATGCAGAGAGTACCTGAAATAGAAGGTGATGAGAGGGTAGCACAGAGGGATCTCGAGTGGCAAGCTGCAGGGATGTAAAGAGCCCCTGGTGAGTACAATGAACTGCCCCGCCTCCCCCAGTTGTGTCACTATCTACTAATGTTACTGCCTTAAAACAAAAGAATCAGAATGATTTCAGCAAAAGGTAACAAGCAAAAATAGGTTGCTCAAAGTTTCCAAACAGAAATGCCACCGGTAAGTGTCAGTTCAGTTTGGCTTTGGACAATTAAAAAAAAAATAAACACAAGAGCAGCCATCCTGCAGTACTCTAGAAACTGAGAGCTGGATTCACTGATGCACTTCAGGTGATTTGCACTGCTCCAGCGAGGCAAGGCAGATATAAAACCAATTTAACTAACTGGTTATGGCTGCTTTGCATCACGGGAGAGGTGCAGAGTAGCTGCAGCGTGCCAGTGAAGCTGGTCCTGAATTTCCTCCAGGCAGCTTATTATATTTAAAGCAGCATCCTTCATAAAAACTAAAATAAATCTTTAAACTATAAATAACATGCAAAGCTAGGAAGGCGATAGCACCTTTGACTTTCTCAAAACATAAGATTGAATGGAGACCAGATTAAAGTAAGTTTGGTTTAATCATCCAGGGAACAATGCTTTAAAAATGGAGCAAGTTGTACAATGCTGCCATGAAAAGAACTGATTTCCATTACGATTTTTTTGCATTGCTTCAATAGCAGCATTACACTAATATTCACTGAGGCCTGGTCTACACTTAAAATTAGATTGACTTAGCTACATCGCTCAGGGCTGTGAGCACCATAGTTAGGTTGACCTAACTCCCGACATAGACATGGCTAGGTCAATGGAAGAATTCTTCAGTCAATCTAGCTACCAGCTCTCAAAGAAGTGAATTAACGACAGTGATGGAAAAACCCCTTCCAAGGATGTAGTTGAAAACTGGAGGTTTTCAAAAAGAGGCTGGATAGCCATCAGTCTTGGATGGTTTAGACACAACAAATCCTGCATCTTGTCAGGGGGTTAGACTAGATGACCCTTGCGATCCCTTCTAATCCTATGATTCTAACTAAGCATGTAAATAGTCTCATTGAAGTCAATGGGATTATGCACATGCTTAATCTAAAATTGTTAAAATCTTAAAATTAAAATGTTTGCAAGATTGGAGCCTTAGGGTGCAGAGGGTCTGCAACAAGGCTTATACATCAATTAAACCCCATTTAAATCCCATTATGCCATCTCACAGTTTAAGAGGAACTGAGGCCTCATCTTCCACCTGTTTCTGGTTTCCTCTGTTTATAGGATAGCAGTAGCAGGGCCTATCGGAGTGGGGAAAGCAGTATAAAAGGCAAGCCTTGTACCCTAGTAAGAGAAGAGAGCTGGAAAGAACCTTATAGGCAGGAATTTTCAAGGCAAGACTGGCAGTGCTTCCCTGTTGAGAGGGACTATGTGGTAAGATGCCTGAGACTAGGCCCAAGGAGAAGAAGCTCAGAGGTCAAATGCAGAAGGACCCTGGGCATTGGTGGCAAGTTATATGGGCCCATAGTGCCCGTGCTCCACCAATATTTAGGAATGTGGGCCTAGCTCCACCAGTGTTTGGGCTTACCAAGCTTTGGGTGGCCCCGCGCTTCAGGGGGACGCAGGGTCCAGGGCGGCCTGGGGAACTAGCTGGGGGCCTGGCACTGGCAGCAGCGAGCAACCCGGCCCCAGCCCACCCTGCTCCACTCTGTGTGTCCCCCCACCCCCGCCAGCTCCTGGCATCACGTGGGGGAGGGGGCGGAAGCTGGAAAGAGTCAGGGCAGGGACTTGGGGAGAGGGGTGGAATGGGGGCAGGGAGGAGGCAGAGCAGGGGCAGGCAAGGGCCAGGTTGCTCGCTGCTGCCGGTGCCAAGCCCCCCGCTCGACCCCCAGGTCCCTCTGGACCCTGCATCCTCCTGAAGTACAGGGCCCCCCAAAGCACAGGGCCCGGGATGGTTGCCTCAGTCCGTCCTATGGACGAGACGGCTCTGCTTGAACCTGTTCTGGGCACCACCAAAAATTATATAAACCTGGCACCCCTGAGGAGGAGTGAATTGCAAGTGAAGGAAATGGCTTGGAGCAGAGCAGCACTGTGGACTTGTGACTTTTTTGGTATAGGGATCCTATTCTGGGTCTTTCTGGGCATGTGGGAGGAAGCCCCTATAACTCCCTTTCTCCAAGGGGAAAATATCCATTTAACTGCTGGTGAGTAAAAGGCAACTGAATCTCTGAACTGAGGTGGAAAGCACAGGCTTAGGGAGGATGAAAGGAGTGTTTTGGGTCTTTGTTTACCCTCCAAGGGGTGGACACTCTATCAATGGAGGGAAACTGAGTCACGGCTGCAGTCAGATGAGTTAAGCAACCCTCTAGCATTCTAATTGCTGTTGATCATGCTTATAGAGAGCAAAGCCTTGCAGCTATGTATGACCTCTCAAGTGCTGGGTTTGCTTTTGCTTGTGTTAAAAAAAAAATATGGTAAATTAAATTTTTAAAGTGTTCCAATACCACGGAGAGTAATTGAGTTACAAACCACTGCTAAATATTGGGATGAAATTTAAATTAGCATCAGGATGACACTAAAATGGTATGAGGGGCCCCCACCCCTGGTTAGATAGAGCCTAGCCTACTGCCAGTGCTCAATTAATATATCCTAGGAATACCATGTCATTTTGAAAATACAATTTCAGTTACAGAATTTGTCAAATTCTGTAACTGAAAAACATAGGACAGTTTGTCCTAAAACAGTTCATAGAATCATAGGACTGGAAGGGACCTCCATAGGTTATCTAGTCCAGTCCCCTGCCCCCAGGGCAGGACAAAGTATTATCTAGATTCTAGACCATCCCTGACAGTTGTTCATCTCACTTGCTCTTAAAAATCTCCAGTGATGGAGATTCCACAACCTCTGTAGGCAATTTATTTCAGCTGGAACATGCTGGTGTTTATTCACCCACTGTTCAGGAAGAAACAAAAATCAATAACCTTTTGTGAACCATCATCAATCTATTCATTTTTATTCCTCTCACCTTTGGAGTATATTCAGATATTTCAGAATGATTCATCAGTGATCACTATACAAATGTCTCTTCAAAACCTGCTCCCTGTTAATATAACGTGTCTTTATCCTAACATTATTAAAATCTATCTGAATAAAATATCAGAACTACAAAAAAAAGCCTAATAATCCTAACATTCAAATTACTGCATGTTCATTTGAAGTCCAAATGATGAGGTCCCTGTGAAAAATCTAATAATGCACTGCGTAGAGTGTTTTATAACCATCCTACAGCCTAATTACATTAGTGTACATTAGATTCACTGCTATTGAGTTATCATCATTCATTTTGGCCTGTACATTTAAAATTGCCTACTGTGACAGTTTTACTAATATAAGATAACCTGTTCAACAGTTTTGTTCTGATTTTTAAAAACCTTTAAAGACCTTTAATAGGACGAGTGACTAATAATAATATGAAAGAGGACTTGGTGAGTTTGACTGTACCCTGCCTTATATTTGTAACATGTTACACACATTTTAAACAGGTGTAACTGAGGTGCAAAGCAGCATAGAAGCAGGTTCTAAAATTAGAAATATTTCAGAGCTAAATAAGCATGGTCCTGGCAGCATATATTTACAGTACCAGTTAAAAGCTGTTTTAAAATAGCTAACAAATTGTGCTCTGCTCTTGTGCACAGGAGGGGGAGAAGAGTGTGGTGCAAGCAGTCTGTTCTTCCCAGCAGTCCCCCTTCCCCACCGCACATGCACACACACACATGGTCTGTGCAAGAGCAGCCCCTCCCAACAGGGGCTTGGCTCTTGCTATTTCTGGAGAACAAATCATGCATCAAGGATGGGGGAGGCAGCAAGACCACAGCCCCACCCCGCATCAGCCTGTGGAGCAGGTGCTGCTCACCAGCAAGGGGGTCCAGTTTGTAACCAGATGGTAGAAAGTATCAGGGCATTCTTTGGAATGTCTGAACTGTTACAGTAAACGCTTGAAGAGGAATTCCTCCTAGACTGAATTAAGATAGCCACAGCTGTACTGAGCAATTTCAAATTGCTTGCAGTTAACACAGGGATCGGCAACCTTTGGCATGCGGCTCGCCAGGGTAAGCGGTGGCCAGCACATCGCTCACCCCGCGCAGCTTCCCGCCACCCCCATTGGCCTGGAGCAGCGAACCGCGGCCTGATGGGCCGAACCTAGCCCGGCCCATCAGGGTGCTTACCCTGGCAAGCCGCGTTCCAAAGGCTGTCGTTCCCTGGGTTAACATCTCAAAAGCCAGCCCATCAACTTGAGGATTTGGAGGATAGGATGGCTAATGCTCCCTTGAAGGAGGAAGATGGTAAAGAGGAGGGGAAGGAGGAAGTATCTTCCATGTCTATTTGAATTAAGTCTGCTCTCCCTCCTGGCCCATGCTGATGTAATTTGAATGACAAAAGCTTTAGTATAAAGAATCCTTCTTGCCACCTGGGAATGTTGTGAAATTGTTTCCTGGAATAAAATTCAGAAATAAGACTCAGAGGGTCTGAAGTACATGTGTTCTATTAATGATACTTTCTACGTTAGTATTTTTGTGCCAGAGATAAAGAAATGTCAAAATGACTATGAAAATTTTTAGAAGCATTTCTTCATACCAGATTCAGGTTGAGAAAATTCTTTACTGTTCATTGATGAATCCCTTCATTCATTATCTTTTCTCAGCTCTGGATAACACAACCCTTGAGAGCACAGAAGCTGTCCATTTGTGTATCTGAGATATTCTTGGCTTTTCTGCAGTGAACTGGACTGTCTTATGTAGGTTTCTGCTCCAAAAAGCTCAGCATTGTTATACTGAGGCCTCATCTTCATTAGAGAAATCTGGTGTGCTAGTCACCCTTTAATGTACCTCTAACATACTATCCTTTTACACACAATTGCTCTCAGCTCTGCATCTATGTGCAGGATCAGAGCCTGTATGTTCATATGAACCACGTCATCATCACCAAAATGCAGCCAGCTCTGGGTTGGAACAGGCAGATGTTTAGTGGTGGGCATCTAGTTTCTCAGGACAGGTAATGCGGAAGAATAACAACTGAGCTGATGCGGAATTTAGCTCTTGGTAGGAAAAGCGGGGTGGGGATGGAATGTTAGCTCCATTCAAGCAGTGCCTTCTTTCAGCAGCAGAAGTGCAGCTATAAGAAACAGGAGTAGGGGAAAAATGGCCAGAACCACAACAAAAAGAGCATACGTCAGTCCTGAGCACCCTTTGACACAACTCCTGTCACAACATTTTTTTAATTAAAAACTAGAAATGGGTTGAAGCTGGAATATTTTGATGTACATTTAAAACAGCTCAATGTAGGAGAGTTCAGTGGCAGGTTTTTGGTTCAAGCCCATCAACTTGTGATTTAGCTGAAGTTCTGGCTGTTTGTACAGACTTTTTCCCAGACTTTCAGCAGCTGCAGGTTATTATGGTATACTGTCTTTTGTATTTTTCTCTGATTTTTTTTCCCCTTTCATACGTCTACAATAGGAGTTTTTCTCTGCCCTTTACAATTGTCTCCCCAAATCTCTTACAATGCATTTGTGTCTATTCTTTTCTCAACTTGCCCCTCTGAAGCTTTATTCTATTTTTTGGTCCAGAGCCTTTTTTTTCCCCCCACTCTGTATTGTAAGATCAAGGTGTGTTCATTATCCTCTCTGGTTCTGAGTTTTAAATTTTTTTAATTAAGCTTTATTAGCCAAAATGTCATATTGTTATACCATTAGCTAGTTCAGGGATTGGCAACCTTTGGCCCAAGGGCAGCCAGGATAAGCACCCTGGTGGGCCGGGCCAGTTTGTTTACCTGCTGCGTCCTCAGGTTTGGCCGATCACTGTTCCCAGTGGCCATGGTTCACTGCTCCAGGCCAATGGGGGTGGCAGGAAGCCGCACGGGGCGAGGGATGTGCTGGCCGCCGCTTCCTGCTGCCCCCATTGGCCTGGGATGGCGAACCGCGGCCAGTGGGGGCCACGATTGGCCGAACCTGTGGACACGGCAGGTAAACCAGCCCAGCCCGCCAGGGTGCTTACCCTGGTGAGCCACGTGCCAAAGGTTGCCGATCCCTGAGCTAGATTGAAGGTTATGTGACTCAGTGCTGCATCCCTAAAAATGCAGTTTATTTCAAATTATTTTTCTATTTGCTGTTAGGTTATTTACAGCATTTCAGTAAAGAGCAAATATAAAATATGAAAAGGAGAAAAAAATATAAGTATGTTAAATTATATCCATAGAATTCACAGAGGCTTTTGAGTTTCTTTGGTATCTGAAGATTTTTTTTTTAATTTTGTTATTTCATTTCCTCATACTATATATTTTGTTGCTGACACAGGGCCTGATTTTTGAAAAGCAACCTCCCATTTAGTTCATGTAACTCTGAGGACAGAAGTGATGTCCTCTGAAATATCTAGGGCCAAATAATCATGTCAGAATGTCAAGTATCAGTAGGGAAGTGGAATTACCTCTGTATATAGAATTGTTCATGTCAGCACTTCAATAATGATGTTGAAAAATTGGATAATGTTCAGGAAAGAGCTACAAGATAATTCAAGATCTGGAAAACCTGCTTTACAGTGAGAGACTTAGGAAGCTGTTTAACCTGCCTATCAAAGAGAAGATTGAAATGACTTGATAGTGACCTACATGTACCAAGATGAGGAGAAGATTTCTGATGACAGAGGGCTCTTTAATCTAGCAGACATAGGCATTATGAGAGCCAATGGCTGGTAGCTGAAGCTAGATAGATTCAGGCTAGAGATATGGTACAATTATGTATTTAGAGTAATTAACATTGGAACAACTTACCAAAGGATGTGGTGGATTCTCCATCACCTTGTCGTCTTTAAATCAAGGTTGCATGTCTTTCTAAAAATATACTCAAGTTCAACCACAAGATATGGAAATGAGGCAGAAATTACAGTATGAAGTTGTGTTATACAGGGAGTCAGATAAGATAATCATAATAGTTTCTTCTGGCCTTAAAAACTGCAAGAAGTGCCTTGATTTTGAGTGTGTCAGTTTTTGGAAGCCCAGTTTAAGACACTGAAGCCATGAATTTCCGGAGGTTCTGAGTTCCCTTCCCTGTGCCATGTCCTCCCTCCCACAAAGCTCTTGACTTCAAGTTGTGTCGTGGAGAAAGAAGCAGCAAGACTTTTGAAGCTCTTGTCTGGATGTCTGAGGCAAGAGGAAGGATAAAATCATGAGTTAACTCTTAGGTTAAGGGTTTGAGTGACACCATGGTGGTGGTGTTAACATTAACAGTGGGGGGAGTGGAGAGGATTTTATAATTGCCCACCCCTACAGTTGGCTTCAGTGGTAAAGAGTAGCTCTACGATTGTTTGGTTTATGTAAATTATTGCAGTGACTTCAACACATAAAACTACTGTAAGGGTTACAGAGCTGACAACTTACTCTTGAAGAAAATTAAAACACAAATAACAAAGTCAAAAAGCAAAGACAAGAGTAGATGGACACCAAAAGTATGTATACACTAAGGGCCAGATTGTAGCTAGCCTCTCTGTGGGTGCCTGGGAGTGAAGGTGTAGATAGCCTCTCTGTGGGTGCATGGGAGAGAGAGAGCAAGGAAGCTTGCACTCTTTTTGTAAAGGCTCTCACCAGTTGCATGGAACAGCTGCTAAAGTCTGATGAGTGGGGGAAGCCTCTCCAAAGATGACATGAAGGAGGACTGGTAATGACCTAATCCCTTAGAACTGCATAATTCCTTCTGACTTGGCCTGGACTCCAAACCAAAACCCATTCATATAGTTCATCTCTGAATACTGTAAGTGATTGGGGAGGGTGAAGGCAGAAAACTATTAACTACAATTTGTACCCTAGTCAATTAATTTATTTCATACTTGCTGTTTTCAGGCAGTTGTTTAAATCACCTGGGTCTTCCATCAAGATTTAGTAACTGTCTTTACTATTTGATGCTGCTGTAGTGATGCAGTAGCAATAGTGGTTTTATGTGCAGTGCTGTTCTTTATTCTAATAACTTCCCCTTTAGAATAACTTAAGATACAATCTCTACAGGTAGCATTCCCTTCATTTGAGAGCTGCTGCAATAGAACATGAAGCGGAGACTAGAAAAAGAGTGGCACCTTCAAATTATGGTGTTTCAAGCAGTTTTTTATGAGGAAGCAAATTACCTATGATATATGCATAGATCTCTTAACTGTATCATAGAATCCTAAAAGATTAGGGTTGGAAGAGACCTCAGGAAGTCATCTAGTCCAACCCCCTGCACAAAGCAGGACCAACCCCAACTAAATAATCCCAGCCAAGGCTTTGTCAAGCCGGGCCTTAAAAACCTCTAAGGATAGAGATTCCACCATCTCCCTAGGCAACCCATTCCAGTGCTTCACCACTCTCCTAGTGAAATAGTTTTTCCTAATATCCAACCTAGACCTCCCCCAGTGCAACTTGAGACCATTGCTCCTTGTTCTGTCATCTGCCACCACTGAGAACAGCCAAGCTCCATCTTCTTTGGAACCCCCCTCCAGGTAGTTGAAGGCTGCTATCAAATCCCCCCTCACTCTTCTCTGCTTCAGACTAAGCCCAATTCCCTCAGCCTCTCCTCATAAGTCACGTGCCACAGCCCCCTAATCATTTTCGTTGCCCTCATCTGGACTCTCTCCAGTTTGTCCACATCCTTTCTGTAGTGGGGGGTCCAAAACTCCAAATGTGGCCTCACCGGTGTCGAATACAGGGGAATAAATCACTTTCTCTCGATCTGTTGGCAATGCTCCTACTAATGCAGCCCAATATGCCATTAACCTTTTTGGCAACAAGGGCACACTGTTGACTCATATCCAACTTCTCATCTACTACAATCCCCAGGTCCTTTTCTGCAGAACTGCCACTTAGCCATTCGGTCCCCAGCCTGTAGCAGTGCATGGGATTCTTCCATCCTAAGTGCAGGACTCTGCACTTGTCCTTCACCCCGTCCAAGCACCTGGACTGCTTGCCTTGACATGGCCTCCTTCTCCCATTCACCTGGCTCCTTTCACACAATCCCTTCTGCTCAGAACTCTTTTTCTGCCACCATTTGCCATTCCTCTTCCCTCCATTTTATTAAGTTCCTTTTCAAGACCAACTTCCTCGATGTTACATATAAGTAAACTATAGCACTTCTAAAATGAAACTACTTGAACAGTAATCACCCGGATTCAGGCTGTCTCCCAAGTTGACCCTGTAACCACCCACTCATGGAAATTCATAGATTCAGGCCAGAAGGAACACTATAATCATCTAGTCTGACCTCCTCATAATACAGGCCATTGACTTTCACCAATGGGGGGAATTATTCTTCATTCCTGAATCTCTGTATGAGGCTGGGGATAAGGTCAGGTTGAGAGGCTAGCTCCTGAACCTTGGTGGTTGGTTGTTTTTGTCTTAATGGCGAAGGCTGTGGGATGGGGAGGGAATCTCTGTTAGGTTCTCTTTGCTGGAGGTGGCCTGGAGTATGTGGGTTTGAGGGCCATCCCCATGACCTGATCTAGGGGAGACATACCCCAGCCATGGAATGATTAGGAAGAAAACTGCAAGGTGAATCTTGCAGAGATTTCCCTCCCCGTCCCACAGGTTTATCCAAAGGATTGAGCTGTTAAATCACAAATTCTTTTATGCAAACAATTCATTTATATTTGTTCTGTAAGGTGAAATGCAGTTACATGGTGCTTTATTAATATTAATCATTTAAAAGCACACGGGCAACGAGGAAGTGTTGCAATAGAGCAGTGTTTCTCAAACTGGGCTCACCGCTTGTATAGGGAAAGCCCCCGGCGGGCCGGGCCGGTTTGTTTACCTGCCCCGTCCGCAGGTCCGGCCGATCGCGGCTCCCACTGGCCGCAGTTCGCTGCTCCAGGTCAATAGGAGCTGCTGGAAGCGGTGCGGGCCGAGGGACTTACTGGCCGCTGCTTCCAGCAACTCCCATTGGCCTGCAGCAGCGAACTGTGGCCAGTGGGAGCCGCGATCAGCCAGACCTGCAGACGGGCAGGTAAACAAACCGGCCCAGCCCGCCAGAGGCTTTCCCTACACAAGCGGCGACCCCAGTTTGAGAAACACTGCAATAGAGTGCATGAAATTTGGTGTAGCATTAAGATCACTTGCCAGAGTGAAGGAAAGAAAGGAAGACATCTGACAGACAAATCTGGCAACACACAGAATTATTTTTTTCCTCTGCGGTTTTAGAAGCAAGATCATACATATTAATAAAGCTCTAGGGAGGATTCAGTGTTTGAAGTCAATGTAGTTTCACAACCAGAATAATATTAAAGTAGAAATAGCCACCATTCATCAGCCAGACTTAAAAAAAAAAAAAACACTGAATATTATCCACAAGAAATCTTAGCTGGGGGCAGGGGAGAGGGGCAGGCATTTTATATCCTTTGTCCTAGGCTTTTAAAAATGGAATACAATATTCATTGCACCAGTAAAATGGTAAGAAATACTGCAGTCCTAATTCCTATTTCGTGACCATTGTGAGAGATGTTATGGGCACACGGAATATTCAAAGATTATACTCTATATGGCATCAGGCCACAGGCTTACAGATACATTAGAGTTCACTGTTGGCACCTGTGAGTGAATAAGGAGAAGAGTGGCCCAGAGCTGCTTGAGGACTCCAGATGTGCAGAGACTCCATGGTGGAAGGAACTCGCTGCCAGCATGTTGATGAACAAGGGGAAACGATTGAATGGGCCAGGCCTCATTTACATTTCAATTATGTGATAGTTTGGGGCATTTTGATTAAAAGACAGTTATGTTTTTTGAGTTTGGGGGCACTAAACTGCTGTTCACTCTGTTGGGAAATGAAAGGATAAGAGAGCAGCACCAAATGTGGCCCCTCACTTCAGGCACTCTGACGGAGACGACAGTCAGGCACAGCTGGGTAAGGAAGCCTGGACAAGGCTGAAGAGAAAAGATTTCCTGTCTTCTGCTAGGAATGCCTCTTTGATAATAAGAAGGCTGTAAAGAGCCCTATATACCAAAAACTCAGCTCAGAAGTAGCTTTGAGAAAGGGGATGGCTTTGAGGTGATGGTCACAGCTAAACTGAGGCAGGTGAGAGGGCTGGGTGGCTTGCTCTGAAGCCACATAGAGCAGTAGCTGATGGGTTCCTGTGCAGGCTCCCTACCTAGCACTCAAAGGTGAAATCACTTCATGTGACACAGCCCCCAGAGCACCTCAGGCAATACTTCTCTTAGGAGCTGGAGACTGACCTGGTAGAATTCTTGGACTCCTCCACCCCTGGACAAGTGGGGAAGCTGGGGAGGAAGGAAGGGACTAGAATGCACCAGCCATTCACAATTGCAAAAGGAGGATTGAGGTTGGGGCTATTGTTAAGACAACCAAGAGGGAGGAAGGGAACTACCTAATAGATTTTGGTAACTAACTTATTAATTTCTGGCTTTCTCAAGTTGATTTCTTGTCCTCCTTTTCCCTTCCAATAAATTTCTTTCTTTTAAACCCATAAACTCAGTGCCTATGAGTGGAGAAGTACTGCCTGTTGGGGCACCCAAGGGAGGTAATTTACTTTTCCCAGGTTTCTGAATGGGAGTTTGAGATGGTGTTATTTAAATTTTCAGAAGGAACCCCTAGATAACTGAACCTGACCCTCATTGCTGCCAATAACACCTAGCAGAAGGATTACATATTAATATTATAAATGTTGTATGTATATTTATGGGTTAGGGATTATATTCTGGCTCCATAGGGGAGTCATGGTTGGTTCTTGCAGGAACTAAAATCTCTCAGGGATAACTAGTGCAAATCCCTAGCCAGGTTACAAGTCCAGAGAGGCCTCAACTCCTTGGGGGAAATTTTAAACTATGTTAAATCAGTATATAAGAGGCTGGCAAACAAAGAACTAAAAATTTATAGAAGTGACCACCCTGACGTGGGGAGAAAGAGACTGTATTGAGAGGGACAGGTCTTTCAGAGGATTTGAAGTACCTTGAAACCTGCCAGGGTCTCCTGTGGAAGATGGGTGACACCTGGTAAGTCAGACATGCATGTAAGCTGATTATTGTTTTAAAGATTTTTTTTCTGAAATGCTTTTGTTCAGAATAAATAATGCTTTTCTTTATGAAGGCTGGCTGGTCACTGGTTAACCCTGTCATTGCCCCAGAGAAAGCAGGACTGCCAGTACTGAACTAAAGTCAGACCTGCTAAAAGTGATCACAGTGAATTGCAGGAGGAAGTTTAAATACCTGGTGGAGAGAGTCGTGGGACTCTGCCTCAAGAAATGTGACAGCTAGAGACCTGAGACCTAAGGGAGGTGCCGTTACCTCAAGAATGCGATAAATTAACTGACAATGAACAAACAAGGAGATGTTGAATGCCCAAAGATGCTTACAAGCTACAGCAGGCAATGCAGGCATAAACAAAACAGTTCAGAACCATGGTACCTCAGGTACTGGTAAGACTTCAAGCTGCTATAGGACTCTTTAGACGGCATTGCTAAGACTTTGCAGAAGAAGAGTACGTTTAGAGGAGGAAGTAACCAAGAAATAAGAGCTGACATGTAAAGTTGGAAATGATGTCCAAGGCTTTGATAGTGAGGTCAAGAAACATGATGGTTAGGGGAAGCCAGCAATAGGCCTAAAGAATTACTTGGTCCAAACATTGAAATAAGAGTCAAAATGCAGAGTGGGAGAATCTGAACTTTCTGGGTATAATATTTTATTATAATCTAGGGACACTACCAATGTACTGGATTATTAAATAAATGAGAAACTTTTAAGTCAATACTAGAAGGAGAATTGCTGACCATAGAACAGGTTGGAGAGTCAGAAAATTGCTGTCATCTATCCCTTGCCTATGCCCTTTAATTCCCCATCTCCCTTTGTTTTAGGCTTTCTGAAGAATGTTTTAACTTATTTACCAGAGAGTAACCCACTCATTACTGCTGAGCCACCATAGGAATAGGAAACTCCTGGACAGGGGAGGATGGAGTCACAGACCATGTAGTCATTAGTTATGAAAACATTTGGTTCGAGGGGTCGGAGGGAGCAGAGAAAAACACACAGGCTGCACCTCAAGAAACACATAATTTTATGCCTCTCAACTATGTCACCATAGGCCTGTTTCTTTCACTAATTATTGCCTGTGGCTCTAAATTGTGTAATTAAATTGTCTTTATGCTGAGCTCTAGAAATTTCTTATCACAGTTTTCAGCAGCATGTCTTTATGCAAGTAGAAGTAAACCAATCATGGTAATTAGCAAGTGACATTCATGGACTCTTAATTAGGAAACAATCAATTTTCCTAACAATTAAGGAAATGATCACAGACTGGCTTACTAATCAAGATAGGGAATGGGAGGGGGAGATCACCTGGGGAACAAGTTCTTTGTCTCTCAGCAAAAAAAAAAAAATCTCTTCAGTTCCACTGTCCTGGGATTCATTAAATCTCCCTGTAGCCAAAGCCAGCAGAAGACTATTATATGATGGGCAGGGCCAATCGGAGGTGGGTCCAGCAGGGCCATTTGGCCCCGGCCACAAGCTCAAAGGGGACCTCAAATGTAGACACTTGTTAATTTTTTGGCATTTGATAAGTTTCACAACTTGTTTTTATTCACACAAAAGCTAGATTTTTCCTCAATAATTAGTGCATTTGCACAGAAAAAGGCTGGAAAAGCATTTGTTAAATAAAAAAATATTCAAATTATGTCTCACTCTTTTTTTGGTGCCTTATTTTGTTTTCATGTGTTGTCATTTTTTATTTTTATTATGGCTAGGAGCCTCAAAAGCTGGAAGTGGCCCGGGCCTCTCTGGACCTCTGAGAGGGCGTGTGATGGGGTGCATACCCCAAACAGGCATGCAATCAGTTAATGTTGGCTTGAGAGGCCAATTAGCATATCAGGCTTCACCTGGAGCGTGGCCAGGCTTAAATGATGAAGCCCAGCTAAGGAGGGGCTTGCACTGGATTAGAAACAGAGGTCGTTTACAGCAGAAGGGGTCTGGAGGGAGGAACTTGCTTATTGGGATTAAAGAGTAGGGAGACCAGCAGCATCAAGGAGGCAGCCCAGTAGAGAAGTCTAGTAGGAGGCTAGGGGAAATAGAGAGCAGCTACCAGTGTGGGAGGAAGCTCTGATGGGAACACCATGTCAAAATGGCAGGCTTTGGACTTCTGGGGAGAGGAAAGTTGAGAAGGACATAAGATCAAGAGCAAGAAGGGTAGACATGTGCTTATGTTTATATATTATGTTTTTAGAGTTTGTTAGGATTTTCTAGGGGAGGGCCCTGAGAGTCCTTGCCCTGAAAGAATGGTGAATGTAGAGATGTTGTGAGGCAGAAACCCAGCATCTCTCAGGTTATGAAGAAATTCAGAGTGGTGGTAGCAAGGAATTAGAACAGACCTTGACTTCTGGTTATAGATCCCTGAGCTAGAACTTGGTGTAGTGGGAGGGCCTAGGTTCTCCTACCAGCTGCTGATGAGGTTGTGTGGGGGCTGAGAAAGGGACAATAATGGCAGACAGTCCTGAGGAAAAGGTGTGAGGACCATGGGGCCCGGAGTTGGGACTGAAAACCTTTTTGTAAGGCATTTGGACTCTTGTTTGCTGGATGTTCTTAGCCTTGAAGAGGTGGACTTAAGGAGGGATGAGTTATGGAGCAAAAAAGACCACTGCAGGGCAGGACCCGCTGTCAGTATGGGGCACTAGACAAGTAAAAAGCCTGTTGAGTCACACTGAGCTACGAGAGGGTGCACCAGTGGTGAGTGGCACTCTTCAACATACTAGAGTTTCTACTTCCTGAGTATTTACTAATTTGATTAAATCTATTTGTCCATCTAGTGAAGTCAGATTGAGTCCAGATATTTGTACTATGCTCATCACCATGGTAGCTGAGCCTGTGCCATTTTGCATCTTTTTCTTTCAGCAAATGCAATTATTATAATTAAGTCAATACTTCCTGAAAATGATGAAATTCTACTTCTGAACAAAGTCTTGATTCTGCATATATTTACTTCAGTTGCAAATTTACCTCTTCCCCAGTTAAGTAAAACAAATTTCTGCAAAGAAATGACATGTGGTTTTTTTTGTTTTTTGTTTTTTTGTTTTTTTCCTGCTGGCAAAAGCCATCTTCTGTTTTTATAAAAAGCCTGAGATTGAAATGAAAATCACTTTGCCCCAAACCTGTGCAAATAGGATATTTTCCTCTGTTAGGCAAATGGCAAACATTAATTTTGCAAGTCTAGTGAAAACAGTAAAAGGGACCTGGAAGAGGGAGTTTAAACAATACAGGAATCCTGGGGACAAAGGTTGATTACCAGAGCCCTGCCAACCTGAGCAGTTATATAACTAAAGGTTTTGGCGAGAGCAGAAAAACAAACCTGACTACAGTTTTGTTTGAGTTAGTATTACAAAAAGCTGGACTGCTTCCTGATTAGCCCCCTCACACAGAGATACAGTTAGAGATAGATGCTGACAGGGAAGCAAGCTTTAGCTTTTTTTGTGGCTAGGTACAGTGAGTAATTGAGGATTCTGTGGGAGAGACTGTTGGTACTCTGTAAAGATAAATACTGGCATTCAGTTCCAGAGGGATAAGAGCAAAAGAAAGAATTGAATGGGCTGTCTGGAATTTCACTACATTTTTACACTGGTACACACTTGTGGGCAGGTGTATCATTTTCCCATTAGAAGACTTGTCTCATTATAGACTCAGACTGCACAAGAATAATCCATGTCTATTCTACCCTAAGTTCAAAATGCCATTGTACATTCATATTTCCATTTTTTCCCATTGCTAATGAAAACTGTCACCTCAGGCAGGGGCACTGGGATAAATATGAAACTTCAACTTGGAACTGCTTCATGTACTTCTAGATTACAAATCCTAGGGCTGGACTAGCACTCAGTGGTTCTGAAAAAGAAAACCAAAGGTCTGGATTAGCACACTGCCACTCACCCTAAGCAAGCAGTAGCAGGTATGCCCCAGAGTCACAATTCGGTCCCTGTTTTCCCTATGGCTCTAGAGGTCCCAACTGGCTCAGCTGTGCTGACTACCCCATTGGGAATGGGGTCAAATCTCTGCCCACCTACCTGCACAAGAGAAGCCATCCACAGACTATCCCTCTCTCCTAGGCAGGGTCTGGCAATGCAGTTAGCCTGCAACAGGAAGTAGCAGAGTTCCTTATGCTCTCATACTCGCCAGCCTGGGCATGCAGTCAAACTCTGGATTGAAAAAGTGAAAAAAAAGTGATTGTTGTCCCAATTATGTGTGCCATTCACAGCTGTTAATTTAACAAAACAGAGCTTGCATAGATGAATGATAATGTGAATAATAACCAGTGTCCCTCAGACAGACACCACACACAAATGAGTGGTTTTGAAGTGCCTTTCAGCCACAGATGTGCCTAATTATTAACCATTAACATTTTTCTATAGCACCCTAGTAAGTAAAACAGGGTCACCATCCTACAATATCTGACCTGATTATGAACCCATGCCCTGCTGAAGAGGGTTACAATGCCCAATCAACCATTCTGAGCAAAACTCACCACAAGCTACTATCAATAGAAGAAGCACAGCCCCCTGAAAAGAGGGAGGCTCACAACTCTAATGAGGCCATTTGTTCTGGGTGTGGGAGGGGAGAGGCATGCCTGAGCAAACCCAGGCTGAGGAGAGCTCTGTACAGAATGGAGAGCCATGCTCACTGCCCAAGGAAGTTAAGTGGCATCCCTCTCAACCTTGACACCTGCCAGTGCGTGACTCAAGGCATTGAACTATGTGACAAATTACTGAAATGTTGCATGTCCAACCATAAGCAACCGATTATAAGCTTTGTTTTTTTAACTATCAAGTCCATCGGTAAGCAAGTGGTCTCATTTTTTGAATTAATTAAACCAGTGTTTGTAATCTGTTGAAGCCTGGGACCCAGTCCAGGCTGCGGAGGGAGTTGGGAAAGGGCCCTGACATGGATTTCTTGTGCACTGCTAGAGGGAGAAGGGAAGCTGGAGAGAGGTGATCCTTGCCTAGGCTGCCACCTTTCAATGAATACAACACCATGACCATCTGTGGGGCAGCCAAGGAACATAGGCCTGTGAGGTAAGGAGCAGAGCTGTTCAGGAGGAACCAGAACTAGTGTTTGAACAGAGGAAGGAAAGATCAGGCTGTGCTGACAGGTTTTTCACAGGAAGGTAGTGAGGCAGAGGGAGTATAAAGACCCCAGCAGTTCAGAGGCAACTGTGCTCCAGTCTCCTTCTATCCGCCTATGGAAAACATTGCCCCTACTCCCCTACACCCAAAATGTACTGTTGGCTCTTGAACAACTGTTTCCTTCCTCACAGGCCTCTCTGTTCCTTGTACCATTCCCGGAGGCCAGAGCTACTCAAGGGGAGTCTTTTCTTCCCCTCACCTTTGCCAGCTGCTCCTTGTCTCAGAACACTGCTCTAGAGGGGACCTCAAGAGGTCATCTAGTCCACTCCCCTGCACTCATGGCAAGACTAAGCATTATCTAGACCATCCCTGACAGGTGTTTGTCTAACCTGCTCTTCAAAACCTCCAATGACAGAGATTCCATAACCTCCCCAGGCAATTTATTCCAGTGCTTGACCACCCTGCAGTTCAGTGAGACAGGGAAGCCAAATGAACTCCAATGTGGTACATACAATGTGTGGTTCTCTTGAGAACTCTGTATAAGGGCACTAGGAGTTTCCCTAAGTGACTGTTTCAATCTTGTTTATAACAACATTTTGTTCAGCTTCACAAGTTCATATTTGTCTGTATCAGCCTCCCTTTGACTGAGGACTTGTCTACACTTAAAATGCTACAGGGGAACAGTTGCGCTGCTGCAGCTGTGCCACTGTAGCACTTCAGTGTAGACACTACCTAGACCAATGGAAGTGGTTCTCTCATCGGTGTCAGTAATCCATCTCCTCCAGAGGTGGTCTTCCATCAATGTAGCGCGATCTACACGGGGACTTAAGTCAGCTTAACTATGCTGCTCAGGGGTGTAGATTTTTCACGTATTATGACTTATTATGCCAACCTAATTTTCTAGCATAGACCAGGCCTGAGAGTTCAACCACAGGTTCTGAAGCTAAGGATCTTAACCCTGAATTTGAAATGGGTTTCCATGGGGAAATCTGTGGGAGAGCAGAGTCCTGGAGTGTCATGCTGTTAGTGGCCTGTGTTACTCAGATTTGCTGCAGTTGAATTTGTCCTCAGCAGTTACTTTCTCAACCTTAGTTGCCATTAGGGCTTTAGAAAAACATATTGGCATTAAACTTAAGTTAATGCACCATATGTTTCCCAACTAGAGGGCAAGGTTGCTGCTTTTATGAAAGCCTGCAAGCTGTGAATCACTGCTCTACTGACTTAACTGTTTGATGCTCTCACAGTCTTTATCTGTGGCTTTGGTTATGGAAAATGTCACCTACATATAGAAATAAAAAAAAGCAAAGCAAAACCAAAAACAAACTTTTCACATTTGAAAACATTTCACATTTGAGGTGGCAAACAGAAACAATGAAAGGGAAACAAAATTGGCTGGAATATTTGTTGGACCAAAAGTTTAATGTGACTTTCAATAATAATTAGGCTCCTAAGTATCTAAGTCACTTATGAAAATGGAACTTGGGTGCCTAAACCACTTAAATGTTTTTGAAATTTTTACCTAGTCTTAAATTACAGATCATATACTATTTCTCAATTCAAGAAATACAATATTCTGCAATGCAGGAAGGGGCAGAGATAAAATTGTATATGCAACATAGACTTACTCTTTGTTGCTAACAGTGCAATCTTAACATTATCTTACTGGTGTGCTAGAATGATTTTTATAGTGGGGATGCTGATATGGAAACCATGTATTTGGTGTTTGTTATTACTTCAAGCCGGAGGGTGTGGCAGAACCCTTAGTTCCAGCACCACTGTTATCTTACCTACAAGTGTTATACCCTGTGTATATATGAATGAAAGCATCTGCAAAAATGTATTATATAAAGGGCAATATAATCCTGTTCTATGTACACATACTGTGCTTGCATTATAAGACTTTCTATTTACTTCAATGAGCACTAGGTCAGGCCATACATCTGCTGTGTGGGTGACTGTATTTGCTATATCTTAACTTTTTCTACAAACTAGAAGTCAAAAATTGAAGCGAAGAAGCCAGGAGTAGAGCTAGGCAAATTTTTTCTTACAAAACTTTTTTGGCAAAAATGAAAAGTTGGTAACACCAAAACGGGTTGTGAATTCGTGTTGGTTTCACCACATTTGATTTGACTGGGTGGGGGACGGGGACGACTTTAAAAACTCAACTCATTTTTTTAACACTTTTGAAACAGAACTTTTAGATTTTTTCAGCTCACTATGACCATTTTGTTTCAAAATTTCCTTTAATTTCATTAAACAAATGTTTAAAACTGGTCAAAATATTTAGTTTGAGCTCAAACATTTTTTCTTTTGGCTGGAAATTTTGAAAAATCTTGTTTGTGGTTTAACCCTAAAGTGATTGGAGAGAGGGGGGAGTGGCAAGAGGGGGGTGAATGTCCAGCAAACTGAAAAATCTGCTATTTGCCTAGCTCTAGCAGGAAGTTGATTCCTGTTCTGACTTTTTGCTGTGTATACCACTGGAGATACCCTAAGATTCCTAATTTGCCAAGAGAATGAAGCCTAGGCAAGACATTCAAGTTCCGGTACAGAAGGGACAAATACTCTAGTGTGTTAAATGGGATTTAAGAATGGCATGATTTATTCAATTTGGCATGATCAGTTGACAGTTGGAGACATCCAAGACAGGAATAGCATAGTTGTTGCAAATCAGGGCTGAGAAACATTGGTGGAACTCTACAGCAATGAAGTTTGCACAAAAGTTATTCATACTTTGCCTCGTTCAAGCTTTTGCTATTTAATACATTGAATTTCAATTCAGTGACATTCTTCTTAGAAAACAGTTCTTTAGGGCGAGTTTTAAAATAATTCCTCCTAAGAAATATGTTGCAAATTCTAGTTAATCATCAAAACAAAATTATCGGAAAGAGAGACAGAATTCATGTACTGACACTATTACCAGTCACTAAAGAGATCATTCAGAGTAGCATAATCCACCCCCTTCAGAAAATCTATCCTTTCATTTTAGCGGTGCAGCAGTGAAAGTCTATTTTTACTTTCTATAAAATGTAAACTAAAGAAAAAAAATCAAGAGGCTGTATCTGAATAGATCTGAGCATTTTAAATTCATTCATTTAAATTCCTAGAAAGTTTGACTAATCATACGTGGTATAAAATCATGATTGACTTAATAAAAAACTTGACACTATTTGTTTGCACAAAATGTAATACTGTATAGCTGCCAAGAATATCACCCTTTCAAATGTATTTTCAGTTTAATGCTACACATCAGAGTTCCTACTAGTAACAGAACAGCATGTTTCTACATCAAGAAAAAATCTTTCATACCTTCCTCTTTTCAAAAGGTTCACATAATTTTTTTCTGATTTTAATAGTATATGAGCCATATAATGACCCAGATAGACTTTACTCTATGGTTATTAAGTAACAGAGTAATAGAGACAGTCATCAGATGTACCATGAAATCATAAACTAGATGTTAGATGGAAAAGACCTATTACTATAGGCTATCTGGTCTATTTTCCTGCCATTGCAAGATTAAGCCTCTCGTTCATTTTACTAGTGCTTCTCTGGTCTAATTTTAAATAAGTGGCTCAAGAAACAGATTCCAAAGCTCCCGTAGAAGACTATTTTGCTTTCTACCTATCTAGGTATTGATAAAGACTCCCCTCACCACAGAATCTGAGCACCTCCTGAAGCATAGTCACAATAAGCCAGCAATTTAATTTTCCTCCGTTTTCTCTCTCTCCTCTTTGGCTTCACCTCTTTGTCCTCCTCCTTTCTTCTTTGCTGTTTTTAGTTACAGCCACAGGAAAGCTGAGGTGAAGTGAGGTGTGTTTTTTTTCACTTCACTCTGAAGACAGGAATAACCTCAGATTTCACTATCTTCTCTAGTACTGAATTCCAAATCTTTGGCCCTATTACCATGATTTAGTTGGGGATTGGTTCTGCTTTCAGCAGGGGATTGGACTAGATGACCTTCTGAGGTCCCTTCCAACCTTGATATTCTAGGATTCTAAGAAGGCCCTGCTCTCACATACTTCTCCCTTGAGGTTGAAAACTTCAACGATCCTGTGCTGTGAAAGGAGACTCTCGTCACAAAAAGTGAAGTGCTTTCCAAGGACTCTTGCCTGGAAAATTAATACCAGGATCTTGAGTTTGACACTGTATTCTATGAGGAGCAGAGCTCTGGGGTGTTGTGCTTTGGCAGCTGTTGCTTAACTGGCAGGCTGTCAATTCTGAAATCAATGAAGAGTTTTAATGTAGGCAATGCTCATTTCTAGGCATGATGAATTACAATAGTCCAGCCTGGAAATCATGAAGTATGAAGACAAGGTAAGTATTTCACTTTTTGAAAATCAACCCCCCTTTAAGTTTTCTCAAGTTGGGCACCCAAATACTGAGGAACACAAAATTGCTAGTCACATATGAAAATCTTGGCCTGGGTGCCTACAGTTCTTGCCACAAATCTCTCATTTAGCCAATGCTTGTACTTGGCATCATGTGCACGTGCTGCGTGGGCAGTAAACATCACAGTCAATGTTTCAACCTACCCTGCTGGAGCAGACCTCAATGTTCTGGGTGCTCCCTCTGCAGCTACAAGTTAGGCAGCACTGTCTGAATTGGACTTGCCATTTCTCTTAGCTGTAGTACAATTCTTAATTAGTCCTTTCCTTTCTTGGTAGCTGGATTTGTAGATTAAGGTCCCGGTCTCCCTTCTACGTAGTTAACTCTGGATTTACTTCCTAAATCAATGTCTCCATTCCACTGATCATGTTTGTTTGTTCTTCTCTGAACTCGCTTGAATTTGTCAATATCTTTCTGGTCATTAGCTCCCCAGAAAATGCAGAATAACTGAGGTCAGTGAAAAATAAAGCAATTGGTTGGGATTCCCTTTGAGACCTCTTTCCACTTGGCTTCCCAAGATCTCAGTTCAACTCCAAATTTTGTCACTCAGGTGTTTTTTATTTGGCATGCGGCAAAGCAACACTGATCAGACACAACTGCAGAGGGTGGATGCAGGGTATATCCCAAATCCGAAGTTACACAGAAAACTTCTTCCTTTACATATGTTTACACACACACATTGCATTACTGTAAATTACATCACCCACTCTGGTATTGGCTTGATTATTTTGTAGGAAACAAGCCCTGGACAGCATGCTCTCTCCATGGACAACCTACTCTTTACCTCATCTTACATTCAAGGCTTATCTTGTCCACTGTTGTGCGTTCGGTCTCGTAGGTGACTGACCCATCTTAGCACAGACATTGTTTCCAGCTTGCTGATTCATTTACTTTCCTACTTCTGACTCCCAAGAAAGGCAGTTTCTCCCATGTCCAGTTACCTATGCCAAGCCAGGCCCACACAATTAACATGACTTTCCAGAACAAAAAGCCAACAACATGGGTAAAATACATTTTCTTTTCCCTAAGATTTGCAAAGTGCCAAGCAAATTCAAGCAAGTGGTAGTGTTGTTTTTAACTCTTAATTGTGTTGAGAGGCTACCCTTATAAGCCGCAGCCCCCAATGAGAATCTGTGTGTGAGAAATGAAGGATCAAGCTATTTTCATTAATTAACTTGTAAATTCATTAGACCAGCAGTTATTTATCATTTTCTAAACTAATTAACAGAGTGGCTGATATTTAATATTGCTGTAGGCAAGAGTCCTGAAGAAACAGCTCTTAAAATGATTAGGTAAACGGAAAAAATACTCTCTCCAATGAGTGTTGATCAGCGGATATTCCTCTCAGCATGTACACACCTCTCATACTAGTGTATAATTCCATTGACTTCATTGGCAGGAGAATCAGGACCTTTACAGCTATCCTTATTTCATCTTCCATTTTGGCTATGGAAAAGAAAATACTCTCGGAGGATGCCTGGAATATCATTCACAATGTATTTGTCAGTGGTTCGTCCTTCCCATCTCACCACCTAGTGTATGAGAATTCATGATATCCCTTTGAGCTTGCCAATCAGTTTATTACTAAAGCAATTGGATCAGATCTCTGCCTTACTTCATCCTATGTTGTTCTAAGCTGTGCCAGGCTGGGCAGAGAATCAAAGAGCTGGTTATTCCTAAAGGCTCTCTGCTGTGCTGAGAGGAAGCTCAGCACAATGGATTATCTGGCCCCTTATGCTTCAAAGGAAATTTGACAAGAACCTGTACATATGTCTAACTAAAAATGGGAGCTAGGCAAGGAATAAAGATTAAAGATTCTTGTTTTAAAGTAATTCTTATCCTGCTAGATTCCAGGAGATTCTAGGACTACTGAAAACATTTACTGTTTTTTAAAAATATGAAGCAGCTCAGAACTTGAATTTTGCCAGAGCCAAATTAAATGTATGCCCCAGAAAAGGAGTTGTTTCAAACATAGAACTCCTTTTTTGAGTTGGTTCTAAATTTGGCCAAATAAGTTCTCTTATTCCTATCAGAAATACCTATATCATTTTAATTTATACTTAATGTAATTTAAACAGATTATCACTAATGTTGATGGATTACTACGTCAAAATTGATGGCTTGCCCTTTTTGTACAAGGAAATTAAGTTTCACATTCATGAATGTAAGGTGATTTTATATAATTCCCTTGCATTTAAAACTGTCTAAATCAGGGATCGGCAACCTTTGGCATGTGGGCCTCCAGGGTAATCAGGGTAAGTGGCACGGGGCAAGGGATGTGCTGGCCGCCGCTTTCCGCTACCCCTATTGGCCTGGGACGGCGAACCGTGGCCAGTGGGAGTCGCGATCGGCCGAACCTGCGGACGTGGCAGGTAAACAAACAGGCCCAGCCTGCCTTAATGTTCAAGGCTTTGGATAATTGGGGATGCAACTAAGAGACTCACAATGGGGATAATTCATATACAGTTAAATTAGGTTAATGAGTCAATTCATATGAGGTTAAGCAAGTCAAATAAGAGCTGAATTAAATAATGTGCTTCCAACACCTATGTTTTGGAAGCATGTTTGTACATAGATGAAAAAAAATAACATTTAATTTATTCATTGAATTTAGCCCTTGTTTGTGAATAAACCACGAAATGTCCACCAACATATTCTGATTTTTATTCTTTGAACTTGTTCTATGAACATTTTGTGCAAACATATTTCAGCCTATAGTTCAAGACCAACATATTCACTTCTGTTATGTCTTTGACTATTCTACATTTCGGGTGTGTAACTACTCCCCTTATTCACATGGTACTGTTTCTGCTCCATGACTAAAGCTGTTACAAACAGAAGGATTAAAATAAAAGATTTCAAGCTGGTCTCCTGAATACTTCTGGCGTGAACCTCCACACTTGTAAATGTTGGAGATTGTGGGCCACGGTGTAGTATATTTGACCATGTTGGCTGACAAGAGCTACCTACATTCCTCAGGAATAAGAAATGAACCCTCTATAATACTTTCAAAGAATTTTATCCACAGATTTTTAAGGCCAGAAGAGACTATGAGGATCATCTAGTCTGACCTCCTGACTAATACAGGCCATAGACTCTCACCCAGAAATTTCTGCCTCAAGGCCATAACTTCTGCCCTCTTTTTGTTAACATGCAGATTTCAGCAAAAGTACCTACCAGAGCAGTTCAACACATTAATACAACTATGGCACTAGCAAAGGAAATCTACAAGTTCCAACTCACTTGGTTGCAGAATTCAGATTTCAGGCTATTAGCTACATCCTCAACCCTGCCTAAACTTCCTCTGCTATGGAGAGAACATGAATAGAAATGTGTCATAAGAAGGGGCCCAGACTGATGATACCTAACAGAATTAAAAGACATCATGAGCTAACTGAATCATCCTTCAAGGTTCTGAACATTCTAGAAGACCACTTCACTCCTGTGCTTAACTTAAAGTATGTGAGTAGTCCCACTGATTTCAATGGGACTACCTCCACGTTTAAAGTTAAGCACATGCTTTAGTAATGTGCTGGAGTGGGGCCTAAAACAAATGGCTGCCAATCTGCTACAGAAATCTTTAAGAAACCCACAAATTAAAAGAGGGCCTAGTGCACCTGGTCATTGATCAAAGAAGGCAGGTAGCCTTATTAAAATGATATTTAGGTGGACTTCATAGTTTTCATCCACAGTCACTTTATTCTGCAGGAGACATACATGGAATTTATCCTAAATATAGTGCATTTTCTGTAGCTCAGGATTTCTTGCTGCCAAAAGATACAAACACCTTAATAGCTGTCTATCATGGGAAGCCACAATTATTTATATCTTGAGTTCCTAGGGCTGTAATCCTGGAGTGGTAGATTACTGGAAGACTCAAACTAGAAATGAAAGCATTGCATTTGTGGTAAAAGACAGTTTCCTACTGCTCATGCTGCAATTGAAGCAATCAAAAAAGGAAGATCATAGATGAGTAATCAGCAATGTACCTAATGCCTCCAGCAGCCTATGACACTAATGTGACTTAGCTGGTAGCTAGAAAACAAGTTTTTAATAAAAGATGTTTGGAAATATGAATGTTTAGAATTTAAACTTGTGATTACAGTCTGATTAAAAGTAAATTGATGTATCTTAATCTTACAATAAACAAGAAAAATCAATTCTGTATTCTAAAAAAAGCCATACGTTTTGCCTAAATATTATAAAAATATGGATTTTGTCAACCAAAATCCTCTAATTTTTAATCTCCTGTACATTTCAAGAGAAAAAGAAATAACTCTGCCTACACTTAGAAAATCCCAGGAAGAGGAAAGTGGCACAAGAAGCTTCTGTTTCATCTGCCACTGGCTTATTTGTGGTTTGCCAATGCACTTGGATAATAAATCATGTTCATAGATTGCTGCTGTCCTTTCAAATCCCCACAACAGCAATTTGTACATATTCCTCTCTAGGACAACCATCCTTTCAAATTACTCCAACTACATAGGCCAAATGTAAGAGTTAGATGTTGTTGTTACAGTGATCATCTTGACATAGTTGACAATAAAAAAAATCTTAAGGGTTCATATTGAGGTGAATGGTCACTTCTTTGTAGTGCTATGTTTCCACTAGGTCGGTGAATTCAGCAACATGACTCTGTAGCACTCCATGTTGAGAAGGTTTTCTTAGTAACCAGAAAGGCTGGAAACTTTATATTTAAATGAAACCTAACATTCTGTTGAAAGCATTGCAAATCAAAAAAATCTATAGAAAAGCCCTAAAACTATGCTCTAGCACAGAATTTTCAGTGTATATTTTTAATGGTCATCAGATTGGCTTATCAGAAAAAAACTCCAGTCTAGTAAAGTCTTGGCTGACCATCAGCTAAGTCTGTTGTTAATATGCAAATATGATAGTTGACTGTGGAAATGCTGACCCATAAAATCCTATTGGCTATAGTTGTCTCAGTTCAGCAGTAAGGAAACTGGGTTGTATTTGATCTCTCTTCAGTAGACACTCCTGAGAATTAAAAGAGAGTTTCTGAGGACTTGAGATTCATTAAGCAAGCTCAAAATGACGGAGAACTATGCAAATTTTTCTTAAACAAGTTAGAAAAGCCAGTCTAGCCTTTCATGTTTTGCAAATCTTACTGTCCTACTCCCTCTCTCTTATATTGCATTCTCTTTTATAAATTTAAACATTATGTCAAGTATATTTTATTTAAGTTCATTCAATGTAATGACCTTAGCTACTTCGCAATTTTTACTGTAATGGGTTGTATTCTGTATGGTTACTTAACTTTATTTAAAACAATTTTTCTGGATGTTTTGCTTTGAAGAAGTGCTGCTTACTTCCAAAAAGGAGACCTAGATTACAGACTCAGGGCTTGTCTACACTTGAAATGCTACAGTAACACAGTTGCAGCTGTGCTGCTATAGCACTGACGTGTAGATGCTGTCTATGGAAGCTGATGGAAGGGGTTTTCTGTCGGAAGAATTCTTCTGTCAATCTAGCACTGTCTACATGAGGATTTAGGCCAGTTTAGCTACATCATTCAGTGGTCTGGATTTTTCTTACCCCTGAGTGACATAGGTGGGTCAATCTATTTTCTAGTGTAGACCAATAATTTGTTAAACATAGGTTCTTAAAATTAGCAGCCAAATCAATGGTGCTAGTTATAATTATCCAGTTTTGAAAATGCTAGTGTAACCTCTCTGTTGCCCTTCTTCTACCCTGTAAAATGGCCATGTTATATTTACTATATTATTTCAGAGTAATATTGTGAGATTTAATTCATTAGTGTTGACAAAACACTTTGAAATAGTCATGGAAGGTGCTGTAGAAATGTTAAATATCATTAAAATTAGAGCTGGTCAAAAATTGGAATTTTCATTGTGTGGGAAAGTCCAATATTTCAAAATTTGTTTTCATCCCAAATCAGGATAAAAAGTCAAAATATCCAAATTTTTCAGAGATCAGAAATTTTTCAAAATTTCTATTTGGAAACATCAAAACATTTTGACATTCCTAAATCCTCTGGAGGCTGGGCTGGGTGGACTATGTCTCCTATGATGCATGCTGGTCACAATGTACTACAGCAGATCAATCAGAGGGGAGAGAGCAGTGCTTTGTAGGAGATGTAGTCCAAACAACGGGCCCAGCTCACAGAGGGAATGAGAGGGTGAGATACCCAAACTACAGTTCCCATGAGGCACTGAGGCTGCTTAGGCAAACACGGCGTAATGTCCAACTTACGCAACATGGAAGAGAGACATTATTAATAACTATAAGTAATTCTTAATTGATTAGCATTTACTAATAATTTAAGAAATAATGCAAATCCAAACGTCTCCTGATCTAACAGGACAAGTTGTTGCATGTCATTAGCAGGAATACTAAGGTTGCAAATCAGTATGAATACAGTCTGAATTACCCTTTTAGATGCTCAGATCCTATTTTAAGTCCTTTTGGACTGAAGTTTCTCATTCTTGACCTTTATCCAGTGGTAAGTTTTGTGTGTGGGAAAACTTGAGAAAAAAATCTGTACAGCCATTTCTGATTTAGAAAAGCCAGAAAAAATATATATTATTTGCATTTTATGGAAAATGAAGGGGTTATCTGTATTATTTTGAATATCATGTGCACCTCAGTTTCCCTGTTTGATATTACCCTGTGTGACTGCCTGGAGTTAAATCAAAGAAGGCTGAAGGGAAACAAACAGAAAATGAAACAATGAAAAGATGAGCTATTGCCAGAGAGAATACCAAGGTTCTTGAAGAAACAATGGGGAAGCTATTGAATGGGAAACACTCACCTGCCTGGCTCCACTCAGGCCAGCAGGTTAATTTTTCCCAGGACTGAGCCTAGGATCAAAAGAGCATTAAATATTAAAGACCCTGGTGTAGAGAGGAAGGGGACTAAGCTGGTAGCAGCTGCTCAGCAGGAGAGACAGAGAAGAGAGAGCTGCAGAGGGGACTCTCTCTCTCTCCCCACCCAGGGCTGGAGGTAGCTGGGTTACGTGGAAACTACCAAAACTTGCCAGAAAAGGATACATTTAGGTGAAAAATGCCTAAAGACTGTTGTTGTTTTAACCCTTCTCTCTGAATGTTATGTACCTTTGAGAGAGAATAAACAATATGTTTGTTTTGAAGAAGCTGTTTTTGAGTCACTTTAATCAATTCTTGGTCACGGGCTGCCAGAGGGACATTTGCAAAATACAAGTGGGCCTGTTGTGTTAACACAGTTGGAAACAGGTGGGTTACCCTGGGATCCATTGTGAGAGTGGTAGAACCACAGCGTTCCACTGGGAGAGCAGTGAAGGCAGCAGAACCTGTCACCTGAGTGTACATTCAAGAGGGGCTGCAAAGGGGTCTCAGGCATCACTCACCCTGTTAGCATGATTGGACTGTGGGAACCAGGAGTGATGTAGCCTGGTGATCCAATCTAAAGTGGGGTGAGTTCCACTATGGAGAAGTGCAGGTAGAGACAGGCCTGTCACTTGGCAAGAGTGCCCTGTACAGACAGGAGGGTACATGTCCCTAAGGTGGTATGTGCCTCTGAAATGTGACACTTTCAAAAAGAAAATGGAATTCAGGTTTATTTATATTTATATATTTATTTTTGGCACAAAGAACTAAAATATGGTTGAATTAAATGTCAGCTGTGGTTTGATCTCAATTAGCAATTGGATAACTTTGGGGGGAAATTAAGTCATAGTCAAAAACAACAAAATTATATGGCATTAGATACATAATCTCTACCAAGTCTTTTGCCATCATTTGTGGCACTATAGTGTTATGCAGTACATAACGGAAATACTATTAGGGCTTAATCCAAAACCCACTGAAGTTAATGGAAGGTTCTTAGGTAGATTAATAGAGCAATATTCTATCTATCTAGTTAAAGGTGTGGTTCTGGTTCTGGTTCTATATCATTTTCAGGGTTTTCTTCTCAGGGCTGTGGTAAGATATAGGTCAATACTGTTTAGGAATTATATAAATTCCCTTTGATTTTTCTATGTACACCTTCAAATAATCTGATTTTCCACTAGCACTAACACTTCTCATTCTTTAACATTTCATTGGATATGATGTATTTAGTTATCCTTTACCATTTAAAATATCTGAATTTCCAGGTTCTCTCCTTTCCTTTTCTTGTCTGACTATTCCACCTTTCATTATTCTATTCAGTTACACGTTATCAACATTATTTTCAAAGTGACATTTTCAGCAGCATGTCATTGGATATAAACACTATGTTCTTCATATTCCTTGCTTTCCCATCTAAAGGTTCACAGTACGAAGGCTTGATGGGACTAATGTTGCATTTCCTACTTCCTTCATTAGGTTATCCACTGTGTCTTTGGTTCTCAGCCTGTCTGTATTCCAATCTTGTCTCAGGTGAGATAGTCCAGACATGTGAACTTCCTCCGCTAACCCCTTCTCATTAAGCTGAACACATTTTCGATTCACTCTCAATATAGTCCCAGTGATTTATTTAAAATGACACAACTAGAGTAATTATTTACTGGGTACAATCAGTGTGCTGGGCACACTCTAATATATGCCATAGAAAAAAAAGACATTGTTCCTGCCACAATGGGCTGCCGCTTACCATCTAAAGGCCAGTCTTCCCCTAGATCAGCATAGGCAGGCTTCTGTGTCAATGTGAATCCAACTGTGAAAACTGGACCTAAGGAATGAACATGAGCAACACTGAACACCTGTAAATCCATCCATTATCTAAACAAGTTTATAAATCAAATTTCTATCACACGTTTATTAATTACTCCTTAAATTCACTAGAACATAACCTCATGCAATTATTCAGACTTAAATGGTTCACCAGCTGTAGTTTGCACCTCTGAAATCTCTCAGGGAGGTAAGCTGTAGCATTTTCCAAATCCTGAGAGTCTAAGTTTTCCATTGTTTTATTCTAATTTTACATGTATTCCTTGCCCTGTTATAGGGCAAGCTCCCACCTGGAGTGCCCTCCTGTAGCAGCCACACCAAATTGTGCTTACCTCAATTTGCCCTTTGGTTCCCAGAAATAGTCATTATGAGTAGAAATAGCCCTTTGCTATCAACCCTGTATAGGGTAGCCAGGATTGTCCTGGAGTCACCAGGAATTAAAGATTAATCTTTAATGAAAGATTCTGTCATGTGATGAAACTTCCAGGAATACATCCAACCAAACCTGGCAATCCTCCCTGTGCATCACAAAGCAAGCCCTCAATAGTCCATCAATGTACAGCCCCAGCATCTCGCACCATGCTCAGGCTCTCTGCAGCTCCAGCCTCTCAGCCCAGCCTTTAGCCCTCTCTGGCCCTCTATCTTCAGCACTGTGGCTCAGAGAGCTATCAGACATCTCCCCCTGGTGCTCTCAGCCCTCTCCAGCCTGAGCTTTCTCAGGCTCAGAAAGGTCAGCATGCTTCTCCCTCTGCTGGCTTCCTGGAAATTTCTCCCTCTTTCCAGGGAGGTCATCCAGAGCTTTCTGCTCTCTTCAGGTTTCTCCCAGAGCAAGTCGTCGCCGCTGCTGCTGCTGCTTGTCTCCCATTTAGGGACCACCCCATCTAGGGTCCAGCTGCCCTCTTTTAAGCCTAATAGGAGGTCAACTGATCAGTCACTGGCCTCTTCCCTCATAAAAGGCCAGTGTCACCCTCTGACACGCCCCTTCCAGAGAGTTACTACAGAATCAATTTAAACTTGATATGAAAGTCCAGTTGAGGGTGACCTGTACTGTCACCAGTGGGTAGAGATGAGCAAAATTTTTCAGTCATATAGTAAATTTGCTGAAAAATGCAGTTTCAGGGCAACCAAAACTACGTATGGATTGGAGTGGAATTTGGCTAATAGTGTTGGCTAAATAAAAAATGGGAAAAAAAAACATTTAAAAGTTTGTTTTTCATTTTTCAAAACAAAATGTTTTGACGTTTCATTTTGTTAATTGTTTAAAATAATGTAAGGGGTAAAGAACACCTGAAAACATAATAAAATGAAACTAAACAAATAAAGATTCATTTCAGGTGAAACCAAAAGTTTTGTTTGACCCAAAGTGAATTGGTTTTTAGTTTTTCATTTTGGTGAGAGAAAAAACCCTCCAAAAAATTCAGTTTCAGTTTGAAAGTAGCTGATTTTCTGATTTTTTTTTTTTTTTTTTGGTTTTGTTTCAGCCACTGAACTGAAAAATCAATTATTCACTCAACTCTACTAGTGAGAAGAGTTTGATAATGTTCAATTAACAGAGAGAAGGATTCCTCGATCTGACTGACACAATGGCTTTGCGACCAGGGGCTGCTAACAGGGAGTTTCGCAAGGGAGTTCTCCAGGTGAAGGAGGAGCAATACAGCAACCTTTTGGGGTAAGTGACTGTCTGTAGTGTGTGTTTGTTTGTGTTTGAGGGTTACTTGCTGTGTGCTGAGCTTGTGTTTGTCAGTCTGTTTGTTTGTTTTGGTTGTTTGAAGGACCGTGTGCTGTGGCTGGCAGTTGGAAGCTGTGAGCTTCAAAGGAAGGTTTGAAAGCTAGAAGCCTCTGGTAAGTGGCTGAGCCTTAATCAGTGGGCGGGGCATTCATACAGGCCAGGGCTTTATAAAGCAGCGCACAAGCGACCAGGGAGCTTTGCGACCAGGGGCTGCTAACAGGGAGTTTCGCAAGGGAGTTAGGAAGGGGGCGAGGGTCCCTTGCCGGTTCCATCTGTTTTCTCTTGATTCCCCTTAATACCTATAAAGCAACTACATTCTAACTGTTTGCTTAAACAACCCTTTCAGCTGACAGGGGGCTGCAGACGGGAGTTTGACAGAGGGAGGCTTACGATGGTTAGGAAGACCCGCAACACCTGTGCCAGCACTGCTGCTGTCTCCTCCACCTGTGCCTGTAGCCAGACAGAGTGCCTAAGCATGGATGCCTCTACCCAGATCCTGGTGTGGTTTTGCAAAGACTGTAACTTGCAATTTCCACTTACTGATATCCAGGCTGGGGGGACCATCCAATGTGAAAGGTGCCTGCTGGTGGAATCTCTCAGGCAGCAGGTGGGAGAGCTACAGGAGGAGGTAGCTAGGTTGAGGAGCATCCGTATCCATGAGCAATTCCTCGACAGTGTCCATGTGGAGACAGCTGAGGTAGCTGTCCCAGTACACAGGACTGCTGATACACCACTGGTGGAGGAGGAGATGGCTCAGGGTGGACGCTGGCAGCTGGTTACTTCTGGCAGCAGGCAGTGCTCCACCCTTGCTCCGAACCCTCCTGCCGTGGTTATAGGTAACCGTTATGCTCTTCTTGATACAGGAAAGAAGGAATCACTCCCTACAGTAAAGGAGGAGAAGCCTCGTACCCCTAAGGCTGGAGAGTCTGCTGCCACCACTGCGAATAGGAAACGTAGGGTAGTGGTGGTCGGAGACTCTGTGCTGAGGGGGACGGAGGCGCCCATCTGTCGCCCTGACATTTCATCTCGGGAGGTATGCTGCCTGCCGGGGGCCCGTATCCGAGACGTTACGGAGGCATTGTCGAGGATTATCCGGCCCTCTGACTACTACCCCATGCTACTCATCCATGTGGGCACAAATGATACTGCGCGGTGTGACACTGAGCGGATCAAGAGTGACTACAGGGCTCTGGGAGCACGGGTGAAGGAGTTTGGAGCACAGGTGGTATTCTCTTCAATTCTTCCTGTTAAAGGTAGGGGCCCGGGCAGAGACAGATGCATCATGGAGGTGAATGCCTGGCTGCGAAGATGGTGTCGCCAGGAGGGCTTTGGCTTCCTAGACCACGGGATGCTATTCGAGGAAGGACTGCTAGGCAGAGATGGCGTTCACCTTTCGAGGAGAGGGAAGACCCTATTCGGACACAGACTGGCTAACCTAGTGAGGAGGGCTTTAAACTAGGTTCGACGGGGACAGGTGAGCAAAGCCCACAGGTAAGTGGGGAACATGGAGACCGGGGAAATGAGTCGGAAACAAGAGGGAGTGTGGGCTATATTGGCAGAGAGAAAGGAGAGTCAGGAAAAAACTGGGAGGAAAGATCAAACCAGTATCTTAGATGCCTATATACAAATGCGAGAAGTATGGGGAATAAGCAGGAAGAACTGGAAGTGCTAATAAATAAATACAACTATGACATTGTTGGCATCACTGAAACTTGGTGGGATAATACACATGATTGGAATGTTGGTGTGGATGGGTACAGCTTGCTCAGGAAGGATAGACAGGGGAAAAAGGGAGGAGGTGTTGCCTTATATATTAAAAATGTACACACTTGGACTGAGGTAGAGATGGACATAGGAGACGGAAGTGTTGAGAGTCTCTGGGTTAGGCTTAAAGGGGCAAAAAACAAGGGAGATGTCATGCTAGGCGTCTACTACAGGCCACCTAACCAGGTGGAAGAGGTGGATGAGGCTTTTTTCAAGCAACTAACAAAATCATCCAAAGCCCAAGATTTGGTGGTGATGGGGGACTTCAACTGTCCGGATATATGTTGGGAAAATAACACAGCGGGGAACAGACTATCCAACAAATTCTTGGACTGCATTGGAGACAACTTTTTATTTCAGAAGGTTGAAAAAGCTACTAGGGGGGAAGCTGTTCTAGACTTGATTTTAACAAATAGGGAGGAACTCGTTGAGAATGTGAAAGTAGAAGGCAGCCTGGGTGAAAGTGATCATGAAATCATAGACTTTGCAATTCTAAGGAAGGGTAGAAGGGAGAACAGCAAAATAGAGACAATGGATTTCAGGAAGGCAGATTTTGGGAAGCTCAGAGAGCTGATAGGTAAGGTCCCATGGGAATCAAGACTGAGGGGAAAAACAACTGAGGAGAGTTGGCAGTTTTTCAAAGGGACACTATTAAGGGCCCAAAAGCAAGCTATTCCGCTGGTTAGGAAAGATAGAAAATGTGGCAAAAGACCACCTTGGCTTAACCACGAGATCTTGCACGATCTAAAAAATAAAAAGGAGTCATATAAAAAATGGAAACTAGGACAGATTACAAAGGATGAATATAGGCAAACAACACAGGAATGCAGGGGCAAGATTAGAAAGGCAAAGGCACAAAATGAGCTCAAACTAGCTACGGGAATAAAAGGAAACAAGAAGACTTTTTATCAATACATTAGAAGCAAGAGGAAGACCAAAGACAGGGTAGGCCCACTGCTTAGTGAAGAGGGAGAAACAGTAACAGGAAACTTGGAAATGGCAGAGATGCTTAATGACTTCTTTGTTTCGGTCTTCACCGAGAAGTCTGAAGGAATGCCTAACATAGTGAATGCTAATGGGAAGGGGGTAGGTTTAGCGGATAAAATAAAAAAAGAACAAGTTAAACATCACTTAGAAAAGTTAGATGCCTGCAAGTCACCCGGGCCTGATGAAATGCATCCTAGAATACTCAAGGAGCTAATAGAGGAGGTATCTGAGCCTCTAGCTATTATCTTTGGAAAGTCATGGGAGACGGGAGAGATTCCAGAAGACTGGAAAAGGGCAAATATAGTGCCCATCTATAAAAAGGGAAATAAAAACAACCCAGGTAACTACAGACCAGTTAGTTTAACTTCTGTGCCAGGGAAGATAATGGAGCAAGTAATTAAGGAAATCGTCTGCCAACACTTGGAAGGTGGTAAGGTGATAGGGAATAGCCAGCATGGATTTGTGAAGAACAAATCATGTCAAACCAATCTGATAGCTTTCTTTGATAGGATAACGAGCCTTGTGGATAAGGGTGAAGCGGTGGATGTGGTATACCTAGACTTTAGTAAGGCATTTGATACGGTCTCGCATGATATTCTTATCGATAAACTAGGCAAATACAAATTAGATGGGGCTACTATAAGGTGGGTGCATAACTGGCTGGATAATCGTACTCAGAGAGTTGTTATTAATGGTTCCCAATCCTGCTGGAAAGGCGTAACGAGTGGGGTACCGCAGGGGTCTGTTTTGGGACCGGCTCTGTTCAATATCTTCATCAACGACTTAGATATTGGCATAGAAAGTACGCTTATTAAGTTTGCGGATGATACCAAACTGGGAGGGATTGCAACTACTTTGGAGGACAGGGTCATAATTCAAAATGATCTGGACAAATTGGAGAAATGGTCTGAGTTAAACAGGATGAAGTTTAACAAAGACAAATGCAAAGTGCTCCACTTAGGAAGGAAAAATCAATTTCACACATACAGAATGGGAAAAGACTGTCTAGGAAGGAGTACGGCAGAAAGGGATCTAGGGGTTATAGTGGACCACAAGCTAAATATGAGTCAACAGTGTGATGCTGTTGCAAAAAAAGCAAACATGATTCTGGGATGCATTAACAGGTGTGTTGTGAGCAAGACACGAGAAGTCATTCTTCCGCTCTACTCTGCTCTGGTTAGGCCTCAGCTGGAGTATTGTGTCCAGTTCTGGGCGCCGCATTTTAAAAAAGATGTGGAGAAACTGGAAAGGGTCCAAAGAAGAGCAACAAGAATGATTAAAGGTCTTGAGAACATGACCTATGAAGGAAGGCTGAAAGAATTGGGTTTGTTTAGTTTGGAAAAGAGAAGACTGAGAGGGGACATGATAGCAGTTTTCAGGTATATAAAAGGGTGTCATAAGGAGGAGGGAGAGAACTTGTTCACCTTAGCCTCTAAGGATAGAACCAGAAACAATGGGTTTAAACTGCAGCAAGGGAGGTCTAGATTGGACATTAGGAAAAAGTTCCTAACTGTCAGGGTGGTTAAACACTGGAACAAATTGCCTAGGGAGGTTGTGGAATCTCCGTCTCTGGAGATATTTAAGAGTAGGTTAGATAAATGTCTATTAGGGATGGTCTAGGCAGTATTTGGTCCTGCCATGCGGGCAGGGGACTGGACTCGATGACCTCTCGAGGTCCCTTCCAGTCCTAGAATCTATGAATCTATGAATCTATGAATGTCTGACTTGGGGCCTAACCCTGCATGCCTTTACTCATGTTGGTACCTCTGTCAAGTCAATGAGACCAACTATGGTGTGTAGGGCATAGGGAAATCTTCAAGTGCCATAGAGCCAGCACAGGAGCATGATGGGGGTCATGGCTGGAATGCCCATACACTCCAACAACATGCCTCTTGGAGTCCACTGCAGCCAATAGAACTTACAGCAGCCGTGGGGCTGCTTTAAGTTATACTGGGGGAAAAACAGTCCTCCAGTTTGGATCGAGGATTCCAAAGTTCAGCTTTGCTGGGCAGAGTTATGGTGCAGCTCTGTGACTCAATTTTCTAATACTCTCCTAGTTCCTTCTGATCTCCTTTGACTGGATGTGTAACTGACACTATCCCTTTACATCAGTTGCCCTTGTGACTTCTATGGGGAAGTTGCATCTCCTTTAGTAGGTATGAATGCAGAATAAATGAGATGTATAGTAATGACTCATAATAGAACACTACTGGTGTCCACACAGAACAAAACAAGTTTTCCATTCTTTTTCTCTCTTGGTTTTTGACATGGGGAAAGGGGAAACATCCAATACAGCAAATAATAGTGGTCATATCTGTTGCGTTTAAGGTTAAAGGAAAAAATAAATTAAACATCAGAGGATAACTCTTTGAGATCTTACTGCCACCAGGTCAAACATGAAGTGGCCTTTTAGTGGATCAGTGAAGAAGTAGTGATCAAGTCTACCCTTCAAAGGTAAGGCTGTTTTTCTTGGTTAACACTCTGCTCTATTACAGAGTTGTTACTATGCATGTGTCTTCCAGGTGGACAGACCTTCTGTTGAAACATAACTGAATGACAGCATGAGCAAGGGTGATATCATGGATTGGTGGGCTGCTGAGAGCAAAAGCCAGTAGCTAATTTTCTTGTGGTTTTCTCTTTAGGTTACTGGCATGAAGGTTCATACTTTTAATTAAAACTCAATAATGATGACTGCCAGAAACCATCAGAATACTCACTTTTTTTCCCTCCTCATATTCTAGTAGAAACAAAAATAGTACATTTGTTTTCATTCAGTTGTTGAATATGAGGTGTATATATGGTGGTATCTATGTATTCATTTATTTAGCATTAGTTTTAATAGTGTTAGTCACAATGACCAATAAACACTGGGCCTGGCCTAATTCACCACTCTGCTATACTAGTTATACTGGCATGATTCCACTGAAACTGGTATGACAGAACAGAGAATCAGGGCCACTATTGTGGCATATTTTTCCTGTCTCTTATTACAGATGCTAGCAGTTTCTTTTCTGTGCAATCAGTGTCATGCCAGAGCTGCCCCTTCCCCCTGTAAAGCTGACAATGATGGGTAAAGAAGATGTCAACAGCTGCAGGAGCAAATAAATAAATTTAAATATCTCTTGGTTAGCCCGTAACTTCTTTTATAAGGCTTTCATCACGAAATATGAAATCCTGGTGTGTAATATTCCCTTCCCCGGGAATTCTGTTTGCAATTTACCACTTGAAGTAACACCCCAAAAATACAGACAATTTTCCAAATAAACTCTAGAGACTACATTACAATGAATAATCAACAACAAATGGGTTTTCCAACCCTCCACTTTAATAATTACCTCAGATACTTATCTTTTTACATAAAATAAAATTCCAGAGCAAAAACAAAATATCAGGTAATGTACAATTCAAGAAAATATCCAAAGCTTTTACAGTTTTGATTTCTTATTTATTGATTTACAATTATTTACAATACGACCTTATATATATAAATATATATATATAAAATCTTCAAACTGAATTACCTAATGAGGATTTTATGGTTTATTTACATAGTGATTTGAAGACTTGTTATGCCTTTAATTATGTTGCTGGAAATTAATTGTACTGTCTCATTTTCACCCTAGCTAGAGTGAAATTCACCCCAGTGTAGAGTTGCTATCCATGCTATTTAAAGTGAGATTTAAGTGGTGAACTCTGCACTGGAGTGAACTTCACCTTAAAGCAAAATTCTGCCAATGTAAAATCCCATTCTCAGGTGTAACTGAGGGAAGAATCTGGCCCCTAAAGTATTGGTGGGTTCCTGATACAATCGGTGCACTAAAATTCTGTATTCAGGTCTGTCAACTGTGAGTAAAATGCCCATTCATGTAAATGGGAGCTGAGGATGCAGATCAAGGGCAGTATATGGCCCTCATTTTGTAAACTTGACTACTTTCCAAACACATGTCCAAAGCTTTATCATCCAATCTCCACAGCAGAGCAAGAAAAAAGTATAAGTTAGGGAGGCTGATAATAGCCTATCATAATACCACAAACCTCCACATTGAAAATGTAGACACGAAGATATTCAGCTGTCCTAAGAGTGTGGATCTCTGGATTTCTGTGTTTTTGAAGTTAGCTGTGCATAAGGTGCTGAGTTTGGAGCAAAAAATTGACATTTATAATAAAACGTCCAAGTTTTTTTTTTCTGAAATATGCTACGATCTACAGACCTAAACCAAAACCAATTGGGATAATGGGAGTCTTTCTACTGGCTTCAATGGGCTTTGGTTGAGGCCTTGAAACAGGTTCACTGGAGACAATTTAGCGAGAGTAACCTCTTGACTTTGGAAAGGAATAATTTACTCTTGTGAGCTACTTACATTTCAGATGTGTAATCACTATGAAACTGTTTCCTCTGAGTTTTTATATATTTTATATCTAAATGCAATAATCCAGCTTTTGGGAGGACATTCTGTAGATTTGTATCATTCCTTGGAAGAGAAATTAGAATATTTTGTGGCTCCTTGATTGTACTTTCTTCATCTGTGACCAAATCCAATATTCTTCACATTACATAACTGTTACAGAAGATAATATTGGAGAGAACACAACAGGAAGCAAATTGCTTATACAAAATGTAAGAGGGTTGCTGTATTTTATGAAAATGGCAGCCTCTTGGTAAAGAGAAAAGCATATCAGATGCTGGCTTAGGCCTATATAAACATGGCATTTATGGCATGGCATTCTCCCATGTTCCTGGGAGCCCTCTTTTGCTGACACCCACCCCCAGCATGCCTTGAAAACCACCCATACTTTGTGTAACGGCCATCGTGAAAGATGTACTCGGGGACCCAAATTTCTCCAATAATAAGTGCCCCAAATCCACCCGCATCTGACAATCTTCCTGCTGCCTCTGACATGCTCATTGGCCTAACCTCTCCCCACAAAATGTTACATGGGTTACCTTTGTCTACCTTGAAGCCATATATGCTGTACTCATTTCAGGGCCCAGAAAAACCCATATCCAGTGCTGCCTTTAGGATGAACCACTGCAGCATTAAAACCAGCATGTGGTACACCTTTTCCTAGATATACAGTAATAGGTACACTGCAACAACTACAGACAGGGGTCACAAAATACTACGCTTAATACTGGGAAATGTTGCAATTACATTGACCTCTTGTGTAGTATGTATTTTGTGAGTGCAACAATCATGATTGGGATACAAAAATTTGTGTATATATACATATATAAGTTCTTGTTCATAATTGTGTTGGTTGAGGCATATGGACACTGACATTTACAGATTATATTTTTCACTTAATGCTGATCAGTTATTCTTCTGGTTTTATGTCAATAAAGAAATTGACAGGAAACCTGTCCATTCTCACACTGGACAGCCAAAATGAGCCATGTTGTACCCAAAGAAAATGTAACTAGAAACCCATGTATTGGTTGTGTGTTAGTTAATGCTCACTGCATTTGGCAGTGAGGCAAATAGGGATATCCTACCCACATCTACATATTGGTGTACCCTGTCCGTAAAAATCAAAGAGGGGAAAGGATGAAATTTCTGCTACTTTTATAAGATATTTGGCTTGAATCTGGCCCCAAGTGTTCTATTCTTCTCTTGATACACATGCATATGCTAACTCCTATTAATGCCAGTTAGAGTTATAGGTGTGTATGGAAGAGGAAATAAACCAAATAACATCAAACTAGAAAAACAGCTTTCCATAAAAATATGATCCTCATTACAACTATAAGGTGGAAAGACATTTTATAGTTCCTTCAGCAGAAATAGGGCAAGAAGATGCTAACAATTTTGATGCATGATTTTCCTGATAAATAATAATGTTGCATCTTGGTTTCCTCATTCAAAAATGCATTTTCCTAATACTTGCTCGGCAACCCACAGGCCGTTCTCAGGCTATAGCAACAAATAATCTCCTTGAAGGTCTTCCGCATTTCCTGGCTACGAAAGGCATAGATCAAGGGATCAATCACTGAGTTACACATGATGAGGATGAGGTACATGTTGAAGTGAGACATAAAGCAAACACAGTAGAGGTTCTGAGGGCAAGAAATCATCAGGATGAGGTGGAGAAAAAACGGAGCCCAACAAACAATGAAGATGCCTAGTAGCATGGTCAGAGTGATAGCCCCCTTCATGCTGGTCCTTTGATGAACAGAATTGTACCCAGGCAAAGCAGCTATTCTCTTGACATGAGTACGAGCCAGGAGGAACATATGTATGTACAGAGAGACCATGAGGAATAACATGGTGAAAAACATTGTGATGAGACAAATGATAACGTAAGTTGATTCATAATAAAGAATGAAGATAATGCCACAGCCAGTGCAAAATGTCCATATGCATGCAATGATTAGCCCTGATCTTTTCACTGTCATGATGTTGTGATAACGCAGGGCGTAGAAAATTGTGACATACCTGTCTACTGCTATAGCCAGCAAACTGCACATGGAAGCCACCACAGATATGCAGATCATTGAATCAAAAACATTGTCTATATGTTGTACAAAAGCATCTTCCATAATTAGATGCCTATTGTTTATTAAATATATCGTTATTGTCTCCCAAGCATTAGAAACACTGACCAGCATATCAGCTACTGCTAAACTGCACACAAAGAAATACATAGGTGAGTGCAAGTTCTTGTTCTTAACTATTGCACAGATGACCAAGATATTTTCAAGGAGGCTTATAATGCCCAGGATTAGAAACACCTCCACTGCTATGACCACTTGCTCACATGGTGATGACTTGTTCTTGACAGTAGGCACCGTAAAGTTGATGCCAAAAGTACTCAAGTTAAGTTCTGGAATGTGTAGCTGGTAGGAGGAGTTCATCTCTGGAGGCAAATATGCTCTCTTCTTTCCAAAGGACTTGTAAAGCAGGGTGGTAAATACATTTTCCAGAAAGGCAAGAAGCCTGCCAAAAAAATATGACAACATGACAAAAACAGATAGGAGTTGATAAAGCAAATATCAAATGGAATCAAATATTTGTATTTAATTCAGTATATACAGCTCACAACTGCTCCACATTCTATATTTATTCTAAGTTAACCTGTCATCGATTTTTTCCAGCTATCCTTGCTCATAGGGAAATTAAAATCACAAACGAATAGAGAGATTTATTCCCCTTCTTTTTTCTTTCTCCTCAGACTTTTGCTCATTCTCCAATGTTGATTGTCTTTCCCTGAAGCTAGCACATTTTATCTGGAAATTCTAGTGAACACAGAATATTTTCAGCTAAATTACTACAGAACAACAAATAGTATCTGACAGGTGTCTCAATCCTGGCAGCCTTGAAATCCATAAGAATACACTATTCATAACTGAAATCAGACTGTATCCTCTCATCTGATCATACTTATATAAAATTTGAATTCCTGCAAGAATTAATGACTTAGCCTTTTAAGCAAAAGATTTAAATATTTTTCCTGACCTTTGTACTTCTTAAGTTTGCATAACTTGTGATATAAACAGCTTATCTGCTCCAGACTAATATGCTCAGCTTAACAATACTGTTTTAAACCATTAAACAAGACAAATCTATATATTTCAGGTTTCACGTTGTTTTATTCTCTTGTAATTAAGATTTGAATATTTTAACTTGCCCACTAAAATCACAAGGGAATTTCTGTCAGGAAAACCATGGGTATTCTATTCAAATTATGGGTATATTAATTAAGGCTTTTTTTCCCCACTAATGATAATATTTTGAGAGGAATGTCATAAGCAATAAAATTCTTAATAAGCAGAACATATTTAGCTTGTTGTCAGTCAGTGCAAATAAAATTCAAAGACTTTTAAGATAAATTACTCTCCCATTTTAAAAGGTAACATTTCCTATACAATTAAGAAGCAGTTGTACTTATTTACCAGGACTGTTCCTTCAGATCCTATTTCTCTTCATATCCTGTATTCTTTCCCTCTAGCTGCCTGTCCATCCTCAAGAGCTAAATGAAAAAAGAATGTTCAAATTCATAGAGCCAAGGCTGCCCAGGTATAAACTATTTACTGTGCAACTGCCTTATATAGTCTCAGAGAGTTAATGACTTCAGTGCTCAATCTGTGACTCCTCCTCTACCCCCTTCTTTACCTCCAACTTCTCTTCCCACACATTTCATTACTGAAGGCTTGGGTTTTTACCACCACCCAGTGGCTCACACTTGTAGAGCACTTCAACTTCTATTTTTTTATTGGCAGCTATTTGCAATCCAGAATTCACTCCCAAACAGCTTGTGCTTGGGGCAGCACCTGGAGGGGGGCGGCCCGGCCCAGTGCTCTGGCTCCGGCCGCCGGGGAGAGCAGAGCCGCAGTGGGCTCGCCGCCCTCCCCCGGCGCTCTGGCTGCCAGGGACAGCGGAGCTCTGGCCGGGCCCTCCGCCCTCCTCCCGGGGCTCCGGTCACCAGCGGAGCCGCGGCGGGCTCGCTGCCCTCCCCGCTCCCCTGCGCTCCGGCCAGTCGGGGAGAGCGGCCCGCGGCTGGGCTCGGCGCCCTCCCCTGCCACGCCGGGGGGGGGGCAGCCGGAGGCTTTTTTGCCTGGGGCGGCAAAAAAGCCAGAGCTGGTCCTGCTCCCAAACTGTTTTATTTGTGTGTGTGTGTGTGTGTGTGTGTAATGATAAATAACTGGCATATTTGCTTGGCTTGTTTTCTTACACTTATGCACTTGTTCTATTTTTCTTTCCCTATTATTTTTAGTATTGATTGAAAACAAGTCTCCACTGAAATCATCGATCCAAAATCAGTGAGAGCACAGGAACAGAATTTTGTGGTAGCTTTTATTTATTTTTATTAACACCTAGCATTTGCCTTATATGCACTCTTCAACAAAGAGCCACACTGTCATTAAACAGAACTGCAAAAAGACATAAAAGAAGAACATGCGAAGCCTACCTTTACTAGTAGGATCCCCTCCGAGTTGGGGGATCAAATGGAGGGGTGCCAGATGGGCACTAGGTGTAGAGACTAGCCCATAAGGGCAGTACAGGATGACCCAGACTGGGCAAGCACTTTGTCCTGTGAGTGGAACGCAGACTGGTGGGTCAGGTTTGTGACTATGCAGTATGTCGACACTGCATAGAAAAACCAAGTCTCAGAGCCTGGGTCAGTTGACTTGGGCTCACAGGGCTCGGGCTGCAGGTCTAAATTTAGCAGTTCCCAGAAGTCAACACATTTCATTTCAACCTTTCTAAAACATTTCTATGGTTTCCCAAGCTGCCCAGAGCCCTGGCAGCCCATAGCCTGAGGAGTCTGGGAGCGGGAGCTCCCAGGGCTTCTGGGCTGCTGAGGAGCTGGGAGCCTTGGGAGCCAACCTGCCAGGCTCCTCTGGAGCTGGGAACCTTGAAAGACCTGGGAGCCTGTTCTGCCAAAGAGCCACAAACCAGGGCTCGCAGACTTCCAGGCTCCCCATTCCAGTCAGGCTGCTGAGAAGCCAGGCAGGTGTGCTAAAAGGAAACAAGGCAGGTTTTGAAATCTCCTTGGCAGGCAAGGATACACTGGAAACCTGCCTGGCTTCTGCCTGAATTTTGTCAGAATTGGCATGGTCACCCAGGACATTTTGATTTCAACAAACCAGTATTTGTGAAGACAAAAAACGTTCCGCTGGAAAATGTCTAGCCTGTGCTAAACAAGGTTTGCCGTCATAGTCATCCAGGGACAGCTGTACTGGCCAACCCCTCTAGTGGGATGCAACTACTGGCAAAAGAGTGATTCTATCAGTAGAGTTCACCAGTTCCCTGACCAAACTAAACTATACCAGCAAAAGCTTTTTTTTTTTTTTAATTTGCTGGTATAACCATGCCTACTCTAGGACTTTTACTAGTGTATAAAAATGTTATTTAAAAAATCACACCCCTATCCAACATTAAAATAGTGACCTGTAGATCTACCTGTAGCGCATGCAAGACAGCTGACTCCCCCGCTCTAAGGCTAAGTGCTGCTCCCACTAGCAAATCCACACAGGGCAGAGGCTTGTCCCTTAGATTCCTTAAATGCATGTGAGGTATTTGTTGTACAATGATAGTTAATACTACTAATGAAATTAATCAGAACAGCGAAACAAGCTGCATTTACCTCCCCCTAATCTCCCAGTCATTCTCTAATAGAACGAGAACTCCTGAGTACTCCAAATAAAACATGTCCTGCATTGTATCCATCTGAGTGAGACGGCAAACATATCTGGGCAGGCACCTTACCGCCTTTGCCACTCTAAAGTGCCATGTACACTTTTAGTCCTGTATAAACAGCCAACAAGAAATGGTAATAATGTTAAACACCCTATTCTAGATTAAAAGTGTTTGGTGGAAACTGGACCTGAACCAAGACTCCAGATTTAAACATGCCTAAATTTTGGAGGATGTTTGAAATCTAATCCTGCTACTCGGCCTGAATTTTGCAAATGCCTATTTTTCTACTGGGCAGCAGATCTGACGACTCTTGAACTGGTGTTTGAAATCTAGTGCTGGCTTGGAGGAAATAAGAATTTACCAGCTTCTCCCTGGCAAAGGCCATGTAACGCCTCCCCAGAATCAGATCCCCTGCACAGGGATTGCACCTTATAATCTTCCCTCTGGAAACCTGTGGAAGAGAAGAAGCAGGCAGATCCAGGACTCCCTTTTCTCCTCCCTCATGCGCTAGCCAGCAGAGCTGTGTGGCTGCATGTGGAGAGGTATGCTGCACAAAAAGGTGCATCCCAAATTTCAGACACCCACCCCAGAACGTTTATGGGGCCCTGGGAAGCATGGTGCCTTTCTGAGGCACAGTTGCTTGCCATGGGGCAGTGTCATTTCTGCACCACTCCCTACATCTGGTTGTGTCTACATGGCACAATTTATATTGTTAGGCCCAACTTCTGCCCTGGATTAGATGGCAAGTGAATATGAAAAAATTGTCCAAAAAGAGATTCTAGCCCTTACAACCTGCTCCACTCACTCTATGGTAAAAGAAAGACAAATCTCTCTCAACAATGTTATTCAAATTATTCCTAGGCTATTGTGATATGATTGTTTGGCCAATAAATATTCAGCTCTCCAAATAAGTGTAAGCAGAGTCAGGATGAGCTCTACCCTGACATCTGGTGGTGAATTATGGTGAGTGTGGAAAAGAACTCCAGGGGCTGATCTTGTTTGCATAGGCACACCCACTCGCCTGGCATGAAACAACAGCAACTCAAAGTGGTTACTTTGGCTGGTGTGGGATCCCCAGTTTCTCTGTTATTGGGGCAGGAAGAATAAAGTTTTGTTACCCTGATTCTGTGAATCAAGGCCAGTGGAACTGTTGTATGACAGAAGGACTGAGGGAGTCCTTCACCATTACCTAAGTAGCACTTGCTTGACAAGGGGCATGGGTTACAAAACCCAGTGAAAAGAGAGAGGATGGGGACAGATATTTGTACCTGATGGGATGGGCCTCTCTCTGAGGGGTTGAAACACCAATTGCACTACCTCCTCTCTCCACTGTTGAATATCAGAGCTAAATTTGATTCCATTAGAAGTCTAGTTACCGACTGCTGAGCTGAATTCACTTTGGGCCAATGGTGCACTAGCACTGGGGCTCCCCTACTACTATGAGCTGAAATTGCTAAGAGCTGAAATCACAAAAGAGCTGAGATCACGGAGGCTGTGTTAGCTAGTGGGGGAGCCTGAAGCTATATTGCTAAGCGGCTGGCGGAGCAGCGAGCAGAGTGGAGCCTTGCGAGCGGAGCGGAGTGGCTGGAGGAGCAGCTAGCAGAGCGGAGCCTTGTGGGAGTGGCCCAAGGGACGGCTGAAGTGGAGCAGAGCTGAGCGGCTCACAGGTCGGTGAGCAGAGTGGAGCAGCTGCCAGAGCAGTTCGTGGGACAGCGGGGGCAGCTCACGGGGCAGCTGGTGGAGTGGAGCGGCTCGTGGTGAAGGCTGCGGCGGAACCCCGTCGGCCTCGGATCACGTAAGGTGCCTCTTAACACCCTGCGTGCCCTCCCCCCCCGAACTCTGGGGCTGCACTGACCAGGCACAGAGACTTTGGGGGGTTGTTGGACTTTTGGGACTCTGGTGAACCTTGGGTTGCTGGTTTCAAGAACCCAAGGAAAAGGACACAGCCCAACTTGCTGGGGTGGGTTTTTTGCTCATGGTTTGTGTTATGAATCCTGTTTGTGGTGTTTTTTCCAATTTAATGCTGATGTCATTTACCTCATGTTATTAAACATTTTCTGTTACACTCAGACTCCGTGCTTGCGAGAGGGGAAGTATTGCCTCTTAGGGGCGCCCAGGGGGTGGTATGTAATTGTCCCAGGTCACTGGGTGGGGGCTCGAGCCGGTTTTGCATTGTGTTATTGAAACGGAACCCCTAGATACAAAACCCAGCCCTTGTTGCTGCCAACTTAGATGGGCAGAAGGGTTACATAAGTTATATTTTTCTTTGTTACTGTTATTTGAACATGCAGTGATGGAAAAAATAAAACCCAACTGTTCCATTGTTCCGTCTGCATTTATAGGATTTTATTGCAGGTCTTTAAAAAAATGACATTTTGAATGAAACCACAACAAAGACCTCAAGTGACAGCACAATTTTTGTTTATGTCAAATGTACTTTAAACCTTAGCAAACAGACATTTATCAGCCTGCCAGACAAGTCAGTAGTTAGGAAGATATTTAAGGCTTGCCATCTGATACCTCCAAATACTTGCTGCACATCACTGAAAAGCAAAAATAAACTATGAAGCTTTACATCTATAGCGCTTCGTTTCTTTTTGTTTGAGTAAATGTATTGCTTGCCAGACTGACAGCCTCTATCCACAGAACAAGAAAAGTCAATGAGAACTATATATTTCCCCACAAGGGTCAACTAGTTTAACCTCCTCTAGTCCTTTGCGTTAGTTTTGGGCCTGATCTAAAGACTTGTGGATTCAGTGGGAGTTTTTCCTTTACTTTCTGTGGGCTTTGGATTGTGCCCTCAGTCTTTTGCCTCTGTGCTATGACTGTTAGTTGTCTAAATCAAAATCAGCACAAAACCTCCTGGAATCAGCACTCAGACCATCAACTTATTCCACATAAGCCACTAATCAACTAGCAGTTGGTGCCAGATTTGGGTGAGGTGAAAAGTTTTGCCTCCCTTAGCCAGCGGTTCACCAGAGTTCTTTTTCCACAGTGCACAGCATTTTTAAAATGCATATTTTTATTCAATATGTCAGTTTTCTTAAAGAATTAACAGCAATACTGGACTAAGCACAAACTGTATTACAATAACAAACGGGACATGTTATGTCGCTGTGTGTGTTTTCAATGCAATGTACCACAAATAACAATATGGTGAAATGACAGTTATTTTAGATCTAGGTCACAAGGAATTCGTTATTAAATTTGAATTAAATCAATGTGTCTGTTTATGATGCACAGCAGGAACTTTCTTTAGTACTATAATTGTTTACACTGTGGTAGTGTCCAAAGGTTCTTCTCAGGATCAGGCCGGCGCTGTGTTAGGCACTGTGCAAATATAGAAGACAACATGTCCCTGCCTCCAAGGAGGTTTGATTCATTGTGTTTTTGAGCGTGGATTCATGAGGTTCCTCTGGGAATTAATTTTGCCTGCTCCCACTCCTGTTTCCCACTGTGACCAATGGGAGTTTTGACAATTAAAAAAACAGAAGCAGGAACAGGCCCTTAGAAGCTGCTCCAAATAGGAACCACTTGAACTTTCTCCAGAATTGATACACAAACACAGTTCAAGGCAAAGTGCTGGCAAAGGCCTCACTCAGGACAGGGAGAATCCTTATTTACTTTTCAAAAGCCCATATCATGATAATTCTCTGGCTCATGCCACCCTTAATGATCTTGCAACATCAAAACATGTTTCATCTGGGTGTATATTCAAGTAACAATATCAAGGTTATTCTCCAACTTGGGATTCAATGTTATTATATCAGATGACATGAGTAGAGGGAAGGTGATGTAGTGACAGCCAGCTCACCACTACTCACAATTAGTCATCTGTACCTATGTTCTCCAGAAGAACAAAATCCAGAAAAAAAGGTATTTCATATCTCTGTGGCTAATTGTCCCATTCTAATGTCCCTCCAAGACAAACTTCTTTTTGGGAGAGTGGGCACATTTCTGAGAGTGACAATTAGAGCTGTGTGAATAAAAGCTATTTTGGTTTGTTGGCAATTTTGACAAAAATTTAAAAAAATGTTTCAAGTCAAACTGCAAATGAAATTTTTCAGAAAAAGTCAGGGAAAAAAATGTTTCAGGCCAAACCAAATGTTTCATTTGACCACAAACAAAATGTTTGGTTTTCATTTCTATTTTTTAATTATTTTTAATTCATAAATTGTAAGGGAATTTCAAACTGAAAAATTAAAATTAGGGTGTTGATTAATCACAGTTAACTCACACCATTAACTCAAAAAAAAATTATCGCAATTAATCGCACTGTTAAACAATAAAATGCCAATTGAAATTTATTAAATATTTTGGATGTTTTTCTACATTTTCAAATATATTGATTTCTATTACAACACAGAATACAAAATCTACAGTGCTCACTTTATAGTATTATTTTTATTACAAATATTTGCACTGTAAAAATGATAAACAAAATAAATAGTATTTTTCAATTCACCTCATACAAGTAGTGTAGTACAATTTCTTTATCGTGAAAGTGCAATTTAAAAATGTAGATTTTTTTTTTGTTACATAACTGAACAAAACAAACAATGTAAAACTTCAGAGCCTACAAGTCCACTCAGTCCTACTTCTTGTTCAGCCAAAGTCTTAGACAAACAAGTTTGTTTACATGTATGGGAGATACTGCTGCCTGAAATGTCACCTGAAAGTGAGAACAGGCATTCGCATGGCACTTTTGTAGCTGGTGTTGGAAGGTATTTACGTGCCAGATATGATAAACATTTGTATGCCCCTTCATGCTTCAGCTACCATTCCGGAGGACATGCTTCCATGCTGAGGATGCTTGTTAAAAAAAAATGTGTTAATTAAATTTGTGACTAAACTCCTTGGCGGAGAATTGTACGTCTCCTATTCTATTTTACCCACATTCTGCATATATTTCATGTTATAGCAGTCTCGGATGATGACCCAGCACATGTTCATTTTAAGAATACTTTCACAGCAGATTTGCCAGAACGCAAAGAAGGTACCAATGTACCAAGGTAAAAATAGCTACAAATCAACCCAAGATTTAAGAATCCGAAGTGCCGTTCAAAATCTGAGAGGGACGAGCTGTGGAGCATGCTTTCATAAGTCTTAAAAGAGCAACACTCAGATGCAGAAACTACAGAACCCAAACCACCAAAAAAAGAAAATCAACCTTCTGCTGGTGGCATCTGACTCAGATGATGAAAATTAACATGCATTGGTCTACTCTGCTTTAGATCGTTATCGAGCAGAACCCGTCATCAGCATGGACGCATGTCCTCTGGAATGGTGGTTGACGCATGAAGGGCCATACGAATCTTAAGTGCATCTGGCACGTAGATATCTTGCAACACCGGCTACAACAATGCCATGCGAATGCCTGTTCTCACTTTCAGCTGACATTGTAAACAAGAAGGGGGCAGCATTATCTCCTGCAAATTGTAACCAACCTTGTTTGTCTGAGCGACTGGCTCATGTAGGACTGAGTGGACTTGTAGGCTCTAAAGTTTTAGATCATTTTATTTTTGAATGTGGGTTTTTTTGGTACGTAATTCAACATCTGTAAGTTCAACTTTCATGATAAAGAGATTGCACTACAGAACTTGTATTGGGGAATTGAAAAATACCATTTCTTTTGTTTTTTACAGTGCAAATATTTGTAATAACAAATAAATATAAAGTGAGCACTGTACATTTTGTATTCTGTGTTGTAATTGAAATCGATATATTTGAAAATGTAGAAAACATCCAAAAATATTTAAATAAATGGTATTCGATTATTGTTTAACAGCGCGATTAATCCCGATTAATTTTTTTAATTGCTTGACAGCCCTAATTATAATCTTTTGTTTCCACTTGTTCAGATTTTTTCCCAACTTCAGCAAAAGTGTCAAGAATTTGAAAACATTTTGATATCACTGAATCTGCATTTTTTAACTGAAAAAAAAATTAAAAAAAAAACTGTTTCAACCCCAAAATATTTCACCCAACTCTAATTACAAGCCTAAGTACTAAGGTACTATCCACGCTGGTATCAGAACCATGTTGGTTGTACAATATGGTTTAATCCTGTTGAGGGCAGGATTCAAGCATGTCTTCCTTAACCATTATGGACAGGAATTTTTCCTGAGAATCATGCTACAGACTAACCTGGTAGGTAGTCCAGTCTTGTCTACACAACTGAAACAACCTAGTCTAACAAATACACTTAAGCATGTGGCCCAAACAGTTTATTTATATAACATCAGTTGGGCAGCAAAATTAAATTGTTCCAATTTGTGTTTTAACAGGGTTAAATAACATAGACTTTTACAGTTTGGGACTATCCAACTGTGTTTATAACTCTTTCTATCAGCAACAGCTGTTTAAATCATGCTCAAGCACAGTGGTTAAATACAGTTGAGTCAGCTGTGTAGATGGTGCTAGTTAGCACAGTTCATAAATAAGGCTCTAACACTTCTCAAACAAAGCTTTCTGTTGTAATTAGCATGGTTTGTGTTTACAGGGAATCTCATAGTTCTGATTCCACAGCCTAAAGAGAAGAATATAGGGTTCTCATCTCGAAGTTTCTTTAGTACTTCTGATGTATGGCATGTTTTACCTTTCTTGTGCTTTCTGCATAATTTCTAATCCTTTGTCTGCAGCACCTGGAAATCAGATTCCTGCGGGAAATCATTTCCTTTCATTGTTTATAAACTTTCCAATAACAGTGTAGATACTGTGCTCTTTTCAGTGCTGATTATTTTCTTTTAGTCCTCTAATTGTTTGTTTATTATTTTGTCTTCTTTTTAATTCTCCTAATCTTTCCATTTATAAATTCCTCTATGCATTCTGTTTGCCCTTGATAATGTTCCTTACATCGCAGCTTAACTGCATTTACAATAGCTTTCACTGTTCTTTTTAATACTCTGAGTAGACCAATTGATTACAAGAAATCAGCCACCAGACTGGATGGTTTGGCTGTTGTCCAGTAGTGCAGTGCCAGGTCACACACTCAGACTTTGAGTCAGCCTTTGGATTCTTGTTCCACATGGTTGGAGCAGGAGGAGGCTCTCCACACATCACAAAGAGGATGTAGTTGATCTTCTGGAGAAAGAGCTTGATGATTTACTCCAGGAGTGTAAGGGCCATCCTGCTCTCACTGAAATCACCAGGAGTTTGTCACTATCTTCTGTAGGAACAGGGATAGGCCCAAGGTGCACAGATGACCATAATTAAAGAAGGAAATGGAACAGCAGCAGTGGAAGAGCTGGCTGGACTTGCTGTGGCCACTCATCTCTCCTCCCACCAGGACAGGGAGCCATTCCAACCACCTCGTGATGCCCACACCTCTTGCAATAGGGCAGCAATGAGGTGGGGGCAGCAGCTGTGAAAGAGGAGATATGACTGCTTCAATATCTCCTTCAAACAAGGTGGTGACACTAGAGGCAGCAGGAAGCCACTCCAAAAACCTGTTTCTTCTGGGACTGCTTCCACCAGAACAGAGGGAACAGGAAAGGCCATAGTTAACCCCTCTTCATCCATTATTTTTTCATAGGATGATTAACTAGGTCTGCTAAACAGCACCTCACAAAGACCCTTTTTGAAACATGTATCTTCATTATTACGAAGACAGTCAGTGGATGTGCATCATATTTTAAAATTGAGAATGAATAGGAAAGATTGCTTTAGATGGTTAAAGAGAGGAGGAGACACACTGTAAATGTATTTATATATAAATTGTACACTCCCTACATGAATGTATTATATATATATATATATAATGTATATAATATACATATATAATATAATACATTGGTGTAGTGTACAATATATATATAATACATTCATGTAGGGAGTGTACAATTGTTATATGGGATTCGGGATGTGAAATACATTCATGTAGGGAGTGTACAATTGTTATACGGGATTCGGGATGTGAAATATCAACCAGGTCAAAGACAGAGCATACAGTACATGTAAAGGAGTATTCAGGTATGGCTCATGGGAGTGTATTACTGTAGTATGTGTGTTCTAATCTGTAGCAGTCATTCAGCGAATTTGCAAATTAGGAATAAAGGATAACAGTAAGCACACTTTGAAAAATAACTTCAAAAATACATTACAATACAGTACTGTCTAAATCCAATGCAGGCAGGAGTGGAAGTGGATGGGAAATAGATTTTTTCACTCCTTAATAGCATATCTGCAAGATGTGAAAGGGAAGTTACATATTACTTTATTCATGACAGCATGACTTATCAGTGGATACTGTAACATGTCCCCCAGAAAAGATTAATGTTAAAAAGAGCTTATTACACTGGTGGATTTGGGTGTTAGTTGATGCTAATCCTAATTGGTGTAGTGTACAACTTTAACTGAAGCCAATGCAAATCTACCCTACTTGCTTGGTGTTAATACACTTAACTACTTTTACTCCAGTATCGCTCTTTGGCTACCGGAATCATTTTTTATTGTTCAGTGAAAATGTATTTGTTTTTCTGGTTCTGTCTTATGACTATGTTCTTTGCCTATATGTCACATAACCCTTCTATATATTCCACATCTGTACTGTAATGATTAATTTAGTGTAATCTTCAAAACTTAAAATTAGGCACCTACTCTTTACACAGGCACCTAAATAGAAGTAAATGAATTTTCAGAGATACTGAGTACACATGGCTTCCACTGACTGCATTGGGAGTTATTGGTGCTCAGGACTTCTGATAATTAGACTACTTTCACCAGAGTGCTTTAAAAGGCCAAGTTTAGATATCCAAATTTGAAAGTGTTAACTTTAATGTAGTACTGTGTTATCCAAATACTTTTGTGTATCCATGTTAAGTGATCCACAACAACTGTAGCACAATCAGTGGACGCACACTGCATTGTTTGTCCCGTTATTAAAGGTACTTTTGCCTCGTATCATCACAATCACACAGCATAGTGATGTTTTGAAATAAGCATTATGGTCGGACATCCCATGGTGTATTGCTCTGCGGTGTATGCATTGTGGGATTTTTCACAGTGTGTGTTGTGGGGTGCCTACTGGAAGGCAAAGAACTTCTGGGGGTCAAATTACATCATTCCCATGATTCCTCTCCTTTCATCCTATCATCCCGCTGGCTTTTGCGAGCCAGTGCCATTTTCAAAGCACTGTCAGGCAGCATGAAGGAAATTAGCGAGTACTGCGAGCCTCACGGTGATGAATATGAACTGATTGCTGCTGCTGAAAGCATATTTAAAGTCATGCAGTGACTTCAGAACCAAGGTGATAAGGGTACCTGAAGAGGAGGAGGCTAAAAATTGAGCAGACACCTCTCCTAGAAGATCTGGAGCAGGAACACTGCTCTAGAGGTGGGACAAGATAGTGCAGCAGACCTGGGACAACCAGTTGTGGCAACAGAACTTTAAGGTGTCGAAAGCCACTTTCCTAGAAAGCTGTGCAGAGCTCACCTAGAGCTGCAGCAGTGGAATACCACCATGAAAGCTGCCCTCACCATGGAGAAGCATGTGACTAGAAATTCATGAACTCCAGTTGCTACCAATCAGTAGCTAACTAATTTGGCGTTGATAGAGCAACTGTCAGGAATGTGGTCATGGAGGTGTGCACTGCTCTCAAGAAGTTTGTCACACTGGGGCATGAGACTGGGCAATGCACAGAAGACTGTTAATGGTTTTGCATGGTTGGGGTTCCTGAATTATAGGGGAATTATTGGTAAGACCCATGTGCCTACTTTTTGCCCTTACATCAGGCCTCAGTTTATAAACAGACAGGACTATTTCTCCATGGTGCTGCAAGACCTGGTAGATCACTGTGGAAGGTTTATAAATTGTAAGATACCAGAGCATGAGCAGCATGAGTGGAGCAGGACTTTGTCTGGTGATTGCAGTGACAGTTCAGAATAAGGGAGAGCATAGATACAGGAGTCAGGTACCGGGGTGAGGGTGAAGCTGGGATCAGGGTTGAGGAGCCAGTCAAAGATCTGAACTGAAGTCAGGATTGGGAGCAGGGCATGGAGGTAATGACTAGACTGGAGCAGACAGGGGTCAAGGCTGGAATGAGTCAGGAACAAGGACTGGAAGCAGGAGCAGAGCAAGTGCAGCTGCAGGCATTGTACGCACAGAGCAGTCGCTGTGCAGCTGCCACTGCAAGGCTCAAATAGCAGGCCGCAGGCTTGCCTGCCCAATCAGAAAGAACTGCCATTTGGAGATGGCTCACTGGGCCCAGCTGAGCTTGCTAGGATGTGTAGTGACCAGACTGGGAGTCGCTGTGCTCCTGACTGTAGCCACTCATTTAGGGCTCCTTCTAGGGGCCCTTGGTCCTGGTTTTTCATGGTATTGCTGGTGAAATTCCTGCAACAGGATAGGGGCATGGGCGTTTTCTACAGGCTCCTGTAACAGGGTTCACGACCTGCCCCTCTTCCTGGGGCCCATTTGCCCTCCCCAGTAAGGCTCAGAGAGACCTCAGGGTTGTGCAACACCCGTGTCTTTATTTACTTAATGTTATCCCACCACCAGTGTCCATCTATATACAAGCTTTACAGGTTTGGTTACCTCCCTTACAGGCCCAGCCAGCCAGCCAGCCAGCCAGCCAGCCAGCCAGCCAGCCAGCCAGCCAGCCAGCCAGCCAGCCAGCCAGCCAGCCAGCCAGCCAGCCAGCCAGCCAGCCAGCCAGCCAGCCAGCCAGCCAGCCAGCCAGCCAGCCAGCCAGCCAGCCAGCCAGCCAGCCAGCCAGCCAGCCAGCCAGCCAGCCTTGCTTCCCCCTTTCCTTCTGGCCCCCTCCCAGCCTTTATAGCCTTTGGCTTGTCAGGCCAGCAGGTGTTGCCAATCCTCAGGCTGGCATCAGGCCTTTTCCATCAGCCCCAATCTGCTTCCCTTGATTGGAGCTGATCGGGCAGGGGCTAATTAGGTGCTTCTGCACCAGCACCATGCTACAGCATCCAAGATGGTTCCTCTGTTCCATACCCCTGCCAATGCACTAGGTATTGGAACTTCCCCCAACCCACTAGGAATTAAGGATTTGATAGACCTCATACTCTTCCTGCCCCTGGACTCTTCCTGCCCCCAGTGGCAGTGGTGAACCCCTCTAACCTGCGGAAGGAGGTTGTTGACGAATGGTTTGAGAAAGGAGACATGAAAGGCAAGGTGGGCCTTAAGAGACTCTGGGAGCTAGAGTTTGAAAGTCACTGGATTTATTTTCTGGGTGATCTGAAGGGGGCAGAGCTACTTGTGGTCAAGTTTGACAGAGAGGGGGATGGGTTGACTTCAAGTTCTTGGCAGAGAGCCACACCTTATCACCTATGTTTAAGTCTGGGGTGACTTGCTGATGTTGATCAGCATAGCTCTTATAAGACTCCTTTGCAGCAGCAAAATGCTCTGGGACAGGGATGAGCAAACTGCAGGCCAGGGGGCCGCATCCGGTCCTTCAGATGTTTTAATCTGGCCCTTGAGGGCTTGACCTGCTCTGGCGCTCCAGCTGGGGAGTGGAGTTGGGAGCTTGTCCCATTCCGTGCATGCCATGACTCCGCATGGCTCCCGGAAGCAGCGGCATGTCCCTCTCAGGCTCCTACGCGTAGGGGCAACCAGGGGGCTCTGCTCCACATGCTGCCCCCTCCCCAAGTGCCGCCCCCGCAGTTCCTGTTGGCCAGGAACCACAGCCAATAGGAGCTGCAGGGGCAGCGCCTGCAGATGGGGCAGCGTGCAAAGCTGCCTGGCCGTGCCTCTACATAGGAGCCAGAGGGGGGACATGCCGCTGCTTCTGGGAGCTGTCTGAGGTAAGCACAGCCCATGGCCTGCACCCCTCCCCCCTCCGCACCCTAACCCCTTGCCCCAGCCGTGATTCCCCCTCCTGCCCTTCAAACCCCTCAGTCCCAGCCCAGGGCACCCTCCTGCACTCCCAACCCCTCACCCCCAGCCCCACCCCAGAGCCCACACCCCCATCTGGAGCCTTCACCCCTTCCTGCACCCCAACCCCCAATTTCATGAGCATTCGTGGCCCGCCATACAATTTCCATACCCAGATGTGGCCTTCGGGCCAAAAAGTTTGCCTACCCCTTCTCTGGGATGAATTTGTTGAAGATGAAGGACCAGGTCTGTGGTTGCCAGAACCAAGGGGTTTTCTGATAGTTCAGGTTGAAACTGGGAGTGAAAACCGAAGTTTGCAGGAGCTTTGCTGGGTGGAGGCATAGGTTGCTTTATTGTAAGTGAATTCAACCCGTCATAATAGGGGGACCCAATTATGTTGGTGAAAATTCAAGCAGCAGCAGACATGCTGTTACAGTGTCTGGTTGACCTTTTGAGTCTGGCCACCAATCTCAGTGTGGTAGGCAGCTGAGATGAGGGGCTTGGTACTGAGAAGTCGAAGGAATTCCTCCCAGAACTATGAGATTAAGTGGGCACTTCTATCAGAAATTATATGTTATGGCATGCCGTGGTAACAGAAGATATGTTCCAGGAAGAGCTGTGCTGTTCATGGGCTGATGGAAGGATACAACAGGGGATGAAATTGGCCATTTTTGTCAGAAGGTCCATAACTGTCAGTACCACTGAATGCCCTTTGTTGAATTATGGTTCACTTACTCAGCAGATAGGTCTAACAAATATTTATTAAGGCAAAACACTCAGCGAGTAGTGATCAATTACTTACAAGCGGGTAGTTTATCAGGACAATCTCATCACTGTTGAATCTAGCACTGAACAATACAGCTTCAACCTCCCTTTGTTAAGCAAACTTATTTATAACTTTTTGTTATCTTTTCTTATACATATGTATTAGTCTCTCATTTTTATGTTAACTCCCCTCTGCTGTCAGTACCGGTTTAGTATTTGTTCAAACTGGTCTTTTCTAGCTTTTTAGTTACTTTATCTTTTCTTGTTCTCACAAACATGATTACTCTACAATTTCTTACACGTACACAGTTCTGCTTATGCTTACTCTGTTAAATGTTATCAGAACAGACTCTTAAAATACACAGCAGGCTTCTGTCAAGCCTAAATATGCCTTCACTCCCAACATCCTTGGGAACAGGGCAGCTCCACATTGAAGTCCATCAAGAGGGTGAATCAAGGGCATGGGAAGGAGACAGGGAAGGCCCACTGGCTTCATGTGCAGTGTTTTTAGTGTGCTGCAGATATCATAAATCGTAATATAATCCTTTATGTCTTTTCATAATGTTGACCACCAGAAATACCTGGAAATCAAATTCCCAGTCTTAAACTGGCCAAAATGTCCTGCCATGGGGGAGTTGTAGCACAATCTCAATAATCAAGACCATCCCCCTGTTGTAGAGTAGGCCTTGCTATAGACCGGGGTCGGCAACCTTTCAGAATTGGTATGCCAAGTCTTCATTATTCACTCTAATTTAAGCTTTTGCATGCCAGTAATACATTTTAACGTTTTTAGAAGGTCTCTTTCTATAAGTCTATAATATATAACTCAACTATTGATGTATGTAAAGTAAATAAGGTATTTAAAATGTTTAAGAAGCTTCATTTAAAATTAAATTAAAATGCAGAGCCCCCCCGACCAGTGGCTAGGACCCAGGCAGTGTGAGTGCCACTGAAAATCAGCTCGCGTGCCGCCTTCAGCACACGTGCCATAGGTTACCTACCCCTGCTATAGACAGAAGCTTGATCCTGGGGAGGCACCGGGGTTTTCCAAGTACTGGCAGATTGGCACCACAGATTGGCAGAGGGTCATCAGCTGGCCCTTGCCCATCCTGCTGATGAAACAGACAGAGCATCTGCCTTCCCATTATCAGTCCCTGGATGATAAGTGACTGTGAAATTGAATCTGGATTGAGAAAATGCCCAGCAGATCTGGCATTGGTTTAACCATCAGGCTGTCTGTAGATCCTCTAGGTTTTTGTGATCAACCCAAAGTTGGCCAGGGGTGCGGGCCCTTTCAAGAAGGTGCTACCATTCCTTGAAGGCAAACTTTAAGTTCAGGAGTTCCTTATCCCATATGTCATAGTTTTTCTCTGTGAAAGTCAGTTTCCAAGAGAAAAAGGCACAGGGTGAAATACCTTACAGGGACCTGCGAAGTGGGAAAGAACTGCACCTATTACAATGTCTGAGGCATAAGTTTCAGTGATGAAGACCTGAGTGGAGTGTGGAGGAGTTAGGATAGGAGGTAGTGTGAAGGCTTCTTTTAGGTGATCAAATGAAGTCTGCACATCAGCAGATCAGGTGAATCTGGCTCCCTTCTTAAGGAGGGACATTAAGGCAATGACCAGACTGGAGAATCCCTTGTTCTGTGAATCACCTGTAAATGTTTTCAAAGCCCAGGAATCACTATATCCCTTACACATTTAAGCGTGCCTTCCAATCTTTGATCACTGCTACTTTGTGAGGGCCTACAGTGAGCCCAGCCAGGGCGATGACATAACCCAAAAATTCCACAGGGTCCTTGTCAAATTCACTGGCAAAGCCAATCTAGAACAACATGTACCTGGGGGTCATGGAGTTCTTGATTTTCAGGGAAGATGACAATATACTGCTCAAGGATTTCCCTGGGGACATCCAACATAAAATGTTGGAAGGTAGCAGAAGTGTTACAGAGGCCAATGGCATGACCAAATATTCAAAATGACTGTATCTGGATCAATACGCCATCATCCCTCTGACTAAGTTATATGCTCCACGGAGGTCTCATTTCATGAAGACCCAGGCTGATTGAGTCTCTCCAGGAGCTCACTGATAAGAGGAAGGGAATATCAATTGCATACTATGACTTGATTTAATGCCTGGTAATCAACACAGAATCAGAGTGCTGTCCTTCTTATGAACAAAGAATATAGGGGTGCTATCTGGGGAGGGGGAAGGACAAATAAATCTCTTCCATAGGTTTTCCTCTAGATACTTCCAGAGGGCCTGTAGCTGCTCAGGCTCAGAAAGAGCATAAATGTGTCCAAAGGGAACTTCTGTACCCTGGTGGAGTTCGATAGGGCAGTCGTAATTGCAGTGGGGTGGTAGGGTGTCCACCTTCTGTTTGTCAAACACCTGGATGAATTCCCAATATTTGAGAGGAATCTTAGGTGTGACTGGGCCCACTGTTTATTTCTGTTGGAGGTTGGAGTACACCACAGACTTCTATCACAGAGCACTGTCCTTGATTGCCAGCAGATTATGGGATCATAGGCGATGAGGCAAGGGGATTGAGGATGACTGGCTAGTGTAGGGCATAGATCACCCTGAACTGGATAATTTCCCGTGGCCACCACTAGCGATGACCTCCAAAAGGCACTGTCTGATACATGATGGGCATTGAAAAGAGGGGTGAGCTGTCGATGGTCTTAGTGAGCTTGGAGGAGTCTTTTAAGAGGGTAGGAATCCAATGACATTTGACAATTTCTTCGTTGATTAAGTTATTGGATACGCCTGACTTGACCAGTGCCTCCAAGTGGTGGTTGAGTATTGTGGCATCCTGGAGATGGAGAGGAAGATGAAGTGGTGTGCTGGTTAGGAGTTGTCAGGATTCCGGCAGAGCTGTGGCAGAGTGACTCACTGCAGGGCGGAGTAAAGTACAGATTCAGTCCTAGCCTCACTACTGGGGCTGGGTCCTAGCATTTCCTGACCCGGAAAGGTGTCCCAGTTCTTGACTGGGCATCCGGCTACAAAATGCTAGTCCTCAAGCCTGGTGCTGGTTATTTTCATTGGCAGAGAGGTGGGGTTGAACTTGCTCAGGGTCTGGTAGATTACCCAGAATTGCATGCAACAGAAGAGTTGGATTTGATGAAGGTTGGGTGCTGCACCTCTTTTCCTCGAATTGTTCTGCTAGCTGGTCATCAGTCCTAATGCACAGAATGATCAGGGCCTCAGGCTAGGTTGAGATTCTATCCAAGCTAATTTGTCTTTAATAGGATCACTGAGACTTGCAGGAAATGATTTCATTGCATGGCCTCATTCCAGTGGGTATCTGCTGCCTAGCATCAAAACTCGGCTGCGTAGCTGGTCACAGACCAGGACCCCTGCCAGAGGGATTGGACACAGCTTTTATCGTGTAAACTCTGATAGGGTCATCAAAAATGCCAGTCATTGCCTGGACAAATTCCTCGAAGAGTTTGAGCAGATGGGTAGACCCCTCCAATAGTGGAGAAGCTCATGCTCATGCCTGAGCCTCTCCGGTCAGCAGGCTAATCACAAGTCCTACTAGAGACGGGTCCATGGGGTTTGATAGAAACCTCAGTATGAACAGCAGGCAACATTGATTCAAGAACCCCCAGAATTTGGCGTGGTAGGAAAACCTTGAGCTCACAGGCAATAGGTGTGAGAGTCAGGGGGCCTGAAGAGTGGCATTCCTGTCTTGTGGTGTGGCAGCCTAGGCCTGCATTTCTTGGGCCAGCAGGACTACATTCTGTTCTTAAAATGCAGCAACCTGGGCCACCAGGTCCTGTAAGGCCCCAACTAAGTCCACAAGGGTGAGCTGGGCTCCCACTGTGATCATCATAGAAGGGATCTCCACGTCATTAAGCCTATGCCCTCCCTACAGCTAGCTGCTGGGGCATGGATGGCCTATCTAATGGGTGAAGCAGGATCGTGTCTGGTGGTTGTGGTGGCAGTTCAGCTTACTGGCCAGTATAGATCCAGGAATCAGATACTGGGCTGATTTGAAGCTGGGATCAAAGTTGAGGAGCCAAGCCAAGGGTCAGAACCAGAGTCAGAATTAGGAGGCAAAAACTAGACTGGATCAGTCAGGGGTCAAGGTTGGAACAAGAACTGGGAGCAGGTTGGAGCAAGACTGCAGGCAGGAGCAGGGCAAGCGCAGCCGTGGGTATGGTATGCACTTAGCAGCCATTGTGCTACTGCAAGGCTCAAGTAGACTGCTGTCTGCTAGCTCTCCTGCCCAGTCAGGAAGCACAGCCATTTGGAGAAGGCTCATTGGGCCCAGTTGAACTTGCTGGGTTGCCTAGTGACCATGATGGGAACCAGCTGAGTGCCTTAGAGGAATATTAATGAGTATGGTCTAGAAAGGTCCATGATCTTTAGAAACTCTGGTCTCTTTTCTGCAATGTGAAATAAAACTTGCTCCCGTGGTCTCTATGTACATTGATTGTGTTGCCATTCTTCCACTCATTCTGGAAGAAGCTTATCCTCTGCTTCTGTGGCTTATGCAGTCTTTTAATGGACAATTGCATGGGAGAAAGGAACAGTTTAAGTATACCCTGATTAGTTGCTAAACAACAGTGGCATTTAGGAGAGCAAAACATAGATGGAGGAGCCAGATGTTGAGGCTGGAGGCTGATGATAAATATGCACGTTTTAAGGTAGCTGCTTGCTGTACAAACTTTGTGTGAGCAAGGGGAGCCTTGCAGATGGATTGGAGGAGGAGGATGATGCCAGACTTGCTGTATGTTTTGAACAGCCAGAGAAGATACCTCTGCAAAATGCTGCAACTACTCAGGGACACAGAATTAGGGAGGCACTATGATCCTACTATAAGGGTAAGAGTCACTTGCGAAAAAAGTACATGCTTTTGTATAAGGCTTCAGTCAGGATTACTGAACCTATATTAATGTGTATGTGCAGTGCTGCAAAACTTTTATCATGCAACATGTGGGGATTCTTGTATAATTTATGTGGGGACTTTATCATAGTTCTGGTTAAACGATTTCTTATAGTGTATGTGAAAGTGCAGCAAAGGTGGGCACTTTCACTAATTGGTTAATTAATTAGTGCTTGGAGGAGGGCATTTTCATTAGTTGTTTTAGACATGGAACCATGACTGCAAAGACATTTTCAATGAATTTGTAATAAACAATAATAAATATACCAATTTCAACTTTGTGAGCAGTTAAAAAAAATTGTTGTACACACACAACAATGTGCAGACTTAGAAACCCATTAAAAACCAAGAGTTATAAGATGGAGCAAGTTTGTGATTTTAAGATCACAAATGTGTGCACGGAACATGTTCAAAACTGTTCTCTGCAACTCAGGTGAGGGACTTAAGGGGAGCTCCCATTTTCTTTGTTAGTTACAAAAGGACCTATTTTGGGGAGTTGTTGCAGTGAATGGTTTATCCCAGAATACAGTAGCCTCAGAGGTATAGGGCTTCAAGTGGGGTGTGGCACTGTCCTTCACCATAGAGCTACTATGTTCTCCTGGAAAGCTATTAACCTCTCCATCATCCCTAGCAGCTGAGTGTGTGAGGAGCTAGTCATTTCCCTGTCTTTTTCTCTCTCCACTTTGTCAAGCTTCAGGAACCCTTCCTTCCACTTCTCCATCTTTTAATCCTTCTTTTCGACTGTGCATAAGAGTTCCTTGCACATGTCATCTCATGAGTTCCTTTTCTTCCTACATGGATTGGACAGATGGTCACTAAGTGATAACACCCCTGTCCATGGTCACCACAACATCTCAGTTGCTGGGGGGTGGGGAGGACAACTAGTTAAAGTCAAAATTCGAGTTTCCATGCTTAGTGATAAAATGTTGCTTTTCCCCTCAGTTTTAGCATTCCATTCCCATAGGCTCTTCCCAGGGTTGGGTGAGCTTGGAGTTGATAAGATGTTTTCACAATCTTCCCCATTTGTGTAAGACCCCTGGGATGGGCTGTAAGGGACATGGCCAGGGAGTAGTTTTTCTGCCAACTTGGGAGCAGGGCTGGCTCCAGGCACCAGCCAAGCAAGCTCGTGCTTGGGGCGGCAGATTCTAAGGGGCGGCTTCCCTCCAATCCTTTTTTTTTTTCTTCGCCGTTCCGGCCACCCCGCAGGTTTTTTTTGTTTGTTCTTTTGGTTTTTGCGTTTTGCCGCTTCGGCTGCTCCACAGGGTTTTTTTCTTTTTGGTTCGCCGCTTCGGCCGCCCTGTAGGGAGCGGCAGCGCAGAGGAAGGGAGCGCCCTGCTGGGAGTGGGCTGCACACTCCGTCTGCCCCAGCCGGTGCCAGGTCTGTAGCAAGACTGACAGGGCAGCCGCGTCCTTCCCTGCCCGCCGACCGGAGCAGCGCGGAGCCCTCCCAGCAAGCGGCGCAGTGGGAGGGGCCGCGTGGCAAGCGCCCTGCTGAAGGAAGCCCTGGCCCCCCCTTCTCTCTTTCTCCCCGCTCCCTCCCCCTCCCCCTGCTAGCCGGGGCGCGCACTCTGCTGCCCGGGGCATGTCTGCAGTGCAGGGAGTCCCCCTGTAACCTGGCTCCGGCCGCCCCGCAGGTTGTTCCTTTTTTTTTTTTTTTTTGCTTCGCCGCTCCGGCTACCCCACAGGTCAGCCCTGCTTGGGAGAAGTGGTAATAAATTCAAAGTGGGATGTGCGGGCTACCTAAAGATGGTGAAGTGGAGGTAGGCTAGTAATTGCATGTGCACTTCTGCGGGCTATTTGTGAAATGGGGGTTGGCAATTAAGGCCTGGTCTTGATTATGTACTGGTACTGAAATAGTTATACTGGTACAACCCCTTGTGTGGCCCTAATTATATGAGTATAAAGGTGCCTTATGTCAGTATAGTTAGTTCCCGTTCCCATCCAGGAATAAGAATATACTGATATAATATAAGCATCTTAATATCGTTGTAACTGTGTCCATCCCAGAAGGGTTGTTCCATTTTAACTATACCAGCGTTATCAATGCAGTACCATTTCTGTGTGTAGACAGCCCTAGTTGAAGTCATGTTTTTTTGAAGACCTTCACTACCACTGAAGGAGATGGAGTCCTATTCATTCTATTCATATCCACTCTCCCTATCTGAAGAAAAGCCAGGGTGAATGTGTCCGTAGGACATTTGCTGTCCTCAGTTAATGGGCACAAATATCTTGATATAAACCAGTGCCTGAAGCCTTAACACTCTGTTCCTTTACATTTCAGAGAACTCCTGCTCTTTCTTGAAATCAATCGTTTTTAAGTGCAGAGGACTTTTCTTTGTGCTTTTCCTATCGATAAAAGCTGGACTTGAGTTGCTGTTTTAAAAATAAATAGCTAATAGCACTTTCAACAAAAGTGCCTTTTGAATTCATCCACAGCCATGTGAATTAACTTCAAAGGTGGGTATTGACAGTTTTCCCCACGCTATAAATCCTTTTAAACAATTTTGAAATGGCTTTTAAAAGTAAAATCTCAGGCTGTATTTGTTTTTGTTTGATTTTTTTACTTGGAAAAATAATACCTAGAAGTTAAAACAAACTTTGGTATTTTCTAACCTTTGCCATTTAGGACCAAGTGCACTCATATTGTTCAATAATATTTTAAGATAAAAGTCGGGGCAATATCACTCTTCTAATAACTCTGGGTTGTCAGAGCACAGCTCTCATCATGGTATGCTGTTCTGACTAAAGAAAGAGCCTCACACAGTTGCTAGTATAGGATGCAAGGTGGGTCAAATAGTGCAGACCAGAAACCCGGTGCCAGACTTTGGTGTGGGTTACCACAGGCATAGTTGGAGAAAGAGGGGAAGGGAAGCTAATAATTGAATGTTTTCCTTCCCATGAGCCTTCTTTTCTACTTCTCCATCCTAGAGGGAGAAGTACTTCTCCATCATAGAGCAACTCTTGCCTCCTGTCTTGCTCATTTGGCAATTGTTCACTTAGGGCTAGAATGTGGAGGTACCATAAGTCAGGCTAAGATTTTATCATGGTTATTTTGAGTAAAAGTCGTAGGCAATAAACAAAAATTCATGGAGCCTGTGACCTGTCCGTGACTTCACTAAAAATAACCTGGGGGGAAGAATGGAGTCCCATGGGGGTGAGGGGACTGACAGTCCGAGCCCCCCCGCCAGTAGCCAGAGCAGGGGATGCAGCCATGGGGGTCATGCAGCCCCCACTCCAGAGCTGGCCGCAGCTGTGGGACAGGAGTGCGAGGTCCTGGCTGCAGCTCCCGCCAAGCCCCAGCTGGGGAGGAGGGCACACAGCCCTGGGAAGCCGCGACGGGGGTCTTTAGCTCCTCCAGTTCAGCCACTCTCATCTCCAAAGCCCGTACATGGTCTCTGAGGGCCAGGAGCTCCTGGCACCGAATGCACACATACACCACCTACCCATCAGGCAGGTAATTATACATGTTGCATTGGATGCAATAAACAGGATAGCCCCCACTCTGTCGCTGGACTTCTGCCTGCATTCTCTTTTTACTCCTGCAGCTCACTCCTTTGTTGATGCTTTGTTATTATCAGGGGATATTTTTGGCTTTAAGTTTAAAGAATGTTAAGTGTATCTAGTCCTCTTTCACACTCTCCTTCTGAACTCCCTCACAAAACTCCCCAGTTAGCCACTCTTGTTCGCTGCTCTTTATCATGAAAGTGCAACTTACAAATGTAGATTTTTTTGTTACATAACTGCACTAAAAGAAAAAAAAATGTAAAACTTTAGAGCCCCTTTTAAAAAAAATTTGTTAATTAAATTTGTGTCTGAACTCCTTGGGGGAGAATTGTATATCTCCTGCTCTGTGGTTTTACCCACATTCTGCCACATATTTCGTGTTATGGTAGTCTCAGATGATGACCCAGCACATTTTGTTCAATTTAAGAAAACTTTCACTGCAGAATTGACAAAATGCAAAGGTACCAATGTGAGATCTCCAAAGACAGCCACAGCACTCAACCCAAGTTTAAGAATCTGAAATGCCTTTCAAAATCTGAGAGGGACGAGGTGCGGAACATATTGTCAAAAATCTTAAAAGAGCAACACTACAATGCAGAAACTACAGAACCCAAACCACCAAAAAAAATAAAACTTCTGCTGGTGGCATCTGACTCAGATGATGACAATGAACGTCCGTCAATCCGCACTGCTTTGGATCATTATCGAGCAGAACCTGTCACCAGCATGGAAGCATGTCCTCTGGAATGGTGGTCGAAGCATAAAAGGGTATATAATTGTTTAGCATATCTGGCATGTAAATAGCTTGCAAGTCCGGCTACAACAGTACCATGCGAACACCTGTTCTCACTTTAAGGTGACATTGTAAATAAGAAGTGGGCAGCATTATCTCCCATAAATGTAAACAAACTTGGTTTTTTTTAGCAATTGGCTGAACAGGAAGTAGGACTGAGTGGACTTATAGGCTCGAAAGTTTTACCTTGTTTTATTTTTTTAGTGCAGTTATGTAAAAAAAAAAACCTCTACATTTGTAAGTTGCACTTTCACAATAAAGAGATTGCACTACAGTACTTGTATGAGGTGAATTGAAAAATATTGTTTATCTTTTTTTACTGTGCAAATATTTGTAATATAATAATAATATAATAATATAAAGTGAGCACTGTATATTTTGTGTTCTATGTTGTAATTGAAATCAATATATTTGAAAATTTAGAAAACATCCAAAAATATTTCAATAAATGGTATTCCAATATTGTTTAACAGTGCGATTAATCGCGATTATGTTTTTAATCTTCCAATTAATGTTTTTAATCTTTCAAGATCCCTAATTTGTACTGTCCAGGAGAGAGGACATATGTTTCTGGGGGGAAATCTGGCACTGGGAGTATGTTGGGGTCACCCTGTGATAGTCTTTAAGGCTGGTAAAGGCCAAGGTCTGACTGGCTGACTGCAGCACACATAGAAATAGTTGGGAGTGACTTACATGCTGTGAGGCTGTTTCTGGGCAATCCAGGTTGGAGGCTACAGCAGCAAGACATTGTAAAAAGCACCCTAGGTTACAGGGCAGGGGTGACACAGCTACTCATTGGTATGGATTGTACCCTGGTATGTCACACACATCCACAATTTTTCAGGTCAGTAATATTTTATTGGCAAGACAAAAGCTATACAACTGTTGCCAACATGTTAGAGGCTGAACCCTCAGGTCTCTGTCAGGTACAATTGCTCACCATTGGTCTGCATGTATGTCTGAGGCTTTAGCCCTTGTGCCTATCCATGCACACACAGACAGTGGAGCTGGCCAGATAGAAAGGCTGGGGTGGGCTCTGTGGGAAAGAGACACTTCTCCTTTCAGTTGGGGGAGGAACAGAAAGTAGAGGAAAAGCCAGGTGAGATGTATCCTGCTATCACTGGCTCCTTCCTCCAGTTCATAGCAACTTCACCCCCAAAGAAGGCAGATGGTTTCTAATCACTCCTTCTCCCATTAGCTGCTGGGAATCTAGCCCCATGCCAGAGCTATAGGACAAGCAGACAGGTATTTTCCTTTAATTGTTACAGTGTCTCAGCACGGCTGCTTCTGCCTCTGGGGTTATCAGTAGAGCAACTCTCTCCCCTCCTTTCAATCAAGAAATAGAAAATGTCAAACTTAATCTAAAAGATAAATGGGAAAGGTTTTTGTTTTATTAAAATATAATCACATTGTGGTTGTATTTTTAAAGTACTTTCAAAATTTTAATGAGCCCCACAGTTTGAGACAAACATACTTCTTTTGAATACATTAATTTTAAAATGCTGGTTTAACAGTACATCAAGTTCAATTATTTTTGGCTGAGAAGGCACAGCTACAAACGGTCAGTAATCAGAACTACTGATTGGTTTCAAGGAAAATATCAGGAGTTCTCTGAAAAGCAGCAGAGCAGTATGCTAATGAAGATATCAGGCACTAGCCTTTCACAAGACCTCTGCATCTAAAATGTTAAGTGCATGGTCATGAATTTACTTAGGAATTTTGCCACTAGTAGAGGAAAACAATGTTCTCTGTAACAGAGGTGGTGGAGCCTTCCCAAAAGTGGGGGGACCAAGGGCCCCCCACTCCCTCTGTGGCCCTGCCCCTCCCCCTGGGGCCCCACCCACAGCCAAGCCCCTGGCCTGAATCCCCACCCTCCAGACCCGCTGCCCAAGGCAGATGGAGGGTCTGCAGCTCCCCACAGCTGCCCGGGCGGCTCTTACCATGGCCGGGCTGCGGCTCTGGGGCTCTGCCCCCAGGAGGGCAGGGTCACAGGCTGGGGGCTGCTCTCATGGCCCCCCACCTCAGGCAGGTGGAGGGTCTGTGGCTCCCCACATCTGCCTGGGCTCCCCGGCCAGGCTCCAGCTGCTGGCCCAGCCGGGGGGCAGGGCCTTGGGGAGGAGAGGATGGGGCAGGGCAGGGCCCATGGCAAAAAGTGAAGGGGCCAGGCCCATCCACTTTCAAAAAGTGGGAGGGCCAAGGCCCCCTGGCCCCTCCAGTTCTAGAACCCCTGCTCTGTAATATGACACTTTTAACTACAATTGAGGCCATTCTAAAGGTTTCATTGTGCAGATGCAAGTGGCTCATGACTGAAGCTGAATGTCCCATCAAAACACTGAAAGCTTTTACATACTGACCATCCCATGACTTCTAATGGTTTTATTTTTCAATGTTTTGGTGATATCTTCTGAGATTTCACTTTCTCCTTACTCCCTATTCTTCCCCGATCCTAAAGGTATCATTGTGATGCTTCCTCTTGTTGGCTTACATTAATTGATAGCACTATGACCATTGGCCATAGAGAGTCACTTAAGACCCTAACACTGCGTCAAGGCCTGATCCTGCTGCTTCTAGAGTATTCTAGAGGCTGCTGCTACTCTGAAAAGAAAATCTGTACCGAAATATACAGGACCAGGTGTTGCACTGACACTGTAGAGGTGATCCAACATTCTATCTCCCCTATTTTAATTATTTAAAATTAAAAGCAAAGATATTTTCCTTATGGTTTTATTTTTATTGGATATATGTATGTGAGGAGAAGAACTATGGCTTATTTTTATTTCTCGTTGTAATAATTCTGTTTCAACAGTTTTCCAAGTGCAAAATGAAAAGAAAATTGATCCACCCATGGCCAAAATTACTATTCCTCCTACAGATTAAGTACTGAATAATTTATTATGTATTTACTGCTACTGTCCCCAGTGGGCTAGCTTGCCTTTATTATAGTCAGTTCTTTGCATTATATTCAGCAGTAATGCAAGAAATCTATAGGCCTGTATCCTGTAAGACATTAGCTTCAGCACGTGAACATAAGGTTTGAGACCTATGAACTTTTCACAGATAAATGGCCCAGTAGAAAACCTCAAGTATTTGGGGAGCTGAAAATACAGTTTAAGGGGAAGTTCTGACTACAGGTTCATAAGTCAACCACAGAAGTGTCCGGGCTACAAACTGATGTACATAACAGATACATCAGATATATCTAAGACTAGCATGCTTGCTTGCCTATATATCTTTTCTTATAAGTTTCTTATTTTCTTATGGGTTTGATTATTTGTTTTATTATAATAGGTTTATAGGTTTATATTAGAGTATATTTTGGCTGTAACACAAGAGACATGTAGGTCACATACATCCTGTATGTTGAGCTAAGGCAAAGTTAGCATACATATGTTTGGGACCTTTCACCTAGATAGATGGTGATGAGCTAAAGCATAAGGTCCATATATGGCTGTGACCTTTAACATAGAGGATTTGTTAAAGCAGGTTGGCATAGCGGGGTTCCTAAGTTCATACCCTTTTACACTAACAGGTACACCACAACTTGGAACTTGGAAAGAACCGAAATAACCAGTTAGGGCAGAAATAACAAATGTGATACTTAATGACAAAAGGGCCATGGTAACGAATGGACGTATATGATAATCAGTTGAGATCATTGATATACTAACCTATAGGAAAAAGACACTCCAACATTAGTAAGGTGAAGAAATAAAAATAAGGAAAAGAGGAAAAAATCCCCTACTAAATATGTATCGAACATAGTGGCGTCAGCGTAACATATTATAAAAGTGGCATCGCAGACTAGGGGCGATGGGAGATAAAAATGTAGTCCTTGGGCAGTGCCAGAAGGATGGCCACTGGTGATGATGGGGAAGGTGGTGGTGATGAGGAAGATGATACCTAACATTTTAGGTTGTTCTACAGGAGATGGGATGAGTATATGGATGTGCAGATGTACATTCTGTAGTATCTCTATCTTACTAAATTGTGGTGTTTGTGACTGTGCTAAATGTATTATTAAACGGTATTTGTAAATATAAAAGAGTTCCTATAGTGTGAGTGTTGCAACTGTGCATATCAGGATTCCCAACTATATAATAATTTGAATAATACTGGGCCTGATCTTGGGGCAAGAATCTGTCAATCCTCAAAGTAATAACTGGGAATTCTTAAGTATTCGATATAATGAATACATAATCTAAAGATCAGGCAACACATGGTGTAAACTGAGGACCAATTTGATAGTAAGCACCTCACTGGAAACCCCTGGAATCTCACTCAACGCCTGAATCACTAAAGCCAGCACTGAGCTCATATTGCTGTCCATCAATGAACTTGCAAACTCCTCTATAAAGAGACTCTGTATTAAACCATACCCAATAAGCAACTGAATAGATCACTGTGCCAAGGCAGAATGAAGTGAACAGAAACTTGACCAACCATTGTTACACGTGTGACTTTTCCATTTGATGAATAATAGGCCTTCTCTGCTAATATCACTCCCTTAGAAGCTCTTGCACAGGGTACACTATTACACTCATATTGTCATAGAATGTTTGAACTTAAAACAATGCAGCTGTAAACAGAATTCTACCACAACATGTTTAATTGTGTTGCAAGAGGGCAACAAGCCATGCTGTGTATTTGCGGTGGAGCAGACCATGATAATTATTGTTGTATGTATTACACATCAGTTACAGAATTCTCTTTCTTATTTTATTGCTACATTACAATATATAGAGGTAGATTTTCATCTTGATGTAGTTGTGTAACCTAATGTTAATTTCAACTAGAATGGTGAGGAGACCACTGCATATCTGGTACTATATATATATTGTGTGTTGTGATCAGTATTCTATTTATCTGCTAGAACTAATGGACACAAGTCATGACAGTAGCTTATCACAGGGACTTATATATGTTTTCTACATTTTGACCAAGTTTTTAAAAAATTACTAATGTTTTTGGGAGCCCATCAGAAAGGGGCCTTTTGAAAATCAAACCTCTTTCAGTTGTTCCAAATTAGGCACCTAAAAATAGTGGCATCTAAAATCACTAGTCCTTTTTGAAATTTTGGCCTTTGAGCTTTGTAGTGTAATTTTACTGCATTTTCTGTAGATGTTTCTCAATTGCTACTGTAGACTGTAATGGTACAGCTTTATCTGAGTATTACCTTGTGCTCCCCAGCTGTTGTCTCTTGTTTTATACTTAGATTGTAAGCTCTTTGGGACAGGGACTGTCTCTGTTATGTGTTTGAACAGCGTCTAGCACAGTGTCCTGATTTGTGATTAAGGCTCCTAGATGCTACTACAGTATAAATAATAAAACAATAATTAATATGTACGTTACAGAGAAGGTGCAGTAGTCTTCATCCATTTTAGCGCCAAAGAACTCTACTTTTGTTGGGTCCCAGCACCACAAAAGTTACCTTTCTAAAGTGATAGAAATCCCCCATGTTGGCAAATGAGGAGGCTCCCTCCATAATAATGAACAGCAAGCTAATTATCATGAGGTTATGGAGTTTAAGTTGTGGGCGAGGTTAGCAGTATAGCATCTATGCACCGCATTGTAATTTAACCAGATGACCTTGAACCACTTTTGATGCATCTAATCCTTATATTTATTTTTATAGAGATCGTTTTAATAGTTAACACTACAAATTTAATTGTACACACACGTTATGTTGCTTAGAATAAAAAAAATTTGACATGATTCTGTTAGCCTATAGTTCCATCGATAAAATGCATTAAATTTAAAGGACAAAGCAGACATACTATATTTTGGCTACATTGGTCTTTTTCAAAGTGATACTTGCCGTAATACTGGAGAGATGCCTTTGTGGCCTTAGCACTGAATTTAGAGAACTATAGTTAGACTCCCTAGAATACTTGTTCAAATATGAGCAGCAGTCACTCACACTTTCCTTCCTAATTGCTGTGCAGTTAACTGTATGTGGCCTTTCCAATGAGACCTTTAAAACTGTGAGTGTCTGTACTGAACAGACCTTAAAGGGCACTTTTACTCTGAAATGTAACTGGAAAATTAGATACAGGGCTTCCTGCTATATTTTGTTTTACTGATTCCATATCCAATTTGCTCAGTTTTTAAGTAACAACATGGGGTTTTTCTAATTGACAGCTCTACAAACTCAGCCTGGGATCTAATAGTTAAGTTCTCTTATTTCATACATACAGCTCTTACATCAACCATCGGTATTAAGGATTCTGCAGGGACACCTATTCTCATAACTATAAAGGGAAGGGTAACAGCCCTCCTGTGTACAATACTATAAAATCCCTCCTGGCCAGAGACTCCAAAATCCTTTTACCTGTAAAGGGTTAAGAAGCTCAGGTAACCTAGCTGACACCCGACCCAAAGGACCAATAAGGGGACAAGATACTTTCAAATCTTGGTGGGGGGAAGGCTTTTGTTTGTGCTCTTTGTTTTGGGGGTTGTTCGCTCTTGGGACTAAGAAGGACCAGACATCAATACATGCTCTCCAAATCTTCTGAACAAGTCTCTCATATTTCAAACTTGTAAGTAACAGCTAGGCAAGGCATGTTAGGATTATCTTTGTTTTCTCAGCTTGTAAATGTACCTTTTGCTAGAGTGTTTATCTCTGTTTGCTGTAACTTTGAACTTAAGGCTAGAGGGGGTTCCTCTGGGCTCTTTGAATCTGATTACCCTGTAAAGTTATTTTCCATCCTGATTTTACAGAGATGATTTTTACCTTTCTTTCTTTAATTAAAAGCCTTCTTTTTAAGAACCTTATTGATTTTTCCTTGTTTTAAGATCCAAGGGGGTTGGATCTGGACTCACCAGAATTGGTGTGGGGAAAGGAGGGGGAATGGTTAATTTCTCCTTGTTTTAAGATCCAAGGGTTTGGATCAGTGTTCACCAGGAAATTGGTGGAGAAGTCTCTCAAGGCTATCCAGGGAAGGGAGTTAGCACTTGGGAGTGGTGGCAGCAAAACCAGATCTAAGCTGGTAGTTAAGCTTAGAGCTTCTCATGTAGGTCCCCACATCTATACCCTAAAGTTCAGAGTGGGGAAGGAACCTTGACACCTATGCAACCCCATTTGCAACCCTATGCAGGTGTAACTGAAGGTTACATTGGCCTGCAGAATCTTTATGACAGCTGATGATGTGTGGGGAAGAAATTACTCAGTGTGCCTTTTAGAGTTCAGAGTGAGCTTTCAGGGTTAGTTGTTAGAAAAAACCTGTCATTTTACAAACAGAGCAAATTTATGAGCACCAACGAACAGCAGTAAGCATGGAACCCCACAATGTCATTTTTTCAGAGGAAAAAAAATAAAAGATCTGGTAGCACTGTTTTGGTAAACAGCACTTTTCTCTGCAGTCCCTGACCTACATTTCCCCTCTCCACATCACTGAGCAGCTGCCTGTCACCCTTCATCCCAGAGGTGACTTCAGTTCATTGAAAGGTAAAGTCATTCCAGCATTTGTGATGTAAGAAGTCATGTTATCTCTATAGCTCAAGGAGGTATTGTTCCTCCACAACCAAGGCTTTGGACTCATTGAATAAAACATTTTATTCTGATAGCATCCACCTGCCAACACATCAGCCTGTGTGCACCACTGCTGTGACTAAAATTGTATAACTTGACATTTGTGGGCTGCCTTTTGCCTTCCCTGAGGGCTCCTTCAGTGACAGCACAAACCAGTTCGTTTTGGAATTGTGTGGGTGGTTGTACTGCTTATTCGGTTCGTTTCTGATTGAATTCTAAAAGCTGTGATATGAGCTGCAGTGCCACTCCTGGCCACACAAAAATAATAACTGCTGCAATCTAATGGAGGCATGGGGCCTTTCCTGCAGACTAATGATTGGAGGGGAGGGGAGTTAATGGCCCAAAATGCAGTAAAGAGTCATTAAACTCAGTCTGTCTGATTAATTCTTAGGAAATGCCTGACATCATGCTCCATACTGATAAAACTGTGCAAAATATCTGATAAGAGTTTGAAAATGCATTTTTTTTTTTTGAGTCCATGAAACTTCCAGACATATAGGGTGTTTTCAATGAATTTTTTCATGTCAGTGAAGGTTTCACTGTTCAGCTGCCTGTGAACACTCAGGGACAGATTTTCATGCAACATTTTCAGTTACAAATTGGGATTGATTATATAGTAGGATTCGAATCATAGACGCCGACTCTGTGGGTGTTCCGGGGTTCAAGCACCCACCAGCCACAGCTGTTTGGTGGGGCTGTTTGGCAGGTGGCACTCGGGGGAGGGCGGAGAGCAGCGAGGGGCGGATGGGCAGAGGGACTCACTCAGAGGAGGAGATGGGATGGGAAGAGGCAGAGTGAGGGCGGGGCCTCAGGGGAAGCAGCAGAGTGTGGGTGGAGCCTCGGGGCAGAGAAGGGGTTGAGCACCAAAGAAATAAAAGTCAACACCTGTGATTAGAATGGCTGAAGTCAAATGATATTCCACACTGAATTTTCCCCCTTGTACCAAGGGACCTTCAATCAAGTAGCCTCACTGGAGATCTCAGTTTGCTTGGACCTGCCTTTCATTTAGGGATATTGTCCCATAGTTTACAGGATTCACACGATTATCCCGTGGCAGGACAAAAACAAGGGAGCAAGTATTAGAGTTGGTTTGGCTTTTGAACAATGGAGAGAATGTCACCATGTCTATTCAAGGGACACCATCATAGGGCCTAACCACATCAGCCACACCATCAGGGGCTCATTCACCTGCAATCTACCAATGTGATATATGCCATCATGTGCCAGCAATGCCCCTCTGCCATGTACATTGGCCAAACCAGACAGTCTCTATGCAAAAGAATAAATGGACACAAATCAGATATCAAGAACTGTAACATTCAAAAACCAGTAGGAGAACACTTCTCTCTCCCTGGACACTCAATAACAGACTTAAAAGTGGCAATTCGTCAACAAAAAAACTTCAAAAACAGACTCCCAACGAGAAACTGCAGAACTGGAATGAATTTGCAAACTGGACACCATCAAATTAGGCCTGAATAAAGACTGGGAGTGGATGGGTCACTACAAAATGTAATTTTCCCTCCCTTGGTATTCACCCCTTCTTATCAGCTGTTGAGAATAAGCCACTTTCACCTTAATTGAATCGGCCTCGTTAGCACTGACCCCCCACTTGGTAAAGCAACTCCCATCTTTTCATGTGCTCTAATATATATTCTGCTTACTGTATTTTTCACTCCATGCATCTAATGAAGTGGGTTTTAGCCCACGAAAGCTTATGCCCAAATAAATTTGTTAGTCTCTAAGGTGCCACAAGGACTCCTCATTGTTTTTACCCTAACAAAAGACTCATTCACGCCATTGTATCAGCACTGTATATGAATACAAATTAGTTCACTGAAGCACAAAGGTGCAAGACAAGTAAATGATTGCCTGTCAGACAACTACTGACATTTGGTACAATCAGAGTGGGTGTATTAGTCAATCAGTAAGAGGAGTTAATTATCTTATAATATCTACAAAAAGACAACTACAGAATGAAACTGAACAAAATATCCTTTCATTTCTGTGATGCAGTGGTGCCCAAGTACCATAGAACAGTGAAGCTGCACTTTACAAATCAGCTTCTGATCAAGTTAGCAAGACACCCAGGTGTCTGGGGAACCCTGTATAGGAAAATATTCAACACACTCTTGCTGACTCAGTTTGCACTTCCCCAGTAATATCAATAGCCAACAAAACTAATCAGTCTCCGTAATTGTATCTGTTGGTGGTCTGCCTGATTAAAGTGACTGATTTCTGCCTTGTGTCATTAAATGAATTGTATGTACAATTGTCCAGAAATGTATTGCCTGCCATGTCTTATTAGTATTCCTTAATGACAGCAGTGTTGACTGGTCTACGGTTTACTTTCAAAGAATATTCACTACCTTTAGAAAAATTGACTATAAATAAGTGGCTCTTCAGTCTATAGAGCGTCTTGGAAACCTGATATTTTACAGATGCATGAGCTTTATTTTGGTAGTTCATGACAATAGCTCACCTTGATTCATAGCCCGCCAATAAGGAATCCATCATTCATTAACTCACATATGTATGTTTCCATTCGGATTCCCATGGGGATTTCTTTTATGTCTAGTCACTGTTTATAAATGCTCATACTAGTCTGATACAGTGTAGTTGTAGCCGTGTCAGTCCCAGAATATTAGAGACAAGGTGGGTGAGGTAATATCTTTTATTGGACCAACTTCTGTCGCTGAGAGAGACAAGCTTTCAAAGAGCTCTTCTTCAGGTCTGGGAAACATACTCAGTGTGGCACAGCTAAATACAAAGTGGAGGATAAGTAGTTAATCAATATTTCCAGGGACCCTTCAAAGTGAAGTATCCTGTTAACACCCCTCAACAAACCATGGGAAAAGCCATGGGTACGTGGATGGCTCCCCAATATGCCAACCTCCTCATGGGCCAGTCACTTGCCAGCTACATTCAAATATCACTATGCCAGAGACTATAAACCACTAAAGAGGTGGTTTATTCAGATTAATTGGGGTTACTCATTTGCCAGTTGCATGCAGGCTGAGAGACATCAAAATAGCCTTCTCCAACCCATCTGAATCCCCCGCTTTATCGAAAACTAAACATTATGTAGGAACATGGAAATTTTGGTGAAATTTTCATTTCTGAAAAAAATTGAAACAAAGCATTGGAAAATGTTGGAATGTCCTGGTTTGAAGTTGTTGGAACTGAAAATTTTGATTTTTTGTTTACAAATGACTTTTTTGAAATTAAATGTATTGCATTTTATAGTTTTAAAAATGTAAAACATCAAAAAAGTAATGAAATATTCAGATTGACCCAGAACAAAGTTTTGGGGAATGTTTTGCTTAGTCCAAAAAAATCTAAAATGTTTACTTTTCAGTAAAAAAAACTCAGTCCCAACTCAGGACAAAACAGAACTTCAAAATCTCAATTTTTTTCAGAAATAAATTGTATATATTTGTACACAATCCCCTCCAAGCGTAGATCAAGAAGAAGACTGGGCCCTACAAAATTATTTTGAACTCCTTTAAAGTCTCTTCCCCCACTGCTACAGCCTTAAAACTATGTTCTTTAATTTGAACTTAAGGCTTCCAGTCTCTAGAAAATGTTTTTACTGATTTGTTGTACTCAGAAATTATTTTCATAAAGAGTTTTATCGTACTAAAAAAGTGTACTCTAATCCTACTTATTTAGCCCAGAATAAATGAAGTGCAGTGAAAGAGAATCATAGCCACAAGGGGGCTGTCTTTAGTTGTTGTCTTAGTTTAAGTTGCTGTCTTTCAGAGCATAGGAAGAAAGTGTGTTCAAACCGCACATAGAATTAAAATACCCCCAGCCGGAGGGACTGAAAGTGTATGTAATCAGAGAACAGAGAGTCACAACATTTTGATTTTTTTGGCGGCTCTGTCACTGACTTGTTCAGTAAAGCTGGACAATTCAGAGCACTTCTACGCATCTTAGGTTACTCATCTATAAAATGTATATAAAATATTTGCATCAGAGGAGTGCTGTGAAAATTAAAGATGGTCAGGAGCTCTTTAAAATACTAGGATTAAAAGTGTTATTTAAATAACAGGAATTCTGATTTACAGAACTCCTGGTACTGATCTAGAGCCAAAACCTGGACTTCTTGCTCACAACTGTTCAGCCACAATAAAATTTTGTAGTGAAGACGAGTCCTAAAATTGAGTCACTCAGGTGCTAAATATCTGTGTTAAGGATACTGATATTTGCTGAGTCATGTTGATAGATGGGTTCATTTAGGTCTAAAGAAAATAAAAAGAGAGTGACTGTGTCTCTTTGGCTGGAGGAACTTGAGATGGGATCTATAAAGGGATTTAGACACCTATTAGTTGTCTAGAATATTACAGGAACAACACAAAGCCACGTTAGGCACCTAAGCTCCCTATACAATGAATGGTGAGAGACAGGGAGGGTCTAAGAATGCAATTCACAGCAGCCAATATGCTAGGCAAGGAGCCGCCTAAGCTAGCCACTGGAAGATGCTGAGGAGAGTGGTGTGTGCACCGTGGATAAATAATGAAAGAATGGTTGGAGGGACTGGGACCTTCCACCTCCCAGTTGGGTGCCCTAACCACTGGACTACACAGTCATTCTCTCTCTGGACCAATGACTGTTCCCCTGTGTATAATAATTTAAATAGTCACTGGGCCATAGTGCACTGGCTTCAACAGGAGAGACTTATCCACCATCCCCTAACACCCTCTTTTTGCCAACTTGCCATCCTTCTACCCTGGGAGTTTTGAGTAATAGTCCATTTGGTGTAGTAGCATGTGAATTCTGGCCAGGAGGGCTAATGCACCTACTTATTTTCTCCTGCTGTGCTAAGTAGTTTATAATGTGAGTCTATAAAATGAGCCATTATTTTTAAAGTACCCTTTAAAAATGCTTAAAGAACACCACTGCTATTTAGAATGGTGTTTCTCTATTCTAAAGAGCAGAGACTGTTTAATTACAATAAAATGTCAGTTAATCTTTGTCAGGCACTGATCCTGTAAGCTGCTCTATTTGGGTAGAATCCTGTGGCCATTCACAGCCCTAGAGAAGGCAAAGGTCCATGCATGCAGAGCTACTTGCAGGATCGGTGCATTCAAATGTAAGCTCTTTGGGATGGGAACTGTACCTTCCCATATTTTTACAGTATCTAGCATACAGAAGTGTTACCTGGCTATAAATGACAAACCACAGAACACCCAGTTACAACTAAAGTGAACCAAATTCAGTCTAGTCACTTAAGGGAAAGTCTCCATAACCCATTACCAGCTCTCTGAGCTGACCAGTGTCAACAATACCATTGATTTTTTTCCTGTTATTTTAACACTGTGCTATTTGATGCAGAAAATATTAAATCTATCCTTGCTGTATAGCTCATAACTGTTACATTGTCAACTCAGGTTATCAGCTAATGACTCCAGCCCTTTGCTTCTCATTCACTGTTGACTAGGAGCTGTTAACAAGGAAGTCAACACAGTTTCCAGCACTGAAATTACCGTTGAGCTATTTATTTATGGCTCGATTTATAAAATGCAGGCAACAAATCTAACATCCAAGCTCAACAATGACAATCCTCAAAAACAGTGGACTGAGAAGTAATCCATTGTTCACCCTAGAAATGAAAGGCTTCCCTAAGGATAGAAGCGAACAAAGTAGCTTCCTGTAACAGTTTTTCTGAAAATGTGATGTCCCTTATTGCCACGAGATAGCAGAGCAAGAGCAGGAGCAGAGCAAGTTTGCTTGGACTCAGATTTAGTTGTAATGGTGATTGATTTTTGAATGTTGCGATTTTGTAATAATTTGATGTTATTCATAAAGTACATTTTATATAGCCGCTAACAAAAAGGGCTTTGAGTTTATTACTTTATGCAGCCATTTAAAAAGTTTTAGTACTTTATGCACAAGTTAGAGCAACTTTTGTTCAGTTTGACAGTGAAAGAAATAGTATGAACTGAGAAGGGAACTGGAGATGAGTTGTCCAACAGCCAGTTAGAATCACCAGTTAAGTAGTCTTTATTTGAAGACGGTGGTGTGAAGAAGTCAGGATTCCAAGCCAAGAACTAATGCAGGATTGAGGAAGGATTGGATTCTGGGGAACTCATTCACTAGTGCTCTACACCTTGTGTAAATCATTCACATCAATATAAAGTGAGTGTAAAATACTACCATTTTGATTTGATTATTTTCTCATCCACTTTCACCATGCAATAATTATGAGCGAATAATTGATTTTTCAGATGAAGGGCTGAATTGAAAAATAATAATAAAAAGATTCCTTTAGAATGAAACTGATGTTTTTCTTCCTGAAATGAAAGTATGGAAGCAAAAGTTTAGGATTAACCCCCCCAAAAACCAAAAGAACTATAAGTGAAACATTTTTTTTTTCCAGTTTTGTTTTCAGGCATTTCAATTTTTTATTTTATACTAAATATAGCTATATTTCAAAACAAATTCAAAACATTTAATATAGAGTTGTCAAAATTGGTTTGACTTATTTTTTTATATATGTAAGATTTACTTTCTTTGGCCCAAACTACTGCCCAAATTTGACCCAAATTTTGGAACAGTTTCAGTACTCTGAAAAATGCATTTTTCAATGAATTTACAATTTGTTAAAAAAAATCCCAGTTTAACCATTGTAAGTAAACAACTACACAAAATGCAAAACAGCAGGGAATCATGCCCTACGACTGCAAGATTCAGAAACGTGGAAGAGTCTAGACAAGGACTTGAGACTTCAAAGTGAACTGAAGACATTTTTATGAAATTAGTAGTGAGAACAATATGGGCTATCTCGGGTCTCAGTTTAGTTTCAGGGAATTAAAAGTTTATCCCCTTTCCTAAGGCTCAAATTGTTAGAACTGAGAGTCAACCAGGACAGAAGGTATTTGAAAAAACCTCATGTATTCAGAAGCAAAATACACCTTTATTTGAAACTAAACTTCAACTAATTATTGAAAGAGAGCTTAAAGTAAAAAAAATTATGAAGTTTAAGATACCACATAACTTTTGGATGTCAGCTTCTATTAAGAAGATACTTGTGTACTACCAGAAAATCCTAAACCTACAATAAATCAGTTATATTCTTCCCAGTATTTTCATTTTACCTCTAAATAGCAAAGATGTGCCAAATAGGATAATTTGTGACAGTGATCTTAACAGATAAAGATTTTAGGCTGTTTTTCCCCCAGCAGTATTACTTTGGCATTAAGTAGCTTACAAAGATGATTATCAACCACTTGATTACTTTGCAGCTGTTTTAGATTTATTTCTATCCTAGCACTGATGTTCCTCAAAGTAACTGTTTAAAGGCTTTGTAATTGCTAAACTATATTTGTAGCAAACATATGCTAATTACTCTTTTAATTAATGTGTACTTCAGAATGTTTGGTTATATGGAATGAGATTCTGAAAAATACCTCATTTCAATCAAAGGACTGATGTATCCTTTATGTAAATTAACTATTCCAATACTGTAAAAGGGTTACTTCAAATCCTGTACCATTTTTATAAAAAGTATTTTATACCAGAAAAATTCAATACAGCAATCTTCCAATTAAGCACTTGCTTATATTTAAGACTGAGTAGTCCAATAACTTCAGATGCTTGAAAGGTAAGCACATGCTTAAGTGCTTTGTGGGATCAAAGCCAAAAGGCTCAGCACCTTGAAAAACCAAGCTCATAAGCCATTGTTTTACTGACTAGGCTATTAACTATGGGCAATAAGGTTGAGTTGCAGTTTTTGCAGAAACTGTAACTTTCAATTTTAGGATGCAACTTTCTAGCATAAATTATCATTTTTCTGCACAAAATGTTTAGAGAAGACAGGCATCCATATCACAAAACTCACTACCACAATTGGCACCTATTTCGGTAGCCTCAGTAGAGGACAGGAAGACAAAAATACTCACAAGAGGTGATCTCTGCATTTTTAAAGTTGAGTTATATTAGGGTGGTGACAAATTAGCATAAATTGCCAAGGATAGTGATGTACCTGTTTTGTGAATACAAGTCTCCATCACACTGTTAATATATCTTTCACCAGCACTGAACCTACTTCAATAAAAAAGGTGCTGGTACATCACTGTACAGATCAGGTCTCCACCCAGCAGCATCTTAAGAGGTTATTTTCAAAGGGATGAAATTTTTCCTGATGCACAGGACTAAAGCCACCAGTATAGCAGAACCACTGTTCAGCAGCACAGAAACACCGCACAACAGCTGAACACTGCAGAACTGGGCTCTGAAGAAGTAGGCCATCAAAAGAAAGTTGGGATAGGCTAGGGAAGGCATGGCCACTGGATCAGCCATTACACATACCCAGTGGCCATAAGTCAACACAGGCTGGTACACAGGTGTTATGGCAACCATTCCCTCTCCACAAACCACAACACTCATGCCATCAGAGTGTGCAGGCTGAATTACATGTCCTGGGGTGTATCCAATATATAATGTCTATATCTGTAGAGCCCTGCAAATCCACAGATGCAGCTATCTGTGGACCATTTATGCAGATCAGATGCAGATATAAATTTTGTATCAAGAGCCCTGAAAACTGCAGATATCTGCTTTATATCCCCGGACTATTTTTGCAGATCTTGGATTGGACGCGGATACAAATTTTGTATCCGCACAGGGCTCTATATCTCTAAGCTATAATTCTAGTAACGTGCCAGACACATTTAGCCTCACAGTAGCTTAGGAGCATTTGTACAGGTTGAATTCATTAATATTAACCCCTCAAACTAATTCAAGATGCCTACGAAGGGGGACTGCACCAATTTTAAGGAAACAGATTTAGTTGAATCAGTGCAATTTGTGTGTGTAGACTGGGCCTGTAGTACTAAAAAGAAGTATGCGAGGGCAACAAAAATGCACCTGAACATTCTCTTAGCTGGTTTGTGTATAAAACCCTTGAGGCCTTTATATTTGCATATTTCAAAAATAGCCAAATGGATGTCTTCTGATCTTGCCCTAGAAGTTCATCTTTGAGCTAAGAATAGAGTTGTTAAGTTTTTCAGATAGTTAGAAACCTGAAAAATAAATTATGAGAGAACACTTAATCAGTGTCATAGCTGCTATGCAAATATTTTATGGCAGCAGTTTACCATAAAACCCAATTTAATAGGAGCAGCATTAATCTTAAATACCAGATTCTTTCCATTCAGTAACAAAAGGATCAAATTCTGAAGCCCTTAGAGGGCAAAACTGCTGTCTGAGCCAGTGAGTGTCTTGATTGATTAAAGGGACACAATTTGGCTCAGAGATTGTGCAGTACACTCTCATAAAGCTTGGGGCAGATATTTGGACAGTTAAAGCATGTAATCACATATCTAATTAGCAAATGTGGTAATTACAAATTCACACCCAAATCATGTGCATTTGTGTGCAGTTATCTAATTTGCAAAAACTAGCCCCTCTTAAACAGTATTTAAAACTCGCAATGATTCTTTAGTACAATAATCATTCAGCATTGAAACTGCAAAACAGTTCAGCAGTGAGACTGCCAGCTAAACCTGATTTAATTAGCAACTAATTGTTGTCAATGCTGTTACACTTCCATAGGCAGTGTGCAATACACCCTTAACTTGACATTTTTTCCTCACAAGTTTCAATTTAACTACTTAGGTCTGCCAATATGGATTTACCTAATAAGTTACCATGAACGATTAGTTTAGGTAACAGTTTGTTCTTTAGATATTTTTGCCTCTAGAAAAGTAAAAATAGAGGTAATTCATGAGAAGTGAATTGAAGTTTCTCATCCACAGAACAATAGAGTTACAAAGATAAAAGGTACAGAGTATATTCCCCCGCACCAAAAAAGAAATCTGAAATATTTCAAATTCTAAATTTGCAGAGGATTCCCAGATTCTCCCTCCAGCCCCCCAAAATGTAACTCACCGGTATATTTAGGGTAGAAAGGTAAGGGATGGAAAACTGAAAAATACCAGGGAAGCCAGGGAGTTTCAGAAAGTAGTCCAATCTGCAGATATGGTAGTTGTGTTCTTCCAAGTGACTGAAAAGTAGAGATTATTTAATCCTTCCACCGGCCTTAAAGTGGCTCCTGCTCGAAGATTTACCATTAGACTTCCAGTAAGATGCACGACATGACACTGCTTATTACATACTTTGTTTGAAATGACACTTTCTTCCCCGCTCAGCTTATCTACTGGTTTTGTGCCATTCTAGACACTTTACATTCCCGGGGATAGAAAGTCTATTTCTTCTTGTGTTTTAGGTCCAGGGCCACTAGGACAGTGACTCAGTAAGTTTCTCTCTAGCTTTGTTACCTGTTTCGCTACTAGTGTGGACAATTCCACACTCCATAATTACAGAAAGTATGGTAGATATCTGGACACACATAATGGGCAGTGGGTACAGTTTGCAAAGGGAGGTTGTGCATTACTCTAGAATTGTCAGCTTCTGGCATGTTCTAAACATGAACAAATCAACAGCTGGAAAGGTTTTTATTTTCCCATCCAGGGAGCTAGCTTGACACTTGAACTAACGGGGTATCTGATAGCAGTAGTAGGCTCTTATTCACTATGTGAACCAGTACTAGAGTGATATAGGACTCTTTCCCAGTGGGCTTCAGTAGAGCTGGGTGAAACTCAATTTGTTTTGTGGGAAATTGACATTTCAAAATTTGGTTTCATTCCAATCACAACAAACAAATTCCAATTAGAAATTTCCTGAGAAATGGAAGGTCTGAAAATTTAATTTAAAAAGTTCAAATTTAGAAAATTTTGAATTTGTTTTAGAACAAAACTTTGTGAAATCACTGTCAAAATGTCACGCTATTTCATAATAACACAAATAAAAGACACTGATTTATAAAATAAGATGTTTCAATCAGTATAAGTAGAAGCTGCTCGATTTTTTTTTTAATTTCTAAAATTTCATTCCAAAATAAAATTAAAGCTAAAAACTAAAAAAAAAAAAATTCATTCTGAAAGTTTGGGACTTTTCATCAGAATTGATACAATTTCATGAAAAATTTCATTTTTGTCAAAACATTTTTTTCCGATAACGTTTTAATGAATTTTTCTCACCATCTCTAGGTTTCATAGATCTCTGGTATCAGAGGAATAGCAAGACTCCAAGATCTTGGGTTCCATTCTAGGCTCTGGAAAGAAGTGTTCTCTAGTAAGCACAGACTTCTGCAATTACCCCCTGCAAGCCTGACCTCCTCTCCTCTTGAATCTGTCCCAGGTCTGTCTCTACTCCATTACTGACTCATTGTCCTGATCTCCACTCCTCAGGCTTCTGATCCCAGTCTACTTGCCCAGCCTGGTCCAGTTCACTCACTTCCCAACCTTTCTCTCTCCTTCCTCCTGCCCAAGTTCTCCATCCCACTGGCTCCCAAACATTCTGTGATCTCCCCTACCCTACTCCTTGTCCCAATTTCTTTGTCTAGCAACTCCCAGTTCTCCCCCGGCACCTCTTTTCAGATTTTTTCATCCCCAGCGATAATTCTGCATTATTTTAAATTCAATAACTTAAACTGCACAAGTAAGGGGATTTTCATAATGATGTTTAAGTACAGAGCATTTTCAAATACAACTTGATATAAGCAGTGATTTTTTTTTAGCTGATCTAGATTTGGCGTTTCTGTGCAGTTCCATAAAACACTTAAGAGTTCTCACATTTAGAAATTCCTTAGCTACAACATAGGCTATGTCTACACTACCACGGTAAATCGACCTATGCTACGCGACTCCAGCTACGTGAATAATGTAGCTGAAGTCAACATACCGTAGGTCGAGTTACCTCCCAGATAATAGCAGGGTTTGAACCCTAAACCTTCAACACTGGAGTACACACTTGTACCAACTGAACTATAAGACTTCATTAGCTGGCAGCTCAAAAGGGTTTTATCCCAAGGTGGGGGAAAGTGGTCATTAGTACCATATGCCATTGGGGGGAGGTGGGGGTAAGCTCCCCATACCCACTACTGTAGTTGCTCAGTCAAATCCCAGGTATTCTCAGTGAAGCATAGGCCCAGCTCTTTAGAAAGCTACTGTTAGTTATTTTGATATGCTGCCAAAATTTTCCTGAGCAGCACATGTGAGAGAAGAGAAACAATTATTTTCAATAGTTTATCAATTCAGCCAAACCTGAATAACATTTAACAGAATGAGTGGAAAGCATGTCTTTAGTCCCTGCCAAGTTCCAAAGAACTGCCACAAATAAGAAACGTGTTAAAGCTTCTAAGAAAAAAAGTCACAGGCGTCTTTTATAATGGAAAGTGTTAGGCAATCTAAATTTAGGGGTTACTACCTGTTTGCAGATAATCTGCAGAACATTAAAACTGACAGAAATTCAGTTATTGAAGGCATTTCTAACAATACTTTCAGCACATTCAGTTGTACAGAACATAAATCCATTTAATCTTGAAGTTATCACGTAATGACACTACATATCAGTAATCACAAAAAACAAGAACAGTTTGGGACCTTTCTACATAAACTACAACTTCAATACAATTTAATACTGTTGAAGTGCTGCACTGTGATCAATCTGAGCTTTGCTGTACAGTGCTCTTAGGCCCTGATCCTACATCACTGCAGTCACTGGAAGTCCTTCCATTGACTTCAATGGGTACAGGCCCAGGCCCTTGGTCACCTGAACAAACTTTACTAACAAACTTCTTATTGGAAACAAGAGCGTTGTGGAGTTCAAATGGCATTTCTGAGAGCATGCAGATTACTGAAAAATGTTTAAAAAGCCAGCTTCAGACAATCTTCTATATACACAAAAGTCCATCTGTCGCAGACAGGCAACTGTAACTCAGATTCATGAGCTTGCCCTAGTTTTTGGTAGTGTCCCGCACACTTCTAATAATTAAAAAATAAACATAAAAAAATAGTCGCCACAATGGTTTTACATCACTCCAACTTGTACCAGGATGCAATCTCCTCTTGCTACTTCCAGTATTGTTCTTTTCACTGTTGCTTTTCAAATGCAAAAACCAAGTAAATACCTATGAAAGAAGAGAATATTTAAAATTTGCATTACTTCCTGCTCTCCAAAGGTTTCAAACATAAAGACAGACATTTTCCTCTCTCCTAAGCTGTTGCAGAACAAATTCTATTTATTAAAATAAACTGCAACAATGGCTACGCCATCAGTTACCATTTCTTATTACAGCAAATTTTTAAAAGCAACTTCTAGTATTGCACCTGCAACTTTTGTATGCAAAAACCCACATCTCCGTTCAAACATGTTTTTGAATTTAAGAGGCTGGGTTGGATTTCTTCTGAACGCGTAACCACAAATCTAAGATACAAAATATGAATCTAAAATTAAATGCAAAATAATTATCAACAAGTATTTTAAATGCAGTTAGCAACACACTATTATCAGCTTAATGCAGGGGTGGGCAAACTTTTTGGCCCAAGGGCCACATCTGGGTATAGAAGTTATATGGTGGGCCATGAATGCTCATGAAATTGGGGTTGGGGTGCGGGAGGGGGTGAGGGCTCTGGCTGGAAGTGAAGACTCTGGGGTGGGGTCTGAAATGAGGAGTTCAGGGTGCAGGAGGGGACTTTGGGGTGGGGCAGGGGTGTGGGCTCCGGCTGGGGGTGCGGGCTCTGGGGTGGGACTGGGGATGAGGGGTTTGGGGTAGGAGGGTCCTCCGGGCTGGGGCCGAGGGGTTTGGCGGGTGGGAAGGGGATCAGGGCTAGGGGAGTGGCTCAGGGGTGCAGGCTCCGGGCAGCGCTTACCTCAAGCAGCTCCTGGAAGTAGCAGCATGTCCCCCGTCCAGCTCCTACACAGAGGTGCAGCCAGGCAGCACAGGCGCTACCCCTGCAGCTCCCATTGACCACAGTTCCTGCGGGGGCAGCGCTTCGGGCAGGGGCAGCATGCAGAGCAGAGCTCCCTGGCTGCCCCTACGCATAGGAGCTGGAGGAGAGACATGCCGCTGCTTCCGGGAGCTGCGTGGAATGGCCCCCAACCCTGCTCCCCAGCTGGAGCACGGCAAGCCCCAGAGCCCGCTCCCCAATTGGAGTTCAAGGGCCGGATTAAAACAGATGGCAAGCTGGATCTGGCCCACGGGCCCTAGTTTGCTCACCCCTGGCTTAAGGCAACATTAATTGCAGTTAAACATTCACGTTTCATTACCAGAGTGCTTGACATGCCACCTTAACTCTGCTCCCCTTTATGTAGGGACAGTCTTCAAATTCATGTTCACAATTTCTTATATATATATATATATATATATATATATATATATATATATATATATATATATATATATATATATAGTGGGGCAGAATTAAGGTTGTGCGTTCAACTCTGTACAATTAAAAATAAGGAAAACTGACTAAAATCCAAAAGATAAGAAAAGTTGAAGTTTGCTAATTTTAAAAAAGCAAGATCTGAAAACATACTGCTGAGTAGGAGTTTACAGCTACTAGCTAGCATTTTGTTAATTGCAAGTTGTACCTTCAGCGCAGTCTCGGCTAGAGTGACACACCTCGGAAATACTTAATTTGGTATGTAATCAAAGGAAGATATATGGGACAATGAAATCTGTGGAGACCCGTATGTTTTATAGTAACAGAGACATTCATTTATTGTGTTAGACAGTGCTGCAAGACCAATTTCTTATGAGAACAAACAGAATCCAATTTGAGTTATTATGGGCTTCCAGCTGGCATCAAATATTTGTGTTTATGATAAACTAAGTCATTGCTAGAAGGTTGCTCAATCTATACAGTAAGCCTGAATGCCTTTTCCAGCAGTGAAACAAAATGTTATTCTTTTTATTTGATCAAGCTATGACTACATCCTACTCCTTATAGGCACTATTCCTCAATCTCTCTCTAATGGAAATAGAGAAAAATTACTTTACAAAAATGTGAAAACCCACATTTATGAGATTATAATAGTTGCTGAAAAGAAGAAAGAAATCTTGTAGTTACAAGAGTTTTCCATGTTTTCCCTTTACAACTGGACTGATGTATGTTTATCTAAAATGAGACAGCCGTAATAAGAGAACACCAGTTTGGTTTGTACAACCAAAGCACTAGAGGGGAGTAAAGAATTATTTGAAAAAAATTAAGGTCACCTGCTCCATATGAGAAAAATTGTGACCCAAGACTGTATGAAAAATCACGTGATAAATAAGCCCCCCCCCCTTTTTTTTTTTTAAACACACTTCTGAGGATGCCAACACATACCAAACTCTGAAAGAACATTAACCTGATAGCATATGGCTTTTTGTCTGCCATAAGTTATATGAAAACTCTCTCTTGGAAGGAAATATTTTTTCTAATCAACTTCTTTTCTTCTTTGGAAAGAATTTCAGAAGAAAAAAAATCTTTAAAACTTTGTGATTTAAAATTTTTTCTATGACCTCTCTAAAAACATCCAGAACGTATGTAACAATGTTGTATTATTTTAAAAAGCCTACAAATCATCAGATTGTAGCCTCAATCTCCTCAGACTTCTTATTTATTCCTAACCTGCTTGTGTCTGAAGTATACTGACTACTGAAAAAAAGCAATATGCAATATCAACAGCCCTCAAGAAAATAATCGGATTTGCTTGATAATTTCTTGCTAATTTTTACTTGGTTCTTTAATTCACCTCAAAAGGTGAAACTTCTATTTTATTAAAATTTTACTGCACAATCAGAAAAAAAGCCTGTGCTAAGCTGAGGTACAAGGTGCCAAAACACTTAAGACCAAATCTATTGGCCTTCAGAGTTTCCATTCCATCTTCGCTACATAAAAAGCCTTCTCCCAAACTATGCATTTATTCCTTGAAGATTTGAGCATTGTAAACTGCTTCTGTTAAGTATATTTAAATTGAAACCCGGTTATAGGGAACTAAATCCATATTTAAGCACCTAAATTAAAAGGATTCTGATTTTCAAAGCTATTGAACACAAACAAAAATGGGTACCTTTTATTTAGTGCTTAACCTTAGGTCACCAAGTCCGAAAGTATCTGCTTAATTGTTACACTCATGCACAATGTCCAAGGCAGTCATGTTATTAAACAAACAGTTTTGGTAAGCAATAGTATTCAAACTTTGCAAACAATACTTACTTGCTGCTTCCCATTCAGATTTACTCAAGGTTCCCTTTAAAGAAATTGACAATAAGGCACATATCACAAATGGAGTATGATGAAATATAAATCAAACATTCCCCTAAATCATGAATATTTTAAACAGTTAGTAACAAAAATACTTGTCTAAGAAATCAAGCAGCTTTTTCTTTACATAGGTGATCGATTAATCTATCAACTACTAATAGGGAAATTTCTTTTTCAATCATCTGCAGATTTGAGATAATAGTTTAGCTAACTCTTTTATTCAATTTTCCCCCTTGATATAGGGTTTTATGTTACACGATCACTACATTTTTACTATAAAGATCAGACCTTTATTTAAATATATCAATGAGTGGATAAACAAGTGCTTGAAAAATAATCTCAGTTTAAAGGGAAGAATGTTTCAACCTATGACTTACAGTCTACATGGATATGCTACCCTTTAGTGTGAAGGACAATTAAACATCAGATCTCTTGTGGAAGAGAGAGGGTACTGGTCATTCTAAACTATAGTTGTTTCTTTGAAGAACATAGTAAGTTTTCCATTTAATTTTAACACTGATTTTTATAAAATTGAATATGTCATTAAATAAATTATCTACTAAGGCCCTGATTTTCTGAACACTTATGTATGTACTTTATAAAGATGAATTTCAGAGTAACAGCCGTGTTAGTCTGTATCCGCAAAAAGAAGAACAGGAGTACTTGTGGCACCTTAGAGACTAACAAATTTATTAGAGCATAAGCTTTCGTGGACTACAGCCCACTTCTTCGGAAGTGGGCTGTAGTCCACGAAAGCTTATGCTCTAATAAATTTGTTAGTCTCTAAGGTGCCACAAGTACTCCTGTTCTTCTTATAAAGATGAAGAATTCCATTGACTTCAATGGAAGTGAAGGTAAGCAGATGCCTAAGTGTTTGTAAGGCTAGACCCTATGTTTCACTGAGCACATTTTGCTTCTGACAAGATTCTATCACTTAAATAAATAAATAAAAACCACTTACCAGAGGTAACTTTGGTTTACCATCTTTCATAAGCTTTTCTGCATGCTCATAATCATCAGGTTTATCAGAGACAAGTTTGGAATTATCATTTGCAGGATATGGCTGAAGAAAAAACATAAGTTACTACATAATGGCTAGATGTTTAAAAAAAAAAAGTGAACCAAAAAAGGTGTCTCCTACATAAGAGTATGTCTACACTGCAACTGAAAACAGGCTTGTGCCAGCTGACTTGGGCTTACAGGGCTCAGGTTAAGGGGCTAATTGAAGTGTAGACATTCAGGCTCAGGCTGGAGCCCAGGTTCCAGCCCAAACATCTACACCACAATTAAACAGCCCCTTAGCCTGAGTCCCACAAGCCCGAGTCAGCTGGAACAGGCCAGCCATGGGTTTTCAATTACACTGTAGACATACCCTAAAAGAGGCCTTAAAGGGAGCTCAATACCTATGAAAAAAGTCAATCTGCAGTTATTTCAATGCCTACCATTAGCTATCCAAGTCTGAAAATTTAGTCTCATTATTTGCTTTCTGGAAAAAAAAAATTAAACCAATTTTTATGCTCAAGCAGATTTATACGAAATCCAATTTAATTACTTCAAACAGTGAATCAGAATTGACTAGTACTTACTGCAGAGAAGTGACATATGTATCTATAGAGCTTATCGATCACACTCACTATTGTAAGACTATCCCATCACTGTTCTGTAATAGGGTAAAACCGATAAGATTGAAGTGGCTGCTGAATTGTTTGCTCTAAGTACTGGAAATGAAGTCCTATGCAATTCTGAAGTTATAAAAATAGATGAATGTTCAAAACATCAAAAATGAGACATGACATAGCTATCATTTTAAACAAAGTTACCTATTGGATTTTTAAAATAGATTTAGTACTTGTGAAAGATTCTAGATACCGGAAAGTGATTTTTACTGATTCACAGTTCAGCTGTAGGACAGGTACCAGTACAAGTTCCTGCACACTGCCAGGGCAACTCACCATAGTCCTGCTCTGAAGGGAAAGCTTCTAGATCAGGACATGAATTACCCATAGAGGCCCAATGCTAGAAAAGGTATATCTACAGTACAAAATTATATCAACCTATGGTATGTGGACAAACAGCCACCGCAGTAATTAAATCGCTTTTGCATGTCCACACTACACAGCTTGTGTCGGCGGTGCATGGCCTCACCAGTATAGCACTCGCACCGATTTACTGTTAGTCTGGGACATTGTGGGATGACAACAATAGACGTAAGCAACGCAGTGTCTACACTGACACTGCGTCAACCTAACTACATCGACCTAAGCGCTGTGCCGCTTGTGGAGGTGGAGTTAAGTCAGCATGGCGGGCAAGTTACATTTTAGTGTAGCTGTTTATAGAGTTATGTTGATATAAGCTGCCTTACGTTGACCTAACTCTGTCGTGTAGACCAGGGTTTTGTCTAGTATACTATCACGGCTATCAACTTGGATGGGCATCAGTCATCATGTTTAAAAAAAAAAAAGTCTACGAACACATGACAAACTACTATCATTTCACACAAGCCATCACAAAAATTTATATTGCCTCTGTAACACGTTATAATTTATATAGTATTTACATCTCCAGTGTTTGTCCTTTCTTGATGCTGCCATTGCAAAAACCTTGCTTCTGACCTCAAGCATTGTCGCATCCTTTTCACCTCGATTGTTAATCCAAACTACTGTGGCAAAACCATATTCTTCTCACTGATTTGATCCCTTTCCCCCTCCTTGAATCGTTTCATTAGCTTCCTTGCAAAATTAACCTATCATCCTTGTCTTCAGTTTTCAACACATCTTTGCCCCTCTTTATACATCTTTAAACTTGTTTCCTCTTATTCTCAACTCTTGCTCTTCATTCTGCTCACTCTAAGGCTAGGTCTACACTACCCGCCCATCGGGACGCGACAATCGATCCCCAAATCGGCGCTCTTACTCCACCAGCGGAGGTGGGAGTAAGCGCCACCGACAGAAAGCCGCAGAAGTCGATTTTGCCGCCGTCCTCACAGCGGGGTAAGTTGGCTGCGATACGTCGAATTCAGCTACGCTATTCACGTAGCTGAATTTGCGTATCTTAAATCGACTCCCCCCTGTAGTGTAGATGTACCCTAAGCTTTCTGCTCTTCCAGTATAAGCAAATTCTCTCCTGACAAATTATGGTTAGGTCTTCACTAACCAAAAGAAGGTGTGCTTTTATCATGGTGTAACTAATGCTGGTTAGCTATTCTGCTGTACAAACATAGTGGAGACAAGGCCCTTTTGTTTTACTGCAATGTAAACTAGGCAAGATCAACCACAATCAGGAGTGTGTGTATAGTGCTAACCTCTCCCGGTTTGGAAAACTGCCTGAAGCTGCAGAAGATATACACACACAGTACCTGTTCCTTGGGGGAACCAAGTGTAAGTGAGACATTGAGGGTAAAAGATTACTGCTGGACATAGATATAAGACTAGTTATGGATTTACATTTAAAAGTATAATTGTCCTGTATATACAAAGTATTTATTTTTGTATACATAATTCAATTCTTGCTCGGTTTTCTAATAAATAGGTTTCTTGCACATAAAAAAAGGTAATTATATGATAGGCAACAGCAAGTCCTTCTATTCCATTTCTTTCTCTTGTTTATAATGGAGACATTGGACCACTCTTTTCAATGAACAGTTATTTATATAGCACCAGATATTACAAATATATACACATACATACATACACACACCTATATAAAAAGATAAGCAAATACAATACAAAGCACAAGTGTATAGAACCTGTTAAATGAAAATTACAAGTATAACATGCACAGTTGCCTAGTAACCTAATATAAAAACTTGTTCTCAACAGAAAAATACTTGAAACTCGTTAGCTACAAAATTTAGAAGATTAACTGCTTTCAGCAGCATGCCATAGGAACTATTTGGCTCCTACAATGCCAGCACTTGACTACTAGTCATAATTTATTGCCCAAAGCTATGGCTAAACTAGATCAACCCCAGCAAGATGCAAAACACTATTTAAATGAACGAAGGAGTTTTTTAAAATCAGCATTTTTATATTTACCTCCAAAGCCTGCATTCGCTTTAACAGCATTTTATTTTCCTCATCCTTAATCTTTTCTTCGTAGAATTCCCGAAATGTCATTTTGTAGACTAGTTTCATGCCATATTTTTTTGCCATTCTGTGAAAATAGTATGCTTAAGTGATCCACAAAATTACTGTAGAGATATTTTTAAAGCAACAAAAGCCTGAGTTTATCATAGTTGATAGTTTTGAACCACACGGACATCATATGGTCTTCAGTAGGACTGCAACCTCTAAGTTTATATATTTATGGCTTTTATCAGAAAGGCTGGAAAAGTCCACATTACCATCAAATATCCATTTTCAAGGAGTTATAATGTCATCAAAAATTCTCTGCTCTAAGCCTGGGTATAAATATTTCTGACTTGGACAAAGCAATTTCTCTCTCCCTGAAACACAAGCTTTGATGAAAACTCAATCTGAATTTGGAGTCAAACTTCCCCCCCCCCCCCCCCATTATGCCCCTGCATCAAGATCAGCTACTATGACCCCTTGAACCCATGAAGAGTTCTATCAACTTAAATGGGATTCTACACAGATCTATACTAACAGAACCTAATACTGGAACTGGGCCTATAGGTATCAGGGGCCTTTTCCCTAATAATTATTGTTTATTTGTATTACCATAATGCCTAGGAGCCCTAATTATGGACCAGGACTCCATTGTACTATGCTCAGTACAGAGAGAATAAAAAGAGAGTCCCTTCCCCAATCAAAGTATAAGACAAGAAACAACAGATAGATATATACAGGGAATACAAGGAAACAATGATACAATATTGGTCACCATGATAGGCACTAGTATTAGCATACGAGCAGTCTAACTGTTGTCAAGTTTGAGGCATCACTGCAAAGGCGAGACCTTTAAGAAGGGATTTTAAGGATAACGAGGTAGCTTTGTGGGTGTTTACATGGATCTCCTCCCAATAATGAAGGTGTTCATTTAAGAAATTAACTAGTGGGCAATGAAGGCTAGCATTATTGGCCAATCAGCAGGAGCTGACATTTCAATAGTAAATGACAGATAACTAGTAGGGTGGTGATGGACCTTGAAAGTGAACACAAACATCTAATGTTTAATGTGAGAAAGGGAAGCCAGTGAAATGATGCAAAGAGAGAAGTTACGTGGTCAAGGCAGTGGGCTAGAATAATATCATTTGCAACAGCATTCTAAATGGATGAGTGGGCAAGACTGCATTTGTCAAGGCTAGAAAAAAGAACATTGCAGTAATGGAGACATGAAATGGTGAGAACCTGGACAAGCTGTGTGGACGGATAGGAAAGGCTGTATCTTACATGTAAGAGAATCTATAAGATTGAGATAGAGCCTGGATGCAAGGACCTAGAAAGGTCTGAGTCAAAGATGAAGGACTAATTATGGGCATGGGCAACAAGCAAGAGGATTGTGCTTCAGCTGACGATTTAATAGTCACAAGACAGAGGCCAAGATTTTATTTTGGACAGAAGGATAACGGTCCGGAGGGAAGAGATAGATCTGAGAGCTGTCACTATAGAGAGGATAGTGGAATTTGTGCTGCAGAGGATATTATCCAAAGTGTAGAGAAAGAAGAGACCAATGACAGAGCTTTGTGGAAGCCAGATTTGGGGGGGTGGGTTGGGGCGGGGAAGAGAGAGGGGGCGGTAAGGTGGATACACTGAAGGACTTGCTGAAGGAGCAATTTAAGAGGTAGGAAAAGAACCAGAAGAGGACAGAGTAACAGAAATCAAGGGACAAGAAGAGCATGATGATGGTGTCAAAGGCCACTGACAGGTTGAGGATGAAGAGTACTGGTTCTGAGCTCCGCCTAGGAAACCATCATTAAAGACTTTGTCAAGAGCCTTTTCAGTGGAGTGCAAGGGGCAGATATTGGAATGAAGAGAGTCTGGGATGGAACTGAAGGAGAGCAACTACAGACAGCAATTGTAGATAACATTTTCAATTAACTTAGGCCTTGTCTACCCTATGGGGGGAGATTTATCTAAGTTATGCAACTTCAGCTACATCAATAACATAGCTGAAGTCGACATACTTAGATCTACTTACCATGGGGTCCACACTATGCTATGTCGATGGGAGACGCTCTCCTGTCGACTCCCCTTGCACTTCTCATTCGGGTGGAGTACAGGAGTCGACGGGAGAGCGATCTGCGGTCGATTTAGCGGGTCTTCACTAGACCTGCTAAATCGACCGCTGACGCATCACTCGCTGCGCATCCCTCTCAGCTAAGTGTAGACAAGCCCTCAGACACGAAAGGGAGATGGGACAGTAGCTGGAGAGGCAAACAGTGTCAAGAGTGGCATGTTCTATTTCTTTTGGGTTTAAGACGGGAGAGGTTGAAGCCCACTTGTATTATGAGCAGAAAGAGCAAGAGGTTAAGGAGAAAAAGTAAGGGAGGAGATAAGTATGGGTGAGAGAGAGATCAGGAAATGGGATGGGTTCAGTGAACAGGTTAGAGGAGAAGACAAGGGAGAAAAGAGAATGTGGGAAGAAAAGGCTAGCTGTTGGCAGAGAAAGGTCACATCATCTTTTGTCAATTTTTGAAACAGTGTTAGATTTTAAAAAATCTGTTTCATATATAATGAAACAACTTTTAATTAAAATTCATTTTGTACATATGTATACATTCATTCACACACACACACACACACACACACACAAGTTAGCTGAAAATGAGATTTTTAGCTAGAGGCATATTTACATATCCCCAAACACAGACTATAGAGCAGTGTTTCTCAACCACCAGTCTGTGGAAGCCTCTTGGGTCCGTGAGATTTTGCTGACAGTTTAGCAAGACAGCAAGTCAGTCCCTGGTATCAAAAAGTTGAGAAACACTGCTGGAGTATATACTATTTCACAGGAAGCCTTTAGAGGAAAAAAATTGGGGTTTTTAACCCTCTTTTGCTACATTATGATTTAAAAAGAAGGTCTGAAAGAGCCAACCTGGATTATTTCCCATTTCACAATTATCCCCAATAATAAGAGTTCTGCCTTCAGTGACTCCCGTGCAACCCTATTGCCTGCAACTGGTTGCGCTTTAGTAAGCATTTATATCAATAGACTGACAAGTCTGAACAGAATCCCCAGCATTCTTAGGCTTGTAGAGCCAACATATCTAACAGTGGCTTTTTTTTTATTCTATCCACATATATTACATGGGCAGAAGATCACTTCACTTTTTTAGTGACACTTTTCAGAGCAGAAATGCTCCCTGAAGGGTAAAATCCTGGCCCCAGTGAGTCAAACAGTTTTACACTAACTTCAACAAAGCTAGGATTTCTCCCCAAGTATCTTAGTATTTTAAGTAATAGCAGCAGGAGAAATGAGTTCATTCTGAGGCACAACTGAAATTGGTAGGGTCCTGTTAAAAAACATGGAGGCCTTAAAATAGCTGGCAGCACAGCATAACCAATTTACAAATACCATAAAAATATAAAGTTTTAGCTACCTGATCAAGAATCTGAAATACTGTTTTACACCAGCATCTTAATTTGGGGCTACCACTCAGGATCTGAAGATAGATATTTTATTCCAAGAATTTTCACTACCAATAATCCAAATCTGAACCAGATTTGAGAGAATACTAATAAAATGTTTTAAGTAGTATATCCTGATATTACAGTAATGCCTGGTGGTAGATTTCTGCTATGTGCTCATACAATTCTACAAAATTTGATTACATAATGAAGTCAAAAGTAAACTTACTCTATCAGCAAAGGAAAATAAACCAAGAACTCAGGGACATCAACAACACCTTCCAAGTTAAAGTCATACTTGCAGCCAAACAAGGGATAATCCCCCTTCTTCTCAAACTGTACGGTGTACACATCATTCCCAAATGAAGCAGTTTCTGAAGCTTCAAGTCGCTTTCTACATAAAGATATATAAAAAGAGTAATAATTGATAAATAAGCTGTTATTCCCATTTTGCAGATGAAGAAACTAAAGAGAGGTGCAAGGACCTTGGACAAGATCACAGAAGGACAGTCCATTCCAGTGCCCTATTCTCTGCACCGCCCTGTCTCCCTTAGCCATCAATTAAGACTAATATAAAAACATGGGAATGAAAAAGTGTTGAAATTTGAATAAAAAGTCTGAAGATAACGGGTTATAACACTCAAAGGGGTCAAAAATTAGACAAACATGGAAACTGAACTCTTTATCCCTTAGAGGCAGTTCAGGGTTAGAAACAGGCAGATTCAAAAGTGTCCTAGAGGAAGCTTGCAGCTACAGCCCACATTGTACTTGTTTTGTCACTAATTAAATCAATACAGAAGCATTACGTGCTAGGAACTGTAGTACCCTGAGGGCATACCTCCCTATGAAAGATGAGGGTGGGTGCAATCTGCTCCATTTTATTCAAGTTACTGTATGTCTGACTCTCCTGGCAAGTAGGCAACACAGGCCCTCAGCTGGAAACATTTTGCTGTAAAATACATCAAGGGCACCCAAAGAGTGACTCCTTTAAATTTGATAACATTTCATACAATTTTAAAAATTAATAGAATGAATAGCACTTACACAAGCTCAAAGCTATTTGGAGTTGTGCCAATAAAATACCCTCCAGGACAGAGATTCCCGCAAGCATTTTTAAGCATCATGTCAGCCTGCTCATATGTCTCAAATGAGTAATGGTAAACAAATTGACAGCTGCATATGTCGAAGCACATCTGTGGATCACTGTAACTGTCAGACAGAAGTTCCTGAAATGGATTAAAAAAAGAGTTTTGAGACATATACCAAAGGCTGCAGAAACAAAAAAGTGGTTTGTGTTAATCTTCCAGCAATGTGTGCCAATCCCATAATCCAAGTATTTAAAAGAAAAATAATAAATTTTATTTTCCTCTTCCCTCAGCAAATTCAGACATGACCTACTGCTTGGTAGAAGGAGAAATAAAATGAAATAGAAAGCCCACTTCTACTTAAGAAACCATATACTTCATTCCAAAGCCACCAGAATATATTTATATCACACTTTAAAATTGTAATTTTTCACACTTTAAAAAAACATCTGTGAATTAACTGGCTCATCAAATTTCAGAAGCCAAAATAATGTGGCTAAGTTACAACTTTTAGTTTCCAAAATAAATTCTAGTATTGTTACTGAGAGTTCAGCTGCAAGTGAATTATGGCAAATTTTATTAAGATGAATTTTCGGTTTACAAAATTTGTAGATATTTGTACATGGTTTTTGTGCTTTCTAAATAAAAAACAGCAAGATACGTAACTTCAGTTTTGAAAGAATTGATTAGCTGCTTTTTAGTCTTTGAAATACAATTTACTAGGTTAAAAAAAAATCAATGTTTCATTTTTAATCACATGGTTTTATTGCATGCACTTGCACACACGCCCTTTCCCCACAGACACAATTAATCTGTGATTGCTAGAATGAGCCCTTGGAATTTGAGTCAGACTGGTCTTTCCACAGGCCTTGCTACAAGAAACCAAAGCTGTGAAAAGTTATCAAAATAAATTCTAAATATAAGCAATATGGAAAATAAAAATGCTACTGGAAAACTTCACCTTATAGGCTGCATTTCAGTAGCATTAAGATTAATTTAAGAGCAAGAGGACTAAATAAAGTCAGAAAGACTTCCACATTTGTTCTGGGGGTGGGACAGAATATAGGCCCATCAAGAAAATTTTTATAACTTCCCTAGTAGCTATGTAGCAACAGTTAGCAAAATTTTGGGAATAACATGACCCCACTAGTTAGTGGGGAAATTGAAAGGACACCTTTGGCAGGTGCAACAGAGGGTCCTGTGGCACCTTTAAGACTAACAGAAGTATTGGAGCATAAGCTTTCGTGGATGAATGCCCACTTCATCAGACGCCCGTCGATCCAGCGCATAATGTAGACAAGCCCTAAGTCTCCATATAGACAAGTCTTTAGTGCAGGGGTGGGCAAACTATGGCCCACGGGCTGGATCTGGCCTGCCAGCCATTTTAATCTGGCCCTCGAGTTCCTGCTGGGGAGCGGGGTTAGGGGCTGCTCTGCACAGCTCCTGGAAGCAGCGGCATGTTCCCCGCCTCCAGCTCCTACACGTAGGGGCAGCCAGGGAGCTCGCTGCCCGCATCCCAAGGGAGGTCCCACAGCTCCCATTGGCTGGGAACCGCAGTCAATGGGAGCTGCAGGGATGGCACCTGCAGACAGGGCAGCATGCAGCAGAGCCCCCTGGCTGCGCCTCCATGTAGGAGCCATTTGGGGGACATGCCGCTGTTCCCGGGAGCCGCTTGAGGTAAGCGCCGCATGGAGTCTGCACCCCTGAGCCACCTCCCCTAATCCCCTGCCCCAGCCCTGATCCCCCTCCTGCCCTCTGAACCCCTCAGTCCCAGCCCGGAGGACCCTCCTGCATCCCAAACCCCTCATCCCCAACACAACCACAGAGCCCACACCCCCAGCCAGAGCCCTCCCCCTCCCCCCTGCACTCCAACCCCTGCCCAAGCCCTCTCCCACACCCTGAACTCCTCATTTCTGGCCCTACCCCAGAGCCTGCACCTCCAGCTAGAGCCCTCACCCCTTCCCATACCCCAACACCCAATTTTGTGGGCATTCATGGCCCGCCATACGATTTCTATACCCAGATGAGGCCCTTGGGCCAAAAAGTTTGCCCACCCCTGCTTTAGTGTAACAATTTAATCTTAAATTAAAGTCTTCCCTCCTCGAAACACTCCTGAACTTTCACTCTAGTGACTTCCAACATTTATTCAAATAAGAATGCCAAGAAACCAGTTACAATGCTAGTGAATATATAAAGCAGAACAACTGTACCTTGGAGCTATCAGCTGTTATAAATTCTGCATTGAAAATGTATTCATTAGAACGACATCGGGCTTTCATGTCAGCATACCGCTGTTGGCACTGTTGCATGGAAACTTCAGCAATATCTATAAAAAAAATAAACTGCATACACAAACTTCTCTTCAGCTAGGTATGATTGGAGTTAGAGCAGATATACCATAGTATGAGCAAAAGCTGGTTTTCAGTAGATATGCTCCATTATGATGTTTTATTTATACTTATGTGGACTACAAGGAACTAGGCACACTAACTTGTTACATACATACTTGGTACTAAAAATGGCAGAGAACCAAGCCAAGGCCCTTAATTTTAATGTAGCCCTTATTCAATAAAATAGAAATTCCACAGAATGTAAGCTTTAATAAAAAATTTCTAGCCCTTACAGTTGTAGTAGAAACCTTCACAATGTGAAGAGACTGCATAAAAATGATGCAGTGTTGTCTTCAAGAGTTTGCAGAGAGCTCTAAACAGTTCTAAGGCCTTGTTAGACTAGAAAAAAAATGACACACTGTTGACATGGATGAGTACAGTTCAACTCTGTGGGTTTCTGAAGTGCTACTGAAGGTTTCTTTTTCTTTACACTTGCAGATAAAAGGTGCTTAGTTGAAATTATTGAAGACATTCAGGGCTGGTCTATGCTACAAAGTAGCTCACAGCTGTGAAAAATTTCATGCCATGGGTAATGTAATTAAGTTGATCTAAGCCCTGATATACACACCAGTGTAGTGTTTCTAATATAGACATACCCTCACTGTCAGCAGTAAGAAATTTTTCTAGTGTAGACTACATCTAAGAGATGTGAACACCACAGGCATAACTGCTGACTGAATAATGAGGACAATGAGATAGTTTTAAGTACTATTAGTGTGCAATTGTGTAACTGGTTTATAATTATAGGAAGTGTGTACACAAATCAGTTAACTGAAAGCCAAATGGCCAAAAATACCCAATGAGGGTAGAAAATAACTGTGGTCCTCAAGATATCAAGAATAATTTCCCCCTCTCTATAAAATACATAACTATTAGTAAAGGACTGTTACTATAAAGGAATCTTTAAAATATATCAGATTTAAACAAAAATGATATTTATATATGGTAAATGGAATGAGGGGTTCAGTCAGATCCCATCTCCTCATAGCTAATTCTGCAAGAAAGACAATTCCAACCCTGTGATATCACAGTAAACTGGTAAAATAAAAATTAGCCTTTTCCCTAGCGTTATAATTTTTCTCAGAATCTAAAATCTCTAAAAATAGTTCCTTGCTTTTTTCATAGTAAAGATAGTTTTCAGGATAACACCAATGCACTTGTTTTGCAGTGCTATATTGCCAGTATCTTCCTTTAAAACTTACTTGATAAAATGCTCCAATAACTGGAAAGCAAATTTAAGATCAAGATTACACAACTTTGTATTATTAATTCTGTAATTAATGGTTGATTCATTCGATTCTGTAATTAAGTGGTGACTAAGGGTGCCTGCACTATCTACACTGCAACTGAACACCCATGGCTGGCCCGTGCCAGCTGACTTAGGCTCATGGGACTCGGGCTAAAGGGCCATTTAATTGAGGGGTAGAAGTCTGGGCTCAGGCTGCAGCCTGAGCTCTGCAACCCTCCCACCCCACAGGGTCCTGGAATCTGGTCTGCAGCCCAAGTCCAAACGTCTATGCCACAGTTAAACAGTTCCTTAGCCTGAGACGGTGGGTTTTTAACTGCAGTATAAATATACATTCAGTTTTTCATGGAGATTTTAAACAAACATGTTTACTCGATTCCAAACATTCACTTTGTATTTATGAGGTAAAATGGATAACTGGAAAGAAACACTAGGGACTTTCTCCTCTATTTATGCTAACAGTTTAACTGGGAACCATTATAAAATAAACATGAGAAAAAAAAGCCAGGGCAGAGCACTGAAATGAAGTTCTTTCACAGCAAGCACGGCATTTTTGGACATATCCAGAAAGAAAGGAACGAAGTATGGTGTTCATAGTACATGCATACATTTCCACAGAACCTTTTGTACTGTCTCTAGAAAGTTACTTTGTCTTCTTACCTGTGCACACAAGTTTGCTAATTTTGCCTTTTTTCCATTTAAGCAGATCTCCACCTTTGCCACATCCCAGATCCAACACAGTGATATCGCGCTTCCTACGTCGTACCTTTTCTATAAATTCACCTACAAAAGAGAAAGCACACATTGAACTAATAATGAAGCCTCTTTCATTATACAAAGTTCCCTAAAGCACCAAAATCTGATATTTTAGAATTTCAAAATTCAACTGAAGACTACATTAGAGTTTGTTAAAAAAAAAAAAAGTTTGATTCAAGTTCTGTATACTTCTTTTCCTGAAGTGTGTGTGTTTTTTAAGTGTGTGGGAATGGGGGGAGGAGGGGGGTGGTTTAAAAACACATTTTATCAATCTCATAAAAGATTTGGAGGGAAAAAAAGGAATGAATGCTTCCTGGAATGAGTGTTGTGTGTGCAGCATAAGCCAAGCCTTGGGAAGGAAGAGGTGTTTTATAGACAGAAAAAAAGCAAACCACCTCAGAAACGGGTAGAGAGTGGCAAAAGGCGACAGAATATAGTATTTTTTTTGGCTGCAATCATATTGCAAATTTATACATTTGATTCGCTGTTTACTACCCAGTCTAAGTTTTAGTAAGCATTACAAGGATTCTCCTTTCCAAAAAGAGTATTTTTTATCCCGTGTGTTAGCTTGCATTTTTCAAAGTGGAATTTCATTTTGTTGCTTTTTATCCCTGGTATTACCCTCTCTAGGACCCTATATTATTTCTCTGCCCTAACTGGTGTTAGGATCTTATGCAAATTTCTTTGACGTTAGTTTACTCCCAGTACATTCACAAAGTTATTAATTAAGCCTACCCCCAACAATATTCCTTCTGGCATACCTGCAGACCCCTCCTCCTCAACTTGATACTTCACTATTTCTTACCCTTTGTTCAGGTCTTTTGGACAGTTTTTAATACGTTATAGAGCATGTACCCAAACAGATTTAAATTAATTCTGAATAAGGTTTCAAGAGACACCACACATCAAATGCTTTATAATAATGTAAATATTACCCCTCACTGCTTTTATCCACTAATTTTTTAGTGCTATAAGACAAATGCTATCAAGTTTTCCTTGGAAAAATCTTTTCTTTATAAATCCCTGGCACTTATTTCCCATGGCTCTGCTATTCTTTATTTATTGATTTCTCTTAGTATTTGTTCCTTTACTTTACTCGAGTTTGAAGGTAGATTTATGGGAAAGTAAGTATCAGGATCACTTTTGAAAGTCACTACATTTCCCCCCCCCCCGCTAATATTTTGCATTTTTTCTAGACTTTTAAAAATTATTGATCACATAGCAAGTACATTTATTGTTTCCCTTCATACTGACACATCAATGTCTTCAAATACTGAAAATGTACATAGTATAAAATTATTCTACATCTGAAGTAATAATGCCTCTAAAGGAAAAGATAATAAAAAATGAAATATTAGGAATTCTACGGGAGATTTTACAAGAACAGATTAACTCCTGAGAAACAAAGATTCTGTTTGTATGTTACTTGTGGGGAAGGGCAGGGGGCAAACTATGAGAAGCAGATTAGCTTCTAAACTTAATATTTATCAAGTTTTCAGAAGCGTCATTTGGTGTTTAATATTTTAAACAACATTTGACATGACCATAATGTAAGAGTGTCTTATCAGGACTGGGACTCCCATTGTGCTAGATGCATAAAAACACATAGGAAAAAGGAAGAAAAATCAATGCCTTGAAAAGCTTGCAATCAAATTTTAAAAGAGCTGAACTAAACAATTTCCTCTGAGTAAAGATACGCTATAATGAACACTAGAAAGCAGAAAACATTTAGCTGCAGTCTTAACATGACCATGATTGTTTTGTGATGACCACAGGATATATTTGAATGTAACCAAAGAAAATTATATACACTGCAATAAAATATAGTATAATAACTGACTTTTCAAGTGAGGACAAAAGTAAGCAATAAAGGAGTCATACCAATGAGAAGACTCTTCATCCAGTTATTAAAATTTCTGAGGAAGAAAATGCGACTCTGGCTACGTTTTTCTAGTCCAACTTCTTGAAGTTCATTGTAATGTGCTGCTACAGTTTGCCCATGTCCTTCTTCCAAATGCTATACACAATGGAAAATAAGAGAATCAAATGAGAGAGTGTGAACACACTTCAGTGTTTAATTAAAAAGACTCATGTTGACCACAGGTTTTTAAAACACATCAGAAGTAATGGCAAAGTTTACTGGGTTCATTTACATAAGACTATTTCCCAACTCCTCTCTTGATCACTGTCCTGAGTTCTTTAATTCCAACCAAAGAGGAGGACACTCTTTAATACCTAACACCATTATTATTATTAGTTATTTATATTGCTAGAGCACCTAAGACCCCCAGTCATAGTCCAGGATCCCACTGTGCTAGACACTGTACAAACAGAACTGGCCAAAGTGGTTCCTGCTGAGTGATTCAAGGCAGCTCTTCATTGCAGAAAGATGGTTTAAGTTCTTGAATGCTATTCCCATTGTTCACTGAAAGAATCAATTTCATCCCAGTGAAGCCATGGATTTAAGGGCTGTATCTACATTCTCCAAAAGTTATTCCAAAGTAGAACTTAAAAGAAATTTAGTACACCTCTACCCCGATATAACGTGACCCAATATAACATGAATTCGGATACAATGTGGTAAAGCAGTGCTCGGGGGGGGGGACGGGCCGCGCACTCCGGCGGATTAAAGCAAGTTCAATATAACGCGGTTTCACGTATAATGCAGTAAGATTTTTTGGCTCCCAAGGACAGCGTTATATCGAGGTAGAGGTGTATCAGAAACCCATTTTGAATTCACAGCTTCAGGGTACGTCTAAACTACAGCAGCATAGCTATGGCACTGTGCTGCAGTTGTGCTGCTGTGGCACTGTAATGTAGATGCTTCTTCCTACATCAAAGAAAGGGACTTTTCCATCAATACAAATTACCCATCTCTCCAACAGCTATGTCAATCTAGCCACCTCTACATAGGGGGGGTAGGTAGAACTATCACAGAGTGCAAAATTTTGTACAGCCCTGAGCCACGTAGCTAGATCAACCTAGAAGTGTAGCCTGATCTCAGAAACCCTTTCTAAATGTAGAACAACAGATACATATTCACTGTTCATTTAATCCAACTGCCAGCTGGAGCCTCAGACCCCAGAACTCGAGGGCTGGATTAAAACGGCTGATGTGCCAGATCCGGCCCGCGGGCCATAGTTTGCCCACCCCAGTTTAAAGTCTCTCATCATTCTAATTACCATCTTTCTTCCCAGTTCCTTCAGTTCCAACAAAATTCTGTATACAGTTTTCAGACAATAGCAGCAGAGGCTAAAATTAGCTGCTAAAGTTTTAAATATACACTGTAAAAATGCTTGTTATAAATACTTTAAGGATCCATAAACTTCTCTAAACCCACGTCCTGAAACAAAGATTTTAATACTTGCCTACTGTTCAGACAGAACTGAAAACAGATAATACTCACCACTTTTCTAGGATGATCTTCAAGTTCTGATTTTCTCTTTTTTGATGTGCTGTCCTCATGGTCACTAACATCTTCCTTTTCATTTCCAGCACAATGCCCTTTACCTGAAGTTGTATTATTGTCATCCGAACTGACAGCAGACTCTGCTTCTGAAGCTTTAGATGTTGTACTATCTCCTTCCTCAACTAAGCTCTTTTCTAACTCTTGTTCTTCAACCCTGCTCGAATCAGACATGTTGGGGGTTATTCTTCTTGTTGCTTGATCAAACAGGAATCAGTGTTTTTTTCATAAATAAATTCTGTGAGAAAAGTGAGATTTGACTTTCAGTTTACAATTTATGCTTGTTCTTCCTTACATTATAAAAGCCCCATACCTAGTGCTGTAGAAACAAATTAAAATCAGTTTTTACTACAGAGTGCACACAATCTAGCCCTCATATTTGATTAGTCAAAAGAAGACAGCAGGTTAAAAACTAACATTTTAAATGTGTTCAATTGGGTTTAACATAGATAACACCCAAGTTACCATATGAGTTTCTCTCTCTGTTCCAGTTTATTTTGAGCATTTGACAGGACTTTGGTACAGCTAGCTTCACTGTTTCCTCTGAGCAGCTCTCCTGTTAGTGTGATTCTGTCACACAAAAGAGAGGAAAGAAAAAAATTAAAATTAGGAATACAAGGTGGTTAAAAGCAAGGGCTGGCAGAAAGGTATGGGGCTGGCATAGCCCAGGTAAGGGCCAGACACTCCTGTCCCCAGCTGACTAGATTTCAAGCTGACGTTTTTCAGAGTCTAAAGCCAAAAGGGACCATTAGCTCATTCACTGAGTAGCAAGGGCCGCTGGGTCTCGCTCCGCACCTCAGCTCTGTCCGGCTAGGCCCAAGGCAGCCAGGTGACGCCGCCCCCCACGTTCTGGCCCGGTCCCAGCCTCACGCGCTGTACCAGCTGGCGCTTGGCCTAGGCCCAGGCCCCCGGCAAAGGGGGAACTAGGGCGGGGCTCCGGGCGGCAAAGCCCCGCCCCCCGCGGGGAGTCAGATACCCCCCGTCTCTGGCACTCGCCCCCACCCTCCTCTTCCGGAACCCCCGAGCAGTAGCAGAGACTCTTGGCAGGTCACCTTCACGAACCACGCTCCCCCCACCCGACAACCTCCAAAGGGGCGGGGCGATGAGGATGGAACAGCTCCTCCTCCCCCAAACACCGGGCCCAGGCCCCGCCCCTTCGGCCCACCCCCCCATCCCTGGGCCTCTCACTGCCCCGCCCTCCCAGGGCACATGCAGACGCTAGCGCGAGCCCCATCCCGTCCCCCGGCAACAGCGCCCTCGCGCACCTCCCTCTTCTGCGTCCCACCTAGCAATCAACAAGCGACTGCGAGTCCCCCCGCACTGCACCACTTTGCCCCGCCCCCTTCCTCCGCAGAGCGCGCGCAGCCCTTCGTCCTGTCTCCTCCCCTGCGGCGCGCGCGGGAACGTGAGCGTCGCCCCCGCCCCCAAACTTCCCGCTCTGCGGAAAGCAAATGACTCGAACCGCAGAAGCGGGACGGGCGCACGGAAGCTGTTTCCTGAAGGGACGCTTCGCACTTCATGCTCCGAGCCCGGCCTGTGCCCCCCCATCCGCGCGCGGCTCCTCAGGACCGAGGAACGTACCGGCCTGAGAGTCTGCGCAGCGCTCACCGAACCAGGCTTTCCGCCATCCTGTTTGCGGAAGTGACGCACATAGAAAGCTTTGAGATGTTTATGTCATATCCGGTGGGGGGGAACGGAGGATGAGAGAGCCGCAGTGGGGCACCAAATGCGCACGCGCATATGTGACTCCTCTCTAGTCTAGAGCGCATCTGAAGGGAGGGACGATTTCCAGGACTACAGTCCCCAGAAGGCCTTGCAGTGGAGCATGCGCAGTGTGAACACTCGGGCCTGAAGGTGGTGGGGCTCCGGGGAGCAGTTTCGTACAAACACGTTGCCCGGAGGCAGGGCGAGGCCGTTGCAGTCGGGTCCCAGCGCAGCCCCCCGCGCGTGACCTTGTGGCTCCGGCCCTATGGAGCAGCGGCCTGAGCGCAAGGTACGATCCCCGTGTTCTGCCGGCAGGGGCGGGCGGGGGGCGCGTCGGGCTCGGGGGTCCCTGGTCGGCGGGGAGCGAGGGGCGCGACCCCGGGCAGCTTGACCCTCCGCCCGCCCCCCGAGACAGCGCTTCGGCCTCTGCCCCGGCCCCGGCCCGCCGCGGGTGCCGCCCCCAGGCACCCGCAGCAAAGCGGTCCGGGGAGGAGACGTGCTGCGCGCCGCCGAGGGCCTCCCTCCTCCTCCTCCGCGGCCGAGGCGGTCGGTGTCGAAACGTGCTGCTGCCGCCCCAGCGCCGGAGAGGCCGCTCCCCGGCAATCGCCCTGACCGCTCCCTGCTTTGGGAACCACACTTCGGTCAGGCCCCACGAGCGAAGGCGGCCGCGAAGGCGCTTGTGTCTGAATTTGCTGTTGTGTAAAAGTGCTTTTGCCATCTCAGCTGTGCTCGCTCCAGCATGTTTCCGTTCCCTCCGAGAAACAAGTCTGGGTGGGCCTTGACTCTTTACACTCCGTGAGCTGCTTTCTCTGAGAACGTGTTGCAGCAATGTATTCTGCTTTCTATGTGAATAATTTCTACGTTCATGCAAGTAGAGAGGGTCCTTTTCAGGCAGGGACGGGAGCCTCAGATTTGAGAAATCTTCTTCCTCGTTCTCCTCCTCCCACGTTCTGATCTCTTGTTCTCTGCCTTTTTTGCAAGGAGGCAGCAGGATCCTGTCTACTGAGTGTTTGGGGTTTTCTTTGCTCCCACCTTGCCTCAGCTAACCTCCCTAGTTGCCCATATATCTGATCTTATATGGTCTATATATCATAAAAGTATGCAGGAAAAGAGAGGTCCTTCCTCCTAGCACTTTGGACTCCAGGAATGGAAAGTAAAAATCAAAAGGAATGATGCCCTTCTTTTATTGTGGTTATGCTAAGAATTGTAGGAATACAAAGTAACACTTTTTTCTCTGCAAACTCTTTAAGGAGATTGCTGAGGTTGTCCTCCAATAAATTCAGCGTGATAAAAGGAAGGAGTAAAAGTCTTTGCTGCTTTAATTATGCCCGCATTGTTAAAACGGCAAAAACACTATAGCATAGGGTCAGTTATATTAACATATAAGCACTTTTATAGCACTACAACTGCATCTACACTAGAACTTACACCAGCATAACCATGTTGGTAACAAAAAAAATGGCACTTCTTACCAACATAGTTATGTCAGTCAAACTTAAGTATAGACTAAGCTGAATTTTGAAGATTTCAACCTCTTCAAGAACAAACCCAGAGAGCAAAGAAAGCAAGCCAGGATGCTGATTCCTACCCAAATGCAGTTGTTTGTTTTTGAGGCTACCTTGTGTTCCTGAATGTAAGATTAGATTTGAAAAAAAATCCTTCTTAAAGCGAACAAAATGTAAAATACAGCCAGGTCTATCCATATTTTCAGTAAGCCTGAAAGAATTGCTAAGAGTTGTGACCTGCCCCGTTCATCTCAATAGGACTTTAATTCAGATGCCATCTAATAGATATTAACATTAACTACTTCACTGTTCCTCTCTGCTGATCAAAACATGCAAATCAAATCATGAATATGAGCACAGTCTGCTGTGATATTTTATTTTGACTCCACTAGAAGGCGGTGCTTAAGTGTGTGTCACCACCACTCCCTCCACCTCAATGTGACGCGTGGAGCCTGTAAAGCAAGGGGTGAGAGTGGAGCTCAGGGAACAGGTGTGGGGGAGGAGACGTACCCATACCCCATCAAGAGAAAGTCAGAGCATCTCTTTTCTGGCTATGTTTACGCTACGGACCTCACAGAAGCACAGCTGTACCGCTACATCTACACTGCTGTAAGGTCTCACATGTAGCCGCTCTATGCCAGCAGCAGAGAGCTTTTCTGCCAGCATAATTAGACCACCCCCAATGAGCAGCGGTAGCTATGCCAGCAGGAGAGCATTTCCCACTGACAAAGAACTGTCCACACTGGTGCTTTTGTCGGTGAAACTTATCTTGGTCAGGGGTGTTTTTTTTCCCCACAAACAAAAGTGCTAGTGTAGACAAAGCCTCTGAAGTGTTAACTTGGGTGATTGTGTCTGATCACTTGGTTGGTCTACTGTGGGTGATGGCTGTCACACTTGCAAAGCCATACTTGAGCTGCTGCATTCACGCTAGTGTAAAGTGTTAGAAATTCTGGGGTCAAAACTCATAGTTCCCTTGAACCACATTTTTAGGGATCTGCTTGAGGTACTTTGTAGTCTACAGGAGATTTGGAATCTGAGGCTGATCCTTGCCCTAAAGTGGCTGAATCCGTTCGTTAAATATCAGTAGATCTAGCTAGAACCTTGATAATTCACTATAGTGGTGAATTCCTGATGTTTTCAGTGGGTCAGCTACATTTCCAATAGACTTTTATCTTTATAGCTCTTTCTAGGCTGTTACATTTCTGCACCCTACTGCAGTCACTGCTTCAGACTTTCACTAAAAAAATGATGATAAAAGCAGATACTCTGACAGGAGAGTCCTCTCTAATCATCTTTCTCTCACTCTGCCTGTTTTGTCTATTTAGATTGATAGCAATTGCTAACAGTTGCTGTGGTTGGGGCTTCTAGGTGCTACTTCAATGCAAATAGTAACTTGTGACCTCTTTAGTCTCTGAATTTCAAGGAGATCATCTTTTTTACTCTTCTATGAACAGTTCTGATCCTTTCTTTAAAAGTACCCAATCACTTCCCACCCTCAATGTTTCTCTCAGTTCTCACAAATTATGCCTTATCACACCTTCTGCCCATTTCATGATCCCTCACAAGAACACAGTTCAGTGCATGCTGCACTGACAGTTCCAGAGGTGAAGTTTCTTCTGTCGTGGAGCAAAATGGTATTGTAAAATGCTTTAGGTAGGTCCTGTGTTATTTTTGGAGACTTGAAAGGGGAAATGCCACTTGGCCCAGCTATTCTTGTTATCCTATGGATCTGCCATCTGATGTTGCCCAAAAACTGATCTTGTTCATGAGTTATAGTTAAAGAAACAATTAAAAACAGAGTTGTACAAATGTACTGATGATTGTCATCAGTTATCAGAAATAATGCTTATCAGTAGTCTGTCTTTCCAGACTCTAAGGAAAAACGGAAGAATTAGTGAGATGGTTGAGGACACATTGTAAAAGTTCATAGTTTCTAGATTATCTTTATTTAGATTTTTTTATTATTATTATAGCTCTGTTCCTGCCACTACAGTGACTTCAGATGTCTTTTTCAACAGAGGGTGGCAAGGGAAAAAAGTTTAAAGATGCTGTTTGGCTCTAGCACATGCCAGTTGATCATCTGTCTGCCTTCCTTAAGAATGTCTAGATCGAAAAGTAGATTTCTTGGTTACTTTTGGAGGATACAGTGGTCATAATAGCTGCAGTCCCATCCCCATCACTTTGCTCTATTCTCCTTTTTAAAGATAGTTATAAGTGGCTGACTTAGGATTTGAAAAATTCTCTTGCCAGCTGAGCATTCGTCCTTTTCAGACGTCTAACTAAGCAATGGATTTAGAAATTAATTTTAAAGTGAATCATAACCATTATGGTTGTAAAGATAACCCAGCAAAAGTAAACATGTGGTGTTGTCATCCTGAGTCTGCAGACAGCTCCAGTATCTCTGCTGCCGCTCATAGCGTTCCCAGCCTTAGTGATATAGTTCTGCTCAGTTTCAGTGCTGTTTTTGCGGCTCTGACTAGCAACGCTGACACTAACTAGAAACATGTCAGTCATGTTAAAGCTATGAACGACAAAGGTAGGCGCTGAGGTAGTCACGGGGGATGGGAGGAAGACCAGATTTCATAATGAGGAATATATTTCTTGGCAATTTGTGACCAAATGAAGGTGGTAAGGGTATGTTGACACAGCAAAAGCTGTGCACAGAATAGCCTATCTGAGCTAACTTGAATCCAGCTAGCACAAGTAACAATACGAGTGAAGAGAGTGCAGCGTGGGCATTAGAGCAGGCTAACAAGCCAAGTACATACCCAGGTTCTGCACCAGGCTTGTACTACCTGCGCTGAAGCCCCGACTGCTATGATAGCCTCTGAACGATTGTGGAATATCCACATTTTAGCTGAAGAAGTTGTTCTTTGGTGATTTGGATGCAGAGGAAGTACATTGAAACCAAAGTCCTCCCTTGAAAGAGGCAGAGTAGGATCTATATATTCAGTTGAAGGTGATATCAGTGTAGTTATTCGTGCCAGATGTTGCTAAAGGGCCCTTCTGTTTTACTATATTCCAGATAGACCTGAGGATTTCTGGTCTTTGAACATGTAAATATTGCAAACAGCAATAAAACATTAAAGTGCTAAGTCTGTTACGATTATAGCTTGATGGGAAAAGTTAAAGGCTTGGCTAATATTATACTCCCTTAGCAAAGTATAGAGTTCCATATTTTGAAGTAACTATGAAAAATTGTTTTAAAAATTAATATGACAACTTAAAAAATAAAAGAAAAAAAAAACTACCTTTTAGCCAAAGCTTGCTTGCTTAAGTTTTAGCTCAGAGAGGACTTACTGCTCAGTTAACAACCCCCAAAAACAAAAATGCACAAAGCAAATTTTGGACTATATTGAACCTCCAATAATTAGCCATAAATCCAATCAGACATCATTTAAAAGGCAATTTGTTGGTTTATGGATCTAGTCTCCTATTCATCTATTTCGTAGGTAGTGTTCATTTAACTCATGGGAAGAGCACAAACAGCCTGGGGGACCTGTTGAAAGAAAAGGCAGTAACCAATTTTTCTGAAAGTTGTATTTTTTTAATACAATATAATGTGGTAAGGGGACACGACTACAATGCTAATAGTTGCAATACATTCTGAAGTTCAAGTGGTAATTCTGTAATAATTCAGTAGAGGGCAGAATAAAACTTCTAAAGGAAAGAGCCCAGCATAGCTGCTCAGTATTACAGAGCAGGGATACTGAGCGGTTACTATGGAGTTGGAATTAGCACCATCCAATAAAAAAGTAATTGATGCAGTAGGGTGCAGAAATGTAACAGCCTAGAAAGAGCTATAACGAGTTTTGTATGTTGTATTTGTTTTAAAAAGCTGTAGAGATTTAATTTAGTGTGGTGTTAAAAGGTAGAACTAAGTACAATGTAAAACTTCAGATCTCTGACTCCTGTCAAAGTAAAGGCGGGGGTGGGAGTATTTCTGTCACTTCTAGTTAGATGCAGATTAGCTAAACTAAGATGTACATCATCTTAAAGAGTAATTGAAATGCTTTTTAAGTACAAACCTACTGTTTAACATCCCACGTCTTTAACTGAACACACAGATATAAAATAAAGCTCTTCTACTTATATACTTTCTAATACTTTTTTCCAAAGTTCTATCACTAACACTTGAAGATCTTTAAGAAAAGCTGTTCCCTGTTCTACTTAAGGTCTTTCTACACTATAAAACTGCTTTGTCAACAGACTCAGTTACAGCAGTGAATATTAAAATCTAGCTATAGACTTAATTTGTCCAAGGCTTTATTATGGTTCTGTGATCTAGCTAGATCCCATCTATCTGCAGATTTAAACTATGTTGTGAACAAGCAAGGCAAGGTTAGATACAATAATGTAAAAATGTTGGTGACCAGCCTCTGCTAGTACCACTGGAGCCGCACCAATCTAGCGCAGTGGTGGGAGATTTAGAAGTGCCAGTGAAGACACAGCCACATGTAGAAATACCACTGAGAATAAGGCCTTGTCTACGCTACAGAGTTTTGTTGACAAAAGTTTATGCTGACGTACAGCCACTACTTTAATTAAACTACTGTTGCATGTCCACACTAGCATGTCTTGGCAGAGTGCATCCACACTAACAGCTCTTGCATCGACACAGAGCAGTGCACTGTGGGTAGCTATCCCACTGTACAACTGGCAACAGGGTGCTTTGGGAAGGGTTTGCAGTGCCTCATGGGGCAGGTACAGCGTCAGGTGATGTAGGTTTCTCAATCCCATTGTTCCATGGGCATCCTATTAGATTTCTAGCTACTTTTCAACTGAAGCGGGAGTAGGGTGGGGAGGAAGAGTGAGAGTGTGTGTGTGCGGGGAGAGACAGTGTGTGTTGGGGGATTGGGGTGGGGAAGTGAATATGTGAGAGAGACAGTGTCTGCGTTGGGGCAGAGTGAGTGTGTCGTGTGTTGGCATGCTGTCTCTTTAACTTCAGACAGCAACCGGAAGCAACCAGTCCTAAGGTAGTGGAGGGGAACATCCCCCTCACATCAGCCCCCACCTCCCTCCCTGGTTCTGCACAGTGTAGCAGCCCACTCCTTCCTCCCTCCCTGCAGCAGCAGCCTGCCTGCCGCTGTTCTCCTGGTGCTGGAGAGAGCAGGATTCCTCATTAATTATTTGCTCATTGCTGTTGGAACAGAGCAGCATGCCCAGCTGTCAGAACTTCCCAGAGCTTTGAAAGGAGAAGAGCACATGCTTGTGTAGCTGTATGCAGGGCAGCCGAGTTCAAAACAGTGAGCAGAGACGTCACTCACGGTGGGCATTGTGGGATACTGGGGGAAGCCGTTATGGCAACATAACAAATCATCAAAGTAGATGCTGCCCTTTGTCACTTTAACTTTGCCGCAAAAAGCATTATGCCTCTCATTGAGGTGGTTTTATTTTGTTGGCAAAATAGGAGAATTTTGCCCCCAAAAAGTAGCATTCCAGTGTGTATACCTTCACTGTTGTGCCAGCAAAAGCTGCCTCTTGCCGACAGAACTGCGTGGTGTAGACAAGGCTTAAGATTGTGGCACAGTATCCTTCACTGCTGCTGGAATGTGCAATGGTTTCCTACTGAATGTGGTTCACATTACAGATGTTCGCTGCCTTTATTGGTTAACATACCACCATCTTAAAAAACTGGTGTTCTATCAATTCACTTCTTGGCAAGCTCATGTACTACAGTTTGGGGACCCTGTACAAGAATGTATGACTGTATCGGGTATGTCCAGCTGCCTTGGACAAACATAGTTGCTGGATATTCCTAGTTAAATCACTTAGCAGAATAGTCAACACTATCACATTTAAGATTATAGATTAATACCCAGTTAAAGACTTACTAATACTTCATGGAAAAAAGAGGAAAACATTGGGGGGGCGGGAAACTAATTACTCTTTCCATTTCTGTAGAGGGATATTTACAAGAAAAACTGGATGTCTCTTTTGTTGGTGGGAGTGGTGGTGGTATAATTTTGCTGGCAATAAGTAGCAGAAAGGGATGAATTTAAGTTCTTTAAGATCTTGTTTTCATGTTAGCATTAAGCTATTTTGTCGAAAATATTGTATTAGTAGAAGTCTTCCTAAACAATATTGAACACTTCCATGGGGCACCACTAGACTTTGCAGTTTAATGTGGGGAAGTCACATCTAAGGGCTGGTCCACACTAACCCCCCAGTTCGAACTAAGATACGCAACTTCAGCTACGTGAATAACGTAGCAGAAGTCGAAGTACCTTAGTTCAAAATACTAGGTACTTACCTTTTCTAACACTTTTATTATTTTTGTGGCCCTCCAGTTTGTCCACATCTTTCCTAAAGTGTGGTGCCTACAACTGAACACAAAACTCCAGCTGAGGCCTCACCATTGCTGAGTAGAATGGGACAATTAGCTCCTGTCTTACATATGACACCCCTGTTAATGCATACCAGATGTATTTTTCCCAACTATACATACTGTTGGCTCATAATTTGGTTTGTGATCCACAGTAACCCCCAGATCCTTTGAAGCAATAATACTGCCTACTAGTTATTCCCCTTTTTGTGTCTGTGCATTTGGTTTTGCTTCTTAAGTGTAGTACTGTGCTTTTGACATTATTTAATTGTTGATTTCAGACTAATTCTCCACTTTGTCTAGGTCATTTTGAATTCTAATCTGGTCTTCCAAAGTGCTTGCAACTCTATCATCTGCAACTTTTATAAGCATATAATACACTCCGTTATCCAAGTCATTGATGAAAATATTGAATAGTACCGGATCCTGCAGGACCCCATCAATAACTACTGTGAGTGCAGACTTTCAACTGGTTGTAACCCATCTTACAGTAAAGGTAACCTGTAAAGCAGTGGTTCTCAAACTTTTTTTTTTCCCCGCAGACCACTTGAAAATTGCTGAGGGTCTTGGCAGACCACTTAATGATCTTTCCAAATGTTGTTTGTACCATTAGCTAACTATTGAAAAGCACTTTGGATAAAAGCACTATATTTAATTAAAAAAAGAAAAAAAGGTTGTTAATAAACTTTTTTGTTCCACAAATAAAAACACACAACTCATATTTTCATATCAGTAGTTTTACCTTTCAAATGTGATGGATGTGCCCTCTCTCCCCACCGTGGCAGCCCCTGAGCTGGGGCTGGGAAGGAGGGGTGTGTCTCCCCACTACAGAACTGAGGCCGGGAAGGAGGGCTGTCTTTCCCCAGCAGCCACAACCCTGGATCTGGGGAAAGTTGCCTCTTTCTCTGGCCACTGCAGCCCTGCACATTCCAAATTCACCCCACCCCACTGCCCCCTCCCACCTACCCGCTATTCCCCCCCACCCCAAGGCTACCACCTCACCTTACATGTGCGTCTTCTCCACTGTCCAGGCACCTAATTAGTGGCACAACGCCTGCGCTAATTAGGTGGGTTGCCCTTCATTGTCTTGTGTGCAGCCGCCCAGGCACACACTTTAGAGGGAACTATCCACAGACCACCTGAATGGAGCTTGCAGACCACTGATGGTCCACTGACCACAGTTTGAGAACCTCTGCTATAAAGGACTTTTTAAAACTGGGTTTTCCCTGATTTGATTCTTTGACGTACAAAAGACGTAATATTACACTCGCACATACCCCCCAAAAAATCTCTTAGATCGTAAATGTCAAGTGTAGGCTTCCCTGGTTTCACAGCAGGATACGAAGGGTAAAGGCTCATGAGTTTGAATTGGGAACTCTGTCATGCTGTAATTGAAGTATTACTTAAATTTTAACGAACACAAATGAAAAATAGTTTTAATCAGGCCTTTCTACACAGGAAAGATTTTTTTGGTGTAATGTAAAATGTGAATTTAAACCAGGGTAGTTACACTGATATACTTCCCTGCCCCACAGGTAAACACTCTTAGGCCTCATCTACATGACAATATTTTCGGTATATCTTTAGGTTTTATTGGCATAAACTGCCTTGCATCCATGCATGAATTATCTTCTTTTTGTTTCATCTTGTGTTTTATCCTGCTATAATTAATCCACTTTGGATGTGAAATAATTCTATTTTGGAATTAGTTATATACTGCTATAAGGTTCATGTGGATGCATCCCCATTTTGAATTACCAAGTATTTCTACAGGTAGTCCACTAACAGCTATCCCACACTGCTTTGGTTCACATCTGGATTGGCCTGTCTGGTTATCTGAGCATTCTCCATTGCTCTGGAGTCATCTCGAGAGGCTCTCTCTCTCACTCCATCCCTGGTTTAAATGATGGCATACACACAAGCACATCTGCTTGTAACTCTAGTTCAGATGCCAAGTCCATTACAGCCACCATGTCCAGTGCTTTCACATGGTCTCATCAGGAGATCCTGGACTTCCTTACTCTCTAGAGCAGTGGTTTTCAACCAGTGGTTCGCGGACTCCCGGGGCTCCACAGACTGTCGTAAGATTTCCAAAGAGGTCCGCACCTCCATTTGAAATTTTTTAGGGGTCTGCAAATGAAAGGTTGAAAACCACTGCTCTAGAGAGAGGAACAAGTTAAGTCTCAAGTTAAGTCGGGAAAAGCAGTACTCCCAGAACACGTGCCAGCACTGTGCCAAAGGCATGGTCTTGTGACAGAACTACAAAAATGTCAAAGACAAAAAACAAGACCTCTCATATTGCTCCCAGTATGTGTGCAGGACTGGAATTTTTGCTCAAGAAACCCAATATATGTTGGACAGTTTGGCCATGGCCCACGATGAGGCAGACATACCTTCAGAAACCACATAGGAAACTCTGGATCCCATGCAGGAGGAAATTTCCCTGGACTACACAATCTCTTTGGCATGCCTTACTGCCATCCAGAGATCCATCTGGAGACACCACCCGAGACCCAGCCAGAGAGACAGAATGACAATGCTGAAGAGGCGTCCTCATCCAGTAAGTATAAAGTGCTGTATTACAATTAGCTGTCCCATTCTGCCTGTATGTGGGATTTGAAAACCTGTTTTCTGGATACTGGGTTTGCACTGTCATGGCTGGCAGATAGTGCTACAGCAGAGGGCAGACATGGTTGTCCTCTGCTTACTTGGCCTTTCTGTAGCCTCCGCACTCAAGGTGGCATCCAATTTGGAAAATTAAACTACGAAGAGCATCTTTTTTTCCCCAAAATTCTTACTCTCATAATTCCTAAACCAAGATGTGCCCTCCCTACTTTCTCCTTGCAACTTGATGCTCCCTCTGCCTTCCAGGCTGTGCCATGGAAAAAATGTTAGAAGACAGTCATCCAAAGTGTTTGGTTGTGGCAAAATAAAAAACCAGAAGTGTACCAGTAAGAAATGCATACAAGATCATAATTTAGTCACTACCCTGAGCTCTTTTAGATTTCAAACATCTAAAATTTTAACAAGGTAAACTGGCCACTTGTGGTTAAAGGACTTATGCAGCAGGACAAGAACAAGTGAGAAAGGACAACTGGGGACATGTCGAGGAGCTGTCAAGAGAGTGTTTGGACCAGTTGGACAGGGAAATAGACTTGCAGGAAAGGATATCGAACATGATGCAGAAGCAGATAAGGTAGCTGGAGAACGTTGTTACGCTGTGCTCACATAGACAACACCTTAACCTAATTAATCCTATTGAGAATACAGCAAACTTGAGATTCCCTTTTCACACCCCCAACTGCAAAGGATAGACAGTTCCCACATCATTCTACTCCCGAAGACAAGGAGAACAATTACAATCCCACCTTCTTATTTTGTGACCCCATCTGCACAAACAAGTTCATTCTGTCCTTTTGGTTATTTCTGCACCATTTTATTTATTCATCTTCAAGTGCTTGCTCATATCGATTCCAATTAGTGTGTATTTGCTGCGTGCACAGTTTTCTGGAAGGTTTTCCCCTAGCAGCACCTGTCGGGTCGGCTCTGGAGCCCCCTGGAGTCGCGCCTTCATAGCGGCGCATATAGGGTCCTGCCGACCCACTGCCTCTCCAGTTCCTTCTTACCATCAGTGGCGGTCGTTGGAACATTTAGTCTCTCGTCTTCAATGAGCGATCCTCTAGTGTATTTCTTGTAAATAGTTAAAAATTGTTGTAGGTAGTTAGACATCTGGACTTGGGGTACTGGGGGGAGGGGGAGGTTCCCTCCCTCACTTCTCCATCCCTCTCCTGGGCCTGGGGCATGCCTCGGACCCAGGAGTTCTAGCCGTGCGGAGTTTGCCAGAAGCCTATGCTGAAGGGCGACCCGCACTCAGCTTGTCTAAAGTGCTTAGGGAAGTCCCATCAAGCAGACAGGTGTAAGATCTGTAGAAGCTTTTACCCCTGCACGAAGAAGGAAAGGGATTCTAGACTCAGTTGCTGCTAATTGGAAGCAGCTCTCCACCCTCAGTCTGAGTCAAGCCCCATGGACATGGCACCGGGCTCTTGAGAGTCAGTGCGCAGCGCACTGGCTGCGGTCCAGGAGGTGCCGAGGAAGGACTCTGGCATCAGAGACCCTCGGCACTGGCGTTCCCCAGCGCTGAACACGGCACGGGTTCAATCTCGGCACTGCTCAAGTCTTCTGTTCTGAAGAAACAGCACAGGAAGACTGATAGAGGGCACTCCCATTCCCGTGCACAGGAATGTGAACCCAAGGGAGGGAGACTGCACCTCCCCTCCAGCTCAGTGACTGGCACCATCCACTCCGGGCTTCCGGGAGGGACCGTTGAGTCCAGTGCCACCGGAGGAGACCCAGGTGGAGGATTTGGACCTCCCTTCCACACCTGAGACTTATGAGGTAGCGCAGGACCTGATAACGTTGACAGGCTTGCACTCCCCCGACCACAGTGTCACAGCACCAGTCCTGAGTCCTCAGAGGCCACCGGTGAAGTTCAGGGGCAAGCCGGCTATGACTCGGCAATGATCTGTGTCACCCCGGCAACGATCCCTGGCACCGACAGGCATGGCTCCACCATGGTCCCTTGCATGGACTCATTGGAGTCCGCATCGGACACAGACTCGTGTGTGCCGGAGAAGCCGACATAATAGCTGCTGGTACTCCCAGTCAGCAGGGATGACCCAAAACTTTCCTCCGGTACCATGGCCACCACAATGACTCAGATGCCAACCTAGTGGCCCTTTTGGACCCCATGGGCTTACCACCACTCCCAGGGGTCTGCCTTTGTATGCTCCTTTTCCATCATATCCAGGAGAAGGACTGCGTCTAGGGCCAGGGATTTCTCACAGGCATCAGCCAGCGCCATTATTGGTACCATGCCCAGCACCGACAACAGACCCAGCACCATGGCTTCACTTAGTACCATGGACGGTACCACCGCTGCGGCTGGGGCGGAGCCGCATCATTTTGAGGAGCTGGATGGGCAGGAGAACCCCTCCCATATTCCGGGCTCCGCCTCATTGTTTCCAGATGAGACAATGGGCCCCCCACTTCCCGGCAGCAGAGCCCACCTTGAACTTCTAAGGCAGATTGCTCAGAACCATGCAGTACAGATGGAGGAGTTCACCGAGGTGTCAGACCCAATGGTAGACATTTTAATCCCCAGCAGGACCCACCAGGGTGACCCTTCCCCGGATAAAGACCATTCAAGAGAACATCAATTCCTAATAAAATCAATTCACAAGTCTTTGCTACATTGTATACACTTCATTTATTAAATTACATTACTTTCGTTTTCCTTCCCTATACCATGCAGTCTAAGTACAAGCACAGTGATTCCCTGGCTCATAGAGGCATCCTCTCTAGCTGGTCATAACATTTCAGAAGTCTCTTCACTTCCCACCCATTGATGAGGCTCTCTCCCCTGCTCTCGGATGTGAAAAACACTGCAAGCATCTATGATACAAGACCAATATCTCTCAGAAGCCTCTGGCCTTGTCATGACATATGTTAATCTTTCTTTCAGTCTTCCAAATGCTCCATAGTCATTCTGCAGCTACTCAGGTTATAGTTAAACAGTTCTTTCTCCTATCCATGTGTTTAGCAAAAAGCTTCATAAGCCAGAGAAGCAGAAAGTAAACCGATTCTCCCAGACAACTGGCTAGAACCCTGACACCATACGTGTTTATAGTAGTTTTGGGAGCAAAAGTTCCATTTTTCATTGCCTAAACCAGAGGTGAGTTTCTACATATCCTGGCATCAGGGACGCATGGGTCCCTCAATGGCCTCTATATGGGATCCCCAAAGATTCAAAAGCCATCAGTAACCTCCTGTGCATTGCCAAGCTTAATGACCCAGGACAGCAACACCCTCGCAGCCAACAATGTGTACCTCTATGACCAACAACCCTGAAAGTTGATCTGCCAACCAGACTGGTTAATTACTGACTGGTAGCAGCTGTGCATTGCAAGCTTCCAGATGGCAATGACCACATGATTCTGCACACTGAGTGGGCCTCGTTGGTATTTTACCAATGTAACTCCAGGACGAGCTTTGCACAGTTTTCCAAGAGAGCAGCCTTCCGTATCATAAAGTTCTGCAGCCAAACATCCTAGATCTGCAGCAACGTTCTGTCCTATCAGTTAGTGATCATTGGCTGAGCCCAGAAATGGCACTCTACTCTGTGACACCAGCCTAAGAAAATATCATGTAGAAATAACTGCTCAATTTGTCATCGTCCTTCTCCAATAGCTGTTTCTGTACAGTATTGTGGTGGTGGTCTGTCTGTTCTGCCACCGACCTGAGTGGTGGCCAGTACATCGGGAGCATCCTGTTTGTATGCGGGATGGTCAAGATCACTCTACTCAGCAGTGCTTCCTCCATGCTGCCTGAGAGCAGTTTACAAAATTTGTTTGAAACCAACAGTTTTGAAAATGGTATTGGTTTTGGAATATTATGGAAGGAATCATAGAAGTTTGACCCCAGGGCCCAGAATTTCAGAAGGTATCCCATAATCCACCAGGAGAAACAACTTATAATGATTTCATATTAGCAGCAGCAGAACGTTCTTGGGATACTTGCCCAGAATGCTATGCACTTCTTAAGAAAAAGCACAGTGTTTTGTGGATGCTGTGATTCACACAGGGAAGTCACAGCTTCTTTAGACAAAGCAGTGTGGACTTACTCTGTTGGTTTAGTTATACCTGTGTATACTGCAAAGGTTGAGAAAATGCGTAGACAGTATTCCAATACTAGTGCCTTTTGTTTTAGTTTAGCTTATGCCGCTTGGGATAAACTTTAAACCCTACTGAAAAAAGCCACTCTTTTACCAGAATACATGTGTCCACCGGGTAAACCGTTCCTGTGTAGATAACCTTCAGACTGACCAAAAATCCTTTCCCCTCTTAAATTGCAGTCTTGTAATGTCATCTGTTTCCCTACTTCTCTATTCATCAGAGTCTTCAATGTATACAAGAATTGTATTTCTAGGGTCAAGAACCTTCTAAGTCTTTAATTATATTATACACCCATAAAGTAGCAAAAAGCACACGCCTAATTTTTTGTGTGCTCCCAAGACTTCCATTTACATCATGAAGTCTTTCTGAGCAATCTAAAAAAAAGTTAACTTTGCACCTCAATTACCAAATAGAGAATACAGCCAAAGCTGCTGTTTTTATATAGAATATAAAATAAAATAGCCAAATCTAAAGGGAGACCAGCGATGTACAATTAAATGCCACTGGTTTTCTAATGTTGATTTAGACTGTTCATGGGATTTAAAATTCTAAACGCTATCAAAGGCAGATTTGAAAAGTATGAAGGTTTGAAAGGTAAGTGGAGTAGCAACTGACTTAACCAGCATTAACATAAGTAAAATTAAGGTAGAGGTCCCCATTCAGCTGGGCTATAACATGCTATTGTTATGTAAATGAACAGAAATAGTTAAAATTTCACTTATTGCCTAGAACTTGCAATTTTTGTGAATAACATGACATTGCAATCTGTGTGTACTATTTTGAAATTATTTGCATGTGTGTGTGTATGTGGGAGCTGTCAGCTGGTCCTATTGAACTTTCAGAAATACCAGACATTTAAAACAAAAAGTTCATTTGGGTTATATATAGTTCAAAAAATGTTCATTGCATTATACTTTTTGAGTGAGAAATTCTGAATTACAGTGTAATTACTAATTCTTCCTCATGTTAATCTTCATTCACACACCACTTCTCAGCACAGATTCAATAGCAGCATTCCATTGTTAGGTCTGGAATTACTAAAATGTCATTGGTTTAACAAAAAACAATAAATATTTTTTACTATTTTAGTACAAAGTAATGTAAATCATTAAAACTAAACTCTATTATCAGTACATTCTTTGTTCCAGTATCGCTATAGTTTTGTTTTCCTCATTCTAACAAAGAGCGTCATGCAGTCATTAGAGCAAATTAGTGAGGTTGTAATATATTTTTGTTGGCTAAAAGTATCAGCGTTACATATAAAGAGTACATATAGTAAAAGAGTTACTGTATTTTCTGGCGTATAAGACTACTTTTTGACCCAGGAAAATCTTCTCAAAAGTTGGGGGTCGTCTTATACGCCGGGTGTCGTCTTATAGGGCGGGTGCTGAAACTTCCGAGCCGGACTGGAGAATCTGCGGTCGCCGCATATGGTGGGGGGAGCTCAAAAACGGCCGCGGCCGCATCCCCACCCGATGACGAGGTGAGGGGGCGCCTCACCGGGAAGGTGTAAGTGAAGGGCGGAGCAAGCTGCAGGCGTCCAGGACGCCCGGGGTATGGAAAAAAGAGAGCAGCGCTGTGCCCAGAAAAACACGCCTCTTTCACCCGTCTGGCCCGCCCTTGTATCCTATTACTGTACCTCCTTCTCTGCCTCTCAGATCTCGCTCCTGAGGACTGCAGTGAAGCGGCGCAGGCGCGCATGTGCGAGATCTGAGAGGCAGAGAAGGATAATAGGATACAAGGGCGGGCCAGACGGGTGAAAGAGGCGTGTTTGCGCTACCGCTCTGATAGTCTTGGAGACAGGGAGGGCTGGGCAGGCAGGGAGAGCTGACCAATCCAAGCAGGCTTTGTATACAACAACCAGCCAATCGCCGGTAAGGTACATCGCTTGCCGTGATTGGCTGGTTGTTGTATACTGGGTACCACATACAGTACAGCACCAGTATCTGTACCTGTTCATACAGTATAGCACCAGTACATACAGTACAGTATACAAATGTCCAACAGTCAAAACCCCATCATGGCTCCACCAGCAAGAAGAAAGAAATATGAAGCCAGTTTCAAACTTAAAGTTGTAAACTTTGCCATGGAACATAATAACTGCGCTGCTGCAAGACAATATGGAGTAACAGAAAAGATGGTTCGGGACTGGAAAGCAAATGAAAAAGCATTAAAGAGTATGCCAAGGGCTAAGTGTGCATTAAGAAGAGGCACTCCACATTGGCCAGAACTCGAAAAACATGTAGCAGACATGGTGAATGAGCATCGCCAAAACGGTTATGTAGTGACACGAAATAAAATACATTTGTTTGCACTTCAGTGGGCCAAATCTAACCCAGATCACAGCAACAGATTTAAGGCCACTGTATCCTGGTGTACTAGATTCATGGGAAGGCATAATATGGTACTGAGGCAAAAGATGAAAATTGCCCCAAAATTACCTGCAGATCTTGATAGCAAAGTAAATAGTTTCCATCGATACGTAATACAACAGCGCACTAAACATGGCTATGCGTTAAGTAGTATTGGAAATATGGATGAAACTCCAATGAATTTTGATATGGTTGGAAATAAAACTGTCCATCAAAAAGGTGAAAAAAACAATTTTAATTAAAACAGGACATGAGAAGTCCAGTTTTACAGTGGTACTAGGATGCACAGCTGATGGCGCCAAACTGAGACCAATGATTATTTTTAAAAGAAAAACAATGCTGAAATTCAAGTTCCCTGTTGGTTGTTTTGTACATGTGAATGAGAGAGGCTGGATGGATGAAGAAGGGGTAAAGCTATGGCTTGATAATGTATGGAGCAGGCGACCAGGTGGACTTATTAAAAAATGTAGTCTACTGGTGTGGGATATGTTCAGGGCTCATTTAACTCCCAGCACCAAGCAAATGCTTGCAAGACTAAACACAGATGCGGCAGTTATTCCTGCAGGATTGACATCGTTGGTACAGCCACTGGATGTGTGCCTAAACAAGCCATTTAAAGATCGCATTCAAGAACAGTGGAATGAATGGATGGTTAGCGTCGAAAAGTCATTCACAAAAGGAGGAAACATGCGTGCTCCACAGTTGGATGTTTTGTGCAAGTTTGTCATAAAAGCCTGGAATGATATTGATGCAGAAACAGTAATCAAGTCTTTCAAGAAGTGTGGCATATCAAATTCATTAGATGGTATGGAGGACGACTACTTGTGGCAAGATGAAGAGGAAGCCGAAGCTGAGACCACACCATCTGATACGGAATTCGATCCATACGATGACTGCCTTACAAATGTATCACAAGATGTCATTGATGTACTTATGATATCAGATGACGAACAGGAGGATTTTGAAGGCTTTTAAAGGGAAACTGTCACGCCAGCAAAACCTGTAAAAATACCGTAGCTTGCGGTTATGATGGGCGTTGTTAACTCGCCAGGGACTTGCCCGGCACTTGCTCTCTCTCTCTTGTTTGTTATCTTCCTCCTATCATCATCAGTTCCAGTTTGGTTGACAGCTTAGAAAACAAACAGCATGGCAGCTCCCATGGGTTTATTGTCTTATCCTTCCTTTCAACTTTAGAGTGAATTAGGAAAAGTTTAATCCACTTGCACTGTTTTATGTTTACATGTTTGATGACAAACAGCCTTATGTTTATAAGTGACAGTTTTCCTGCTAAGTACCTGCATGTCATAAGCATTTGAATTAAAATTACCATATTGAAATCAAATCTGATGTTTTTTTAATTTTTGGTGTGCGTTGGAAGAGGGGCAGTCTTATACGGCGAGTATATCCCAAACTCTATATTTTAACTGGAAAAGTTGGGGGTCGTCTTATACGCCCAGTCGTCTTATACGCCGGAAAATACGGTACATATAAAGCAGTAGAATAAGCATTTTCAGTGTGAGGAAAATAAATTGTGAAGATAATTTAACAGCACACTTTTCAGAATATTAAATACATGAGCATTAAGATGATTTGGGTGCCACTAGGAAATAGCTGCAAAACTTTTCAGTTTCTTGTGTAGCTTTAGTTGCTAACTGGTTTAGTATGATACGTTTTTATTCTTCTAATCCGTGAAAGTGTCCTCAGATTTTAAAGTCACATTGAAGAAGTTGCAAATTAATCTTTTGAAATAGAATTATTATGGACATTCTTATTTAGAAAAATCAACTTTTTTTCTTGTTTGCTTTCCCTAGGAACTATAACCAGCTCTCATCAGTCATCAAAATGCAAAGGAATTTAATACAGACTGTATTTCAGCTGGCACATCGGACATGTTTGGTACCACATCGCACTGGTTTCCTTCAACACTTAAAAGGGAAACCAGTCTTGCCTCAGACTGGATGCAAAGTGGTTTTGGCATTGGGCCCTGAAAAACAGTGTCTCCATGCATCTGCTGCACTCTGTCTCTCAAAGGAAGGAAAGTCATTGGGTGTATTTTCATCCCAACCAGAAGGCACTCACCACAAAGAACAAAAGGAAGAAAACCCTTTGAAACCAGCTAGTGATATACCCCAGGAGACGCCTGTAGAATCAAGTTCTTTAGAGCCTGATCCATTACAAGACAAATCCATTAGTCTCTTTCAGAGGTTCAAGAGAACTTTTAAACAGTATGGAAAAGTAATGATTCCACTGCATCTGTTGACTTCCAGTGTATGGTTTGGATCCTTCTACTATGCAGCCATGAAGTAAGTTACTGATTTGTAACAAGGTCATTATTGCTATTAATCTGAGACAAATATATACAAGAACATCTGCAATGTAGATCTTATTACGTGTCACAAATTACCCAACTTACTCCATCAGCAAAAGGAGTTTCTATGTCTTACTAAAGCCCAAGATTGTTAATGAAAGGGAATAGACCTCATATCAATGTGTTGTTTATGTACTATTTAACTTCCTACAGTCTGTCTATACCAAATACTTTATCTTCCTTTGGAAGGAATGTAATTGTCACCAAAATAAAACAAAACAATGCATACATCATAGGCGCCAGCTTCCTGCGGGCCCAGGGGGTGCTCATCCACCCCAGGTCCTCCTCCCCCTGCCCCACCCCTTCTCCCAAGTCCCCACCCCCACCCTGCCTCTTCCCGCTCAGTTCCGCCCCCTCCTCTGAGAGTTCCCCATCCCCGCTCCTCCTCCTTCCTCCCAGCACCTCCTGCCTGCCACGAAACAGCTGATTGTGTCGGGCGGGAGGCGCTGGGAGGGAGGGGGAGGAGTTGATCAGTGGGACACCCAGCGGGTGGGAGGCGTGGGGGGGGGGGGAGGGGAGCACCAGCCCTGGAGCACCCACTGAATTGGCACCTATGGTACGCATTACCTTACAATGGCATCTGTTTCCAGTCTCTGCTGTGTGGCAAAGATGGTGGCTTGTTCTCCCCTCTCTGAAACAATAGTAAAGGGAAATCCGCTGTAGGCCTGACCCCTCGCCCTTCTGGTTTTCCTCCCCTATGTGGTAGAAGAAACTAAGGAGAGCTTTCTACTATAGGCCAAACCTTCTTTTGAATTTAAATTTATGTTTGTGTGGGGTGAAATTTGAACGATACAGAGTTTGTAGGTAAAAAATATATATACCATATTTGCTTTTCAGGCTGTCTCAACCATAGAGTGTGCCAGGTACCTACCTTCTCACTTCTTTAAGTTGAAGGGGGTAGGAGGTGGAAGAGGCAGGAGAAAAGGTGGTAGCAAGGTGTTTTCTTGTCTTTGGTATCTGCTCCCTTCCAACGTCGTTTGGCAGCTGCTTGCTTTGTCCACTGCTTGCAGGAAGAGCAGCCCCTTGGAGCTAGCTGGTGGGGGATTGAAACCAGGGTGGACCAGCAGCTCCCCTAAGTTCCCTGTGCAACAGTCGCCCAGCAGGCTATCAATTACTGGCAGTTCAGCTATCCCTTTCCCCACTGCCATGTGCTGCGTCTGCCCTCTGCCTTGGAGCTGCTTCCGGGAGCCTCCTGCTTGCTGTGCGGAGGGGAGGGGGGCTAATGTCAGGGTGTCTTCCCCCCTGCTCCTGCACCCCACTTACCCCATCTCCATGGGGGTGGTGACGACTGGACAAGATTCAGGACGAGGGAGCTTCCTTGGGAGCAGCTGCTGTCTCAACTTGCTAATCTACTTAACAAGGCAGTTTACTTTGAGTGGGGTCAGCGTACTTAAAGGGGCAATGCGCATCTCTCTCTCTCTCTCTCTCTCTCACACAGGGTTTGTGTCTCTGTCTGCCATGCTGTCTCACCTCCCTCCATTCGTGCTGCCTTGTAGAGTCTGAGGCTAAATTAACAATGGGTTAATCCTTGAAGACTCAGCCAAAAGCTAGTTCATCATTTAGCACCAAGGCATTCCCTGGGAAATATCCCACCCTCTGACTTCACCACCTCAACCAAGCTTCACAATCATCATGGCTGTGTACAGTATTAAATTGTTTGTTTAAAATGTATAGTGGGGGGGGGGGAATATAGATATCTTTTTTTGTCTGGTGGTGAAAATTTCCCTGGGAACCTAACCCCCCATATTTACATTAATTCTTATGGGGAAATTGGGTTCGCTTAACACTGTTTCGCTAAAAGTTGCATTTTCAGGAGCATAACTACAACGTTAAGCGAGGAGTTACTGTAGTTCCCTCCCACCCCCCATCTTTGAGTTCAGAAGGTTTTTGTGAGAGGGACACAAAGCCTTTGAAGAATTCCTTGTTCTTCTACTATCTTTATCTTTAATCCTCTAGAAGGTACTGGGAACCAAAACTTCCAGTTTAGTGGTCTAGGTTAGGCCCATTAGTAGAAACTCTCTGAAGAAAATGTGTCATTTGCTCCTATTCCTCCCAAAAAACTAGTTTGATCACTGAGATTAGTTGTCATCTCTCTCCCCATGCTTCTCCAAAACAGTGTGGTGGATGAAAATGTATTGTATTGTGATGCTTTGTTTCTGGGGTTTTATTTAAACTAATCCTTGTCTTTTTTTGGACCTCACAAAAGCGCTGGGAGTGTCAGGTGTGCATGGAGTGCGCAGCACTTACTAATATACTCAAGTCCTTATTTGCAATGCCCATGCCATTTCAGGTCTGAACATCATTTGGATAGGCTGCCAGACATACACACTTGTTTGAATATGAACTCTGGATACCATCAATCATCCTGCTTTCTCTTTTTTTTCTTGTTAGTATTTGTACATCTGGTAATAAAACTAATGTATCAACGCTCCACCACGTCTACTCTCGTCTAGCCTCGCTAGATCTCGTGAAATTGCTGTAGACTTAAAACAGTGTGTTTCTGTTTTGGAAACTCACCTTGATTAGAATAAGCAATATTCATGTCAGCTACAAGATCAGTTTAGATTAGAGGGAGGTTTTATTAATCTGTGACTTTTGTTGAATTGGAGTAAATGTTTATCTCTGGACTGTGCATGTTGCATATTTAATAATAGAAGACATGAAACAATGATAGTTTATGGCTGGAAGGATGGGCCTTTGACATCAGAATGCATTATGACACAAGTGTTTGTTTTAGTTACTCTAACCAGCTGGCATAATTGCCCTTTCTAGGTGCTATAGATCCAAATGTCATTCTAAATTTAGCCCATCTCAGAGTAATAAAGATCCCAAGCTATTAAAACATTTTGCTTTGGATGGATCTAAGGTTGATGCTCACATCCAGACATTTTAGACTGAGTAAAGTTTAGCTAGTTTGTCTGAGTCTTTAGTTAGCAGTTAAAACATACTTTTGACAAATGGACACAAATGAAAACATTTAATTAGGAACTAGTGAGAAGCAGAGCCTCAATATATCATACTAGAAAAGCAGCACCGTCTTGAGGCGAAAAGTAAGTTGGATCATGAATAATAGTTATATAAGGCTAAATTATTCAAGTCTGAAATTATTTATCAACACATTTTAAAGGGGCAGTGTTAGCATATTTAGGGCCATCGCAGTTTTCTAATCTGAGTCTTCTAATACTTAGTAGTTAACATTTTAATGTTTAACGCTATAAAAGGGCACTTTCTTTTCTAGAGCAACAGTTCGGTAACACACTATTTCCAATACTGTATTTATTCCTGCTGATACTGATAATGCACAGAATAAGGACTAAAACACTAAAATAGTTTAGAGAAGTTGAAAATTACGTTGACTATGATAGCATACTACTTATAGGGCACCCTGTACAGGTAATCTTAGGGCTTTCAGTGACACTGGCAAAACTAAATGTTAGAACAATATTTCTAAATATCAGAGAATCCATTTCTTGTATAACTAATTGCATATACTCCCATTGGCCGGGAACAGTGAACTGCAGCCACTGGGAAGCCATGCCTGAGGATGGTCAACATCAGCAAAATGTCTCGTGGCCTGCAATCAGATTACCCTGATGAGCTGCATGCAGACCACAGGTTGCCCACCACTGGTTTAACGCATCTTGAGGGGAAATGTGAGGGACTGGAACCTGGATACCTCATTATGAGGGTAGGCTGCAAATTAATCTTAAACAAGTATATTGTGTTCTCTGTCTCCATCTCTTAGGGCTTGTCTTCGCTATGGTGGTAAGTCGACCTAAATTACACTACTCCAGCTATGTGAATAACATAGTTGGAGTCAACGTAGCTTAGGTCGACTTACCCCAGTGTGTCTTCACTGCATTGCATCGATGGGAGATGCTTTCTGATTGACTTCCCTTACTCTTATCGGACATCTGGAGTACCCGGGTCGACCAGAGAGCGCTCTGCTGTCAATTTAGCGGGTCTTCACTAGACCTGCTAAATTGATCCCTGCTGCAGTGAAGACCAGCCCTTAGAGTGAAGCTGGTCCTCAGTTCTCACATGAACTGAGTCTTCACAGTTTAGATCAATATGACTTTCTTTGCACCAGTGTATCTACTTACCTCCAAATATACTAAATAGGGACAGACACAGTTTGATTAAGTAGTAGCTCAAACCATCAGGTACAATTTATTACTTTCATTTCCTAAAATAATGTAAAAATCTTGTTTGTTTACATGTAATACAAACATACCAGAAAATGTGTTTAAAAACAAGTATGTTGCTTAAAGTAAGAAATACTGTGCTGAATGTTTTAAGGATCCTCTCAAACATAATCCTGTTTTTATGTATAACTCTTTTTCTTTGATAGAGGAGTGAATGTCGTTCCTTTCCTAGAGTTCATTGGGGTTCCAGAAAGCATTGTAAGCATTCTGAAAAACTCTCAGAGTGGATATGCGCTAACTGCATATGCAATGTATAAGGTAGGTACCATTATAGTTAATTGGTTCTGACATTGCCCAGTGATCTAAACAATTCTCTTAGATCAGAAAGAATTGGCCCTGTTCTCCCTCTTAATAGTTTAGACATTTTTAAATGAATGTTTTAAACCTAAATATTCACATTACTCAAGTTAAAAGGGTCAGAGTGCTTTTAAGACCTTTGCATCACTATAAAATATTCCTAAACTGTTTTGTTTTGTCGAATGGCTGTTTGGCATGCCATAGAAGTGGTGACAATCCTGTGTAATACCTCTGTTTTCCCCTTTCGTAACTCTCAGAGCTAGAGAGTGACAGTTTAAATGCTTTGAGTTCTTCAGGTGACAGTGCAATTTTTTTTTCCTATTGAATTTTTTAGTTTAGTACTTATGCTTTCATTACTGACTTAGTTGGGATTTCATTGTCCAATTGTCCTAATACAGTACTTAAAGATCAGATTTTTGGTTATTTTTTTCTGGGTTTAGATCTGCATAATTTGTTTGTACGGTGCTTTGAACATGTAAAGCATTGTACAAGAGCTAAGTATTAACATCTTTATTTACAATACATTGTCCTTTTGTTGTGCACATATCTGATTGTTTTAATGCATTTTACTAGTTATGTAGCTAACTTTTGTCCTAAGTAAAGGGATGATGAAGTAAAGGCACAGACACTTGCCAGTTTAAACAGTTTAGTATATTGATGCCTATAGGTAGTCAATGAATGTATGCATTTAAAATATAAAGATTTTATAATAAACACAACCTATTCTTGGATTGGTATATAGTGCATATGTGTACTATTTTCAGGAGATTTGGCCATGCCAAGTATATGTACATTTCTTGCTTGAAGTCCAATCCTGCTCCGATTGAAATAGAGGAAAGTAGGATCAAGCCTGATGTAAATTTAAGGGCCACATTTTCAGAAATACCCATCTCCTATCTAGGTTCCTAAATGCAGATGACATTCCCAAAACAGTGAGAGCTGCTGGCTCTATTTTCTTCTGAAAATCTGGCCCTGTACTTACTCCGAGTGACTTATTGTTTAACATCAGGTGGTGTCTTGAGGCCAACCACATCCAGGCCCCATTTTGCTAGTCACTTGTGCAGACATATTTTAAAAATAATTCCTGCGCCCAAAGAATTAATAATCTAAAATTGTGTGCTAGTAATCTTTTTCTCAGGGTCTTTGCTTTTTGGAAAAGAATATTAATTTGACCAACTTTATCCCTTTTCTTTACATTTCCTGCCTCCTCTGTAGATGCTCACGTTGTGGGGTAACTGCCAACTTCTCCCAGTATTCTTCAGTTTGGATATTGGGATAACATTTCCCTGTAAAGTAAATACCCTTTTTAACAAGAGGGTTTCATTTAACCATTAGCAGAGGTTAGGTGTCCTAGAATCCCAGAAAATAGTATAGAATGTATAAGTATTAAATGAATTTTCTAAACAATTTTTATAAACAGTTGCCACTGTTTTGATAATTCTATTCAGTAAGCAGGAGTCCCTTTTTAATTCTACATAATCAGGGGCCTGGTTTGATGCAGCCTAGGACTGAATCTGCTTTGTTGCTAGAAAACAGTAGAAAATACATTTTAAGTTCAATACTAACGTATCTTTGCTATCGTAAACTTTATGAAAAATAAATTGGCATTTAATCTTACATCACCTTTTACATTTCTGGTTTTTGGTGTTTTCTTGTAATGAAACAGATTCTTTCAGTGTTACTTTGCATGCTGGGTTATCAAATCATCCTGGTGGCTGCTTACCATTTGCTTCCTTTTATTTTTGTTTTGTTTAAATAGTATTTAAAATATTTTTAAGAACTTGCTCTTTTGTTACTGGGTGCAGTGACTGTCAATAACAAGACAAATTATGACTTCTTAGGTTTTCTGTTTGGGCTTATCTGTCTTATTCCATGCCAGTGTCTAGCCTGTAGTAAAAGTGACTGGCCTTCAAGTCTTATAGCATTGTTTAGTATTTTCCAACAAGGAGCAATTAAGCAAAGTGAGATTATTTTAAAGTAAGAGACAGATGCAGAGAGTATTTATAAGTAGCTAAAGAGCTGCCAAACCTTCAGCCCTCACTGAATTAGGAATTAGTATTTGTCCTCCCACTTTTATTTCATGATGATTTGTCATTATATGGAGATCAGAGCTGGGAATAAAGATTTGGGTAAGAGAAGAAAAGGAGCAATAAAGGATGAGAGATTAGACAGCACTATCCAGAGGGTTCATTTAGACCTTGTTTTCACTCAAGCTTTGTCTACACTTTCACTTTTGTCAGTAAAACTTTTCTGTCCGAGGTGTGAAAAAACACACCTTTGACCGACGGAAGTTTCACCAACAAAGCAGTGCTATGTCGGCTGGAGATGCTCTTCCATCAACATAGCTACTGCCGCTTGTTAGGGGTGGTTTAATTATGCCAGTGGGAGAGTGGCTACATGGGAGACCTTACAGTGGTGTATTTGCAGTGGTACAGCTGTGCCGCTGTAAGGTCTGTAGTGTAGATGTAGACTAGGAAAAAGGGTATTAATGTGGTAAAATCCTGCTGTGGACAAGGCCATTTGTGCTTTTCACACGTTAGCTGATCGAGAGGTTAGTGAGAACTACTTGTCCACAGCAGGATTTTACTGCGTGTTCGCTAACACATGGTAAAATGGCCACCTTTTTTTCCCTAATGTGGATACTCCCTTAGCCACTGCACAAATCCAGTCTGCATTTCTTTAATGTATATAGTTTTTAAACTTCTCATTCTTTCAGTTGTCACTTCCTCCCCCCCCCCCAATAAAAAAAGTCACACTTTTCTCGATCTGCATGATCAAAATAATGTATTACACTAGTACATACTATTTAAAAAATGAACCTACAAACCTTCTGGTTTTATGCACGAGGACAAGATCACCTTGTTACCTGCATGGGAGACCTTTAAGTCCTAACTGAGGAAGTAGTATTGGTTCTTTAGTATATGTAATTCAGGCAAAATGCTTATGCCATGGTGCATATTGGTATGTAGTAAAGAGGCACTGTGCTTTTGGAGGAGATGGAAAATGGAATTCCTGATCACTTGCGGTCAGCAAAGATCCTGTGGCACTTTGCATTTAAAAAAAAGTTAGTTTAGGGGCAAATTTGTTGTGATAAACAGCTGCTGCATTTCATCCCACAAGTGATACATCTCAGGGGTGCATGAAGTTATGCCTAGTTGGCATCTCTCTTCAAACCTGTAATACTCGGGATACTTCAAATGAAAGTGTGTGTATGTGTGAGAGAGAGAGAGAGAGCTTTTCTGAAGAATTCACTTCAGAATAGATTAATTTATTTCCTTATAACTTGGAGCTCCTTTTTTTAAAAGTTGGAGTTGGCCAATATAAGCTTTTTACAAAAATGGAGAGATTTTCTAAAGACTATCATAGCCCATTTACACATAATTTTGATACTTTTTTGGTTTCCTTTAAGATAGCAACTCCTGCCAGATACACTGTAACTTTAGGAGGAACATCCATTACTGTCAAGTATCTTCGTAAGCATGGCTACATGTCCACACCCCCTCCGGTAAAGGAATACCTGCAGGATAGAATGGAAGAAACAAAAGAGCGTCTCTCAGGGAAGATGGAGGAAACAAAGGATAGACTAACCGAGAAGATGGAGGAAACAAAGGATAGACTAACCGAGAAGATGGAGGAAACAAAGGATAGACTAACCGAGAAGATGGAGGAAACAAAGGATAGACTAACAGAGAAAATACAAGAAACCAAAGATAAAGTTTCATTTAAAAAAAGAAAAGAATAAGAAAATGCTCAGCTGAGGTTGTTCAAAAAATTATGCAATTTAACCCTTTGAAGCATCTGGATATGGACTTTCTGCTGAGCTTTCATTTGGCTGGTTGGAGAATATCAGTGTTCTAAGGATTAAAGATTTCTGTAAATTCTTTAATGCTAAGGTTCTTTTTAAAAGAAAAAAATCTGTCTTATGAAAGAGAAAATGAATCTAGGATTAAAAATTCATATGTGCAATGGCAACAGTGTGGTCAGTTTTTTTGTAAGTCAAGATGCTTCTCTAAGATCTACAATATTATTCTGGCTGTCAGCTGGGAACCACCATTGTGTCAGACTGGTTCCTCCATTCCGTGGGAATCCAAATTTCTTTTTCAGAGAAAGGACATCATCTCTTTTTCAGTCATTATAATACAGCACTGATCTCTCTCTAACCACTGCTAGCTCAACTCTGAGGCAAACCGTTAGCACTGGTGCTGCAAGTGAAGGAATTAATGGGCCAGACCCTTAGCTAGTGTAAAATGCCATAGCTACACTGACTTCAGTTGGGTTTCAACAGCTTACACAAGTTGGGGATCTGGATCTTTGTTTTAAAAAAGTGTCTTGAAACTTTCAAAAGCCTTTCAACTGAAAATTATAGTAAGATGAGTTAATTACAGTAGCCATGTATTCATTTATACTTTTGTTTTTATATAAAGTTGAATTACAATTGAGAATATTATAGCATTGAATAAAATGTACTGACTGTAACTGCCTATGGACTAAAGCATAACTGGTTCATTTTCATCCAGAATTATGCTGTAATTTACTGAAGGTGTTCCGCTTTGTACTAGCTTGCAATAATAAAATATAAATTAAAGGGAGATAAGTCTGCACCTACTGATGGCATATAGTGATAATTTTTAAAAATATAGTGGTGGGCCCAAATGTTGCTCACTTACATGAGAATTTTCACTGATGTCGATAGGACTGATAACACACAATAAGCAGGAATCCTATCAGACACTTAAAACAAGTTTCCCCCACACACTCTTCTGGTTTTAGATTAACCTAAAAATGTTAATTGGAGTAAAGGTTTATGCACTGTTGCTGAACACTATACAAGGTCTGTTACTGAAACTGTATACCATCTGACTACCAAGGCACCATCGTTTCGTGACTCATTTGGCCAAAATCTATATAGAAGCAGGAGAGGAGAGTGAATTTTTTCTGTTTGGTGTGGGCTTCCCCATTATTTCTATAACAAGTATCATTTTGCAGCAAGAAGATGGCCTCCACTACTTGTTTCACAAAGGTTTATTTTAGGGGGAGAAGAAGAGAGTAATGTTGGGGGATTGACGGGGGGGTCAAGAAGCGAAGAGCAGCTCTAGTTTAATCCAATGTCCGCTCTCTTTTGCCTTGTTTTATGGTTTTGGTCAAATAAGAGTTCTGGCTGATTGAAATCATGACGGCACTGTTTACAAACACATTCAGCCACCATTCAGTGTCTGCTTAGAGTATCGTTAAACCTTCTTTTGCCAGGGCAAGGCAAAATGGGGTAGGCAGGTTTCCCTAGAATAACCGTGGGGGCAGTAACTCTATTTATGACAACATTATTTGGTAGGAACAGTGTCCCAGCCTGTCCATGAAGGTAGCCTCCCAACTGGCAGAAAACCCAGGCATCATGAACTTTTTCAGTACAGGCCACATTGGCATCCATAAATGAACCTCTGTGTTCCACAAGGGCCTGCATAACAATGGAGTAGGGCCCTTTGTAGTTATGTCCTCTTTGAAGAGGGCAAACTGTGGCCACATGAGTCCCATCAGTGGCCCCAGCACAGCTCGGAACTCTATTCTCAAAACCAGCAATTGCGTCAGGGATACTGCTTTTGTCCACCACCAGTGGGTAAATCAGGTACCTGATTGGGACAAGTATCAGAGGGGTAACTGTATTAGTCTGAATCTGTAAAAAGCAACAGAGGGTCCTGTGGCACCTTTAAGACTAACAAAAGTACTGGGAGCATAAGCTTTCGTGGGTAAGAACCTCACTTCTTCAGATGCAAGAAGTACATAATTAAAGTACATAATTATGACCAGCAATTATGCTGTTCAAAGAGCCAATTTAATTTTTAATAAAAATGAAGCGTGGCCATAGCACTTCACATCTTTGGGGGCATAGTATATGCCTCACACAACTCCTGGGAGGTAGATACTATTTGGTTACTGTATTGTCACCTTTATATAGCTGGTGAAACTGAAGCAGAGATTAAGGGTTTCATCCTCCACTCTTAATGGGTGCTTTGCCATTGACTTCAACTGGGGCAAAATCAAGCCCTAATGGTATGTGTACACTGCACTGTAAACCCAAAGTCTGTGGGACTTAAGGCCACAGGCTTGATGTTTGTAAGCCTGGCCTTTAGTGTCCATACTGCGTACTTGCATCTGAAGAAGTGAGGTTCTTACCCACGAAAGCTTATGCTCCCAATACTTCTGTTAGTCTTAAAGGTGCCACAGGACCCTCTGTTGCTTTTTACTGATTGAGACAGAAACCTCTGCCACCACTTTATCCACAGTTGATTTTTCAAACACCAGACTGGTTAGCAGTGACCTTGTACCAGTCTGGGGTAACACATTTCCTGAGGGTTATAGCAATCCGCTTCTGGAGTGGCATGTTAGGGCTCATGCATTTGCTGATGCTGGAAGCTAAGGGTAAGTGGCTCACAAAGCTCCAGGAATGTAGCTTTCGTCATCAAAAGTTATGAAGCCATTTTTGGTCATCCCATGTCTGTATGACTATGTGAGCTCACCAGTCTGCTTATGGCCCTGCTCCAGAAGGAGCAGTCTACATAAGGGCCACCAGTAGCTATCCCCTGAGCAGCATCAGGCAGTTGGAATCTGCCATCCCTGTATCATGATCCCCTTCATCCAACAGGTGCCTTCAGTAGGTCAGAAAACGCTGCTGAAATGTCCACCAGTGCTTTATGGAGGCACTGCCTGTTCCCTGAAACAGGTGTGAAAGCCCAAGCCAAACAAGTTCTTCAAATGGTTTTTGCTCCATGTTGCTGGCTTTGGGGTCTGGAAATGTGCAGACCCAAAAGATGACTTGGCAGCGTGTGTTGGTGGGCTGTGACAACTTCCAGCAAAGTGCCACTGGCTAGATCAGGGGTGGCCAACCTGTGGCTTGGGAGCCACATGCCTCTTCAGAAGTTAATATGCAGCTCCTTGGATAGGCACGGACTCTGGGACTGGAGCTACAGGGACCAACTTTCCAATGTGCCAGGGGGTGCTCACTGCTCTGCCACAGGCTCTGCCCCTTCTGGCCCCCTCTCCTGAGCTGGCCGTGCCCTCGCGCCTAACCCTTACCTCCCAGAGCTTCCTGCATGCCATGAACCAGCTGATCGGGAGGTGCGGGGAGGCACTGATTGGCGGGGCTGCTAGCATGGGGGTGGGCGGGATTGCTGAGGTATACCATGGCTCTTTGGCAATGTACCTTGGTAAATTATGGCGCCTTTTCAGGCTCAGGTTAGCCATCCTGGCCTAGGCAGTCAAGTTTTCCCACAATGCACCACGAATATGACTAGCACAGCTGCAGCTGGGGAGGGTGCTAGGAAGCCTGGGTAGGCTGGCTTGACTCAGCTCTGCATAGTGTAGACAGGTGAATGTGGGAGTGAGAGCTGGGTTCAGAACTTCTAAACATAGGGTCAGTACACAGTATGGACACTAAAGGCCAGGCTTACAAACATCAAGCCTGTGGCCTTAAGTCCCACAGACTTTGGGTTTACATTGCAGTGTACACATACCATTAGGGCTTGATTTTGCCCCAGTTGAAGTCAATGGCAAAGCACCCATTAAGAGTGGAGGATGAAACCCTTAATCTCTGCTTCAGTTTCACCAACTATATAAAGGTGACAATACAGTAACCAAATAGTATCTACCTCCCAGGGGTTGTGTGAGGCATATACTGTGCCCCCAAAGATGTGAAGTGCTATGGCCACGCTTCATTTTATTAAAAATTAAATTGGCTCTTTGAACAGCATAATTGCTGGTCATAATTATGTACTTTAAAAAAAAACTGCATTCCAGCTTTCCTCCCACTCAATCATTTAAAAAAACAGACTCAGCAACGGTATAACACAATCATTGTGATGCACATTAACTGGATTAAGAACTGGTTAACTGACAGATCTCAAAATTAGTCATCAGTAAGGCAGCACCAGTGACTGACTGTTTCTGGTGGGAATACAACCAGGTTTGGTAGTTGGCCTGCCAGTGGTAGTCAGTGATCTGGAAGTAAATATAAAATCACTGCTGCTAAAAGTTCTGGATGACACAAAGACGTGTAAATAATGATGAGGAGAGGGCATGCAGACGGAGCCATCTAGAGCATGGGGTAAGCTAGGCACATTCAACCAATGTTGTTTTTTTACAAAACGCCAAATGCAAAGTTTAGGAATATGTAATGCAGACCATACCTATGGATGGTGGGGGCAGAGACTATCGTGGAAAGTGGTGACTGGATCTAGGGGGTCATACTAGACAAGCAATAATGGGCGCACCCAGGATTATGCTGTGGCAAACAGGCCTAATGAAATCCATGAATGGATATGTAGAGGAGTCATGACCAGGTGTAGGAAAGTGATTTTTACCTTCCTATATGGTGTTAGATGCTAGATTACTTTTTAAAAAAAAAAGATGGAAAAATTGGCGTGGGGGGCATCGCATCAGTTGACCTGTTTGCTACAAAAGATAACAAGAACTGTTGGTCTCAGTTTTGCTCTGCAAGTGGCTTCAATGCTGATTGACCAATGCCTTTCTATTGAAATGGCAATAAGGCCTACTGTATACCTTTCCCCTAATTTCATTGATCCTGCAACTCATCTTCACAGTAAGCAGGATCACACCAAGATGATTCTAATACCTGGGCTTGGTCAAAGCTATTCAGAATTTTGTAGCCTCTCAGTGGAATTTCTACAACCTCGTGCAGCTCTGCTCTCACAGCATCATGAGACGGTCCTACAGCCAGACCCCAACAGCCTATGCTAATCAACTAGGGCCACCTTTAGCTTAAGTGGAAGCATTTTTTTACTTTGTTCAAGGGACTCAGCCTATGAGAGCGAGTAGCAAGGACGTTTTGGAACAGGTCCAGTGTCTGAAATCGTCTGGCTTGTTCTTAAGTTCCTTGAAGGGTCACCTGGCATCCATTTCTGCCATTCACCCCCTTGTTCAAGATAGAACAGTGTTTCTCAAGGGATCTACTCACCTGTATCCACCTGCAAAAACATCAGTTCCACTTTGGGAGCTTAATAGTGTTACCTACTTTCATGGGCAATCCAGTTGAACTTTTTGCCTACTTGCTCCTGGTGATATATTTTCTCAGATGAAGACCTTTCCTATTGCCATCACATCTTGGGGTTTTTTTAGGACAAGATAGCTTTGGGGCCTCACCCAAAGTTTTTAAATAAGTGGTGTCAGGCTTCCACTTCAAGCAGACAATGTCCCCAGCCATGTTCTTTCTGAAAGTGCAGGCTTGTCAGCAAGAAGAGTGTTTACCTACCTTGGATGTAAGAAGGGCATTGCCCGTCCATGTTAAGTCATTTAGCCAGACTCCTTGACTTTTATGTGGGTAGGCTGAAGGGCCAGGCAGGCTCTAGATCATTGATTCTCAATCATTTACCATTGTGGGCCGCATATGCAGCTCTCTGTGTTATGTGGGCGCATCCATGCAACACATATACTACCTGTATGGTCCTGAGGATGTCACATGGGCCGCAGCTGTGTTCTGATTGGGCCGCAAGCAGCCCACAGATTGAGAACCACTGCTCCAGATGGATGATATCCTGTATTACCACTGCTTATGGTTTAGCCAATACACCTCCTCTGCCATGTCTTTCTGCACCCTTGAAGAGAGCTCAAGCAATGTATATAGCTTACCTATCCTGTACATTTGCAGGGCTGCTACTTAGTCCTCCATAATGCAGTGGCATAATGCTGAATGAATGGAACAGCTTCAAGGGAAGGATGCAAACTTTGGCAAGGTCATATTTCAGTCACTGTTTAAATAGCCTCCAAGTCCCATTGCCTACAATGCTGCTTGTGACTCACCTGAATGCAATATACATCTGCAGCCATTCGAAGAAGAAGGAACAGTTACTTAACTGGTGTCTGCATCCACACGTTAAGAATAACCCACCCTCCATATCTGCATTGGTGTTGTAGGCCACTTTGGTGTGAAGGACCAGAGGTTGAGGGTGGGAGGGAGCAGAAGCAGGGTAGTGCTACCCTTATAGACCTTTGGGAGGGGCCACAAGGCGATGCACAGTGTGTGCACTGCCCTGACGGGTACTGACGGGTACTGCAGCAGAAACTGTTTCTGGCTCAGGCGCGCACACACACACACACACACACACACACCTCTGAGTGGAATACACATCTGCACCTCCAGCTTAAAGAACAACAGTTACAATGCAGGTACGTGACCATTTTATACTCCCCTCCTCCCGCCCCCAAAGGCCAACTGACACACCTGCAAGCAAGACCAGGTAGACACATTAACACAAGTATGGCTTTGCAGTGTAAATGCTCACACCCGGATTAGGCTAACCCAGGTGCCAAACACCTGAATTACCTCTGCAGGGAAGAGCTACTACTCTAAAGCTTCTAATGTGAGAGTCCAGCGGTGCTCAGCATTTCAGAAACACAGGCCATTTATTGAGATGTCTAACTCAAAGCAACTACGCCTGACATAGTGGCTTAAATAGACATAACAAATCTTGGGAAAGGAAGAGTGCCAATGGCTCTTAAGCAAAAAAATGCAAACAATAGTTGCAGTAAAATGTTATGGAGGCCCTGAAGGAAAAACAAATTGTAATTACTGGATCCAGATTACAGATAATACTTATAAGTCATTAACCATACCTGGTGAAAGGTTAAGTAAAATATTGGTACAGATGGTCTTTTTTGTTGTGTTCATATTTTCTTTGGCTTCCAACGATTGCAACGATAATGCCGATGTTTCTCCGTTTTGTGTTCTCCGCCTTCTTCCCCTCCCCCGCATTTCATTTTCATTTATTTCACTAGCTCAGTGCAGCTGCTGTAGCTGTTGTTGCTTATTTTATACCCAAATTAACTTCCTTTCTTCTCAAATGGGCATTGATTTAATCTCCCTACTATTGAAACCTGAAAGTGAACATGTGGACCATATTATTTGGGCTACAGAACTGATGCTGTATTTTACATTTTTTGTGCTCTTTTCTTTGGCCAGAGGCGCATGAGCTGTTCTATTTAAATCACTTTAAATCATCTGTACCTGTCTTCTTTCAGACACCTACTGTAAAAATAAAAATGTTATAAATGCAGTTTTAGTGGTGTTTCATTATTATTGGCAATATTAAGAACTGGTGCTTGAAAGATGAGCTATATTTACAACTAGTACAAACAGGAAACAGACTCACATTTACAGACACCTAGCAGCTGCCTCATTAGCTTAGTATCCCCAAAACATATAACTGATTTCCAGTTTTAGCAGCTTGTTTAGTGTGTTGGTGTCATTAGGCATAACCATAGGTAACTCGGGAGGGTGGAAGACCACGAGTGTCGATGAAGCCTTCCTGCACTAGGCCTAAATGAACCAAAGTCCTTCCATGTTTAAACTCTAATCAACCTCAAAAGCCAGATGCAGAAATTAGAATGTGTAACAGCCAGTTATCAGGTGCAGCACTGCTCATACCGGTGCCAAGCGGTAATAATGAGGCCTGCATACTTCTGGCTGAAAGGCAAAATAACAAATCAAAGGAAAGGGACAAGATAATAATTCAAGGAGAAGTTACTAGCAAGCTGGACTTATAGCCGCCAAGATGATTTAATTGCTTATATGTAATTGCTTGCTACTTGCTTAATGTAAACTATTATAGGGGGAGGAGGGAGAGAAGGAAAAAGCTTAGCTGCTATAAAAAGAGAAAAGCTGCTTATGATGGTGTGCTTGATTTGAGACGTGCCAGTCTCCTTGCACCGCTTTGAGATCTCAAATAAACTTTGATTGCTTCTCCACCCTGGTGTGTTCATTGGCGCGAAGCACACCGGGCAACGAACCCCGCTGTTGCTTTCCTCGGGCACTCTGTGCCGGCAACAGTCTTGGCGTCCCTGGGTAGGCTCGAGGCTGAAATTTAGCCTTGCCTGGACCCCTCTTGGAAGTCGATGGATTGCGGCGACGACTGACGCCCAGCGCGCACCGGTGACTTCATCGGGGGCCTCGGCGGAGACGCAGTTTGGTCAACCCCAGAGGGCACAATGCGCTCGTACAGTGGAGAAGCGGCTGCGGGCAACGGTGCGAAATCGGACCCTTGGATAAGGTAGGAACAGTCCAGTGGGGACTTTACCTGTTTTGACCTGGGGATGCCCAGTGTCTCCCTAGAGTATGGGGCAGGGACAGAGTACTACAGGCAGGGCAAGGTGTATGCCCTTAGAATGCATTCTGGTGAACTGGAAAGTGTTTGAATCGGATCCATTGACTAAAAGTAAACTGAAAAGGTTCTGTACTATAGACTGGCCTCAGTACCAACTAGAGGACCAGGAAAGGTGGCCACCGGAAGGATCACTTAATTATAATACGATCCTTCAATTACTTCTGTTTTGTCAGCGAACAGGTCAATGGAATGAACATATGTATGTACAGTTGTTTATGTTGCTAAGAGATAGGTCAGATCTTTTGCAGAGGTGTAATTTAACCCCGACAGGATCGGCAGTGGCTATTGTTAGTCCCTCGAACTCCTTCCCGGTTGTGATGGCAGAGCCGGTGTCCCCTTCGGCTCCAACACCCCCACCATATAAAGACAAGGTGCCACAGGTCCCAGAGATTGCCCCCTCAGTGGGATTCTATCCATTGATTACTGAGACTCAGATAGCCCGTCCTGAAGCAAACAATCGCCCGGCCACTACTATGCAGGTCTATACGCATGTGCCTTTTAACCCAGTGGACCTAGCAGACTTTAAGGCACAGGCAGGGGAATTCTCCACGAACCCAAGCAAGTTTATCTCGGTCTTTGAGGGGTGCCTGGCTAGCCGTAAGCCTGACTGGGATGATTGTAATGTCCTTATGCGGACCCTGCTGTCTGAGGTGGAGCGTAATCAGGTCGTGTCAAAGGCACGGGAGGAGGCACAGCGTAGACATGAGGGAAAAGCAGCACACGTCCCTGCTGCTGCAGACCAGGTCCCTTAGCAGACCCCTGGTGGAATCCTAATGAGCCTCAGGATCAGACCCACCTCAATACGTATAAAGAATTGCTTTTACATGGTCTCCGACACTTGGCTGTCCGCCATAACAATTGGGCAAGTACAGGACCCAAAAGAATGTCCGGTTGCTTTTCTGCAGCGTATTCGGGATACCATCAGGCAAACTACTAATGCCAATCCCGATGATCCGGCCACCGAGGCAATTATAAAGTGTATCTTTACCAGCCGTGCCGCCCCTGATATTAAAAGGAAACTACAGAAAAAGGAGGATTTGATGGGCATGACCATGGCACAAATTCTGGAAACTGCAAACAGGGCTTACAGCCTTAGGGAGGGAGAAAAGGAAAAGAGGCAAGTGAAAATGATGGTCGCAGCAGTACAGGCCAATGGCAGGGGAAAGTTTCAGGAAGCTGGAAGGGGCCCTGGCTCACAGGAAAGGCGTCTGGGTCGCAACCAGTGTGCCATATGCCGGAAGGAGGGACATTGGAAAAATGAGTGCCCCGAAATGGAAGGTACCCCTATGATGGCAGTGGAGGATCAGGAATAGGGGTGTCAGGGGAGACGGACTATCCTGCCCCCGGAACCCCAAGTAAAAATGCGGGTGGGAGATTCGGACATAGACTTTTTATGGAGCGGCACGAACCGCTGTAAACCAACCCCTTCAGCTGCCCGTGGCAGACTCCCTCACTGTGGTGGGCGCCACAGGAAAAGGAACCAAGTGCCCAGTGTATGCCCCAGCGGAATGTTCTTTGGGAAACAGAACTCTATCTCACAAACTGGTTTACCTCCCCGATTGTCCAACGCCTCTACTGGGACAGGACCTGCTTTGTCGCTTAGGTGCCACCCTGCATTTCACCAAGATGAAATAACTCTCACCTTACCCCCGAGAATGCCTGGATAATGACCCTTGCAATTGAGCCCTCAGCCATGCAAGCCCCAGAATGGAGCCAGTGGGAGGAGCGGGTATATCCTCTAGTATGGGCGTCCGGGGTCCCAGGAAAAGCAGCCCATCAAACCCCCGTTAATGTTCAGCTCTTGCCAGGAAAAGGTCCGGTGCGGATCAAGCAGTATCCGATCAAAAGGGAAGCCAGAGAGGGACTGCAGGAGACTATAGACCAGTTCCTAAAGTACGGGGTACTTCGAGAATGCCAGTCAGCTTGGAACACTCCCATCTTTCCTGTACAAAAGCCCAATGGCACATATCGGCTGGTCCAGGACCTGAGGGCGGTTAATGAGCACCCCTTTGTTCCAAACCCGTATACACTGTTGGCCTCTATAGGGGGGTAGTACACCCATTTTTTGGTCCTAGATTTAAAGGACGCTTTCTTCACGATTCCGGTCGACACCCAATCTCAGGAGATTTTCTCCTTCGAGTGGGAGGACAAGAGAAGGGTTAAAAAGCAGCTTTGCTGGACAGTATTGGCCCAGGGATTTAAAAATTCCCCCACCCTTTTCGGCCAGGCCCTGGCCAGAGACTTGGAGGAGTGGGACAATGAGGACAAGGTCCTCCTCCTGCAATATGTAGATGACTTGTTAATTGCCGCTGTGGGTCTAACCTCTTGCCTTAAAGCCACTGTGAGCCTCCTGAACTTTGTTGGACTCCGAGGATATCGGGTAGCACAGAGTAAGGCTCAGATTGCCCTCCCAAAAGTACAGTACTTAGGGTTTCACATAAGGCAGGGGGAGCATCAGCTTTCAAATGAAAGGAAGGAAGCTATCTGTCAAATTCCTATCGCAAGCAATCGTAAACGGCTCAGGACGTTTCTGGGCATGGCAGGTTTCTACAGAATATGGATCCCAGAGTTTGGACTGTGGGCTAAACCCTTCTACGAATGCGTTAAGGGAGCGGATCACGACTTCAGAAGCCGACAAGGCATTTAAGGTTTTAAAAAGGAAACTGATGGAAGCCCCAGCCCTGGGTCTGCCAGACCTCACTAAGCCGTTCCAACTGAATGTGCATGAAAGGAAAGGGGTGGCCCTGGGAGTGCTTACTCAGTTATTAGGCACCTGGAAACGTCCCGTGGCATATTTCTCTAAACAACTGGATCAAGTTGCCAAGGGGTGACCGGCATGTTTACGAGCGGTCGCAGCAACTGCCCTAGTGCTTGGGGAAGCCAAGAAACTGACACTGGGGGGAATTGTGCAAGTGTATACTCCCCACATGGTCCAAGCCCTGCTGGATACTAAGGGTGGTCTCTGGCTTACACAGGCTCGGATAGCTCGGTATCGGGCTAAAGTTTTAGAAAATCCTGAAGTTACCCTACAGACCTGCCCCTCCCTTAACCCAGCCACCATGCTGCCAGAAACAGAGGAGCAGGAACACGACTGTTTGGAGGTCATAGATGCCCAATACTCCAGCCACCCGGACTTAAAAGATCAACCGCTCCCTAATGCAGACTGTGAATGGTACACCGACGGCAGTAGTACTGTTACAAACGGGCAAAGGAGGGCTGGCTATGCTGTTGTAACTCTCCACGAAACCGTGGAAGCAGAGGGTTTACCTGCTGGGACATCAGCCCAGCTAGCTGAATTGATAGCCTTAACCCGTGCACTTGAACTGTCAAAAGGAAAAAGAGTTAACATTTTTACTGATTCCAGATATGCTTTTGGAGTGCTACACGCTCATGCAGGTCTGTAGAAGCAGAGAGGAATGCTAACAGCCCAAGGCTCTCCAATCAAGCATGGGCTTCAAATTCTCCAGCTTTTAGAAGCAGTACAAGTCCCCTCAGCGGTAGCAGTGGTGCACTGCAAAGCTCATCAAAGGGAAGATCAAGATGTGGCTAGGGGTAATGCCAGGGCGGACAGGGAGGCCAAGCGAGCTGCTACGCTGGAACCATGGGAAGCTGAGGATGCCCATATGCATGCCCTCATCCCATCAGTGGGGGAGCTCCCGGCCTCTCAGTACTCTCACGAAGAGAGGAACCTGGCCGACACACTTGGGCTCCAGGAAAAGGAGGGATGGCTCCACTCCACGGAAGGAAAAATCCTCCTATCAAAGAATCTAATATGGCTAGTGCTACAGAAACTACATCAGACCACACACGCTGGCAGAGAGGCTCTTACCCAGCTTAAGAATAGATATTTTCTAACCTCTAGACTTAGACCCCTGGCCTCCCAGGTACAGGCTAAATGTCTGATCTGCCAAAAGAATAACCCTTGACCGGGAGTGTCAGTGCCACCAGCCACTCTGGCACCTACCCCAGGCCCAGGACTGGTTTGGCAAATAGACTTTACTGAGTTCCCCTGAACCCAAGGGTTCAGATACCTCCTCGTCTTGGTGGATCGATTCAGCGGATGGCCTGAAGCCTTCCCATGCCGAAACAACACTGCCAAAACGGTGGCTCTTAAATTTGTCAAGGAGATCATTCCCCGCTTCGGACTCCCCCAGTGGATGGAATCTGACAACGGAACACACTTCACATCTCAAGTCGTTCAGAAGATGTCGGATGCCCTGCAAATCTCCTGGAAGCTCCACACTCCATGGCGACCACAGGCCAGTGGGGTAGTGGAGCGTACAAATCAGACACTCAAGCGACATCTCTCAAAGGTCTGCCAGGAGGCTTTCCTATGGTGGCCTGATGCCTTACCCCTTGTTTTGCTCCGAGTTCACGCTCTCCCAAAGGGCAGATTAGGGCTTAGTCCCTCTGAGATTTTGTTTGGAAGGGCCTGGCCTATGAACGGTACACCGGTTCTGTTAGGGGAGTGGGAGGTAGGCTGAGGCTTCTTATCTCAGTACATGTGCTCTCTGTCTGCTGTTCTCTGTTCTCTCCATAGGTATACCAAAGATTTGCAGCCTCTCCCGTTGGATGCCCCTGTCCACTCCCTGCAACCAGGTGACTCCATTCTCGTTCGTACCTAGAAGGATGAGCCTCTCCAAGAGAAGTGGAAGGGACCCCACACCGTCCTGCTGGTCTCGCACACAGCAGCAAAGGTTGAGGGACACAAAAACTGGATCCATCACTCTCGTCTAAAAGCAGTGTCCGCTCCTGAACGGTGGACCGTCCAGCCTACGGAAAAGACTGCCAGCGACAACCTGGGACTTAAACTGTTATTCAAAAGACAATAAGGTCTGCTGGGAATCCCCTGTGACCTCTTTGGACAGTCGCAGCACACTTCCCGCGAAAACTCTGAGCATTGGTTGTGTTTATTTTCACAGGGCCGGCCTAACCTGGTGGCCTGGTCCCTTTTGTTTTTAGTCTGCCTGCTATTGGTAATTGTTATTTTGTGGGTATTTGGGGAATTGTAATTGTTAGACCCCAGGGTCATCTGCCCAAAATGGAATCAGGTCCAGGGTCTGCCACTGTGTTACTCTTTGCCATAGGGGCACTCCTCTCATTGACTCCCGTTTCCCCCCAGGCACATGCGGGATGGAGAAAAATCCCTATCAACTTAGTAACAAATACATATGAGGCCCTGAAGGTTTGCTTTGCCCAAGAGTTTAACCTCTCTAACTGCTGGGTATGCTCCCAAATCCCGCACCATGCGGCAGGGTTACCTTGGAGGGTGGTCCCCCAAAATTGGTCAGATATCTGCTGGGGATGGTTCAGTAGGGGAAAAAATACCTCGGGTACCCCCTTGTCACAAAACTGTACCATTGAAACCCAGTATGCATTAAGGGACGATCCCTGGAAGCCGCAGGCCAAATCAACACATCTCCCTTCCCTATTAGGCTGCGGTCAGTGGCCCCCAGGTTGGTGTGCTATCGACAGTTAAAGTCTAGCAATCACACCCAGCCCACTGGAAATAGCACCTGTCAGTATTATTTATCCCCTGACAGTGATGCTTCCATCCCTGTCTATGTTAACGGCAGATCCGATTCTACCGCCTGGTTCGGAGCGTTCAGTGACACCCAAAAAAGTAGGTGGAATAGCGGTTATAATGGCTTGGTAGGGAATGGCCACTCCTTTTACATTTGCAGTACCTCTGCTTATAAGTGGCTACCGCATCGGTGGTATGGAAGCTGCTATCTAGGATATCTTGCCCCTCCCCTTTGTTCCTCCCTAAACTGCCCCCTGGCCACCCCAGACAGCATAGATCTTTGTATGCCACCCCAGAGCCCATTACAGAAGGAGACAGGTTGGGTATGATCCTCCTCCCATCCTATGGGGTGGGATGGTGGCTCAATTTTATCGTAGGCTCTCTATGTTTCTCACCAAGTTCGCCAATGAAACCTTGGCCATAGAGAAAAGCCTTAACTCAGAGCTTTACCAGCTCCGGTTGCTGTCCCTGCAAAACAGACAGGTCTTAGATTATGTTTTAGCCTCCCAGGGCGGGGTGTGTGCCCTTATTGGGAGTGAATGTTGTACTTATGTCCAGGAAAACTCACAGGACATTAACAAGCATGTCCTGTTGGCCAAACAGGCTTTCGAGGAGTGGAAGGCCCAGGAAAGGGAACCCACGGTTTTTGATTCCCTTTGGAGTTGGTTGCCCGACCTGGGAGGACTGGGGGGGTGGCCTTGTGCGTCTCCTCCTCACAGGTGTGGTGCTGTGCCTGGTCACCCTCCTCCTGATCGCTTGTTTTAAAATGCTCCTCTGTAAGCTTTGTGCCCCCCATTTCCCAAAAGTTCCGACATGCCCTCTCATTTATAACCACAGCTCCATGGCACTCAATCGTATCTTGTCCACAGAATATGAGAAAACTCAGCCAAAGGCTTGTTGAGTATTCTCAAAGGAAGGAGTTGTTGGTGTCATTAGGCATAACCCTAGGTAACTCGGGAGGGTGGAAGACCACGAGTGTTGATGAAGCCTTCCTGCACTAGGCCTAAATTAACCAAAGTCTTTCCACGTTTAAACTCTAATCGACCTCAAAAGCCAGATGCAGAAATTGGAATGTGTAACAGTCAGTTATCAGGTGCAGCACCGCTCATACCGGTGCCAAGTGGTAATAATGAGGCCTGCATACTTCTGGCTGAAAGGCAAAATAACAAATCAAAGGAAAGGGACAAGATAATAATTCAAGAAGAAGTTACTAACAAGCTGGACTTATAGCCGCCAAGATGATTTAACTGCTTCAATGTAATTGCTTGCTACTTGCTTAATGTAAACTATTATAGGGGGAAGGGGGGGTGAAGAAAAAAGCTTAGCTGCAAAATGTATAAAAAGAGAAAAGCTGCTTATGATGGTGTGCTTGATCTGAGACGTGCTAGTCTCCTTTTACTGGTTTGAGATCTCAAATAAACTTTGATTGCTTCTCCACCCTGGTGTGTTCATTGGCGCGAAGCACACCAGGCAACGAACCCCACTGTTGCTTTCCTCGGGCACTCTGTGCCGGCAACAAGTGTAAGGAAGGGTGGGAAAATTAATATTCCTTGAAAAAAAACAAAAAAAAGGCTTGCCTCCATTGGGATGTTAAAGCCTGACAAGTTGCAGCCCACTGGTTCATGTTTAATCAAGTTGATCTCATTTTTAAAACGCCTAAACTAACATTTCTTTGAGCAACCCCATTACAAACACATCTTTTGATAGCCCACTTTAGCAGAGGCTAACCCTTAAGGCTAGAGTTCAGAGCAAGAAGTGATTTTTGGCAGCTCAACCTAAGAATGTGAATGTCGTTGGAGGGTCCTCCCTTCTGCCTCTATTAAAAAAAATTGTTTTTCAAGGCACCAGCAGTGGCTGGGGGAGCGAAAAATCCAGCCTGTGATGCATCTTCACCAAGGAAGCAATAATTTTAGTGATCATCTAAGTAGAGAAGCTGACTCTAGAAATGTGTTGTTTTGGTGTTGTATTTGGAATTTAGAAAGTGTATTAAGGAGGGAAGAGTCAGAGTAAGGCAGTATATAAGTATTATATAATTGGTATTACATCAGTGAAAGCCAGTCATGTTTGCACAGGGTGCTAAAATATATTTTATAAAAGGCTCTTGGTTGTTATTACTGAACTTTTAAGTATTTAAAACCTTGTATTTTGTTAAAAGAAAACAAAAAAAGCCTATTCCTTCTACTTTTCATCTTTCATTGCCCAGATTATTGGTCACTGAGGTTCAGCCTTTAAATGCAGTAGAATCCCCTTCAGCTTGGTTGAGAGGATGCAAGGTATTTTTTTTTTCTTTTGTAACTTCTCTGTCAAGTTTGTTCAGTGTTCTAGTCAAAACAAGTTTTCTGATTGTCTGTGTCTCCTTTGGGGGGGTTCAGCTTAGAAAATCAAGCTGTATTCTTCCTCGTACATCATTTACTGTCAGCAACAATAATAATTACAGAATCATAATTATCCCCTGGCAATTATCTGGCTGTTTTGATGACGATAATCTTTTAAGTAGAAAGAATACATCTTGATTTCATAAGCCTGCAGGGCAGTATGTAACATTTAGTTTGTTTTTTATTCTGATGAGTTGATTGGACAATCATAGGGGAGAAAATGTACAGGCAACACAGAGTCATTTTGGGAAAATGAGGTTTCTTTGCTCTTTTTCAGGCACGAAGAATTCCAGAGGAAGATAAATGAAAGCTTTTTCATAGTTTAATTATGCGGTTGCTCCCTAAGAGAACAGGAAAGGAAGGAAACTTACAGAGCAGAGATAATTTTATAGCCTAATGGTACTGAGGAGACCCAATGCTGAGAGCTGTTGAGCACTCTCAGCTCCTATTGATTTTGGCACTCAGCATGTGATAGGATCCAGCCCCATATTCCACTACCCCACCAATGCACTGTGTAACACTCATTTAGGATGTCTCTTAAACATCTGCCTGTTTCAGGAAAACATTCAACCTAACACAATCATTATAATAAAATACACATTGTGGCCGTGCCATTATTGCTTTAATTCTTAAGGAGAAGCTTTCAAGCATCTTCTTTTCTCTCCATTATTGATAACTTCAAAACTATAGTCCCGGTTAGTCAGGAGTAGAAAGATGTACTTCTTGACATGGTTTACATTAGCGAATCAGTGCAAATTAAGACAGGACACAAATCATGCACCAGACCACTACAGTTTTGTATAGGGTGACCAGATGTCCCGATTTTATAGGGACAGTCCTGATATTCAGGGCTTTTTCTTATATGGGCTCCTATTCCCCCCCCCAATTTTTCATACTTGCTCTCTGGTCACCCTAGTTTTGTACAAGAAGTAGCTTGTGAGAACTGTGTGTTGTCACTACTACAGTACTTCCTAGAAATATAGGATCTTTCTGCAGTTAGTGTCTGGGATGCTGCATTTAAGCATATACATTTACACGTAGCTGCATAATGGGTGTCACACACACAGCCACTCGGTACATAACTAACTAAACTGCTCTTGCATAAACATGTACATTATGGGTGCATAGTTCATTCACAAAAGTGTAAAGTTCTACCACTGATGAGCACATTATTTTTTCAACACTGTTGTCAGATGGTGAATATTTACATACCTAATGACCCTTCCCTTTTGCAGCATAATTTTGCATGAGATCAAAAGTGGCTTTTGACATATGGCTATATCTGACATTCTTATTTTCTTATGTATAGGCATAGCATGATATAAATAGAATATACAAGATTATTTAGAACATTATTTTTTTCTTTTTTGTAAAGGATAAAGCCATGAGTGGACTATGAAGTTATCACTCATATATAGTTCTGAAGATGTATAAATACATCACTCACTAAGACTTCAACTACTGCATGTCACCTATATTGTACCTTTGACTGCTAAAAAATAACAACACATATTTAGGCTTAGAGTAACTAGCTCAGTCTTTCATTTACAGGAGAAATGGGCCAAAGTAACCAGATTTACTTCACACACAAATAATCCATGAGGTTTCATGGGATACCTTTCAGATGATAGATGATTTCATTGTGCTGAAGAAGAATATCCAAGTGATCTTCTCAGAGACCTTCCTGTCCTGCAGGTGGAGGAAGACAGAAGGCAGAAGATTCCAGAAGTGCACTGCTGGTTGGAGTCTAGAGTGAAGGAAACTGGCTTCTCCTTTCTCCCAAAGCAGAATTAGCAAGAGCAATGCTTTCTTGAGTCAACCGCATGGTTGATTTGGTTTGATTACATGTGGTATTGAATGGGTGATTTGATATATAAACCCATTGATTAAATCTCAGTTGCTACCTTCTATTGTTCTATTTGTAGTTAAAAGTCATAGTAGTTTAGTCAGGGTTATGTTTGCTCAATTTTACATTTACTTGTTTGTTCTTTTTAATAAAATCCATTAACAAGTACGAAGAACTGGTTTATTTTTTCAAAATGCAAAATGGGTCAAGTAACTCAGAGGGCAAAGGTAATCTAGTCAAGATAGTTAAGAGCCACTTGGCTCAGGTTCTCAATTCCTACCTATATCTTCACAATTTTTATCAGTGCTCTGAAAGAAAACAGAATCATCATGGACAGTTTGCAGATATATTCATTTTTAAATGGTCAAATGTAAAGTGTCTAAGAAGAAGGGGTAGGGCCCCCACAGACTAAGGCGTTCTTGCCTACCTTGTCTTACAGGCCTAACCCAGTAGACCTGCTCTAAATACATCTAAAACTACACAGATGATGGAGGAGGAGGTGCCACCACCCTTATAACATTCAGTCGCGTGGTTAGAGCACACCCCCAGGATATAGGAGAGCCTGGTTCAATTCCTCCCTGATGTGTGCCTTCCCCCTCTCTGGAGAGGGCCCTGATCACTAGGCTGCGGGGTATTCCAGTCTCTCCTGGTGAAGCTGTTCCACTTTGTATAAATACTTAAATATTCATTAGAGCAGGGGCCATGGAACCTAGGCCTCCCACGTCCCAGGTGAGTGCCCTAGCCGCCAGGCTGTAGTCACACACTCTCTCTGGCCCAGTGCATATTTAATTACGTATACATAGTGGAACAGCTCCAGCAGGAGAGATTGCGCGAGACTACTGCAGAACAGCCTGTATCCCTGGGGTCTGGCCAAGACCACACTTCAAGTTCCTGATCCACATCAGGCAGATGGGGGCTTTGAACCCATTTCCCCTATAACCTTGAGGGAGTGCTCTAACCACTGGACTAAAGATCATCAGGGGGTGGTGGCACCTCCTTGTTTTTTCTTGAAAAATGACTGACCCGGCTTAGACACCCTAACTCCAGGAGAGGGTTTACATCTGTGAACATTGAGAGGACAGGTGGCTAACTCTGGCACCACCAAATCCCTTGGAGGGGTAGGGCTTAATCCAGGCCTCTCACAGCATTTCCTACTGGTAACTGAGGTGGCTCCCCACTCAGCTTACTGGCTTCTAAAAATCCCTTTTTTAAGCACCTGACTGTCCTCATGCATTGTGAAGGAAGCCTGGGTCCTGCAACGCCTAAGTTCCCATTATGAGTCCCCTCCACCCCCAAACAATGTGGGTCCTACTTACAGGATAGGAGACTCTATCCTGGAAAGTAGTGACTCTACAAAGGACTTGGGGGTGGGTGGGTGGGTGGGAGGGGAAGGGTAATAATGATGGATAATCAGCTAAACACAGCTCCCAGTACATTGCTGTGGCCAAAAGGGCTAATGTGACCCTTAGATGTGTAAACAGGGAAATATCGAGTAGGAGTAGGGAGGTTAAATTACTGCTGGTTTTGTCACTGGTGCAGCCATTACTGGAAGACCATGTCCAGTTCTGGTGTCCACAATTCAAGAAGGCTGTTGATAAATTGGTGAAGGTTCAGAGAAGAGCCCTGAGAATATTAACGGTTTGGGAAACATGCCTTACTGTGATAGACTCATTGAACACCTTACCTAGGGTTGTAGTGGATTTTCCATCACTGGAAATTTTTAAATCAAGTTTACATGTTTTTCTGAAAGATCTGTTTTGGTTCCAACAGGAATTGCTTCAGGGAAGTCCTCTTGCCTGTGTTATAAAAGAAGCCAGACTGGATGATTTCCAATAATCCCATCTGGCTTTATAAGGATGTTCTTAAGTAGGGCCTTAACAAAAAGGTTCTCTTTAGCACATTGATAAAAATCCCCTCCCCATCAACATTGACTGAGAGCTGTAGAGTTGTACAGATCTAGGCAAACTGAAAAGCATTGCTAACCCTCAGACTATAGTCATATAATAACCAGCTCCTGACATTTTTCTGCTGTTCTAGACCAAATCAAAGTGCTATACTAAAACATCAAAATCTTTACCTTTTAAAGGGAATTTAAACTTAATATGGACTAATAACTTTGCCACTGGTGAGTAAAGCAAACCTGGGTCAGTTACAGACTGATACTATAACCATACATAGGTGCGCGCACACATACACACATTTGGGCAAAATCCACACCACTGTGAAAAGTAGGTTTCTTTTCCCTACGTGCTTCCTGCTCTGTAGGGTTAAATGTAGGTCAAGCTGTCTGAAACTACCTCTGTGGCATACTCAGGGCTAGATTAAATGAGAATTTTCTACTCACTATCAGTGCATTGTCTGGAAATGTTAATTTAATCTGGCGTGAGCTGGAGTTGGCATTCAGGGAAGCTTCTGGAGCTCCAGGGTGGAGCTTAGCCTTCTGTTAGGAAAACACCATTTTCTCTCAATAAGATGTGGTTACATCCTGGCAGCTTGCCTAATATCCTGGGAATCTCAGTGGGAGAAAGAAAACCAGTGCAGTACAAGGCAGCAACGTCTCTGCGGTACAATGATTTTTATTACAGTAGTAACACAATGAGGTGAGCAGTCTAATAGTTAAAGAAGAGGTGCCTCAGCGTCAGGAAGATGTTGGGGTCTGTTCCTAGCATTGCCAGACGCCTCTGTGACCTGCCACACCCTACCTCTGCCTATCTCCCCAGCTCTAAAAGAGAAATCAGCACCTACCGTGCAGGCTGCTGTGAGGTGGAGTTAATTTGGCTTTGAGATCCGTGAATGGAAACTATTATGGGTAAAACGACTTAGTATTCGACTGAAGCATCATATGCTAGGAACATGTACCTTCCATGGGCCATCTTCAGCCGCCCTTCCCCTCCCCTCCACACTAATGCTAAGTGAGTCTGCTCCGTTTTATGAATAGTAGGCGCATTCTATGGGCTCCTGGCAGTGTGGTCTTCAGTTGGAGACTGAAGATTGTCTGGCCATCATTGAGTACAACTGGTGAAGACAGTAGCCTGAAATGAACACATCGGCTGAAGCAATCATTTGGCTGGCAGACTGGAGAAGATTTGAAGGGCGGATTTTTAATAAAATAAAAATCATGCAAGTATTTATAATGCCCAGAGCTAGAGTTCTTTAAAACTGGCACAATAGGAGCCAAAAGAAAAGAGGGACATTGTAGAAGTGAAAATGGTCTTGTATTAGGAGAGGATTCAACAGCAAAGGTTTTAAAATGTGCATTTTAATTACAACTCACTCAAAGCACAACAGATCAAAACTGTGATAATGAGAGAGGACTAATTAATTTGTGTCTATATAACTCCATCTCATTATAAACCAATCTTTGGAATGTTAAAAATACGATGGTTATAATGCGGATCAATACAACTGGGAGCCTGACAGCAAGACCTGAAGGTTTTATAAGACTGTGGCAAATACTGTATTCATCATGTAGCACTCCTACTGCTATGAGACAGTCCATTTATAGCTGGTTTGGGGTAGCAATCCATAGACAAAGATATTAAACCACAAACCGAATGTCATATGATAAAACAAATATAATTATAATTAAACGCAGATTAATTAAATTACAGTTTCCAGAGAGGGCTTGAATCAATGGGTAGAACAGGAGCAGAGGCTCAGAGATTTGGAGCACTTCGAAAAAACTCTCAGTTTCAGGGGAACTGCCTCTGTACTCCCCTCCTCCATGGTCCACTCCAGGAGTGCCCAATCAGGTCTCTGGTATCCAGCCATCACCTGTCTCTGGGCAGGGACACTTGTCCCATACCCTTCTGATTGGGGGTTTTTAAGCATGCACAGCTCCCTGCTAGCCACTGTGATATCCCCAGCCAGTCTGTGCGTGGCACTTTCTCCCCAAGCGCTATGAACAGGCTATTGCCAGCAGTATCTGTTACCATGGAGCTGTGATAACTCCCCTCTCCGTCCCCTGGAGTGGCAAACAATCCCTGAACCCACAGTGATATATAAACTTAGTACAATATGGGCTCCAAAACTATTGCATGTGGTTACAATATCTGTCACATTGAGGAACTACCTTATTTTTTTCAGTTGCATCCCTGAATCGAAGTGGTACGACAGGAATTGAAATGCTGGCGGTTAACATACTGAGGGAGCCAGAGAAAAAGGAAAATTGGTAGTAAATTAGTAATAGGTTTGTTGTTTGTCAATAAGCATATACTCAAGATTTAAATAATCAAGTCATTTGAACGCATGACCAGATATACACGACATACAGCAGCAAATATATCACTCCATTGGCTCCTCCTCTATTTCAGAACAGAAATCAAAGTCCTGGTCCCTATGTACAAAGCCCTTAATGGGATGAGACCTGGCTGCCTCATCTTCCACAGGAAGAGAGAGAAAAAACAAGGTTTAGGTTGACAGGCTCTGAGCAGCAGAGCATTCTAAGCACCCACAATCCAGCAATGAAACTCAGTTGGAAGATCTCAGACTCCAACAAGCCTGAGTTCAGATCAAAATGCGGGATACAACTTTTCCCCAGGAATAATGTTAAATAAAAAGCTCACCACGTAATACCTGTGCCTTGAAACCTGGAAGGCAGAGAACAGTCCATGTTTTGGGGGATTTTTATTCTTTACAATTTTGTTTGACTCTTCAACACCAAGTTGAAAGGCACCTTAAAATACCATTGATGGGCACATTTCAAGCTATCTTGTTAAGACTTGTCTCACAAAGATGGATGATTTTCATAGGATCACTTCAGCTGATCTCTTTTGAACCATCTAGTCTATCTCCCCCTCACTGCCACCTTTCTCCATCTCATGACAAGATTGATTTAATTTTAATCAATGGACAAATGGGATCCATGTTTTTCAGGACAAATTAACTGTATCCTGTAAATTACTTTTTTATTCAACCTTTTTAACTCTGGGGTTTTGGGAATATAGTATTTACTATACTGGGTCAGACCATAGGTCCGTCAATCCTGGTATCATCCATTCTCCAAGGTTCCCTAATAATCAGGAATCGGAACCAAACCAGAAACAATCCGTTTCCTAGGACAGTCATTAATTGTGGGAGGAAAAAAAAGTGGATATGTTTGGTTGAGCAAAGGCAGCCATAGTGGATCAGTTTGATGTTACCCTCTTTCACTTTTGTAGCTCCCTTGATTTGAGGAGAAAAAATTCATCAGGAGACAAATGTTATTTCATGATTTTTAATAATTTTGTGCTATGGTTTGACCAGAGCATATTAAGAACAAGCATAAAATCTGTATTTAAAACTAACAACAGCACTTAGAGCAACATCTTTTCTTTAAAAGTATTGCAATAACAGACCTTAGGTCTAAAAACTAGGACATCACCATTTGCTCAATTAAAAGAGGCAGATACACAACAGATTAAATCTTCTTCTCCTGTATATAAACTGGGAGTTATGTTGGAAAATAAGCAACAGGTTGATTGTGTTAAAGGAAAATAAAAAAGTCTTTAAAGTAAGCCAGGTTTGTCACAGCTTCACATAAACAGCTACCGAGAAGTTCCAATACAGTTGTAAAAAGACTTTTTCTTTTAATAGGCCTGTTTTTACAACAATAAAATTTAAATGAAGGATTAAATATTGTGGATAGTGCTGTACATATTTTGGAATAACTTGAAACAAAATGGACAAAAAGCCAGACAGACGTGTTGAAAATGTGATCCTGAAAGCCACAAAATCATACAGCAATAAAGCATATTAGGCTGTAAAATAATAACAAGCAATAAACAACAAAAATGGTCAAAGCTCTGAAAACAGGCATTAATCTGATGATAAATGCTAGGTATAATAGCTTGATCAATGTACACACCATCATGAAACACTCTGACACAGAGGCACTAGACAGTTGGGAACCACAAAAGACAAATTTCTTGGCAATGCTTAGCAAGCCATTGTACTGCGAGTAAAGAAATGGTTGTTTTGTTAAAGGATATTAAGCTGAATGAGTTTTGTGTTTTATTTTTGCTGTCCAGCAGTAAGATGCCTTGGGCTCTCATAACTTCGGATCATAGTTCTTTTTAAATCATGGATGCCTGCTGTGCGTTGTAGTAAATGGGAAGTGTGAACACAGAGCTATGGTTACACTTCACAGACTTTCTAATCTTTTCACTGCAGCTTCAAAGGAGATTAGTTACTTTTAAAGGAGACATCATCTTGTTTGGTCCACTCAATATGCAAGGTTTGCTATTGTAAATCATACTCTAGACTCCCCCCGCACAAGGTTTACTTTGTAAATGTTCTTCGTAGTCAAGGTTTTTTCCCAGACACAGACGTTTTACTGCAGTGCAAATAGAAATGTGGAAATGGCCAGCAAGACCTATTTGCAAAACTTTGTGCCTGATAAACAATGAACAAGTTAACAAACGACAATCATAAAGTATGCAGATTCAGATATGTTACCTGCTCACTGGATAGCACAGCACAATACTTCCACAAGGAAGGGATGGACAGAGCTACTTGCAAGGGCATGAGGAGGAACTGGTCACAAAATCTACACAGTTCTTTAAAGCAAAACAAAACAACCGTGATCACTAGTCAGGTACAGGACTGCTGTGATGGTTTCTTTAAAAGAGATTTAGAGACAAATGGATAGCTGAAGTTTCAGGTCAATAGAGAGAGAAGCCACGATAGGCCAATAAAAGGACAAAGTAAATTCTTGAGTGTTATGGACCTGATCCAAAGCCCATTGAACTCAATGGGAGTCTTACCATTGTCTTCAGCTGGCTTTAGATGAGGCCCCCTGAGTTTTAGTGTAGCATTTAGCTAGATATCTGAAAACCAACAAAAACGCCACCTCAAACATATTCCAACACATTGCTATGTTATGCTTGTGGTTAAAGCCTGACAAGTATAAAAAAGTAGCCATTCGTTAGTGGATTATTCAGTCTTTGACAGTTAACTTTTATATCATCTACCATCCCGGGCTATTTAAAACAAGCAGTTTAGAAAAATAAGTTCACTATCTGCAATTCTAAACTCAAACTTTGTGTTTGTTTTCCTGAGGTATTCGCTTTACCTAACAAGCCACGCCAAGAGTGCACACGGACAACCAAAAGTGCGGAAAGACTGGAGGAGCAAACTGTCAAGAAGGCCTTGCCACGTACAACAAAGCCCCGGACAAACTGCAAACGGCTTTTCTTGCTCATCAGCCTTAAAAATAAACTGGCTCCCACCCCATCCTCAAAATCGAAAGATTAGGCCTTGTCTACATGAAAAAAGATTTGCTAAACAGATATAACCATACCAGCAAACCCTCCAAGGGTAGACGAAGGTTATGCTGGCAAAAGCTTATATCAATTTCCTGAATGACAAAACGTATACTAGCAAAAGGACTTTTATGCCTGTATAACTGGGTCTACACTTGGGCTTTTGTTGGTATAAAATTTCATAAAAATAAAATAAGTCACACGCCGAACAGACATCATTATTCTTATAAAAGTTTTAAGTGTAGACCTGACCTGGCCTTACACCACTGCTCACTGGGCTTGGACGGATTTAGGCCTTGTCTATACTCAGTATTAGCCCCAGTTCCGCTATCACTGGTCCAGCAGTGCTGCAAACCCCAGTGTGAACAAGGAAAGTTGAATATTGAACCACTTCAATATGCTCCCATTTCAATCGGGGTAAGATCAAACCGCATAAATTACAGCTTTACACGGCAGCTACACAGATTGCTGAATCCTGAATGCAGACAAAGCCTTCAGAGTATAGAATGGGAGGGCTGTGTATCAGATATAAGTGCAACAAAAGGACTGTTTTTGTTTTTGAAAAACTCTGTTGGCCTACTTTTGACTTTTGCAGGATCGGTTTTGATCCAGGTCTCAATTTATCCAAGGCCCATACAGTGTCATAGGGTTTGGATAAAGAGGTTCTACGGTTTTAGCCCATCTTTAGGTAAATAAGGTAACTGAGGGTATAAATAAAATATCTGCTGGAGAAGAAGTAGCTAATACTGGTTCAACTCAGCAACAACAAGGTGATAACAAAGGGAAGCATCTAGCTGCAAAGTTAAAGCTGTGAAGGTTTGTTTGTTTTGTTTTTCTTTTTCCTTAAAGTGACACACACAAAAAGAATGATCTTCATCGCAAAGATGCATCAAACAACCAGTTGCTATATACAAGCTGGTCAAAAGTGATTTGTTCAAACTCTTCTTTTCCCTTATGATATTATATTGATATTTAATAGGAAAATAAAATACATAGACTTTTTGTCATTTGTATGCATACATTTGCAAATTTTCTTACAAAAGAGGACCAAGCACATAGGTAGGCATTCACAAATTCAATGCCCTTTTTTGTGTTAAAATTGGTATCATCTATACATTATCTTACAGTATTAACAATGTATTTTTTTGTTTGTTTGTTCTACCCATTGGGTAGGATATGTGCATAATATATTCAAGTTATATACAGCACCTTACAAATAAAACTCAGAAGAAGAGACAGACAACTGAAGAAGCACCATTTTAAGTGAGGCACAACAAAGGTGGGAGCATAGGACTTGAGCCAAAGTCCACTGAAATCAATGGGAGTCTTTCCATTGACTTCAATGAGCTTCGGATCTGGCCCCTAGAGTGCAAGCGGATTCCTATCTGCTCAGACCTGAACATGAGGCCCCTTAGTTGCTTACAAACTACTAACATGCAAACCTCCTCCAAATTATATCTAATATATATGTATATATTTATTTATTATTACCCCTACCACAGCAGACAGACAAGCACAAACGGAGGAGAGAAAGGATGAAGAAAAAGACAGCTTTGTCACCCACGAGATCCGAACACATACCACGTGGTATCAGAAAACTCACATACCAAACCATTTAAAGCAGCGGCAGCAGCAATATAGCAAAGAAATGAGCCACAGTCATCCCTGGCAGTAAATCACATACAGGGCGGGGTTTCTTTTTGTTTGTTTCTCTCTGTTTTAAACACAAAAAGGTAAAATATTTTAGCATTAAAGCAATACTAGCTTTGCTTGTATTTATTCTAAAGATGTAACACAGAATATGCCAAGGCAGAAGTACAGCCAGAAGGAGAGTTTTTGACATTTTCAGTACAAACCAAGCTCGACCTTCCCTGCTTTGCTTTGAGAGCAGAGAAATGTAGAATGAATGATTACAAATGAGGTGTTAGTGGCCTTTAAATGTATTAAAGCAAAATATTTGTTGCTGATTTACAAAGCATGAATCGACTTCTAAATTTTGCATTGGTGCTATTTACCATCTGGACAAAGCACTTCGTCTATACTGAGCCTTGCCTACACGTGGAAGGGTTTGCTGGTATAACTAGACCTATATACTGGCAAATCCCCGGTGGTGGAGATGCAGCTTATATCGGCAAAAGATCTTTGACCAGTTCCCCAAATGGAGTACACTAGACTAGCAAAAGGACTTTTGTGCCATTGGTTTAACTGCATTTACATTAGGGCTTTTGCTGACATACCGATGTTAATCAAGGAGGTGGGGATCACATCCAGCGCAACACGGCTATGCCAGCAAAACTGCTAAGTGCAAACCAGGCCTGAGCCAACATTCTTAGGTGGGTCTTGGTCTGGATTTTAAAGTGGGACCCCATAACGAGAAGTGTAAATTGTAATTTAAAAAGGAAACAGCCAATAAAGATAAATTAAAATGAAACTCTGAAAGTTCAGCTGAAACGATGTAACTCAGACAAATCCCCACAAGGGTTTTTTACACGTGAAATGCTGCTATAAGGGCCTCTATAGATGTTAAGCAATTCTATGACAGTACCTCCTTGGGGGTGGGGGTGGGGGGAAAACAAAAGTGACACATTTGGGGTTAGTTTCGGGGCATGTACACAACGGGAAAGGCCAACCATATTTCACAAGATTCTTATAACAGCCCTTAAAGGAAACAAAAATAATCTAAAGCAAAGCTTCATCTGAATCAACTCTCAAACATGGGTCCCTTGTTAGTACCACCTAGGTTTATTAGGCCTGGTCTACACTAACCCCCCAGTTCGAACTAAGGTACGCAACTTCAACTACGTGAATAACGTAGCTGAAGTCAACGTACCTTAGTTCGAACCTACCGCGGTCCAGACGCGGCAGGCAGGCTCCCCCATCGACTCCGCATACTCCTCGCGCCGAGCAGGATTACCGGAGTCGACAGGGAGCACTTCTGGGTTCGATTTATCGCATCCAGACAAGACGCGATAAATCGAACCCAGAAGTTCCATTGCCTGCTGCCGAACCAGCACGTAAGTATAGACAAGCCCTTAGAGACAATGTGCTTCTGTAGTTTTAAAAATCTGTTTCACTGCAGGACCGCAGTACAAGTGGTCTCCTGCAGGGCAGTTCCCAATATATGAGGACTGCTTTCAAATGCATCCTAATGAGGAGAGCTGTTGGATGGAAGATGCACCAGTGCCCCATGTCAGAGTTGGGAACCTGGGCAACTGGTTGAAGCAGGGTACCGTACATTATTCAACCGGCGAGGGAAGAGAGCGGGTGCTCCTCACACTTTCAACCTTTTGAGTGGTTACCTGTCACTGCCCAGGCATGTAACAGAGCCATGTTCAACAGCAGGATTCAAAATAGTTTCCTATAGTATGAAAGGGACGTTTTAAACTGGCTTATGACAGAAAATAAACCCACGCAGCATCCCTGGAAGATGGTTATAGAATAATAATTAATATCTGGATAACTAGAACAGATAGAGAGAAGGTGTACATGTCTATGTGGGCAAACACAAACAATGGTCACGTATGGCATGAGTCCAGGGCAGGGCAGCTATGAGAGTTTCTGAAAAACCCCAAATATCCAAATCCCAATTAATCCTTTCAAACACACCAGCAGGTGTTTTGTTTATTCCTCCTGCTTACAAGTTTTTTAAGAACAATTTTAGAGTGTGTGTGTTTTGACTGGTACTATTTTTTTGTATTCCTTGCCTGGAAAGCCAGGTTGCCTTAGTTACCATGAGTGTGCAGGACTCAGAGTCAGAGAAATGTTAGTTATAAAACATTTTTAAAACCTTCAAACATTTCTTACAAATGAAGGTGTCAGTTTTAAGGTTCAGGGCTAGAAATGAATGCTTCCTACAGGAGAACAGTAGAACATTCTTTACTGGGCTAAAGCTTTTTTCCTAGTGAATTGTGCTATTCTTGCAGCAGTGTAATTTCAATTCCTATTTTCACCCAAGCCACAATTATAGGAAAAAATTTAGTGGCAGGCTCTTTTTCATTTGAAGCTAGTACTATTGCGATTTGGAACATCAGAAGTAGCTCCAACTGGGATGGATTAGTGGGCAGAATGAAAATGAGGACAAAGGTGCAAAATAAATGCAATTAATTGCACGGTTCCAATTAATTCCATGGTTGCAGATACAAAAATAAAGGTAGTTATTCTGTTGATCATGACTGCATATATAGAATGTGTGCGTGTTTTCTCACATACAGAGAGTGAACAACAGTGTGGTAAAACGTTATCAGCATGAGTTTGGGTTAGATGCATTGCTCATGAGTGACAAAGCTATGAGTGGGGCGTATGGAAATCATCCCAAACTAATGATGACCAAACCTTCCTATCACATCACTGTATCATGTATTCTCTATATGCCATACACCTTACAGAAATGCTATCTTAAGAATACTTGAGAGAGCTTTTAACATTTTTACTGGGACTATTTTTCATCTCTCATTCATACCTTAAAGTCAGGTGCCTCACATACCAGAAGTCAAACTGCGCCGTGCTCAGAAGGAGCCAGGCAAACCTCTAAAAATAGGCTTGAGAGATTTTTCTGTAATTCCAGGGCTAGAAGTAAGTGATATGTATCCCACTGGGAAGTTTGTAATTCCCTCTTCCTGATAGCATAAAGCTCCCTTTCCTATTCCTGTGAGACCACCAGGCAACACACTCTGAAGATTAGACATTTTTTCTGAATAGAAAAACTGACACCAGTCCAACAGCTGAAACTTGTCCAGCCAGGGCCTAAGTTAGAACAGGGTAATTTTGGGGAGGAATTCTACTTTTGAGGTGGAGAGAAGAGGAGGGAATATCTATTTCTGAAAGATTAAATTTTTTAAAAGTAACAGCTGTTTGAAGTTGCTCAGAAATGTGGAGTGTTTCAGTAAATCTTGAGGAAGATAGGTTATTGGGCAGAGGGCAAGTGAGGCAGTCAGAGGATAAAAACCTGGATAAAAGCCTCTACATATGTGGTATATTTGTGTGTACTTTACATATAACATACATACATGGACACATACACAAACATGTACCATGTATGTTTTACCCATGTGATAATCTGAAGAACATATATCAATTTAATAGTTTAAAAATTACATTTGGGTGGCTAGGACATCGTAGAATATGGTCCTGAGTCTTTTTACAGAGACTCCTCCAGAATTGCTGCATAAAATTTACCTCCCTGGAGAGAATGCCCATTTTTGAGCCTGAACAGACTGACAGTGACTTCTTGTTTGATATCATTTCTTCTTATTTTCTCTTTCAAAATTCAGTTCTAACAGTGCTGGCGTGTTCTCTGTTCTCTATGACCAGAAAGAAAGAAAGAAAGAGCACTCCTTTGTAATATTGTTGGCAGAATCCACCTCAAAGATTACTAACATTCATTAAGATATAATCAGAATGAAGTCTAAAAATCTCTTTTTGCAGAGCTGAGATAATGTGTTACTTCCTCTGCAGTGTTTGTAACCCTAGTTCAAGGAAACCTAACAGACCATTGTGATAGGTGTTTTCTTCTGTATGTGCATGCATCACATCCATCAATGTTAATAGGAGTTACACCAACACACTGGGACACTAGGGTGGAAAGATGGTAAAGAGTTATCCTCAAAGAAGATACATTCCCAAGAGGTGGCTTTGAAGTCAGTAGATGTGGCTTTAATGAGATCTGGAGAGCAGTGGGACAGCTTGTATTCAAACTGGTCCAATGCCAAGGACTGCTCACCTACCCTTCTCCTGGCCCAGTGGTTCCCTGACTGAATGACAATTGATTTCCATTTGTTCTCTGACCTAGATGCCTCAGGGCTGAATAATCCTGATCTAGGCAACAACTCACTTCTGCTCACCTCTAATAGCAACAAAGTCACTGAAGTGACTTAAATTGTGGATACTGCCTCAGGCCTAAACCTGCAGGTCATCTGTAAAATTCTAATTCCAAGATGTATTACTCCCACAAACTATAAAAGGCAAGAGCTATAATCGACAGACAGCTAGTCAGTCATCCCATAAACATCTGTGCTGGGGGCATTAGTAAGGGAAACTGCTAAATTCAGTCTCCTACTTCTCCCTTCAAATATAGCTACATAAATAAAAATGGTTCACTTTGCATTACCAGGGACAATTCAGATCAAGAAACAAGCAGATTCTGATCAGTTATAAATGGGGCTGTCTGTTCAGAATATAGTTATTCCAATATTCATCAAACTAGAATAGTACAAAGTCACCTCACTAAGGAAGTTATCTATACAGAGACCCATAAAATGAACACACACATGCATACACACACGCTGTTTTGGCATTAAAACTCTGCATAGATCAAAGATTCACTTCAGTAATCAATGTTTCAATCAAGCCCTGTAGTAGGTAGAAGTCACACAGAAATCCAACCTCCAGCAATCGGAAGAGGTGCTGTACAGTACAGTACTTTTCTGCAGTGCATTTGATGCACTCGTTGGTTGCTGCTGTTAACAAAGCACTAGGCTTAAGACTGTAGAAAAAGTGAGACCTTACAGTGAAAACTCTACTACACATATATATTAGGAATATTAAAACTAAGACTCTAAAGATTCTTTTTTTCTTTTAAAGTCCATTTCCAAAATGCATTTTAAGTGCATATTGTGCTTTTTCTGTGTGCTCTTGAAGTCACTACCACCATTCTTCAATTGCCTTCCAATTCTTACATTAACTTCGGCAGAGAAGCTAACCATGGAAAGAAAGTAAAAACCTAGGCAACATTCGACAGGCAGACACATATCTTCCAATTACTTTAGTATTACAAAAATTGGGCCAGATCCTACACTCACACACGTGAGTAATCTTTACACATGTGCCTAGTCCCATTGGGCTCAATGGGATTATGTGCATGAGTAAGGGTTTGCAGGATCAGGCCCAGAGGAAAAGGCTAATGGCTTACAGTGAGATTAACCGGGGCTCCCAAGTCACTTCCAATGGCTTTCAAATGCTGCAGAAACCATTGCCAATATCACTAGCACTGTAAAAAGTATCAAATGTGTTGCAGAAACTGCATAGGAGGGGGTATGGTTACTGAAGTCCACTTGCTTAAACAGGATGGATCTCAGTAGAGAATTTAAATAGAAACTGGACAGTAAAATGCGCAAGAAAGAGTCACTTATTTTAACTGCATTCTGGGGGATGGGGACGGGACAGAACCACCTTGCATTTTTAAACAATTTATTGCATAACATCAGGATATGTGACTAAATATATTTCAGGCTACACTGAAGACAAAATCTCTAAAACCTTAAGTATTAACGATACTGCATTGCGAAAAGGAAAAAAAATGACAGTGCTTTGTTAATAATTAATATAAATTAGTATGTTTTGCTTTAAATGAAACAAATGGCCTAAACTGCGTAATAGCTAAAACAACCTAAGTGATGTGAAATGCTGGAATTTCATGTTTGCTTACTTCCATCCAAAAGTCTCCAAGACACTTCATTGATGCACTGTTATTTTAATGCAAATTACTGCAAAGATAATAACATGTTAAGTGTTCCTGTAGTTCCTGATTTATGTAAGTCAATAGGTGTTAGGCTAAATTCAACAATCCTCTTTCAGTGACAAATACCAGATGGGGCAAACTCTCCAGATTACTCCTGGGGTCTAATCATTATTCCACAGGTTTTGAAAAGACAACATATAGAAGAACTTCACGTAAAACAGTTCCCTCAGATATATATTTTTTAAAACATTAAGATAGTGCAACTTTTTAAAACACATTTTTCACAACACAAATTAACTCCTTGCATTCATCTAATTTCTCAACTTTACACCTTGGCACACAAAACAGGAATTTTGATTCATATAAAAAAAATTCCACGCCTTGGGAGAAAAAAGCAAACTGGCCGATTCTTCTCCCGTTTACCTAGCAAAACTTTCTTCTCATTTTCTTCTTTCTGCCATTCAGTTAATATAAAACAGGCTGTACAAGCCTAATTTCTGTGCTAAGTTTCCTTTTAGAATTAAATAATTCAAATAGTTTATTTAAAAAAAATAATATATATTTTCCCCCAAAACACTGCTCATGGCCAAACTGAATGGAAGTTTGTATTATCTCAATCCACTTTGCATGCAATTCCCCTGAAAGGAATCAGAAACAAAGAACTGGTTTGCACGTTTGGTTTTACTAAGTTGTACCACGTGTAACTTAACAACATTGTGCACAGGAATGTGGGGATTTTCCTCCAAATTCCTGTTTGATTCTCTTGTCTTCAGTTCAAGTGCACCTGGGAAAGTAACTTAGACAAGGTTTCCTGGTTTCCTGTCTTTGCCTTTAATAGGGACTATTGTGCTCTCTGAATTGTTCTGCTGAAACTGAAGTCTGCTCCCCCTCTGTGATGAAGGAGGCGCATTGCTGTGCTGGTGATGGAAAAAAGAGGAGCCTGGGTAATTACCCATGACCTCACTGTATGTTGGGGGTGGTCCTTCCATCCTTCCATTACTGCTATAGTTGGTTGCACTTATGCCCGAATTGCTGCTTGGTGGGCATGGGCCCCCGTTGTACATTGAAATGTCTATCAAGTCACTGTCAAAAATGGTTCTGTTGGGTGGTGCCCTGACAGACTCTCGATTGAGTTCCATCTGCTGTTCTGGGTCCCGGAGCTGCAGTGTGCATGGCCCTTGGTATGGTGGTGGCTCTTCTCCATCAGAGAGGGAGATGGTCGGAGGAAGGTCAATCTCATGCTGCATGTAAGGGTAGGTTGGCTGGAAGCGACTGAAACGGTCCCGCTGCATGAATGATGGAGCGGTAAACCTGTCCCTGGACCTTGGGGCATACATGATCTGAAAAGGTAAGAGGGAGCTGTGAATCCACTTCCAAGCATCACCCAGCAAAACATTATGAGTATTAATTATTTATCAAGGGCCAACAAAGAGAAAATGGTCCCTGCCTCAGGGAGCTAACAAGCTAGCTCAGACACAGATTAGACAAGTCAGATGCACACACAGTCACACAGATGCACACACAGTCACACGCAGCTCATGGAGACATTCCCAAGATAGCTTTAATCTAGCTAGTTTGGGCACCAGAGCAACGAAGCTTCGGCAGCACTTGCTTCAGCACAGGCCCATGATAATTACTTGCGCAGCTAGCCTGTGCTGAAGCTCATACTGCTGCAGCTTCACTATTCTGGTACCTGAGATAGCTAGACCAAAGCTAGCTCGGAGATGTCTACACAAGCTGCAATCACACCCTATGATTGCAGTGTGGAGACACACACCCATCAGTGGTGCTGTGAGTTGGAGGTGGGGTAAAAATCCAGAAGAAGTAATTTGTGAATGGCTTTAAAAATGAAGAGTGTATTAATAAAGGGTATTAATCCCCCACCTCTTTGTCAAGTTATAAAAATGTTCACGGGGTGGGGGGGGAGGGAGGAGGGATTCTAGTTCTTTAAACATAAAACATTCCATTGAAAAAGGTCCAAAACATTCCACCATGAGAAAATGTCATCCGTTTCCTTCTACTCAACGCTTATCCAGGGCCCCAATCCCTTGCTCTGGTGCAGAATCCTATTGATTTCATAGAGATCTTGTGTGAACTTACAATTTAAAGACAATGATTTACATTGTCTAGTCAACAGTAGTTGTGGGGCCCCAGGACCTCTCAGGCCTAAAGTTATTAAATTATTGTTTTACTCTTTTGATCTATATTAAAAAAACTTAATTAACCAACTTGTAGGCAAGCCAACCAAACAATGGTTTTTGAGGGAGGGGAAATATATGTTAGAAGCAGTAAAGCAAATCATTAAAGGTTACCAAGAAATTAAGCATTACCTCTGAAGCACCTTGTCGTGACACTGAGCTGTCTGAAGGCCACAAGCACCCTTCCTAGCAGGAGAAAGAAAACAGAAAAATATTAACTTCTTGCATAATTTTTATTTCAACATAAAAGAACTTTTCAGAACAATCAACTTGTACCAGTTGGTTACATTCATCAAAAGAAGCATTGTTAAAAAGTAACCCATCACTTCTTCTACCATGAAAACTGAACTCAGAACTAAGCTAAAAACACAGAAAGCAAACGTAAGTGCAACATTCAAGTTAAACCATCTTTAACATTTGCTTTTTTTCATTTAGTACAAGCTTGCACATTCACCTGTTTTCCTTGAATTTCACATGAGTTTCCTTACCTTTCTTGCAATACTATGGACTACTGCACAAGACTCAAATGGTCCACAACAGAATCTAACGTTCATGATCTTATTGGTTAGTCTCTCTCTCGCTCCACATACACTCTTCCCCCATGAAATAATATTCTGAACCCAGGATCTCTTTGGCCAACTCAAGACTGGAGTGTACAGTTATGACCATTCAGGGTAAGTAAGGTTTCACCCACCAATTTCCATTCCTCAATCCCTTTCCCCAACTATCTCCCTGCTAAGGATTTTCTTTTGTATGCCACTAATGCGTTTTTGACACTTTAGAACATTAAGGGCAGAATGATAGCACGAACAAAAAATAAGAAAATGTCAATAAGAGAAAAGTGCTTAAGGTATATTGTTATTTCATTACATTTTTCTTTTCAGAGCAGCAATAACTACCTTAATGGCTTTATTTTACTTGAAAATATCACAGCTGAAAGGAATATAGCTTTAAGATAAATCCAAAAGGGACAAGAGAAGCTGTAAAGCACAGAAATGCAATCGAAATGTGGCAAAATAAAAATGTTATTTCTAAGAAGTAATTGGCTTTGCTGAAGCATCTCAGTCATGATACCTTTCTTGGAACTAAGTCAAGTTCTGTCATTATACAAATATAAGAAACGCCAGTAAAAGGAAAAAGCCATTTGTCCCTTTTGGGTTTATTGTAAATTTCACCTTCCTGCTTTTTCACCATGCCCCTCAATTCTCCTCTATGTAGAAAAAGCCCGGGAGCTCATTCATTTACATACTCTCTTCTTCAGTTCTATTCCCTGGTACCTTACGGCATGTTTATTCACTTTGCAGCAGCTGTTCTGCCTCAGTTTTCCATTGCTCATTTTTAGCCTTTTCCAATGTGAGAAATGTGTACCTGCTTTCCTAATCCCTACCAGAAAGAAAGAAAGAAAGAAAGAAAGAAAGAAAGAAAGAAAGAAAGAAAGAAAGAAAGAAAGAAAGAAAGAAAGAAAGAAAGAAAGAAAGAAAGAAAGAAAGAAAGAAAGAGCACTGGCACATAGTTTGAATAGTGAGGGGGAACTGTGTCAGGGAGGAATGGGTAAGACAAGGATAGTCTCCTGGGCTTGCACACAGCACTGAGTCAGATTCCTTCTACATCTGAATAAGGGCTTATCTACATGGGAAGTTATACCAGTGTAAGGTAAGGTACGAATTTACACTGGTATAACTATAGTGATTTAACTCCCTGGATGGACATTCGTATTGTAGAATAAGAGTGGCTTTTTCCAGTTTAGTATCAGAGGGGTAGCCGTGTTAGTCTGGATCTGTAAAAAGCAACAGAGAGTCCTGTGGCACCTTTAAGACTAACAGATGTATTGGAGCATAAGCTTTTGTGGGTGAATACCCACTTGCATCCGACGAAGTGGGCATTCACCCACGAAAGCTTATGCTCCAATACATCTGTTAGTCTGAAAGGTGCCACAGGACTTCGTTGCTTTTTCCAGTTTAGCGTATATCATTTTAAACCAAATTGGAAAAGTCCACTCTTATCCAGAATAAGAGTGTTCGTGCAGTGCAGAGAATTATACTAATATAACTTGTAGCAATTTACCTATACCAATATAATTATACTGATATGACTTTCCCATGTAGACAAGGCATAAAGTTAATCACATGGAAGGGGATGCACGGAGAAAGTGAGTAGGATGTTAGTAAATTTCTGCTGCAATCAGCAGCTACTCCATGTGTAAGAACCTCTTGAAGAAGCAGAAAGAGATATGCTGCCCCACAAGAACAATTAGAAACAAATTTCATTACGCTGAAAAAATAAAATGCAAAAAAGGAGGGAAGGTGCCAAAATGGGAAAAGGGGAAGAGAAAAAAGTGAAAAACATAGAAACGAGAATGGGGGAGGGGAGGGAAAAGACAAGAGAGAAATAAATGCATCTGTACCGTCTTCTTTATAATTTTCTTTTATTAGATTTTATATATTAAATGGATATTGTAAGGTTTTGCAAACAAAAATCTTTTGTATTTAATATCAAGCACTAAATGTTTCTCACCCCTCTTATTAAGTACATTTCAGTTTGTTAGGTTCTTGCTCTTACCTATACCTATCCTATCTCATAGAACTGGAAGGGACCTTGAAAGGTCATTGAGTTCAGCCCCCTGCCTTCACTAGCTGGATCAAGTACTGATTTTTGCCCCAGATCCCTAAGTGGCCCCCTCAAGGATTGAACTCACAACCCTGGGTTTAGCAGGCCAATGCTTACAGTTTTGTATTTCACAAAGAGATTTATCAGGCAGGTGACTTTTCAAGGCCATTTTTACATATTTTGTTTCCTGATGCCTCCAAAGTCACCCAGCTTCCTCAGTTTACAGTCAACACATCAACAAATTGGGGGGGAGGGGAAGGAATTTGTTGGAAGAGGTGCAATGGCTTCAATATTTTTTAATTAAACCAAGGTAAATTAGAAGCACAAAATTATGATTAATAAAAGTCAGAGACTACAATGAGGCAAAAACATCTGACTGGCTCCACATTTCAAAAAGGAATATTTCTAGTGAGACTGAAGAAAGACTCCATTTCAACTGATGGACATTCTCAACCAACTGCATTAAATCCTCTGTTGCTTTGGGAACTTCTGAATGATTTTTGTTTCTGTTTTATTGGTGGGGGTTTTGTTAGTTTGCCATTTATCGCAGGGACTGCAGAAATTCTATATTTACTCTGGGTTTGCTTTGATATCATTTAAATAGATTATCCCCCTATCCCACCCCCCACTTGTAAGTTTCAGGGCTGATCTGTCTGAGAGACTCTCTTTTTGTCATGCACTATGAGTGTTTACAATATTACGCAGCAAGTCTGGCAGACAACCAGAATGAGAACCCTGATCTCAGTTCAGTATTGTACTTTCTCATGGCTTATCGTCACTATCCTTGGATGCAGGACCGGTGCAACCCATTAGGCATCCTAGGCGGTCGCCTAGGGCGCTAACATTTGGGGGGCGGCGACCGCGGTGGCCAGATCTTCGGCCGCTTGGTCATCGTCAGTATTTTGGGGGCGGGACCTTCCGCCGCCTCTGTCAGGGGCAGTATTTTGGGGGCGGGACCTTCCGCCGCCTAGGACGGCAAAAAAGCTGGCGGCGCTCCTGCTTGGATGCCAGTGAAAGTTTGGTTCATCGGGTATAACCAACGTTAAGGCTGTTCCCTTCAATGCACATGACATGAGGGCACTGGGATGGACTTGCCTCCATTAGCAAAGAGCGTGGGAGAGAGAAATAGGAGTCTAAATTAGGAGAAGGAACCCAAGCAAAAAGGCCTAAGGCTGGAAACTCCACCATTACCCCAACGTCTAGAGCAATGTTTCCAGTAGAATATATTTTGAAAATGTTATGTTACCATGCTTACAGTAGACAGGCATATCATACATACAGACTATAGTGACCGCTGAGAAGTCAAAGCCCTCCTTTCTTTCTGAAATTAAGGCTACGTCTACACTGTGCACCTTACAACAGCGTGGCTGTGCCGCTGCAGCTGCGCCATTGCATGGTGCGCTGTGTGGCCGCTCTTTGACACCAGGAGAGAGCTCTCCCGGTGACAAAATAAAACCACCCCAATGAGCGGCAGTAGCTTCGGTGCCGGGAAGCCGCTGAAGCGCTGTCCATACTGGCACTTTTCGTCATTAAAACTTTGGTCATTCAGGGGTGTGTTTTTCACACCCCTGAACGACAAAAGTTTTAACAACGGAAGTGCCGTTTAGAGATGGCCTAAGATTACTATTCCTTCCTCCTACCCAAACTGTGCAGCCACACTTTTTGCAGATGAAATTTTTCTGAGTGTAGTTTTTAATTTTGACCCTAGGTGGCAGTAATAGGTTGGAGTTAGAGCCTCAGTTTTCTGACTGGTTTTAGGAATAGCCAACACACACTAGTTTTCTCCACAATCTATTTCTTCTTTGGAGGCACAGACTGTCATATTTCTTAATGATCGCCAACACTTCCCCTTTAGAACATAAGCAAAGCAAAATTGTTGTATGCCCCAATAGAACAAGCAAACATTACAGCAAGATTTCTCTCTCCCTTAGAAATCCTATTTCCTAAGTGAAAGCACAGTGATGGTGTTCTGCACAAGGCTGTGCAATGACAAAGAGACAGGGTACTGGGATGGTAAGGGGAAAATTAATCAGGGAAAGAACTGCATTTATACTTGTCTTCTGACTAGCTATAGCTAGCAGAAATAATGACTATGAATACACTTAAAGCTTTTACATCCTTGGACTTCACTGTAGATTATTGTACAAGCATTCGCTAACCTTCAAGTCGTCCCTTAAGGTGAGTGAATATTATTATCCTCACTTTGCATCTGAAGACTAAGAAATGACTTCCTCAAGGCCTCTCATTGAATCAGTGGCAGATTAGAATCCAGGAGTTCCTTGCTGCTTGTCCCTGGACTATACTGCCCCCATTAAAGGAGATGCGGTGCCTTTATTAGGTAGGCGTCAAACAATAATGGCCAGAACACTCCAATAAATGAGTAACTTTTGAAACAAAATGTTGTGGTTTTATGTTTAGTTGTATCACAAAATCACCAAACAATTTCTCATAACTGGCTAACTCTGCTTAGCAACTCATGAGCTAGAGGCCTCTTTCGGACATTGGGACCGGAAGAGGTGGCATACAAGACCCAATTCCTCCCACCTTATGGATGAGGGAGAAAGGAAACTCAGCCCAATTCAAATTAGAGTCCCTTCTTGGAGTACATCTTGAGGAGAAGCATAGATGAGCCAATCCCCCTGCACTCCAGCAGCAATCAGAGAGTGAAGGCAATACATGTCCAATCCCCTCCTGACAACTTTGGGATACTGCAAACTGCAACGCCAACCCTGCACACTAGAGTTAATAAAGAGGGCAATGAGTGTGAACTACATTGCTATGCTCTGGTGACAAAGTTATACCGTTGGCACTTATTTCTTGTGGCTGTTATCTGGGAACTTATTCCCATCGGGTTTCTTTTATTTCTGAAGTTAAAATAATGGAAAGAAAAATAGGTAATGCTGGGCTGCCAGCAGTGGATAGAACTAGTAATGCTAATGCAATAAAAAAAGGAAACACAATTTAAAGGGGATCATTCGAAGCCAAAGTTTGACATCGCCAAGCCAATCCCTGGAGTTTTCATATTATTTAACAGTTTCTGTTGTTGTTGTCATCATCGTTCCATGCAGGCCAGGTCTGCTGTTTGTTGCTTTTCTCCTGAATTGGCTGTTCCAGCTAAATTCAGGAAGAGCACAGTACTTTCACAATTGCTTTCCTGGAACAGTATCTCAGAGTACCAGATAGGCATTATCAATATACATACTAATGAAAGCTGACTGGCTCTAACAGCTCTGCCTCTCACAGAGATTGGAAGCAGGGATGCTGGGGCCAATCATTTGCCAGTGTCCTGCATGACACATTTTTTGCTGCCAGGAGTGGGCCTGGGGCAGTGAAAGTGTTCAGAACTCTTTCAATGTCCATTTTAGATCAGTGGTGCAGAGAAAGAGAGAGAGAGAGAGAGAAATCAACATTGGAATGTCTGAAGTTTGCAAAATGTCCTCTCACATGTCGTTTTCAAAATCAACTTTTTCTCCATGTCCCCACTGACAATGCTGCTTATTCCACTATGGGTTAACCACCAGAGGGGAACATTTATATTTAGTTCCTGGCCTTGTAGATAGGAGAGTAGGGTTGCCACCCTGAGCCAGTGTCTCTGGTTACATTCTCATGGAATCATTTTGATTTACCAAGAAGGCTGAAATTTCAATTCTCACAGGACATCAACCCACAATTCTCTGTTCCATAATTTAGATCCAAAAAGATGTCAGCTGCACCGTAGGCTGGTGTACCCCTAAAAGGCCACCATACAGCTGTGTTCTGAGAACTCCCGTACTGCTGATAGAAGCAGTCAGCAGCACATGAGATGTTACAGAGTATGAAGTTGGCTGATGGCACTCTGCTAGCAAACAGCATTGGGCCTGCTCCTGGCTGTGTGAGCACTAATTTCCTTCCCACAGGATGGTACATACTATATAATATTTGCCTTCCCTCTCACCTTTGATTTTGTATCCAAGCACTGCTTATCCCACTATTGGTTGACCAGCAGGGGAAAACATTTAATATTTTGTTAATCATAATGTCTGTACAATTAAGTACTACCTTGCCATTTTAGGTCACCTTTACAATACAAATCCAACCATGTCAGGGAGCCCATTTACAACATGGCTGTCCCTTAACACAGTATAACCCTGCAGCATAGGTGAGACCTAACTCTGTCCCTAAAATCATATGCAAGTTTGGGTTATTTCCATTATGATTTGAAGTCATGGTTAGGTTCCATCTACACTGAAGAATAGTGTTTTTAAGCCACCCTGGCAGATAGCAGGATTGGTTATGCAGTAGAACCTTAAACATCTGCCTGAAGCAAAACTGCTATGGAAAAATCATGTATCTGTGGGTCTGATTTAGACACATGTGATGTTTTCAGCACATTAAATCAAGATAAGGAGAGTAGAGGAAAGGCTGGAGAAGAACAAGACAAAAGAAAAGAAAGCAGAGAATTGATGGGTACACAGGAAAGTGCATTTCAACCTGAACACTGAGACAGTCAGTTATCAGCACTTTTTTTTAAAGAGCCACTGACATTTTCCAGGACTAGTCTCTTTTTGTCCTTTGAAAAGCTGGGATGTCAGTTTTGACAACACTTGTGATCTTATTGCAAATCTTGTGATATTTGGTGTTATTTTTAATGCCCAACTGCATGAATCAAGAGATTGTATGAGAATTCCAATTAAAAAAAATAAGTAAGTTTCTGGCCCTCAAGTTTGCAAAGGAAATCTTGAAAACGTGAAGCAAGTGCATTCTCTCTGTAAAGACTTCAAAATCAGAAGGCAAACAAAAATAACGCAAAATGTATTTTTTAAAAAAAGATCCAATGACTTTTAAGCCAATCTCGTGATTTTTAAACAACTTGAGGCTGGCAATAATAGAAGGAAGAGTTTTAATCTATTAATTTCAATTGTGGGTTGTTGTTTTTTTTTTTTTGAAAGACCTGAATAAAAAACATGAGCTATCTGGGTTTCTAGTCTTTGTGGCATCAGAAACCTGTGTCATCTTGCTACAGTTCAGACATTAGCAGCACCAGGACTGGTTGTGATAAAAGGAGCAAATCTAAGACTTATGCAAATATGAACTCATATGAAAATACCATCAGAGCTGTCCAGTGTATAGAATTCAAATTAAAACAAAAGGGGCTATGATTCTGCCCGCAGTTACATCTGTGCAATCTCAATGAAGTTAATAGGGTTGCCTGGATGTAAGGAAGCAACAGCAGAAATTGGACGAAGTTCATTGAAACAGAGAAATGATCAACTGCATAATTTTATTTTTAAAAATAATTCTTCTGTGAAAATACTGAAATGACACTCCTTTTAGTTACTGTTGCTCAGAAACAGCAAAGGGCTGAGCCAGAGTGATGTGCACCTTCTTTAGCAATTAGTAGTCAGTAAGTATTCTAAATCCGTTCTCAGTCTGCGCACCTTAATCATTGCTCCCATGACAGAGAACCCAGTTATCATCCTCAATTAAAAGAGAACAAGACCTGAAAAATACTTAAAGGGACACTGCCAGGTTGAAAACCTATATACAGAATTAAAAAAAAAAAATTGTGACTTCTGTTACTTTTCATCATTGAAGCTGTTTGTTTAGCTTGTGCATTTCACTCAGTTTAGACAATGAAAACAAACTACTCATTTTCAGTGTTGGTTCACTCAATAGTGCATTTTCTGGTTTTCATGAACTGGCACAATCCTTCACTGCCTGGACTGTGAACATTGCAGGGGAATGTTTATTGTTTTTAACATAACTGTTTCTATTGGAAATCTTTCCAGTTTTATAGACTTGTGCCTAAGGATATGTCTACACTGCAATGTAAGCCCAGGGTTAGTAGAACTCAAGTTAGCAGACCCTGGGTTTGTTAACCTAGTGCTAGAGCATCTACATTCATTTGCAACCCCAGGTCAGGAACTGAAACTCTGGATCCCAACCTGGGGCTCCAGCATTTACACTGCATTATGTGGACCTGTGTCCAACCATCCATATCCCAGATTTCCTAGTGCCCTTCCAAAACATGGCTGCTCTAGCCCTTTGTTTGTGGTGCAGTGTGGAAAACTTGACTGTCCAGAGAACAAAGGAAGTCGGCCCACGGGATTGAGGGATACTTTTGGCGGATTCCTACAGCATGAAGCCAGTGGGGCTGTGTCTACACTGCAAAGCAACAGGGCTTGAAACCTGGATCCCAGCTTGACTCAGACCCTCCACCGCCATGGGGTTCTTGGACTTTGGGGCCGAGATCTGGGTTAGCGCAATTTGTGTGTAGATGGAAGGGGGTTTAGGCTTGAGCCTCAATTTGGATCCCGGGCTTAGATTGCAATGTAGACATACCCCAAGTGTTTGCAGGATCAAACTTGGATCTGAGCCAAAGCCCACTGAAGTCAATGGGAGTGTTTCTGTTGTCTCAGTGAGCTTTGGATCAGGCCTTAGTTAGGGACCATCCAAGTAGCATCACCTGTTGGGCCCTACAAAAATAGCAAAATCATTTGAAGTAAAGTTCTTGGCTGAATAGAGACCCAAATGAACAATGATGGCAACCCCATCCCAGAAAGTTTCTTGACTCTTTCCAGCCACTGGCCTGGGATTGTCATTATTTAAAAGGGTATCATCAATCAGAAATTTAGTTATTATTTTAAAAATTAGTTAAAAATGGTTTCAGGCATGATACCTGCTCCTCTCTCCCCAGTGCCAAATTACATTTTCTTATTTACAAAAATATGTTTTTCTCTCCATAGTTCCTATGACCAAGGCCCACCCAAACAACAGGGGATATTGACTATAAACGGGAAATCTTGAAATGGATTGTTGTACACATTTGACACCACTCGGCATTAAAAAAAGGGGGAAAGAAAAAATATTTCTTAACGTCCTCTAGTTATTTCAGCACTTGTAGCAATTGTAGGTAAACAATCACACTTCTGTCTGAAAAAGTTTAAGTTCACAGTGTTCATTTAAGAAAAATCCTCAAATTAGTCTAAATGATTTCTCCAGCCAGTAAGAAGTATGTGAGGGCAAAGTTTTAAGAGCTCTGATTTTGTTTTAACCCAGTTAGAATACAATATTCTGGAGGTACCTTGTGAGAGGGAACATGTCTACAGCATGTACTCTCAATAAGACAGTTTCTCTCCTCCTTCTCTTAGGTGCAAGAACAAATAGATCCCCCAGATACCACCAGAATGTAGATGGTCTGCAAAGAAGAACTCCAGGGACAATAAGCTTACCATATTTCAGGACTACGTTGTCTTCTCATGACACTAACATCATAATGTGTGTTGGCAGGGAATATATTTTGAGATGCTTATAGCATCTGTTTGCCTAGGCTATAGGATATAAAATAGCCCCCTCAGAACCAAAAAATCTGCAAAAAAACAAAGAATGCAATTTGTCCTACCAAAGAAGCATTTACTAGGGCCTTACTACATTGTTTTAAAATGATACCATGAGTGAGAGGACCAGGTGGAACAGTGGATCAATGCTGACTTAGGTCACCCATTTGATAGTGTCAGGCTTAGTCCCCATTCACCTACAAATACAAAATCACTCCACATGTTGAGACAGTGTCTCTCTCTGCTCAGAAGAGGCCTATCACCAGAGCAGCAGGGGCTGGTACTGGTGGGGAGTGAGAATGCTGTCACTGAGTCTAACCCTAACTAGTGTAATTCATCCATCATTTCCATAAGTTCTAACTTCACTCAAAAACATAAAACTGGGACTTTATGCAAATTCTTTCCCTTTGGATCAATTGTATAACCATGTTACAAACAGATGTAAAAAGAAGCAAGTTATTGGGTGGCTCAGTCAGTTGGAAAGGGGATACACCTCTAGACACTGGTTTGAAACCAGCCCAATGCAGTAGTGGTTGAAAGTCATCATCATCTGATGGACATTGGATGTTCAATGGCATATGAAATAAGGTTGTGTTTTCAACCCAGTTCCTGAGGGGGTATGCTGTCTTTATCACAAAAACTATCATCATAAATGGCATTCTTACTGCCAACCTGAGCTCAAAGAGTAAGAGCTCAATGGGCACAGGTAGCAAGCTCTCCTTTCGCCACTAGAGGTGCTCTAGAAAACAGAAGAGAGACATGGGGTTACATGCAGGACCTCTGGTCTAAGTGTCAAACTCCTGGCATAAAATTCTAGCCCCATTTAAGTCAATGGGAGTTTTGCCATTGCCTTTAATGGACACTGGAAACATGAGGGGCATTAGTAGGGACTGCCTGCCTGCAACATCTCAGGATCCTCGATGCCACAGCTGCATGTGCTGCAACTCTGAAAATGACATTAAACTGAACAAGAGAGAGACCAGAGGAACCACAAAAAGGCAATTACTCAGTTATTGGGCCCCATCAATGTCGGGACTTTCCTCAATTGGGGGACATATCATTTTCCTGATTTAAGACATTTGTTTGATGCCTTTCCCCCCTTCAGATGGCAGAGACAAGCCTGGGAGTGGAAGGGAATTAACTGAGAGAAAAATGTCAGGCTTTTCACATTCTCCCCAGTAGCTGGTAAGGAGCTAACGCTACTGCATCTATTCTAAGGATAAACAGGAAATGACAAATCTTCCCAGGTCATCACTGCAACACCTTCCGTAAGGTGAAAATTCACTAAAAACTTGCAGTAGAAGCAGTAATCAGGGCTTTCACATTCTGACACCACCAGACAAATATGAAGCATGAAAAAGCTGCTATATAAAACACAGCAGTGCCTAAAAACAGTTGTGCAGTGAAACTCTAAAATCGGGCACTTGATTTTTTTCATTAATACTTACAGTGGCAAAAAACTAACTCACTAACAGAGAATAATACAACTGATGCCAGAAGTTTTTTGCATGGCTGCCTATAAGCAGAACTTCATGTATTTTTAAGCTCTGAAAGAGACCAGCATGAATGAGGAGGAGGAGAATGGGATGAAGGAGGTTGGACTTACCGGCTGCAAAGTTTCTTCCTGCCTCCTGTTTTGGCTCTGTCGGTTGATGAAAGAGCGTGTTGAGAGTTTGTAATGGTTCAACAGGCAGATGATCACTATCACCATAACAGTTATCACCACGATTATAATGATTATCTGAACAAACTCCAGTTCAGCTGAAACAATGAAAGGGAGAAAAACCATCAGCCTGGACACAGAACATTCATTTTCTGCAACAATATTCTGCAAACATTCAGTATCTCACAACAATTGTCTCAAGCTATTTATTGATGGCCATTTTAAAATGGATTAAAATATCAGTTTTGTCAAGAACTCTGCATCCTAACCAGAATGCAGAAAGCACATTTAAGCACTAACAGAGTTTAGGCCATTGGGTAGCTGCAAATCAAAGCTTAAGAGACTTCATGATGCAGCCTCCACAAAGGTAATTCTTCTCGAAGAAGACGCAGTCCTTTGGAAAATATAGTGATCCCAGAGGGAAAAGCTATTTTATTAACACCCTACAGTGTGAGGACAATCCTGGGATCTCCAGCAGCATCAGAGCTGATACTGCAGAGAGAAGAATCAAGACTTTGTTTCCAGTATCTCAGCCATGCTAACAATTTGCAGCTGATAGAACATAATTGAAAGAGTTAAAGTCTATGGGGAAAGCCCAGTCTTTAACTCGATCTGCGAACTCATATGAAAACTACAAACTGCCTGGTCTTCAGTAAGATTTTACTTGAGTTACTGAGTTCTGGTACCCCAAACTAATGCAAAGTCCAACATAGTTAAAAATGAAAGCCAGCACAGACACGATTGAGGAAATGATGCTATTTACAATGTAAACATTACAAAGTCTGCCATTTTGGCAAAAGACTAGCTCGTACCACCAAAAACTTGTTATTTAGAGGCAAAAACTTCCCCTACTTACGCCCATGCAACCCCACTGGCTTTATTGAAGGAGCATGGGTGTGACTAAGGGAAGAATTTGCCCTTAGGAATTATGCATTTGCTTACATTTCTATGGAAACAGTGCATCACTCACAAGGGATGCTCTAGTCTTCAAAGAGAATGTCTAGTCTATAGGAGCACATCTTTAGCTGCCACACAGGTAAAAAGGGAAACGGGCACTTCTGAAAAATGACACTACCTAATTAGATTCCTGAATATGGATTTAGAGACTAAATTTAGGCTTCCGATTTTAAAAATCTTGGCCAGGCAAAAAAGAAGCTAACAACGTTAAAAGGCAGAAATTTAAATGCACTGGGGGGGAAAAGAGGACTTTTTCCCTTTTATGTCTTTCTTTTCCAGGGTGATTTTTAAAAGTTGAGTGAAAGGAAGATTGCTATATGTATTCTTCAAAATGTCCTGTATTGCAAACCAAGCTTTTTAGCTTCTAAAATCTCTTCCAAACAAAATCATCACAAACCTTCAAGAAATGCAAAAAGGCAAGCATACTACAAGGTTATCAGTGCTAGCATGTAGTAATACCTGCTATATCTGCCTGTGCTACAAGGTTTTGTTACTTGTCAGAAGTTATCAATGAACAAGAGCATACAAACAAAAGTCTAGCAGCTTAATTTCATTGCTAATCACAGTAGGTGTAACTGAAATTATTCCAAGATTAAAAGCTCCTTTAACAATGCAATTACATTTTTAATTTATTTTTTCTTTTCAGTTAAGTATAGACCATTCATTAAAAACACAATCAACTCCTACACACACTTTCATTCTTCAGTCTTTTATACCCTCCCATTACTCCTGCTAAGAACTCCACATACAACAATCAGTTTGTCAGTTTTTTCTCAGGTCATTGTACTGATAGCTAAAACATCTAAAAGCATGGAACACAGAAATTACTTATGTGTTTTAGGATAAGGTCAATTTGCCTTAGGTCACAATTGCAGGTTACAAACTTGACACAGAAGACAGTTGCTATACTACAGAATATATAAAGGCTAGATATTTGAGCATCTCCACACCCACAACTTTTTTTTTTTTTTTGCCTATATAATACTTCATTACTGTGGAAACTGTGAGACTGTTGCTAAAGGGCAACATGCAAAACGAGTAATGTTGATTTAGAGACTTTCCTAGAATGTAGAGATCACTGGAATGACATGTTAGTTCTATATCTGCCAAGGGCTGAGTCTTCCACATTTATCGGGGGCCCAGTATTTCTATGAAAGGGCAGTACCGTCTTTCTCTGAATAAATGTTTCAGGATCTGAATCATTTGAGAGACTTACAAACAAAAAAATACAATCAAAATATGGTCACATATAATAAAACCACAGTATATTCTATTACAGCATGTACATACAAACTCTTTCCATATTTGGCTTTATGATGCAAAAATGAAAAACAGAGCATAAGAAAACACTCCATTAGATTTTCAAGGGTAGCAATTTCTTTTCAAAGGGTGGGGCGGGAGATATTTAATCTTTTCCTGTACCCAATTTGTCCCCCTGCTAGTTATTAGAACAGAAGAAAAAGGACAATAGCACAAGTAGTCTACATTTATTGACACAACTCAAGGCAATTAGTGAGGTTTCTGATGTATGCCAACATACAGTCACGTACCCCCACACACCCCACCCAGGCTCCCCAGTTAACGGCAAACGTGAGAGGCACCTCACCCTAACCACCACCACCCACATCCCCTAGTAAAGCTTTTCTTCAAAAATGGAGCATGGAAAAAATTATATCTACCCACCCACACACAGGCATAAAGGAGTAATACAGTTTTTCCAGGGGAATATTTTTTTTTTACTTCACAAATATGCAGCAAAAAAGGCAATTGTGTATTTATTGAAAACACCTTCCTAGGAGAATAAATTAAGAATAGAAGAGGGGATACATTAGCTTATTTGTATTCATGTGGGTAGAAATGCCTGGACCATTTTCCTAAAGAGATTGTTGTACAAACAACTGTGTGCATATATAATAGACTTCCTTCTATTTATACACCTCTGCTTATAAGAGTAGCTCTGATACAGCAATATTGTAACTTGGCAGATCAGATAGAAGTCAGAGATCAAGTTTACAATAATCTGATTCATGCAAATATATTAAATAAATATTTAAAAAATACAACCAAAAACTGGAGTACCTTTTTCCAATAACAGGTCTTTTAACTGAGCATCCTTCAACGCTGTACTGTTACGCTGTTCACTGGACATAATCGTGTCCTCTGGAAAAGGGATTCAAGCCTCTCTGTGAACCCCCCAGCACACACAGCATCACCAGTCAGCCTCAGGTAAGTTCCATGCAGTGAGGCAATATCCTCTTGAGGCTGCTCACCCGGAGTTGCACAGTTACAGCTAGCTTATTTTCTGTCTGTGTGTGACTCTCTCTCACTCCACTGTATATCAGCAGGGCCCAGCCCAGGTGCTAGACAAAAAGCTGCGCTCAGACCACAGACTGTGGCTACCAATTATCAACTGCCATCAGCAGAGAGCAACATGTAATGTAACAGGAACTTGGTGCTGTTGTGAAAATAGATAGTCTCTCCAAGGCCTCATATCTTCAGACCAGCTGAAACGGACTTTTACTCTTGTTTACTCAAAAATGTACATACATAGATTGCGTGTGTATTCAGATATATACACACATATATATATTTACACACACACACACACAAACACACACACATACACACACACAGAGACAAGAAAAGAACTAGCATTTCAACGCTGACTAGTACAATCTTTTTTGCTTCACACTAAACGTAAAACAAAAAAGGATTTTTTAAAAAAAATTAAAGAAAAAGAAAATCTGTAAAGCCCAACCAAATTGTTTCCCCCTTGATCCCTGTCAGAAGCCTTGTGCTATGTAAGCCTTGAGGGGAGGAAAATGGGAGAGAGGAAGGGAAGAAAACGAGCGAGAGAGAGCAGAGAGAGAGAGAAGTCAAAGAACGATGTATACCTTACCAGCGCCACACAGAGAACAGCTTCGTAGCTGTGCTGCTTTGCTCTTTAAACCACGACTAGTTGACACTTAGAGGCTTCTAATTCTTCCGCATTTCTGATCCAGCACAATATGTGCGTCATTCCATGCCCAGAACACTGCACTCACTACTTTAGTCAAGACTGCTAATGCTCCCTCCCTCTGTCTCACTCTTTGCCAGAGGTCTCCAACTATTGGGAGTTGCTCACACATGCTCTTTTAACTAAGCTCCGCATTGGAAACTGAGGATGTCATAAGCATACTAGGAAACTCTCTCTCTCTCACACACACACACACAGACTTTTCTACTGTAAGCTACTAACGTAAGCATAGTCGAAGCCTGGATGGAGATAAAAGCACTGTACTGCTAATCTTCCCTCCAAATCACACTCTGTGAACAATACAGTCATTTTCTCTGAACCTTATCAAGTGAAATAATGTTAACAAAAATTGTTTTAATTGCCATTGGGTATGATACTTATTACATTCTATTCAGACATTTTATTATTTCTGATTTATCAACACTTTTCCCTGATATATTCTGTGTGGTTCTAAATTTATAAATGCCAGCTATTGAAAAGAGAATATACTAATTTAAGCAATATATTTGCTATTTTTCCTCTTTATCCATCCAGACTGTGCTCTGTGTCCAGCTCACTCCAATGGACTTAAAAGGTATCAATGAAAACATTTATCGCCAAACGTATTTATTCCAGGCCTTTCCAGGGCTGACAGGTACAGAGCCATATAGAAGACACCTTTAGAAACTACCTGCACTTTTGTTATGTTATGTTGTAGGGAGAGTCATAGTGTAATTATGGCTTACAAAAAATAGGGAAATATCCTGGTGTAATATTGCCAAAGAACAACCATCATGAGAATTGTTTTGTAGCTAAAATAAAAGTTATTTTCCATTTTTAGTTTTGAATACCGGAGTAGCCGTACTGGGTCTGACCTTTGTAAATTAAATCAACTCATCCGCTTTTCAAATTTCAAGGAGTGGGAGAAAGGGAAGAATGGTAGTTTCTATCCACATTCCATTTTTAACAAGTTATTGGCATGTCTTGTTCTCGGTACAGCTTGTATGTGCACAACTACAGTTAATATTTAGTAACAGTGTTTCACCCCTGCCAGATATATAGGCTGACATATGATTGTCCTCCAGTAGCTTTTCAACTCACTATTTTAAAAAATGCTTACAGAACCCCTAAATATGCCTGCATAGCCAGTTTGGTCAGTCCTCCTTCCTCCCATTAGTAATACTATTTATTTCTATTGCAATAGTGACCCGATCGATGCACCACCTGAGACTGGTTCTCCATCATGCTAGTCACTGTTCAAACACATGAGCATGAGACAATCCCTGCCTGATCATCTCACAATCCAAACAGACAAGACAAGAGCGGGAGGGGAAACAGAGGTACAGAGAAATGAAGCCACTTGCTCAAAGTCACACAGCAGGTCAATGGGACTGGGAATAGAACAGGTCTCCTATCGGCTAGGAATAGAACAGGTCTCCTGACCATAATGCCTTCCTGATTGCCTGGATTTGTAGTTTGTTAGCACTATATATATTTTTTTGTAAGTGCTGATATTCAATACTGCCAGCCCTATGGCCCTAGTCCAGCAATGCACCTGAACACATACACAACTAAAGCACACTGATTAAAATAGTTGTGGGTTGGTAATGAATTGCAGAATATGAATTTGAGATTTATTACTTTAAGAATGTCAAGGATTCTTGCTTAGAATATCTATACACTCACACCCCTATATATATATATATATATATATATATAAAAATAAAACACTGCGTTCGGGGGTGGGGGCGTAATGGTAATAGATCATATAAAATATTGTCCTGAGAGGTTAATAGAACATTAGAATAGGTTTTAAAACATATACTCATGAACTGCTGTCCAACTTGAATATTATCAACTGCAGCATTGCTAACAGTAATGAGCTACAGCAATAGTAATAGAGGGAACTTTAAAGTTCAGAATCTTATCACTGGCTTTAAAGAATTAATTCTATAGATTGACCTATACATTTTATATATCCTTGTTGTGTGGTTTTGTAATCTTTCCTTTTGTGGGTCATCTGTGCCTGTTAACAGCTACTATTAAGGTCAATTGGCATTTCCATTATAAATTCCTGTATCCAGGGATTTATAATTCAGCTATAAAAAATTTCTCTGGGTTGAAACTTGCCACACAAAAGATCATCTCTGGACTTAAATTTTAAAATGACAAAGTTGATTTCAGAGAAACTTGGTTTAAAAAAATAAGTGGGAAATAAATTTATTTGGCGGTTTCAGATGCTTCCCCCCTTTGCTCTCCCGCAACTGAAGAAACTGCTTTGAATGTTTAAGTGTCTCATGTTTGAATGGGTTTCTCTTCCAGTACAGAATAACTGCTTTTGTCATGTGAGAATTAGGTGTGCAGAAAGCCTGATATGTCAGTTTCATCTATGCATTAAATATTGTACCCCCCCAAAAAACATTATTTTAATTAAATGTTATTGTGCATGTGCACGCACCACCCACATGACAAACCATTATAGCGTATTGTAGCCATAAGTGGTGTAACCAGAAGATCTTCCTCTGAATAATACCGTGTTAATGAACTATGTATTAAAGAATCCTGAAGTAAGTGTTAGAGCCATTACGGGCAACAAACAACTAATTAGCTAGGAGTAGACATTTTGTAAGAGAGGCTCTTCTGATGAGGCTTGGTGGACCTACTATAGCCTACCATTCCCTTTATTTGAATAAAGATTCTGTAGTGAGCTGTCAGGGCCGGCTCTGGCTTTTTTGCCGCCTGAAAAAGCACGGCAGGGGAGGGCGCCGAGACCGGCCGCAGGCCGCTCTCCCCAACCGGCCAGAGAACCGGTGGGAGGGCGGCGAGCCCGCCGCGGCTCCACTGGCGGCCGGAGCGCCGGGAGGAGGGCGGAGAGCCCGGCCGGGGCTCCGCTCTCCCCGGCGGCCAGAGCGCTGGGGGGAGGGCGACGAGCCCGGCCGGGGCTCCGCTCTCCCCGGCGGCCAGAGCGCCGGGGGGAGGGCGGCGAGCCCGCCGCGGGTCTGCTCTCCCCGGCGGCGAGCCCGCTGCGGCTCCGCTCTCCCCGACGGCCGGAGCGCCGCGGGGAGGGCGGTGAGCCCAGTCGCGGTCCCGCTCTCGGGCCGGAGTGCAGCGCTACGCCGCCCCCCTCCAGGTGCCGCCCCAAGCACATGCTTGGTGGGCTGGTGCCTGGAGCCGGCCCTGTGAGCTGTATAATTAGAACATGTGTTCTGGTGAAAGTGCCCTCAAATAGTAGGGTTGCCAACCCTCCCGGTTTTGCTGGGAGTCTCCCGGAATTGGGATCTATCTTCCAGAGACTACTGAAGCCAAACCGAGAGATTTTAGGCCGCTAAAAGTCCGGCGGCGCAGCAGGGCTAAGGCAGGCTCCCTGCCTGCCCTGACTGCGCCGCTCCCGGAAGCAGCTTGCACAAACTGTGAAAATTGATTTTTGATTTAAAAAAAAAAATCACTCATTTCAAGCCTCAATTAAAGAGGTGGTTTGTTTTCCTGTAATGGAACAAGTAGTCAAACTGGGGCATGGAACTATAACATGACACTTTATTAGCAGCCCACTTTTCTTATCTGCCTGGCTCAGGAGTGTCCTAGCTGTGTATACACTGGCAATTTTGGGCAGGGCCAGTGCTTCCACTAGGCGACCCTAGGCAGTCGCCTAGGGTGGCAGGATTTGGGGGGTGGCATTTTGCCATCCCCGGCAGCAATTCGGCGGCGGGGGTCCTTCCGCTCCACGTCTTCGGGATGCTTCAGTGGCGGGTCCTTCACTCGGTCTGGGACCTGTCACTGTAGCGCCCCGAAGACGCAGAGCGGAAGGACCCCCGCCGCCGAATGCTCTGAGGAGGAGCGCTGCCACCTAGGGTGGCAAAAACCCTGGCGACGCTCCTAATTTTGGGGATATCTACTACTGAATTAACACCTCTGTAGGTCTACTAATACTAGCTCACGCTGGGCACAGCCATTTTACCACTGTCATGTAAGCAGAGTTAGATGATACAGTGATAAAAATACCTACATTCTGTCTACACTAGAGCTTGCACTTCTGGTAACATTGGTGCAGCTGTGCCATTGCTGAAAAACAGGTAAGGAATTTGCTAGTATAGATGCACATGGAATGAGAAATTGTGCATGGAAAGGCTGCTGTAAGTTTGATAGTGATAATTTGCTCAGGGCTATTCAGACTATGAAAACATCCCTAAAGGGGTGGTTGAGAATCAAAATTCTGTGCAGGGATCTGTTACGTTAAACACCGGTATACAGTGACTTCCACTTAATTCAATCATTGTCTAATTCAATCCTCCATTTAATTCCATTAAAACCTCAAGAACCAAATCATCTGTACTGAAAATAGCACAACTCCTTCCGCCCTTTATTTTGATCATATTTCATTGCTTTTTCCCTGTTTGATTAGCTAATCTAATCATCAGTTGTAGAAGCAGGATGTATAATTATCAGGAAAGGCCAGATTGAACTCAAGAAAGAGCAATAATAATAATAATAATAAAGAATGAAAAGGAAAAAATTGTGTTCTTCAGACCTTTGTCCTGACAATAAATGCAATGCAAGTCGTGGGCAGACCTTCTATGATTTGGTTTGTGAACTTAATAGTTCAGTTCACAGGAATACAATGGCACTGCTCAACCGTCCCCAAACCCCCACCACTCCCAGAGTGGCTCCAGCCAGTAAGGGAAGGATTCAGCCCTAAGTTTTTCTACAGCCCATTCAAGAAGTAGCTATAAGAGGTGAATCAAGAGATACATTAAAAACCTGAGAGATCACATAATATATTATCCTTCCATGGAAATAACTTAGATGAGAGTGAAAAGAGAGAGGTAGACAGAATTAGCCGCGGGTGCTAGAATGTCTGCATATGCAAGAATCCTCCCCCAACATAAAACTAAAAGCCAGGCTGTTGAAATACATGTTGCTAAATAAGCCATTAACAGTATTTTACACACAAAAAGGAATATTCACTGTTTCACTAAAAGGAGACCCTTTGAGACTTCAGTGAGTCTCATGCCAGGTACTTTATTCACTTGCATCATCCTGCATTGCCAACAAACTATCTGGCAGTCAGAGAGAGACAATGGTGAGAAACTGATTGCAAATTAACACGTTACCAAAATATTTTATCAAACGTTATCAAACAACATTAATTGCAAGGTTTCACAGAGCTGGACAATGCACAGAACTTCTTTGAGAATCTTTAGATAGAACAGGCTGACATGGTAAACTAGTTTTTTTTAAATTGCAACACACATGAAGGTGTGAAACCAGGATTAAAATCGGAGATTGAAAATATTAGTAGGAGGAGATAGTTTTCTTACTGAAATTATATGGTATATCAATATTATCAGTTTTGGGGATTATGGCTTTGGGATGTGGCCAGATTCCAGGGCTCTGCCTATCCACCGGTGCTGACTGGTAACTGGAAGCAGAGGCTTACATTGTGCACACTGCCCCATTCTACAGTACCAACAAGGACTACGAGGCCTCAGCTTTACTAGCATTTCTTGTAAATCTCCCACTGCTGCACTACCACCAGCAGGGCCAGCTCCAGGCACCAGCCCACCAAGCATGTTCTTGGGGCGGCGCCTGGAGGGGGGCGGCGCGGCGGGGCGCTCCGGCCGAGAGCAGGGCCGCGACTGGGGTCGCTGCCCTCCCCGCGGCGCTCCTGCCGCCGGGGGCTCTCCACCCTCCCCTCGGCATTCTGGCCGCCAGGGAGAGCAGAGAGCCGCGGTGGGCTCTCCACCCTGCTCCCAGCACTCTGGCCGCCGGGGATAGCGGAGAGCCCCGGCCAGGCTCGCCGCCCTCCTCCCGGGGCTCTGGCCGCCGGGGGCTCTCTGCCCTCCTCCCGGCACTCTGGCCACCGGGGAGAGCTGAGAGCCTCGGCCGGGCTCTCCGCCCTCCTCCTGGGGCTCTGGCCGCCGGAGGCTCTCCGCCCTCCTCCAGGCGCTCTGGCCGCCGGGGAGAGCCGAGAACCCCACCCGGGCTCCCCGCCCTCCTCCCGGCGCTGTGGCCGCCGGGGAGAGCAGAGCCGTGGCAGGCTCGCCGCCCTCCCCCCGGCGCTCTGGCCGGTGGGGGATTGCTCAGCGCCCTCCCCTGCTGCGCTGGCGGGGGGGGGGGGGCGCAGCGGGTGGCTTTTTTGCCTAGGGCAGCAAAAAAGCCAGAGATGGCCCTGACCACCAGTGGGTCTGACTGCAGAAGGGCTAAGTATATACAGGCTGCCAGTGTTTTAATCATCTCCATCTGCTCTGAACAGCATTCACTGACACAAGTGGTCAAAATTCCTGCGACCAGCCTGTAACAGTGCTTCCATCACTGTTAGCACCAGTGGAGGAGTGCGGGTGATACCACAGCGGTTGGAGATGGTAAGAAAATACAAGTGTGGAGACTGCCCTACTGAACACACTGCCTCACAGATCCCCCTGAACCGTCCTGTCCAGTGGAAGCAAAATTTCTCAGAGAACTTCTCCTTGTCTGTTTCAAGTTTGCTGGCTCCCAGAATAGCTCAGAGAGGAAAAGCCAAACTTTGGCTATGTCTTCACTGCTAAAAGAGGAGTATTTTGAACTGAGATATCTAACTCAGTGTAAATTCCTAGTGGAGACAAGGCACACAGGTGGTTTTTACAGCAATGCAGCTAGTCAAGATAAACTGCAGGTGACAGATGCAGTGTTGACCTCAATTAGTTACGCTGAGGTAAACATTAACTGCATCTTGTCGCTACTAGGATTTTATATCAAGCTAACTAACTTGAGTTTGCTAGTTCGGGGTTAAAACACACTTTTGTTTCACAATGAAGACATAGCCTATAGCTCTCAGAACAAACCTGTGAATTCAATACTGTATTATATTCCCCATAGAAAGGAAAAATAGACACAGAGAAATTAAGTGACTTGCTATAAGTCACACAGCAAGACAACAGCAGAGCTGGAAACAAAAACCAAAACTCCTGGAAGGGCGTCTGGCCTGTGAAGAAGATTATTAGAAATACATTTAGGGTGACAACTCACATGTAACCGGTTTCTTTAGTGTATTAAGCTTAGTTTGCGTGCTCTCTTTTATTTTCTTAGTAATCTGGGGGGGAGAGGGGCAAGAAGTTGTGCATGCCCTCCTCCACATTGAGGGAAGAGTTGAATTTTATATAATTTTGGGTTTGTACTCCAAGGGGGGTGGACATCTGGGTGTTGTGGCAAGCCCCTTAAGATAAGCCTTCCCAGAGCAGATCTCTGTCTCTCTGTGCAGCTGGGTGTCGCCCTGCCTGTGTGCTTGGCTGGAATAGACAGGGGAGCCTAGCCCAGCAAGGCCAGGTAAAAGGGGGGCCCAGGCTGGCAGAATAGTCTGATTCAGTGGTGTCCCAGCACACCTGGTGACATCGCAGGGGGTCCAGCCCGTCACACTAAGCATCTGAAAATAAAGTGTATTTAAGTTTAAAAGGTGGCAGTAGACTTCAGACAGCAAATAACTACTGGAGAAGCCATTTGCTTCAAAAACATTATGAAGATTCCTGCAGGACAAATGAAGCATATGTTTATGACTGTACTTAAGCATCAGAGTCGTAACAGACCAAGCCTGGCTGTTCAAGATTCATTAGAAGAGTTCAATCTGCTCGTTTCTCAATGACAGGTGAGCTTATCACAATCCAAAGGCTGGGGTCAGCATTTTCCTCAGATCTGCACAGCAACACTCCGCCTACTATGCATGCACGGAGGTCCACACAGGAGAGCCACACACATAAGGAGACAAGAATAGGTAAGGGTGAATACTGCTTGCATCTAGTAAAGTTTTTAAAAGTATTTTCTCAGGCCCACTTTTGAAAGTTAAAAGCAGGAGCATGGGGAAAATTCTGTCCAAAAGGGAGAAGGGGGGAAATCAATACAAATGCACAGTCTGATCAATGGTGGTAGAATCAGATTTTTTCAAAATCCACAAATCCCATCATCAGCTATTTTTAATACTTAAAGAGGTATAAAAGGAATTGCATTCATGCTGACAATTGGATCCATAAGTGGTATGACAGACTGGATCAATGAGTGATATTCCACGCCCTTAGTCTGTGATTCTACTATTGTTTCTCTGGCAACGCTTGCATGCAAACTGTCTGGATACATGCACAAAAGTGGACTAACCCTAGCTAACCACACGATACAGCAGAACCGCATTGCACTGCTGGGGAGGAAATAAGTCTAGGAATAACTATGGTGTGTGCAGGTTGATGGAGACCAAGTGTATCATAGATGTGATAATCTGACCAGGGGAAAATCTATTTATGAGAACATGCCATTAGACATTACAATGAAATACAAACTGTTCTGCCACAGTAATTTGTTTTATTTACACTGTGAAATTTCTTTCCCTAGTTATAATGGATGGTTTACAGTAGTAATGATTTATCCAAAAGGAGCTGAGCTAATGAATGGGATATTTGTTTCCTAAGAGTTGTGGACTCAGTTTCTGTCTGTCTAGTGGGAGAGTGCTGACTCACATGAATTTCACATCTGCCTCACAACAGCATGCATGCAATGGTGCAATTTTTATGGAGATCTCATGACAGACCAAGTTACTCCAAAGTTACTGCTGCAAGTGGGTGCAAAAGCCTATGAGCCACCACTGGAAAGTAACGGGAAACGCACCGGTCCCTGTAAACATCCACATTTTTCTCCCACTACAGTAAATATAACATATTGCTCCCTAGTAATGACTGCCATCACTAAATTCTGTGGAGCTATTTAACAAAATAAGGCCCTTTCCTATATTGTACTTTCAAAGTAAAGCAGATAAAGCACATTGCCTTTCGGTTGTGCAGCCCTGAATAAAAGAATTACTGTTTATATATGAAATCGCACACACAGTATTGTCCATTCATAAACAAATATAAGTCTCAGTCACACTCCAACCAAGAAGTACCCCACTGAGATCAGGATGAGATATTTGACCTGATGATAGCCTTGCCATAATTAAAATCCACATTACCATGGAATAGTTAACAGTATTGCCATCCCGTAGCCTTAAAAAAATCACGAGTCTGGCCCTCCAAAATCATAAGCTTAGCTTGAAAAAACAAATATCAGGTTCTTTTTATTTGCCTTCTGGTTTCTGAGCCTTTAGAGTGCACTTGAATCATATTTTTCAACTCAGATACTCGTGCAGTCTCTTGATTCCAACAGCTGATGCTTTAAGAAAAACACAAAATATCACCAGGCTTGCAATAAAATCATGAGCGTTGGCAACACTGCAAGTCTGGTTTCAGGAGCTAGACTTACTTTCCTAGGTCTGAACTGAGAGCACAACAGAGGTAGCATGCTCACCCTTTGGAGTGGGGAGAAGTGCCTCACATGACTTTGCTGCTACTTTTCTGACTGAACTAATGTCAGACATGAGCTTCTAAATAGTACCATGCAGTCCCTCTTACCTAAGAGTAAAGCCGATGAAAGGGATGAGGCTTGAGGAATATGTAAAAATGGAGATCCTTTTCCTACAGTCTTACATAAACAAAGCTGTCATGCATTTCATCGATCAGATTCCAGAAGCAGAGCTAGATTCTTGTTTCTCATTTAAATTGTCGGTATGGCAGAAGGGTAAAAAAAAGAATGTCTTTATTAACCTTTATTAAGCAGGGGTGCGGTATCAATAGGATCAGATCAAAGTTCTACAAATGAACTTTACTCCATCTGTGCTGTCCCCCTCCAGCATACCACCACTGGAAATTTAAGCAACATTTTCACTAAATGGAGTGGCAAAGGGATAAAGCTTTCAAACAAAATAGATTTAGGCTGGGATTTTGGAAGGACCCAGTCAACCTTTGGCTTTCAATGGAAGCTGGGCACCCAACTGCCCTTTGAAAGTCTTCCCCATGGAGAATATATGAGAGATTCCCCTTAAGAAAAATAATCATGAAAATGACTCCTACTTTCTGGGAGCTGCTAGGTTACAAAATAATGCATAGGAGGCTACCTTTTCATTTTTTATAAAGCTAGTATAAACTCATAAGATTCATCACTTGCTTTTGCAAGGCAGAAAACATAGTTTGGCAATATAATATTTGGACCATGTGATTTCTACAGTTAACAAGATAGTTTATATTTTTCAGTCTTATTGGAATGTTAATTTGTGTGCTGTTTAAACTGACTCATTCACAGCACGCCATATCATATTTAAATTTTTCAGTGCAGCTAAGAAACTAGGAAACACCTGCCACAATTTTTTCTTTCCTGAACTTTATCATGAATACAAATCTGAAGTTTCACCACTCTGTGTGCCAAGTGAAAAGCATGCCAAAAACAGCACTTCCTGATACACACAAATACAACAAGAACAGATAGGACATACAGCACCAAGCCATCACTGACTTGTCGGTTCTCACCGCAAAGGAGAAACGAGATCACAGTCTTATTTCTGGTGTGTGTGTGTGTGTGAGTGAGAGAGAGAGAGAATGCTTCATTGCTGTGTGTGATGACAACAAAAGATTTCTAAGTCTTTCTATATTACAGCCAGAAAACATTAAAGCAGCATGTCAAAACTGGCTTAGCTTCTAGGGGAGGGATGCCCAAATATTGCTCAATGGAGAACCACCCTAGCAACCTTGAGGGCCACACCTAATTTACATAAAATAGAGCAGATCACAGCCACCGGAGTGAAAACACTGCTTTTCAATAGTACAGCAGAGTACACATGCAATTAACTCTAGCCACTCCCTTCTACGCAATCTTCCCTTGACAAATTATACATATTGTAGGTCAGTAGCTAGAAGATTTATTGCACTGGTCACCAAAGCCTGGTGCATTTGTACATTGGGGGTGAGAGATGGATGGGTGAAACTGCTTGACAGTTCCAGACATGTACCAATATTTAGTGGTAAAATGAATTCAGACAATGGGACACACAGAGAAGCTTCAGAGTCAAACCCACTGAGATGAATGGAGACAGTTTCTCTCTCTTTTAGGGGCAAATCTTGGTCCCACTTCTGTAGCTGTGGAGTATCCGCTTGTTAATCAGTTAGGCAGGGCCACCCGGGGGGGGGGGGGGTAAGCGGGGCAATTTGCCCCAGGCCCCACAGGGGCGCCCACGAGAATATAGTATTCTATGGTATTGCAACTTTTTTTTATGGAAGGGGCCCCTGAAATTGCTTTGCCCCAGGCCCCCTGAATCCTCTGGGCAGCCCTGCAGTTAGGGGGGTTCCCTTGCATCAGGGGTGAGCAAACTACGGCCCGCAGGCCAGATCCGGCCTGCCAGCCATTTTAATCCAGCCCTTGAACCGGGTCTGGGGCTTGCCCCACTCTGGAGCTTCAGCCATGGAGCAGGGTCACGGGTTACTCCGCACAGCTCCCGGAAACAGCGGCACGTCCTCTCTCCAGCTCCTATGCATAGGGGCAGTCAGGAGGCTCCGCACACTGCCCCAGCCCCAAGTGACGTCCCTGCAGCTCCCGTTGGCTGGGAACCGCGGTCAATGGGAGCTGCAGGGGCGGTGCCTGCGGACGGGTCAGCGTGCAGCAGAGCCGCCTGGCCGCGCCTCCACATAGGAGCCGGATGGGGGACACGCAGTTGTTTCTGGGATCCACTTGAGATAAGAGCCTCCTGGAACCTGCACCCCTGAGCCACCCCCCATGCCCCAACCCCTGCCCCAGCCCTGATCCCTCTCCCGCCCTCCGAACCTCTCCGTCCCAGCCTGGAGCACCCTCCAGCACCCCAAACCCTCATCCCCAGCCCCACCCCAGAGCCCACACCCCCCCACATCTGTCCCAACCCCCTGCCCCAGCCCTGATTCCCCTCCCATCCTCTGAACCCATTGGTCCCAGTCTGGAGGACCCTCCTGCACCTCAAACCGTTCATCCCCAACCTCACCACAGAGCCTGCACCCCCAGCTAGAGCCCTCACCTCCTCCCGCATCCCAATCCCCAATTTTGTGGGCATTCATGCACCGCCATACAATTTCTAAACCCAGATGTGGCTCTTGGGCCAAAAAGTTTGCCCACCCCGCCTCGCATGGTGGAGAGAATTTAGGGGGCCTATGCAGAGAGGAGTGTATGAATGTTAATCAGACTAGCCCAGGGCACAGTGGAGGTTTAATGTGCGTTCGGTGGATCTCAATGTAGGCCAGCATTGTAGAGCACCAAAGATGAAGTAGCCAGAGCACCACTGAAGTTGGAGTGGCAGCTACTGCTGTGTAGTAGTGAGGATTCTTGTCTCCAGGTTAGAGGAGCTCCTATACACACAGCGTAACTGCTTAGCCTGTGCATTGAAACCAAGCCTTATACAGTTCACTGTTCTCCATGTCAGGCTGCCTGCAAACTCAGACACAGAAAAGCATTTTCCTTACATTCGTTTCACATTTTGAAGCTTTTCTTCACACCATATGGGCTTAAATTAATGGGCTTTAAAAATAAAGCTGAAACTGATGGACAGGACTCCACTACCCCGTTTACCGGTGGATTGTCATATTCTTAAACAGAGGGCTGATGATAATACACTGTAGCCTGCACAAATACCTAATAGAAGAGAGCTCTTTTAAGTAAACACTGTGCATAAAAGAGATGTACCCAAGAGTGATTTCCAGATGAAGTAGGATTAGCGGAGCACAGCCTTCTTGGTAAAAGGGGTTGCCTTTGAATCAGTAGAAACCTATCTTGCCTCTGCCATGATAATGTACACACACAGCAAGTTCTGCCACTGGGTGGTGGACTTTACTCATGGAGTAAGCCTGGCCAGCTGCTGCCAGGTGACATGAATCTATTTTTAAATAAAAATCTGAAAATAATAAAAAGCAATTGCCTGCCAAATGGTGAAAGTGATCATAAATCTCTTTAAATGCACCTGTCACATAGGCCTGCTGTTGATGATGTTTCATATTTGGCGAATGCTTTAAGTGAACATGATGTTTTACCAAAACTAAGAGAAGGAATGAGGAATTCAGAATCTAATTCAGATAACCATGATAATAGGGCTTCCACAAACCTCTTCATTTGTAGATATCAAAGCAATGATATATTATTTGGGAGAATAAACCTAGAAAGTCTTCATGAAAGAAATGGGTTTCAGAAAGGGATTTGAAGGAGGAGAGGAAGGGTCCCTTGCACACAGGAAATTGTTTCAAGTGTTAGGGTAACTATCTGATTAGGGTCACAATAATAGGTTCCATAACAATCCCATTTTCACACACTCCTATCTTTCTGAAACACTCAATCTTTGAGGATGAAATTTCTCATGTTTCATCTCTGCTCAGTCTGGAGAGTTTGAGCAAAACCTCTTCAGCTTGTTTTTAGAGTTGAGGAAGAATGAAAAATACCCTGTTGCCACAGTGTGTGTGTGCGCACAAGTGTGCACAAAAATACTAGAATAATAGAAATATAGGGCTGGAAGAGACTTTGAAGGTCATCTAGTCCAATATTTCTCAACCTTTGTGGTCTTGGGATCAATTTGTAAACCTTGATGGCCTGTCGTGACCCAGTATATAGCTTTAGGGCAAAAACCATCTGGTTTACTAAATAGTTCCTTCTGGTTCAGCCACTTCCCACAGGAGGGTTCTTGCATTTTCGAGGGGCCTGACCCAGGCAAGGACAATGGTGCTGGCAGGGAAAGGGTTAACACCTCAGAGTAGGGTGCCAGAGGGAATGGCATCCCAGTGCCCAGCCCCCTGCTCCCACTCCCCAACCATGGGGACAGTCCCCAACACTTGGAGCCAGACCCAGTCCTGCCCTGGAGGGGCCCGTTTTCCCAGTGCATGGGACAGGGATGCCCCTGGTCCAATGGGGATCCAGACACTTCTCCATTCCCTGGGGCTGTGCCCACCCCTCACATACACACACACTCAGGCCTGCCAGGCCCTAGATGGGAAAATGGCTGGATCGCCTTATCTCACATTTCAATCCAGAGACAAACACTAATGCTAGCCTAACAGTATCGTTCAAAAAATTAACAAATTCCACTCTCTCCCCATTTCCCACCTCTCCTGCCTAAAGCCATGCAAATTAAATCCTAAGGAAACTTTAGAGAAATATCTTATTTGGAAAACAAAGGTGACTGACACCGTTATTTGTCATTGAAGTAAATAAATTCATGCAGCTTATGATGTTTACTGTGGAATAAAGGGGGTGGTAAAAAGATTTGTTCCCGATGCATTAGAAATGAGTCTCAATAACAAACTCCAGCTCTTTGCTCTAGCAAAGCTGATGTATTGACTAGACAGGTAGATATTAGATACTCTGGCTGTCTGGATGCTATGGAAATCATGCTGTATGCATTTGACCATTGTCAACGGGACAAGACAAGTACGCGGCTCATTCTTATTCCATCCAGGAAAAAGGCCTCGTCTGCATTAGCCTTTTTCCTGAAAGGCTGCCATATTTGTCAGTTCAGACGCATGTAAGATAAGCTCTTTCCCCGTTATCTAATATTTCACCAGGCAGTGGAACCAAAGGATAAGCAGAACCTAATAGCCTATGTGAGCAGGATATCTTGAATGCTGTCAAGCTCAGCATAAAGCTTGGATGCCCTAGACAAGAGGAAGTTTACAACAGAAGTTAATCACTTCATTTTGAAGAAAAACTCACAGGGATTTGAGCAAACAGTTATGACTTATCCTTACAACACAATGAATCAGGAGACAATCCTAAGGCCCTTACTGCAGTATTATCTTCAGCCCCTCCCCCCTTATAATATGATAGGTAGCACTCCGCTGAAATTAAAGTCCAGTCAAAGAGGATTTAAAAGGTGAAAATGTATAACCCACTGTTTCCCCTGAGGGGAAGGAGGGAACAGAAAGGCAGGGAGAGGCAAAATAAAGAACACAAAACTCTACATTCTCCAAGGGTATTGGCTTATTCAGCTCTGTCCACATTAACTGAAAAATAAACCCTAACTATGTCAAAACCTGGTTTGTTCCCTTGCTCACCCATCTGGAATTCTGAGAGAGTCTCAGACTTTGTTCCTGCAGCGTTAGCAAAGAGTTTAGAAAAAAAGTGTGTTTAAGACTCCACCCTGCAAGATTCAACACAGCTTTGTACTGTGCTTTGCAAACTTCACAGTGTGGATGCAAAGAGGGCATTAACCAATTTTAAAAACATGGATTTATAGGGTTGCCAATTTTGGTTGGATGTATTCCTGGAGGTTTCATCACATGACATAATCTTTAATTAAAGATTAATCTTTAATTCCTGAAATCTCCTGGACAATCCTGGAGGGTTGGCAACCCTAATTCCCAAATCCATTTTAAAACTAGCAGCATAGACATGATATAACAGCACAACACTAGTAGCATCACAAATTTACCATGTTGGATCATTGTGTTATAACTAAGGCTGCGAGTCTGTCATGGAGGTCATGGATTCCATGACTTTGCGGGACCTCTGAGACTTCTGCAGCAGCCAGCGAGTCTGGCTCCAGGGCTGCCCGAGCTGCTCAGGGCCAGCCGCACCGGCCGCTGCTGGGACAGTCTTGGGCTGCTGCACCCCCACACCCACAGTGGTGGGGGGCCTAGGCTGCTGCCAGGAGCCCGCCCCAGCACTGGTGGGGGTCCCAGGCTGCGTGCTGCTGCCCAGCCCCCACCTCTCCAGCACCAGCAGGGGTCCTGAGCTGCGTGCTGCTGTCCGGCCCCCTCTCCCCAGCACCCACAGGGATCCTGGGCCCCTCCATCCCAGAGCACACTCGGCACCCCCGGGCCATGTGCCCTCCCCCAGCACCCTTGGCACCCCCGGGCTGCTTGCTGGCACCCCTGGGCTGCCACCAGAGCACCTGCGGTGCCCTGAGCCTCCCGGCCCAGCACCCAAGATTTAGTCAGGGGTATATAGTACAAGTCAAGAACAGGTCACGGGCCGTGAATTTTTGTTTATTACCCTTGACCTGTCCATGACTTTTACTAAAAACACCCGTGACTGAAACGTAGCCTTAGTTATAACAATAGTACCTGGTCCATGTCACAATACAGTTTGGCCTTCTTGCATGGACAGAACCCAAGCATCCATAATGAAGTTACAGAACTGTGTTAGCTGACTGGACTGTAGTACAGTGACACAACAAGCTTCTAACATGGTTTTATCCCATCCATACAGGCAAGACTAAACTACGTTCTAACAATTTTTTCATTTCTACTCAATGAGGCTTTATTGGCATGGCAAGCTATACAAACATTGCCAAAGTGTAAGCAGAAGACAAAACCCGTCAGGTACCTCTGAGCAGTGGGTACAATTCACCCAGGGAACTCTTACACATTACGCTTGGGATGTGATCCCCAGCATCCATTTGTCATTACTGTTCATTCCTAATCTGGTGGCTACATAACGCAAAGCCATGTCAGGTGTCTCTCTGCTTTCTCCCAGGGTCAAGAATAATAAATGACCTAGTAAAATCCACACTGTAGGCAATCCACACAGATCACCTGATCATAGACACTATTTTTAATTCCCACTATAACTGACAATTCCCCATCTCCATCTGACTTAACACTCTATAGATATAGTAAACATATAGAGTATTGTCGCTCACATCTTGTCTACATACACCAAGAAACTTTACAAAAAATTCCCATGATTGCTAACTTTTCCGCTCCATTGCTCTTCACAGTACTAGAAGCCCTGCTGCTCATGGGATTCTGTAGTTTTAAGTACGATGTTGTCTAACTCTACTCAGAGCACGTTTAATTGACACAGCCCAGTCTACAGCTACGATCAAGCACTCCCAGCTGACCTTTACACATCTACCCTTGACATAAACCTACATGTCATGCCATTCCTCTGTTCCCTCCTTGTGACTGGGCAAAGCGTAGCAAGTCACAAGAATCCTACTCTCAGAGAGCAGAATTCTTGTAAGCATCAGCAGTCTTCCTAGTTATGAAGCAGGCCACCCTAAGGGACAAAACGTGATGCCTGTATGCCGGCGTGCAAAACAAAGTCAGTATCTAATTTTAAACTTTGCAGCCTTAACAATGTCATCTTTATCTTTGAATTTTCTAACCTCTCACTTTAGGACATATCATGAATGTTTATCCACACAGGTTTTCATTTTTTCCCTCTTTGTATGTAATAATTAATAGATTAATCAGAGTGAACATCAGTATGAAATAATTGACTGCACAAGTTACCTCTCACCCTAGGGCAGTAACTGGAACCAATTAGATCATGCAAAGACATACAAGTAAAGTCCTTAAAATGGTACTTGGCTCACTTGGTAGCAGAGAATGGAAGAATTCTGCCCCTTTTTCTCCTTATAAATAAATACAACCGCCTCTCAAATCCCACAAATGCCCCAAGAGCAGGAAAATTCCCCACCCCCCGCACCTCCGCCAACATACTTTTAGGATATGCTTGTGATATATATTTTTATCCACTGGGAAATTAGAAGCCAATAGAAACCACAGACTTAAAAATACTCATTTCAGGTTGCTGGTCAAACTTCAGAAAAAAGAGGAACAGAAAATTAACAGTAGACAAAACAAAAGTTAATGTTACAATGCAATTTTATAGCTAGATGATCTCTGGTTTCTTTATGTAGCTGAATGATCTCCACCTTTGAGATCTCCAGAAAAAGAAGCCTCAAAAATGAAAACATTAAGTATATCTGTAAAGAGAAAATGCTATAGAGCTGTATAAAACACAGTGGTATTGTCAAAGGGAAGCAGCAGGTGGGCACCAACCCTGGCGTACAGGAGCAGCAGAGCACTAACGTATAAGCAGCAACATAGCAGTAACGTATGCACTCAGTCCAGAATATCAGGCAAAATGGGAACCACCTGTAATTAATGAGCATGGAAAAATGGAGAGAAAGACTGATGTTGCTTTTCTATTTGCTTCAGATTTGTGCCACAAGGGATATTTAAATACAAAAAAAAAAAAAAAATAGCAATACTCAGCTTAAAAAGTGAGACAAATGTAATTAATTGTCGGCCTTAACCCATTGATAATATCATATCTATATATTTTTCTCTCTCTCTCTCACACACACACACACACACACACACACACACACACACACACACACACACACACCATCAGAGTTATTCATTGTAACATAATTGTTAAAATTCAGCCTCAGGGTTACCCAATAGCAAAGCTCTCATGCACCTCTGGGATAGCACTGACTGAAAATACTCGTTTGAGGAGAGAAATAAATGTGTGGCATAGCCCTGTAACATAACCTCTTTGTTTTATTTCATGTTGCAACTAAAACTCAGCAGTTTGGATAGAAAGAAAACATTTTAAACTGCTCTTCTTATTTATACATATTTTTAAGGGACAATACCTTGGTTAGCCACAGACATGACTCCTTAAAAGCAGTCTCTAGTAAGTCAATTCTCTAATGAAACAATTGGGGCAGAATGTCTCCCTGTGAATGTTATATTTAGTCATTAAAAATGTGCATTTGTGATTTTAAAAGCTGCTAGAGGCAAAACACAACAGAAAGGGATATACATTACCCCGATTTACATTTAGTTTCCAACCCAGCAGATTTAGTAAAACTAAAATGAACATTTCCATCTTTCGCAGGCATTTTATGACAGATACATTTTGTATAATAAATAATAATGCTGATGCTTTACATTTCTATAATGTCCTTCATCAGAGGATATGGAACACAGCGGATGTTATCACACAGCAGGGCAACACAATGGCTTAGGGCAGGAAATGAATAAAGAATTAAGGTAAGAAGAACAAAAATACTCAGATCATACTGGGTCCAGGAAATCAAGGTTAAATAATCCTTACAAAAACTGCTGTGGTATCTTTAATCCTCAAGGACCTCAGTTTCATGCCTGATCCAAAGGATGATGGCAAATCCTATGCTTCTTAACAAGACGCTGGGGCAATCAGTTCACTATTATTATTCATTTATATTACAGGGTCATTCAAGAATCATGGCTGCAGTGGACTAGGCATTGTATAAATAAAAAAAAAAGACAGTTTGACTCAGAAATCTCACAGTCTAGGATCATGACAACACCCAGTAGGTAGAAGAAAAAATTAAAAGTTACTGTGGGGGAAAGAGGATGAGGCAAGAATAAAACGATCACATTGTGCATAATAATTGGCTCATTCAGCTCCCCACCTGCCTAACCACTATTTAGATGGGAGGATTTTCAGGCACCATATTGTAACCCACACATCTTCTGTCCCCCTGTACAGCAGCTAGTGTAATGGGGTACTGATTGGGGCCTCTAAGAGCCACAACAACAACAACATGCAATGTTAGTGTAAAGTATTACAGTTTGAAAAAGCCACCACTAAATTACACAAAAACCTGCATTAAATTAAGTTTTAGTTTAAAATGCATCAAATGAAGGGATTTTTTTGTTTCAGTCCAGGGTAACTGGGTGAAATTTAATGGCCTGTGACATACAGAATGATCTAGTGGCCTTATACTCTTTAAATTCCAAGTGAAGACTCCTTACAGCATTTTAATTCAGTCTGTTGTTCTTATGTATTGACATCTAAATGGTTCCCATAAAGGAAGTCTCTACACACAATCCATCTGCAAAAAGATGGTACCTAAGACAGTAATGCAAAAATTCATTCTCCTCCTCTCCACTCATTAAGGCAGTGGTCCCCAAACTTTTTACATTGCTCTCCCCTTTATCCCTGTCTGCCCCCATCCCTACACCCACCCCCACCCCTGGAGCCAGGAGTGGGGCCATTGCTCTGGGAGGGGGGGACGCAGACAGGTAATGGGGATGAAGCTGGGGCCATAGCTGGGGGCGGGGTGGGAGCAGAAACTCGGCTGGGGCCCAAGGCCAACAGCTGGTGCCCCAGGCACGGGGCTAGCAGCTGTGCAGAGCCCCGGAAGCAAGGATGGCAGCTAGTGCCGTGGATGCGGGGTTGCCAGCCACAGCTGGAAGAGGATCCCCAGGCACGGGGCTGGAAACCGGGGTCAGGACCGGAGCTGGGAGGCGCTCCCTCTCTGCCCCCCCTGTGGGCTGGCCTGGGCCTCAGCCGTACCGCCCTCTTCCCCCCCCGAACATTCCTCCATGCAAACCCCATATATTCGGTGGGCAAACCCCACATATTCGGGACTTCTGCTTTAAGGTTTGTTGCTAAAGGTAGAGGAGCAAACACACACTGCTCCCCTTGTGTGTAGGTTTAATCATAGTGTGATTTTAAGGACAGATCAAAGTTTAGTATAATTATTTCCTTTCTACATATCTTTATAACTAAATGTAACAGGTCACTAGGGAAAGGTAAAACAAAGGGTGAATTTGCAGTAACAACAAAGGCAAAGAAACAAGGACACTTGAACACTATTTATAGATGCATAAGGGAAAACATTAAAACCAATATCAAATATACAAAACCAAACAACTTACTGCTAACACTGCGTAAATAAATGAGAAAATAAATTGGTCCTCCTTACATCTTCCATACTCACCCTATCTGGAATATCAGCACTGACTTTATTAATAGCCTTTGGTTCTACTGACCATCCATGAGGGTTTGAAAATTCCAGTATTGCCAACTCCAAATGTAAAAAAAAAAAAAGTCAGCTGCCCCATGCCCCCCCACCCCAAAAACAATTTCTGTGTTTTCTTAAATATGTTCTTATTTAGCCTTCTGGTTTTTAAGCCTTTAGTGTTTACTCTGGTCATGTTTTCAAGCTTCTCTCTGATAATGAAGACTAGACATTTACTTTTATTTTTTAATGAAAGGTGAGATTCTCTTGTATTCACATGACTCCAGGAACTGCAGCTTTAAGCAAACCTCCAAGTATAGTAGAATTATGATAAAATCATTAGAGTTGGCAACACTGTGAATTCACCCACAGTATCTTGCAGGAGTAAATGGCCATGTTCTTCACACCTTCCCCTCTGGAAAAGCCCCAAAGGGAACGGTGTTGGTGTTACCTTGGGCATGTCTACACTTACCAGTAGATCGGCACTGCTGCAATTGATGCAGCGAATGTCAATTTAGCGGGTCTGGTGAAGACACGCTAAATTAATGGGAGAGCACTCTGCCATCAATTTGTGTATTCCACCTCCCCAAGAAGCATAAGGGAAGTCAATGTGAGACGCTCTCCCGTCGACACAGCGCACTGCGGTAAGTGGATTTAACTACATCAACTTCAGCTATGTTATTCACGTAACTGAAGTTACATAAGTTAGATCGATTTACCGCAGTAGTGTAGACCAGCCATTAGTTCTACTACCCAGTTTTCTTCATCCACTTGTTACTCCTGATCCTAACCTACATGGTGAGCTCTTTGGGCAGGGAATGCGTGGTCTCAAAGGAAGGGATAATATTACTGCATTTATTTTATTGAAGTTTAATTAATTGACTGAGTTTACTGGAAAGGTGTAATACTTTCATAAATGTCACTTGTGCAACAATATCAACAGAATCATCAACATTTGAGATGGAAAGACTTATTAGGTGATATTGTCCATCCCCCGGCCAACACAGAATTGTCGTCTTTGGTGTTTGTTCTTGTGCACACTGTTCAAGTATTGTTGCTAAGAAGTACCCACAGAACGTAAGATCACCCAAGTGTAGTGAAGCTTTCGCAGAAGACCGTAAAATACATACAACATCATACGCCAAAGCACAAAAAGAAAAGGGCAACCCTAGCATTGCTGTTAAGACCCATTAAATGAAGTGGTGTTCTGAGAAGAGTTTTTGGTATATGTGCAATATACAAACATTCTGCTTGTTTCAAGACCTCTTCCCCCTGAAAAGAATAATCTCTGGGAAAATGTTTTTGTTCCAAAGCAGTGGTGCATGGATTATTTCCACCGTCTTCAGCTGATTCAAAGAGTATTCACAACACTCCAAAAATATTAAGGAAAACATAGTAGAGGATAATAGATAAGTGGAGTGTTTTATTTATCCCTTTAGTTCCTCCTTTTATAATAATATTTTGCACTTCCATGGCTCCTTTCACCTATGGATCTCTAAGTGCCTTACAAACATCTATTACTTAAGCCTCAACACCCATAAGGGATAGTCACGTATTATCATTCCTAATTTGTACACGGGGAAAGCTGAGGCACAGAACTGTTAAATGACATACGTAGGGGCTCATGCCGAGTCAGCAGCAGAGTCAAGAACAGGATCAGTGATGAGGGATTTGGGTGCAGGAGAGGACTCTGGGCTGGGACCAAGTGTGGGAGGGGACTCAAGGCTGGGGCTGAGGGGTTCGGAGTGCAGGAGAGAGTGAGGGGTGCAGGCTCCGGGTGGTGCGTACCTCAGGTGATTCCCAGGAAGTGGCTTCATGTCCCTCCGGCTCCTAGGCGGCTAGGGGGCTCTGCGCACTGCCCCCGTCTGCAGGCACTGCCCCTGCAGCTCCCATTGGCTGCAGTTCCCGGCTAATGGGAGCTGTGGAGCCAGCGCTAGGGGTAGTGGCAGCGCGCAGTGCCGCTGTGGCTCCCCCTACGCCTATGAGCCGGAGGGACATGCTGGCTGCTTTCTAGGAGCCGCATGGAGCTGGTTAGGGAGCCTGCCAGCCTACCGCCAACCAGACTTTTAATAGCCCAGTCAGCAGAGCTGACTGGCGCCGCCAGGGTCCCTTTTCAACCGAATACCTGGCAACCCTAATCTTTACTATGGATTGTTCCTTTTGCTACAAACACACAGACACAGGCACACTATCACCCATAACTTACACAAATGATTTGTTAAGAGCTCTGTATCTACTGCCTCTGTCACCTTTTCTATGTGTCATTCTTCTGTTGGCCTAAATCTCGGACAAAGCTTGAAAATTAAGGACCACTCCAGACATGTCTAGACTCTCAGTTCTGCAAGGTAAATATTCTTGAACCCTCTAACCTTTATGGGAGGTGATTATAGCCAGCTCAGACAGCTTAACTGACACACAACTAGCTAATACCCTGAATACCTTAAAATGCAAATATCTTTAATCTTATTAAAATTACACAATTCACCATACTGTAACAGTAAGATGGGGGAGGGGAAGGTGCCAAAAATAACTGAATGTATGGGCTACCAGGCTAATCAGACAAAAACAGGCATAATGTTTATGGAATTATTATTTCCATTTAGGAGCCAAGGGGTGCCAGTCATTAGCCTTCCTTACCCACATCAAACCAATTAAAAGATTATAACTAGGGTGGGGAGATGAGGAACAGTCACCATCTCCCTAAGACAGTGACTAACGTACAAATTTAGTAAGTCAGAAAGGCAGTGCCAAGTCTTTTATCATATGATACTACAGGGATGAGAGCAGCATAATTACGTAGATAGATCATTCTAGTGTGGACAGGCTGACACTGTTCCCTCACTTATAAAAAAAAAAAAAAAAGATACCAAAAAATTTTACAGTGATGGTCCAAACACAGGAACACAGTTGTAAAATGAAGTATTATGGATCATTACCATACAATGCTGTCCTAACTCCCTGCTAGCAACTATAATCATTACACTGTCTCCTTAAAGGTGGAACGGCAGGGAGTCTCCATCAATTGTATGACTGTTCCAGAAATACAGCAGTCAGAAATGGGATGCTACTTGTAAAAGTAAAATGCGTAGCTCTGATAACTGAACCCTATTCTTGCCTTGATACATTTTCCACAAAAAGCAGTAATGTTAAACCTATTAGAAAATATTCACTTCATCTCCAGCTGTACAAAAATAATAATCTGAATATTAGACACAGCAAGTGTTCGATGATAATTACTTAACTATGATTAGGCTAATTGTAATCAGTATTCAGAAAAATAACAATGCTTTGCGTTTCTATAGCACCTTACACCTCAGGAAACCCAAAGCCTTTCCAAACATTACGGAATTTAACCACAAAACAACCCTTTCAGGTAGGTATGATTATACCCATTTTACAGATGGGCAAACCACGGGACAGAGAGGTTAAGTGACTTGCTAAAGGTCCCCCAGGAAATCTGTGGCAGAGCCAGGAATAAAACTTGGGTTTACTGACTTCCAGTCCTACACATTAACCACAAAAATATCCATTCTCCAATAATATGAACATATGATCAACCAGGAGGAACAAAATTAAATAATTAAAACAGGAAATCATTAATAAGCTGGTTATGAGTTTTTAGTAAATTAGTGCTTACCAATAAATACCAAGGTGATAGCTGCCTCGGAAACAGAAAGGATTGTAGAGGTTTGTGGTAGAATAATATAAATGTCTGTCAATCATATACAACAGTAAAGAGAGAAGGTTGAAAGCTTTCTTAAGATATCTTGTACCAGTTATTTCTTATGATAATTTGCTACCTCTAGAAAGCATACTGGCCAGAAAGAGGAGCTGATAAAAAGGGAGGAGTAAGTTACTGTATTTTCCAAAGGCTTTGCTCAGCTGTATCCTTATGCAGTAAAAGCAGTTCAGCGTCACTAGGAGTGGAGAGGGAAGACTGATGTGTCCTGAACCGTCTACAGTTTCTACATCCTTAGTTTTATAAAGAATGAACCCCCACAACATATGTTTCATATCACATGGAAGTCCTGCCAAAAGTGATTTAAATATTGAATCATCCCATAAACACTAGGACATTATCAAACACGTATTTATCTCTAGATCTGGGATTACTGCTCAACTGTGAGAAATCTCCTAAACATATAAAAAATATACAAATACCATCACACAATCAGCTACATACACAACTGATATATAATATCTTTACGTGAAACCTGGGTTCCAGTCTGCTTTAAGTCAATAACTATACAAACTTGTTGATATCAACCTAGTCTCAGATGAACATTTTCCACATCAAAAATAACCTCACAAATTCAGCACCCATGAGAGTCCTGACTCAAGGCAGACTCCTGGAATAGGAAGATGTCACAGAATGGGATGGCCCTTTAAGTGAGCTTGATTTAGTCCCACCTATGACAAATTAACTGCCTCCCAGGAGATGGATTTGAGGCCAGGGATCAGGTGATAGCTCTGCAATTCACCCAGTCCTCAACTAAGAGGCCAGCAAGCTGTTCAGTTAGGAAAAGAGAGACCTGCATGGTGCAGGAAGGCCCTTGCTGGAGACCCAGTGTCAGGGAAAAAGCTCTAGAATGGGGCCCTCCTCTCTAGCTATATGGAAGACCTGGTTGGAGATGCCTGTTGTATGTGCTGGGGCCTTATCAGGAAGAGGCTTTAGAAGTGCCAGGCAGTAGAACTCTTGGTTTATCTCTCTTGATTTGTGGTGGACTGTTTTAGTTTTGTAAAACAAACGCATCCCTGAAGAAAAGGATTGAAATTCTGCCGCTGTTGGGAGCTTTGTTTGACACAGTGGCCAGCGAGTTAACCTACCAGCCTATAGAAGGGTATCACAGATTAGGATTTGGGGCATTGCTACTGTGTATAGAAGCTTGGGCTGCCCAACTTATTGCTACCATTGTTTCTCATTTTTATGAGCACCAAATTAACGTCAGCTGGCTTTTTTTTCCCTTTAAAGTCCAATGTAAGTCACTGTCTATCATTTGGATTGCTCCCACAAGAATTTCCCCCCCGTTGGGTTCTGAGAATTCCTCTGGAGTAGACTTGGACTATATGTTGACTTTACCCTGAGAACAGGATTGTAAACAAGACAGAGCCAATTTAGTACAAGGTGCATCAGATAATAACAGATTTCAAAGATTTTTCTTTACAACAGCAGATACTGTAGGATAGAAAGTAATCAGAGATCTAATGGTAACACTGTCTGGGAAGAAGGACTTTTAAAAAAGGAAAAGATTTAGTTGCAAGCGCCCTTTTAGAAATGCTTGAAAGGCCTGGGGGTCAACCCTCCTGAGCAAATAAGTAAAAATAACATAAGATATCACACAGTGTAAATTCACATATAACAGCCTTTAAAATGAAATTCATATCACGGAAATTGTGCTCTAATTTCAGTGGAAGCCAATTTAAACCTGAGTACAGGCCATGAACGATGAGCAATGTGTAAAATGAATCTAAATCTTTCACGTATTATTGGGTTTTTAAAAGTAATTAAATAAAATTAATAAAGCATATGATATAAGAACACTATATTTCAGTTGGCCATCACTTTTCAGCTATTGTAGAGTAGTTATACAATTTAGTTTACAAATGCCTCCTAGACCAAGCAGTCTGAAAACATATTATGATCCAGATGAGGCAGTATGATGTTCATAGCTAAATAAAATAATAATATCATATTTTGCACTTCTCAAAGAACTTGATCCAATACCCATTGAAGTTCATGGAAAAACTCCCATTGACCAACTGGCATTGGATCAGGCAGATGGTACTTTACAACTTAGCCTAAAACCCCTGCTAAAAGATCAAATACATTTGGTAACTTAAGAATTGTGAGATTCTCACCTAAAACTTGAGCTATGAGGAGAGAAGAGGGTGGTACATTTTTATAGGGCCAGATGATCATCTCTGTGTGGCATGGAAAATAAAAGGGAAGAAAATATCCTAGAAAACTTTGAAACCTTGAGAGCTGCATCAGCTCCCTGTGTTATCCCCATTTTATCTGGGAGTTTGTGGAAGGTGCTCCATGCAAAACTACTCAGTTGTGGTGCTGAGGGATTTGATTGGTAGAGGACAGCTGTCTACGTGGCATGCTCCTCTGCAGATCAATAAATGATTTTCTGTTTCAATTTAACCATCCATATTGAAACTTTCAATCAATTCTGTCCTTTAAAGTACAACAAACAAGTCACAAATGGGGTCTTTCCTCCTTCCTTTGTAAATTCAAGTCAGTACCTCTATCACAGCCATTATGACTTATCATGTAGATAAAAGTTCACACAATTTTAAATCACACAGACTGATGCTGAGATCATTTGTAGTAGGATTAAGATTTGAAAAAACACCTTACCATTTTTAAAGGTATAACAAAATTAACACTGTTGGAGCAGTAGAGGGATATTTTCCCAGTAAAAACATACATATAGTTTGTAATATGACTTGGGGAAACATGATATATAATTTTTCACCTTTGAGATCATCATCAGTACAGTATCAGTATTATCAGTGTCAGCATACCTGATTTCTGAAGAACTCTCTAGGCAACATGAAAACATATGATTTCAGATAAGCAACTACTGTAACAGCTCAGTTTGTGGCCCACTAGCTGACAGTGACAAAAGAGGCAAATTGGCAAATATTTTTGTGAAAATCCTTTTTTCAAATCAGACAATGAAATGTATTTCCAGTATGCTAAGTCTCCTATTACAGAACTGAGAAATTTTCAAAAATATAATATTTAACATAAGAACATAAGAATGGCCACACTGGGTCAGACCAGTGGTCCATCTAGCCCAGAATCCTGTCTTCCAACAGTGCCCAATGCTTCAGAGGGAACGAACAGAACAGGTAATCATCAAGCGATCCATCCCCTGTCGACCATTCCCAGCTTCTGGCAAACAGAGGTTAGGGACACCATCCCTGCCCATCCTGGCTAATAGCCATTGACGGACCTATCCTCCGTGAACTTGTCTATTTCTTTTTTGAACCCTGTTAAAGTCTTTAGCTTCACAACATCCTTTGGCAAAGAGTTCCACAAGTTTGTATGAAGACATACTTTCTTTTGTTTGTTTTAAACCTGCTGCCTATTAATTTCATTTGGTGACCCCTAGTTCTTGTGTTATGAGAAGGAGTAAATAACACTTCCTTATTTACTTTCTCCACACCAGTCATGATTTTATAGACCTCTATCATATCCCCCCTGAGTCGTCTCTTTTTCAAGGTAAAAAGTCCCAGTCTTATTAATCTCTCCTCATATGGATGTTGTTCCATGCCCCTAATAATTTTTGTTGCCCTTTTCTGTACCTTTTCCAATTCCAATATATCTTGAGATGGGGCAACCACATCCATAAGTGCCAACTCTGCGGGTGCTGCGGGGTAGGAACACCCATGGGGAAAAATTAGCAGGTTCTCCACACCCACCAGCAGCCAAGCTCCCCCCAATCCAACCCCCTTCCCTGAGTGTGATATCCCCCCTCCCAGCGCTCCACCCCTCCCAGCGCTTCCCGCGCACTGCCTAACAGCTGTTTGGCAGCACTTAGGACTTTCCAGGAGGGAGGGGGACGAGTGGGGATGTGGCGCGCTTGGGGGAGGAGGCGGTAAAAAGGCATGGCAAGGGCGGGGACTTGGGGAAAAGGGGTCAAATTGGGGCGGGGCGAGGGTGGTGCAGGGGCAGGTCGAGCACCCATGGGGCAAAGGGGAAGTCGGTGCCTATGACCACATCTACACACAGTATTCAAGATGTGGGCGTACCATGAATTTATGTAGAGGCAATGTGATATTTTCTGTCTTATCATCTATCCCTTTCCTAATGATTCCCAACATTCTGTTAGCTTTTATGACTGCTGCTGCACATGGAGGGGATGTTTTCAGAGAACTATCCACAATGACTCTCTTGAACAGTAACAGCTAATTTAAACCCCATCATTTTATATGTGTAGATTGGATTATGTTTTCCAATGTGCATTACTTTGCATTTATCAACAATGAATTTCATCTGCCATTTTGTTGCCCAGTCACCCAGTTTTGTGAGAGCCCTTTGTAACTCTTTGAAGTCCACTTTGGACTTAACTATCTTGAGGAGTTTTGTATCATCTGCAAAATTTGCCACCTCCCTGTTTACCATTTTTCCCATACTTCATAAAGCTGTAATTGTCTTGTAAGTGTAATTCCTGAGATTTCACCAGAAATCAGATTTTTTTAGGCAATAATTACATGTGCTTTTATTCTTCCTAGTTCTACCATCACAACTGAATACAGAAAGTTTGTTTTTTCCCTCCCTCTAAAACAGGGGTCGGCAACCTTTCAGAAGTGGTGTGCCGAGTCTTCATTTATTCACTCTAATTTAAGGTTTCGCGTGCCAGTAATACATTTTAACTTTTTTAGAAGGTCTCTGTCTATAAGTCTATAATATATAACTAAACTATTGTTGTATGTAAAGTAAATAAAGTTTTTAAAATGTTTAAGAAGCTTCATTTAAAATTAAATTAAAATGCAGAGCCCCCCAGACCGGTGGCCAGGACCCGGGCAGTGTGAGTGCCACTGAAAATCAGCTCGTGTACCGCCTTTGGCACGTGTGCCATAGGTTGCCTACCCCTGCTCTAAAATAACCCATTGCCCTTATCACGAGCTAAATTACACACACAGCTGGCATGTATTCTAATGATAATAAAACTGTTGATAATATGATTTTTAAAAAAACAGCAATTATTAATTGACTGACCTATTTCTTCTATAATACACAATACTTCTAAAAATAATTCCAGGTGATCGTTTTAAACTGTCTCTTGAAAAATGAAAAGTTGAAGGAGTGATAGGAATGCCATCATCAGCTAAAATCTGCAGAGAATAATTTGACAGAAGGGAGTAAAATGAGGAGGAGTAATAGGAAAAATTTTGTAGAAAGGGAAAATGTAAGTGGAATAATAAGGAAAAATTCCCACAGTTATATGTAGTAGACCAGTGTTTTCCAAGCTTTTGAAAATTAACATTGTTCCTCTTTGCAGAAAATCAAACCAATCACCCCTCCTCCCAAAACACACACATTAAACATGGGCCTGCCATGGGTTGTTAAAGGCCTAACCATGGTATGTCATCATTACACAGTTAATGCCAGTGATTGACATGAAGTTCTGAGCACCCAGGTTAGCCTCGTCAAGATTACCACAACAAAGCCCTACTGCACTTCTATATCCTCACTGTTTCTGCATTTATCCATGTGTGTCTGGGGGGCACAGGCCATCCTTCTTTGTGCTGAGACACTAGGATTTTTTTTTCCCAGTCAACTGTGGGAGAACTTGTCTGTCCTTCGGGAGCACTTATGGGAGGGAATTGGAGGACTACCAGCACTCAAGTGATTTTGCCTGTGCCCTCACTGCAAAGTGGGCAGGTTCTAGTCTGAGTTAAAGCAGCATCCGGGCTCTAACCTCGGCCCTCCCCACAATAGATAAGGTAGCTGGGGGTTAACAAAACTCCAAACCATGGTCAGAGAGTTTTTCTGAGAGTATGGTGGGGAAGTTGGGCTAAAACTCAAGTAAAGAGCTTAGGGTAACTGTGCGGTGAAGACATACCCTTAGTATACACATCTGCCACATCTCCCAGCTAGTCCTTTATGCCCCACATTCTGGGAAATACCACGTCACACTGTGGAACCATCTCCCAGAGGATGTGGTGGAAGCCATGTTTCTTGGACACTGAGGTGGAGACGGGCAGAATTAAATGTATATATTTCTTTTAAAATGTATGCCCTTACCTATACTAGCAGGAACATGCCATTTAAAGAAAATTATTTATTTTCAACTACTTGTGCTGCTTGCTTGCCTTTTCCCTTTCTCTCAGAATGGGCAATGAAAATATTCGAGTCAGTTTTCCTTTCCCTTGCTGCCACAGTTCCTGTTCCCACTGACGTTACTGGCAAGACTCCGGTTGATTTCAACTAAAAAAAGATCACACCCAGTCCTGCAAACCTTACTCATGCAACTACTTCAACTCCACCCTCCATTTTTGACATTATTCCACATTTTAATATTTTTAAAATAAAGACAAATTGGAACTAACTAGATGTGTGTCTAAGGGCATGTCTACACATGCACCACTGCAGCGCATCTGGTGAAGACGCTATATGCCGACGGAAGAGAGCTCTCCCATCACCATAATAAACTAGAGTTGCCAGGTATCCAGTTTTTGACCCAGAAAGTCCAGTTGAAAAGAGGACTTGGCAGTGTCCGGTCAGCACTGCTGACCGGACACTAAAAGTCCAGTTACCAGAGTAACCATGATCAGCCTCCCCACCAAGAGGGCGGAAAGACCAGCAGCTGCTCAGCTGCTCATGGAGAGCCTCAGTGGTGGCTACAGAGGTCCTCTTGCAGCCTGGAAAAGCGGCTCCGGCTGAGGAAGGGGCCGGCTTGGGGCTGGGGAGCGCCTGCAGGTTTGCACTGGTACTGTGAGAAAAGCGGACAAGGGGAGGACAAGCTCCAAGCATGCCAGAGAGGCTTCAGGAAGGAAGGGGGAAGCCCACTATCTGCGGAGCATGGATGTTGGGAGAAGGGCCGTTCAGAGACCAACCCCTGGCCCTGCTCAAGTTGCCCCCTGCTGACTGCAGAGGGGGCCCAGGCTCGGCACGGGACCGCTTACCCCTGAAAGGCTGGGCAGGGCTACCAATCCCAGCTCCACGAGTGGTGCAATCACCAACCAGGTAGGAGCCTGGCCACCACCGTCATAACCTGGGATCCATGGCCCCAAGAGCCTATCACCGTGGGTGTGGAGGAACCAGGAGCAGAGGCTTGTTCCTCCTTGGGAGAAGCGGGAAGACCCCAGAATCAATATATCCATGTAAGTTTTTTGGAGCCAGCCAGGGTACTCGGATTGCGGCTGCCGGGGAAGGTGTGGACAGCTACAAACAATGGGGCAAGTTCCCCAGAGGGAAGCGAACCCCCTACCCCCAGTTCCATGGACCCAGACAGGCAGGGGATGCCTGGGCATGTTTGGGACAGTCCCTTGCCTCAGCATTGGGGGCCTGGAGGAGCTGGGAGCCAGGACACCTGGGGTCTCTCCCTGGCTCTGGGAGGGGAGTGGGGGCTGGAATTCAGGAGTCTTGGGTTCTAGTCCCAGCTCCTCCAGAGACTTGTTGTGTGAATTGAGTGAGTGGCTTATGGAGAAAGCCTCCCCCGCACTCCAGTAACTGGTGGGGTCGGGAGAGTGCGGCAGTCCCAGGGTTGGGTGCAGGCGGGGAGAGGAGCGAGCAGAGGGCAGGGCCTTGGGGGAGGAGGTGAAGCAGAGGGTGGAGCTTTAGGGGGAGGAGCCAGAGCAAGGGAGTCGAGTTTGCAGAAATTGCAAAGTTGGCAAACCTAAATAAAACCACCTCTGCAAGCGGCGGTACTTATGTCGGTGGGAGAAGCTCCCCGGCCGACACAGAGCTGTGCACACCTGTGCTTATGTCGGTGTAACTTATGTTGCTAGGGGGCAACTTATGTTGCTTATGAGAGACATAAATTATGCCAACATAAGCTGTAGTGTAGACATAGCCTAACACTAAACTTATTTTATGATCTCTCTCTGTTGTAACACGAACTCTCCCATACCCATTCAAAATCCTTTGTCATTCCTTGCCTGATCCTAGAAGGTGCTTAGCACCTACTACTCCCACTTATCGTATCAGGCCATTGGATTATGGTTCCTAATGATAGCAACATACTATTCTATTTGTTTGGCTTCCTTGGCACTAAGAACACAGTTTTGCAACCTTTACTCATGCAGGAGTACTTTTGCTAACACTCATGATTTTATCATGAACATCATGATATTTGCCATTTTTCTTAAAACCCCAGCTCCTGGAGTCGTGTTATTTCTTAAGAATCTCAGCTTTCATTTAAAAACAAGTCGTTTCTAGCCCTCACGGTTGCAGAGAAAAGCTTGAAACTCCTCAGTATATCCCAAAAGTGCAAAACCCATAAGACAAAAAAAAACCTCTTTATTTTTAAATCTCGTGATTTTTAAAGCCAATCTCGTGATTTTTGGAGCCTGGCTCATGATTTTTGAAAGCTTGGATGTTGGCAATACTGCTCTAGGCCAGATCCTGAGCTGATGTAAATTGGAATAGCACTGCTGAAGTAAAACAATAAAATAACCCCTCATCCCAACATTCTCCTGTTTTGTCTCCCCTGATGCTGGCCAATGTAAACCTAGCTAACATCCCTTATTTGCATTGTTGTATGTAGTTTATATACTGCTGCTGTAACTTTAGTTACTGGATCAAAAGGATGACCCTGTGAATGAAGTTTTGATTCAAATGTTGAAAGAACAGATTGGAGATAGAAACTCCTGTCTACTTTTAAAAATATGAAAAAAAAAAAAAAAAAGAGGCCAGTTTGCTATGCTATTTGATGATGGTGAATCAGAGACTCTTGCACTTGTAAGAAAAAGGCCTTTCTCAGACTAACAATAGAAAAAAATTCCCAAGACACTTTGGAAAGTATTATAAACGTACAAAATCGTTGAGAGAAGTATGCATATAATACACACACATTCATATACCTTACAGCAACTTTTTGATTAACTTTTAGAAAACCTGAATTACTGACCTTTTCAACTGGATATGTTACACATAAATACAAGGTAGTGCTCTGGTTGCTGACCTCTGTAACTTGTACTGTTTCAGTATTTCCAACTAAAACAAAACGATACCCATCGGAAAAACAGTCCGTTTGTATGATCTCAATGCACTAAATAGTTCTACCCTTAGAGGAACTGAAATGAAAAACACAGATTTCCTTTCCCCCACACCCACCCGACCCCCTTCAATCCCTTATGGAGAACAAAATATGCAGCTTGGACAACTGTAGGTGTTTAACCAGAAACCTTTACAATCACTCCCTTTCCATGCAGAGAAGAAGTTTGTATTTGCAGAACGTGTGTGTGTGTGTGTGTGTGTGTGTGTGTGAATGTGCACGCACAACCGTCTGTATAGCTCCCTTTCATATTGTTGACAACAAACGGAGAAAAGAATGAGCCTCTCAGCGCAGCTGGGGTCAGCTTATGCCATGAGACTCGTATCTGGCGCTGGCACGGCCCAGCTGTGTGAAGCAGCTTGTGCCAATGCCATGACCCAGCTACTACAAATGGGAACTATTGCTCAGAGGTAGCAAGCTCTAGCAACAGGCTGTTGTGGCTGTAAATATGTAATCCTGTTTTATCCCATGCACCCTGGAACAGTGCCTGCATTACAGAAGGTCCTGCTCTCAGACTGGCACTGGCTGAGATGTTGATGCATCCCAGAATCTATGACTCTGTATGCTTCAGCTGCTTACAATAACCTCTCACATAAAACAGCATCAGCTGGGATATACTGTCTCTGCTTGGGATCATTAAAGTGGGAGGTTTCACTCCCCCCTCAGAAAGAAATTCCAGGATCATGCATATGGTTTTATGCACACTTTTCCTTCCTTCTCCTGCACCCTGCTGCCAATCCGATCTACCCGCATGATCTACCCCCCCTCAGAGTGCCCTAGAAACAAATATGCTAACGGGAAATATTTATATATATTTGTTTCTAAGGTTGTTTAGTGGCACTCTAAGCGTGACGGACCTCAGGGGTAGATTAGCTACCTCTAAAGAATTAAACCACCTCGAAAGGAAAATATCATTTTACAATAGTATAGTTCCTTTGGTGTGGAGGTTAGGAGGAAGACATTATACAGCAGAATAGTGAACAAAATCACAGAGTACTTTCTTTCAAAGCAGCTTAATTTTATATAACATCTTTGGCTTTAGATCCACTCCTGCCTGCCCAAATAACCAATTGGGAAAGACAGTTTTGGAAAGCCCATCGTCAGTTTTTCTTTTCCATCAGCTCCCTGAGTTTTCCCAAGGGTTCCCTTAGACCTCTCTGTATTCTTTAGAGAAGAGAGTACCGAACAGGATCCTGGGACATAAGGAATAATGAAAGGACTGTGACAGAAAATATATTATTAACAATACTCACAAGAACCTTATCTGCCTGTTAAGAAACACATCTGCAAAACGCAGAACCACATTTTTGTAGGAAAAACAAATTATGATACTGTAAAAAAAAAAAAAAAAAAAGAAAGAAACAATCTGAACGATGTTAACCCCTCAGGTCACAGGAGGACTAGTAAGAGAAGCTTGGAGGCCTGCCACCATAATGAAAGTAATAAGATGTTCTAGGCAATGTGCCTCAGCTTGGGGAACGGAGGGGAAAGGGATGAGATAAAAGAACCAGAAGGACACAGATGTGATGAATGTGCTATCAGGACTGGTTCCAACTCACTACAGCTGCAAAATATTCTCATGTATTAATAGTAAAACATGGACTTTTTGTCTAAGGTTTTGATACAGACTAAGCAAAACCAAGAATGACACATTTGAATTTAGAATTAAAACTTTTTTCAAAGTGCATTGAAGCCTGATCAAAAAGATGGGGTGGGGGAGGAACTAACGTAAAAACAATAGAGAAACTGAATCTCCCAGGAAAGATGCCAAACTAGTTATTTTCCATGTCATATGAAATTACATTCATAGGCAAAATGGTGCAAAAGATTTAAAAATAAGTGTGTCAATATCACCTGCTCTTCAAGATAGCTAGCTAGCTGTAAAATGTCACACAATGTAGAGGAGCCATGAAATCTCATCATGCCTGATAATAAGGAATTCTCTACTAAAGATGGCCTATAAACTATTTTTAGGACACTTCAGTTCAAAGGTGCTGGCACTAGAGGTGCGGGGGGTGCTGCCGCACCCGGGTTTTGAAATGGTTTCCATCATATACAGGTTTCCATCATATAAAGCTTATGCTCTAATAAATTTGTTAGTCTCTAAGGTGCCACAAGTACTCCTGTTCTTTTTATCATATACAGGGTTTCCAGTTTGGTTCAATGACTCTCAGCACCGCCCCCTCTCCCCCATAAAAACTGTTCCAGCACCCCTGCTTCAGTTGCTTTATTATGATGTAGGAAGAAAACGTAAATGTTTTCTTTCCCTACTTTTAAAATTAATTAATTATTTTTAACTTCACAAACATCCAGAATGCCAAATCAGGCCTTCTCTGTCTTTCCTGAGGACATTTTTAATGGAGGGGAGGGCAGGTCACAGGGTATTATGAACTCTCACCGCTTAACTGAAACTTTTCAGGGATGCTGAAACTTTAACAAAGCCAATTTCTTTTTTTAGGTATTTATTAAGCACTAGAATTAAACAGATGTTAACAAAACCAAGCAACCCTTCTCTTCTCACTCAGCTTTGAGTGATGTGATATATTCATTAGCATTCCAGTCACCAAAGAGGCTCCCAGGATAGGTAAGACCTGATTTTCTATTGAAAAAAAGATTTAAAAAAAAAAAAAAAAAAACAAGCAGAAATCTCCTCTCCTCCTTTTTCTTTTTTAATATGAAAACACATCAGGCCATCCACCTTTGCAGGTCACCTTTAGGAGGATTTCTGCTCTGGAAGTTTTACTTTAAGTGTCAGGTTTCAGAGTAGCAGCCGTGTTAGTCTGTGGATACATCCTGGATGCATCCGAAGGTGCCACAAGTACTCCTGTTCTTTTTACTTTAAGTGTCTATTTCATAAAGTCAAGACCATTCATAAGTCCGTTCTCCCACTGATACCTAGACAATTTGCCTGCAAAATACCCAGCATGTAATTCTGATGTCTCTTACAGTGGTGTTAAATCAGCAATAACTTCACTGAACTCAGTGTCCTACAGCAGGGTAAAAACAGTAAAAACATCAGAATCAGGCCCCTGGTCACTACAAAAATGGGGCAAAGATGCAAATTTGTGAAGTGACTTTTCAAACATGCACAGACTATTTAGGAATATGTAGCCTGAATAGTAAACGAACCCCTGAAGTTCCTGATACTCTGCCCAGAACTAGCTCTTCATTAGGTGTGATGACTACTTTTCTTTCTCTTTCTTTCTTTTTTAATGGACGCTAACACACCCAACAGCATTAGTGAGCGCTATCTATGTAAATCCACCAGGCTTCAAAGTCTGAATATGGACTTGGTCAGCAAAAAGATACCAACCTTTAGTGGGATTGTGAATGTGTTCTTAAAACATATGTACACACGGAGAACAATAATAGGGCATTCAAACCACAGGTCGCCTACCCCCCTCCCCTCCGCTTCCCCAAAGATAAAAACATGATTTACCAGAAAGAGTTTACAAAAAAAAAAAAAAAGTGCTGCTTTGGATAAGAAAGTACACTGTGAACTTCACGGCAGTCCCAAAATAGACTGAAAAGAGGAAATGGGTGGGGGTGAGTTTCTTTCTTCTTCTCACAAAGAACTTCGCCAGCCAATATAGATCAAGTAAAAACAGTCCTGACATGCAGTGCAGCAGTTGGTGAAAGTCCTCCCCTCTTTTCCCAGTCTGGTTTATTTTAAGATCACAGCACAGGAAACTTGGCAGCTAAATGTTTCCGAAAGCTCCCCCCGCCGCCACTTCCACAAGTTCAGATAATTTATAAGGGCCCAGCTCAGAGCACAGACAATTTTGAGGGGAGAGAAGAGATACCATTTAGCTTATTTAAGAACAAAATAAATTTAAGGGCATAATAAAACTAATTCAGAAGTCACTGAAATAGTACAAATATTCAGTTGTGGATAGATATTTTATTATGTTTTAAACATGCAACATTCACATTAGTTTACCATTTGTTAGCAGCCCTAGGTGCATGAAATTGTGAGTATGCGTGTGTGAGAGAGAGTTCCTGCCTTCAAACCATGTAAAGGAGCGTGGGGGTCTAGGAGAAATATTTCTGTGTTATGGATTTTTTTTCCCCTAATGTTTTTTCAGAAAACCTAGCAAATTCCATTAGGGAAAAAAACACTATGTCAAGAGAACATTAAGGCTTCATGCTTACACGTTTGCCAGGAAATGACCGTGTTATGGTTGCATTTGTAGTCTTAACTCTGGCCCCATATGAGTCTGAATTACAATAAACTTTAATATTAAGATCAAATAGGATTTCTCGAATAAACCTCATAAATGAATAAATATCACACCTTTTCTTCTACAATCTTAGATACACACATAGCATCTTCCAGCAGTGTGTATTACTTACTCCTTGTATGCCTGATAAGCAGTATCCATAAAAGTAAATTGTATGACAAAGTACAGAAAAACTTTATTGTCAATTTACTATAGATTAAGCATACAACAAACAGTAATAGTGAAAATTTGTGGTATATATAGTTCATATAAATTTGCAGCTAAATAAGCTTAACCGTACCTAAGAAAGATGAACTACACATGTGGGTGCATGTAAATTAGCTTTGTAGTGAATTGTCTCATCCTCTAAGGAAAGCTGTGGTGATGCTAGAAAACAATGAACAATATCTGGTTTCTGATAAAATTATCCCTTGTCCTACAAGACAGCTAAGGGCATTTGTGGATGCTCAGCACTTCACAGGCCTAAGTCAATAGAGATCTGTAGAATCAGTATTATGATTGAACTAGTGTAAGTAGAAAAGGCTGGGGAAATATTTCAAGATACTATGGTATACATATGTATCTAAAATTTTAGATAAAATTTGCAGGACACACTGTATATGTGGGAAATAGTATTTGGTTATATAATAACAATACTATAATACCTACACACAAGAAGACAGAAATTTGGTTGTGCATATGTAACACTGACAGACCCTGGTCATCGGCAGGCGGGATTGAACCCAGGGCCTCTGAAGCTTAGTGCATGAGCCTCTACCGCATGACCTAAAAGGCTGTAGAACAGTCAGTCAGTCAGTCAGTCACAGTCTCAGTCTCTCTCTCTCTCTCTCTCAGTGGTCTCAGTGCCACTAGATGGGACAGAACACCACACCCAGGAGGTGTGTGGGTTACACATACAACCTTAATGTTGCCATTTCCTGCAAGTACTCTCTGTTCTCCATGGACAATAAAGATCTCATGGTTCTTTTCACATACGTGGGAGTTTGGCCTATTTTTCTTGACCAAAATTTCTCCTTTCTGTGTTTGATTGCTGTACTATTATGATGTCCACTTGGAAACTGCCTTCTACTGTAAATGTGGTGCCATATGTAAAAACACTTTGGGATACTTCAGGATGAAATTTGTTTTATACATGAAAATTATGATTATTTATCATTGACCTGCAGGGCTAACTTGAAGAGAAGAAAATTACCTTGTGCACCAAAATTCTGGAGTCCCAAAATGTTCCAAGTACTAACTCCAGAGCCATTCTTCCCCTGAAGCACTTGTGTAACTTCCATTAATGTCAGTGGGAGCTCTGCATGAACATAGGTGGAATTTATAGTCAATATGCCTATCAGTCATGGCCTGTGTCTACTCTACATTTGGAACTAGGAATCTTGCTGGTGGTAGCAACACTGGAAGCATTAACATAAATAGCTTTAGCTGATCCCTGATCAGAGCCCAGTACAGTGTTGAAAAGGCTGATGGCTGTGTGTCTTGTCTACACTAGCACTCCCACCTTTGTTGCCACCGGTAGTAATAAAATGTCCCAAAAGTGGGACATTTGTGTGTGGGGGGGGGGAACAAAAAACAAAAAAACAAACAACATTGTGTAAACAAGCCTATGATGCCGTCTTTTAAACAGTATTAGACAGATGAAGACTTCTAGTCTTTGGCTGTGTTGAGAAGTCTTGTAAGATTCTCAGTAAGGCCAGAAACACAGCAAAGTCTGGTGGAAGTGACTAAAAAGAGACTGAAATACTCACTGCATATCAGATGTGAGAAATCTATGATCAATATCATAAGAGGCCCACTGCCAACACAGGGCACCAACGGACTTATGGGTCAGTCCTGTTGGTGCTGTATCAAAGACACATGCTGTTTTTAGCTCGGTGAGTAATGTCTCTTTTGCATTGGTACTTGCTGCAGACATCTACCATTTACTCTACACAATTTTATTCCCACTTCCAGCTTCTTGATATTATTCAGCTGCATCTGAGTCACCTTCATTTATTATCCCCAGCATCAGGGGTAAACTCAGTGAATTGGTTTAATAAACAATGAGATTAGTCAGTATAGTGCTTCAGCTGCATGTGGGATGAGATTAAGTTGGAAGAGAGCTTATTAAAAAAATGAAAAGGGTTTTCAAAATCTTTGTGACTTCAATAGCATATGTGTACTGAAACCATACCATGCTTAGGTCTTTTTGGCTCTTGAGGACCCTCACTAACACCAATGATGTATGGAGAGAACGGACATTAATCTTTGTTGCCAGGTAAATCAGATGAAGAAGACAAAACTGACCACTGGCCACAATAGTTTAGGATGAAGAAACTGGAAGTGTGGAAGCTAAAGAAGATGACTAGCTGAAATTATAAGCAATGGAAGGGGAATGTGATAAATATTCATTGATACCTCAGTACTCCCAAGTAGATATCTCTATGGCTAATTACGGGAGTCACAGATATAATTTGTTAAGGAAGCAAAGCATGAACTAGGGAAAATGAAAGCAGGCTCCAATAAAACTCCATTTTGGAGTTCAGGTAAGGCACTATACAATCTCCTGTTGTCAAACTTTTTTGCTTAATCATGCTAAACTTTAACCATAAACTTTTACCAGTTTAGACATCAAGCATAATAGGGATGAAAATACCATATACTAGCTTTAGTTGATAGGCAGCCTGGTTTAAAGGACAGGAAATGGGACTAGAAGCTGGGGAGACTAGGAACAGATCCTGTCTCTGCCAGCAAGCTTCTGTATAACTTACCTATCTTGCACAAGTCACTTCACCTCTGTGACCAGCTTCCCATACAGTAAAATGGGAACAAAAATATTTACCTCTCTTTGTAAAGACACTTTACGATTTATGGATGAAAAATTCTATATAAGAATGTATAATTAATTATATAGGATATTATGAACTGATGAATGGAGACACACAGAACCAGTGAACATGTTAAACTTCCGTACCTTCACCGTCACTTTAACTCGGATCTCTGACAATAAACAGCCACGGAAATGAAAAGTTAAAGGATGGGGGAAAGAATCTGCCTGCTACAACATCTGATGCTAATGTAGACAAGCTAATAGTGAGAATGGCCTGGATCTGAGCATATAGCTTGGTCAAATGGGTTGAAAACTGGTTGAAGGACTGTAAACAAAAAGGAATGTATCCAGCCGGTGGGAAGTGTTCACTGTGATGCCACAAGGATTAGAGCTGAAGCCAGTCTTCTTACCATCCTGTAAAAGCTGATGATGCAGCCTGTCAAGTGTAGAAAGAAGATGAGCAAGATAGTTGTTTTTACCTTAAAATGTAACAATACTGCTACATACACACACAAAGTTGAAGACGTTTTTTTAATAGTCCAGAGGCACAACATTTTTACATAAAGCTACGTATATAAAGCATATACTCCTATTACTAAAAAAGCAACAGAGAGTCCTGTGGCACCTTTAAGACTAACAGATGTATTGGAGCATAAGGTTTCGTGGGTGAATGCCCACTTCGTAGTCTTAAAGGTGCCACAGGACTCTCTGTTGCTTTTTACAGATCCAGACTAACACGGCTACCCCTCTGATACTTGACTCCTATTACTATTATTTACTATTTGTATTACAGTAGCACCAACAAGTCCCAACTAATACTGAGGCCTTATTGTGCCAGGCCGCTGAACAAACACGTAACAAGAGACAATTCCTGCATCAAAGAGCTTACAGACTAAATACAAAGGGGAAGCAAATACACAGAGGTGAAGTGATTCTCCCAACATCACACAGCAAGTCAGTGGCTGAGCTGGGAACAGAAGCCATGAATCCTGACTCCTAGTCCAGGTCCCTGTGCAGTTGGCTACAATGCCCTTGTGGCTGCCTGGATTTGTATCTTGTAATGACTTAACTTTTTCAGAGGGGTGATATTCAATATTTCACTATGATGGGCCACATTTTCAGAAGTGCTCAGCACTCAAATTTTTTTTCCAAATTTTCAAAAGGATTCAGCTCCCATTTAGGAATTAAGTGGCCAGATTTTCAGAAGTACTCTGTCCCCAGCAGCTCCTATTGTTTTCAACTCATTATATAAAACTCTGAAGAGTACTCCCCTCCCCAACCCCCGCAACACACACATGCTACATATTGGCAGAAGTGATAGTCTTTGGGCTTTTTCACTTTGGTTAAAAAAGAAAAAGGCAGGCTCAAAATGATTTTAATTTAGTTAATTGAAAAATAAGTAAAAGTTGGAAGACAACATGAATCCTCTGCGAAGGAGAGAGAAAAGACCCCTTCACAAGAAACTACAACCAGACCACGTTTTGTCATCCTTTAACTGAAGCGGCTGAGTGCCTGTTAACTTTTAATGTGCATGCCTGCTTGAGCTATGCTCAGACACACATGTCCTATCACATTTTACTATTCACACAATTGCATGCTTTTAAAGAAGATAAATCTCTAACAAGTAATGGCCTGCCTTTCCAGAGTGCTGAGCACTTCTATCTCCTGGTGACTTCTCTGGGAATAGCGAGTGCATAGCAGCTCTGACAATCAGGCCAGTATCAAGAGTTGGGCTAACATTCATGGAGAATGAGGTCCTCTACACATGTAAAGAAGTCAAAACTTTCCAAGCCCATACACCTAGGGTTATCATACGTCCTCTTTTTCCCGGACATGTCCGGCTTTTCGGCACTCAAACCCCCGTCCGGGGGGAATTGCCAAAAAGCCAAACATGTCCGGGAAAATGGCAGCTCTGCTCCTCCCCAACTCTTTGGCTCTGTTTAAGAGCCAGGTTGCCTGAGCGCTACCGGCTTCGGGCAGCCCCCATGCCTCCAGACCCTGCGCCCCCAGCCGGGCACTTCCCCGCCCGGGCTCCGGCGGCGCAGGGTCTGGAGGCATGGGGGCTGCCCAAAGCTGGTAGCGCTTGGGCAGCCCGGCTCTTAAACAGAGCTGAAGAGGAGCAGAGCCTCCAGCACGGCTCTGCTCCTCTTCGCCTCTGTGTAACTGACACAGTGTCAGTTACACAGAGCCACCGCGCTGGGAGGCTCTGCTCCTCTTCGGCTCTGTTTAAGAGCTGAGCGCTACTGGCTTCGGGCAGCCCCCGTGCCTCCAGACCCTGCGCCGCCGGAACCCGGGAGGGGAAGTGCCCGGCTGGGGGCGCAGGGTCCGGAGGCATAGGGGCTGCCCAAAGCCCGAGCGCTACCGGCTTCACGGTTTGCTGGGCAGCCTCCAGACCCTGCGCCCCCGGCTGGGCGCTTCCCCTCCTGGGCTCCAGCTGCGCTGGGGAAGTACCGGCTGGGGGCGCAGGGTCTGGGGGCTGAAGCCTGTAGCACTGGGGCGGCCCTTTCCCCCTGGCTGGGAGTGGAAGGGAGGAGGGGGCGGAGTTAGGGTGGGGAAGGGGCGGGGTTGGGACGGGGCTAGGGTGGGGAAATGGGCGGGGCCAGTGCCCCGTGGAGGGTCCTCTTTTTTAATTTTTGAGATATGGTAACCCTAATACACCACTAATAGGGTTGATCATGATCCTCTAACAGGCTTTTAAACACAACTTGCTGTCTCTACACTGGTCAAAGATCCCATTTAAACTGGGCTAATTAAACCCACCAGTTAACATATTTTAAAACACAACCTATTTTTCTAATCTAGACATGCTCAGGGAGACTGGGTCCCAGTGGCGGATTAGCCACTGGGCCAATGGGGCCAGTGCCCAAGAGCCCCAGCCAATTGGGCCCCGGCACATCGACTCACTCTGTCTGCCCAGGGTCGGCGCGTGGGGGTTTGCCCCACTCTGCTCGTACAGTGCTCCTGCCAGGGAGTAGGGGATGTCCCTGTGCTCCGACCCCCCTCCCCGGCAGAGGCGCTGGGCAGGAACAGCAGGGCAAGTCCCCTGTGTCCCGACCCTCCTCCCTGGCAGGAGCGCTGGGCGAGCAGAGCGGGGCAGGAGTGCTGGGAGGGGGGGGGACAAGGACTGCACACAAAAGGGATTGGGAGGGCGTCTCACTTGCTCTGGCCCAGGGCCCCACAAACCCTAATCTGCCTCTGCCGGGTTCCAGAGAGAGCCCCCTGACTCCTCCACAGCTGGAGAGGAGCTGTTTAGGAGTGGGAAGGCAGCATTGCAAGGGGTGGGCAATTAACTCTCTGCCCCCAGAATATATAGGGAGAATCTGTAAAGGTCCCTATCTCCCAGGGAGAGGCACTTGGGGCAGCAGCAGGAGCTGCAGGACAGGGGAAGCAGGAACTCAGGATAATTTCAGAACCCCCAGAGTACATATGAAAAAATACTCTGGGCAGATTGTTGGCAGCTGGAGGGAAGAAAGGTTTCATGCTAATTAAGTAGTGAAACAGTTAAAACCAAAATAAATCATCTGCAAAGTGGGCAGGATGGAAAAGGGGCACCTTAAGTTAGCAAAGATGAAAATTTAACTAACAAAGGTACGTACTATTGACGTTTTGCTTACATGTTGTCTGTCTGTAACAACATATAAGCAAATATACTGTTTGATTGTCTTGTCTCTTTAGATTTTAAACTCTTCAGAAGAGGGACTGTGTCTTCCTAGATAACTGTAAAATGCCTATTACAATGGGGTCCTCCATCCACTTTGGAACCTTTGGGTGCTACCAAAATAACAACAACCATTATTATTATTATTAGAAAAAAGATGTTTAATTCCAAATTGTCATTTATTTTTTAAAATTGAGGAAAATCTAGAGTTTAAGCAAAGCTGGGAAGAGCTTTTGGGATGTTTAGGGGTTTTTTTGGGGGGGGGGGGAGAGGGGACAGGCAGAGGGACATTAAGCTGTCTTTTCTTAAACATACCCAGGAGAATCACAAACAGGTTGTAGTGACCCTCTCTTTTATTATGGCCAGATAGGACAGGTGGGTCCACAAACCTTTTTTCTCTTTTAATATGAGGTTACAGTATAAAAAAAGTTGAGAACCACTGATCTACATTACTCATATATTAATCAATGACATCATGTAGGATGTGTAAATTTTCTGCAGAGCACAAAATTCTGACACTTATGCAATAAAAGAAAAAAATTCTGTTATGCAACATATACTGAGAGGGTTTAGGTTTTTACAGATCTGCTGATGACAAACACTATACTGCATAAGAAAGGTAGGTACTATTGGGGACACCCCCACACATACACCCCCTTTATAATCACTTACTATCATTTTCCTTCCACTACAGTGGCACCTATTGGTGAACAAGAGTTAATACAATAAAGATCTTTGTCAGCAAGAGCCCTGACTTGTCCTTTGTTGAGCTTTAGTTTCTTTTTCTGGAAGCATTACAACAATCCTTGAATAGATAGGAGTTGTATGACGTGAAAACAAAACTTGGTGACGGTTGTTAAGGGAGTGACAACAGTGCAATCAACAGACCATTTTATGTATAGGGAAGTTTGATTCAGTTGATTTTTTTAGATGCACTATTATGTCAGCAATCAGCATTAGCTGCAGTATACTGAACTATCTGGATCTTTTAAATATACAGATGTAAGCCTGTCTGCAGGCCCAGAGTTTCTCCACATAAAGCAAATAGAATGATTCTAGACTATTTTTTGAACAGCATGAATATAAAACTTGGATTCAGAGGGCCTGATTCTCACTTACACTAAGGACCCCTTACATCACTAATTTACAATCGCTTCAAAGCCCATCTATACTGCCAGCGCACAGTACAGGAGTTTTTAAAAAATGGGATTCAGGCCCAGAATGTCTAAACAGGGAATTAAACCTAATTGCTAATATGTATTTGGCATTTTCTTCCTTCATGTTCTCCTGCTACTTAGCCCCAGTCCAGATTCATCATGGCTGGCACAAGGTGGTGTCTGTACTAGCAACTAGGGCTGCCTGGAAAACAAGAATTCTGTTTCACACAAAAAAACCCTGAGATTTTGCCATTTATTTCTGATTTTATGCAGAATGAAACTCAGAACTTTCAAAAACTTTCCAAGTTGGGGACAAGAGAGAGAGACTCCAACCCAGAACTACTAATAGCCCGGTGTTTAAGACACTCCCTGGGATGTGGAAGACCCATTCCCTCTGAATCAATCAGAAGAGGAACTTGAACCCACTTTTCCCATATCCCATCACACAGCCTCTAGAGTCTCTCTCTCGCTCTCTCCTGTTGAAGCTGTTCCACTTTGTATACATAATTGAATATTCATGGACGGTGGAGGGCTGGGAGAGAGAGATTGACTCTATAGCCCAGTAGTTGGGATACTCACCTGGAATGTGGGTGACCCAAGGTCAAGTCCCTGTCCAAATCAGGGAGAGCAGGGACTTGAATCTGTGTCTCCCATATCTGGGAGTGCCACTAGGATATGCTGGTTGCTCATAAGCCCTCTACTGGAGTGAAGGTAGTCAGCACCTTGTGCCACAAGGATCCCCATTGGACTTTCCAACACCCAGCAGCCCTGCTCTAGGGTGTATGCTGATGGAAATCAGCTCAGCACCTGTTTGAACCAGGCTCTAATGTTTAGCTTCCATGGTACAAATATATCTACACCCAGGGCCAGCCCACAACATTTTGGCACTTGGGGCGGAGAGCTCAAATGACGCCCTCATTCCCCCTCGCTTGGGCCAAAACTTTGAAAGGTCTCAATTCTGCCTTCTTCCTGTTCTACTCCTCTCATGGTACTGCTCTGCTACCTACCCCAATAAAGGAGAACTAACAACTTAAAATGCCTTGTTCAAAAATTTTAAGTAACACTTAACTTTCAAATGCCTGAACAGCAAATGTAACTTTTTCTTCTCTGCATAGTAAACACTGGCATTTTTATCTGTTTGAACAATCAAGTGGTCTTTCCGTGCCTTCTTGGTTGCAAAGATTTGAACTGCTTCCAGAAGGTCCACAGTCTGGGCCAGCTCATGCTCTATTGAGATGGTTGCAAGGCCGACCAGCCTCTCCTGTGTCATTGTGGAGCGTAGATGTGTTTTTATTAACTTCAGCTTGGAGAAGCTGCGTTCTCCACTGGCAACTTTTACAGGAAGTGTTAGAAGTATGCAGAGAGCAACAAAAGCATTTGGAAAGAGGGTGGTCATCTTATTTGTGCACATATATTCCAGAACAACCTTTGGAGTTGATCCTGTTGAAATGCATCTTGAAAGGGCTTTCAGTTCATCACCTAAATCACTCGCATCAATATCGCACATCTCATCATGTGTCAACACTGTCTCTAGTGCCCTGCATTGTTGCTGTAGGTCTTCTTCAGGTATAGTGAGGAGTTTTGGAATATCACACAACATCCCAAATATACTGTTGTGTTGCTTGAGCTGCATGAAACACTCTTCAACTGACTGTATTGCACAATCTAGCACCTGGTTAAAGAATTCAACTTTGAATTGTTGTTTGGGGTCTCTTATAGGATTATCCTGTGCCTCGTAATCAAAATGTCTTCTTCTTCGGTGATTCTTGTATTCCTAAATGGGTGGGAAAATAGCTTCAGTGTGAAGTTCCTCTGCCAACTTCTGTGCACTCTTCAGAACGTTTTGAAATTCCTCATCTGACCAGTAAGATGGTAGGTATGACTCTCCTTTGTCCAGTTGTTCCATTGCTCCAGATATATCAAGGTCAACACCTTGGAGTCTCTTGCTTACAACATTGATTTCAAACAGTATGTCATGCCATAACACTAAGCCACAAAGAAATTTGAAGTTATGTATGTTTCTGGTGATTCCATTCCCTCTGCCACTGTTTTCCCATGAACAGTTCCTGTCATAGCATTATCCTCCATAATGGCAACTATGGCATCATCTATCTTCCCAATTTGGTGTTTGATAGCTTTATTGCCTCCACTCGACTTTCCCATCATGTGGCACTCAGTGGTTTCAGTGTCAGAGAGGATGTTCCCAGATGTTACTTCAAAATTTGCCATCGATGAGTTGATGCAGAGAAAAACACATAGATGCTTTGAATTACATTAAAAAATTCAGCAGCCTCACTAGAAGCTGATGCTCCATCACTGACCACCAAGTTCAATGAATGAGAACTGAATGGGACAAAAAAAACTCAAGGGTTTAACTCTTGAATCCGTGTCTGCACTCCTCTGTTCTTTCCTCTCAGGTTGGCACCATTATCGTAGCCCTGACCTCTCATGTCAGCTATTGCAATTCCCGTATCTTCCAGCTTTTTCAGAAGCACATTTGTCATACCAGCTCCTGTAGTATCATCAACGACAATAAATTCTAGACAGTCACCATTGTGAGGACATTTTCACTAGGTTCTGTTGTTGTTACAAAACGCACCATTAAAGTCATTTTTTCCATATGGCTGATGTCAGGTGTGCAGTCCAGAATAACAGAGTAATATCTTGCTGACTTCAGATCTGCCCTAATCTTCTGTTTGACTTTTGTTGCCGGTAACTGTATTATCTCATTTTTAATTGTTTTTCCAAGGTACTGGTGTGTGTACATTTCTTGGGTGGTAACTAGTCTTAGATGCTCCTGGAGTACAGTATCAAACACAGCCATCAGCTCCACATTTTTAAGGAAGTTTCCATTGTTTGGCACATACAGCTGATCTGAAGTGCCACGCAGTGCTAGATTTTGGGTAGCAAGCATTCTCACGATGGCAATGTTTTTCACAACATATTGCCAGTAAAGAGACTCTGATGCCATCCTCTCTTGATGATGATCATCTAGAGTGGCCTTTAACCTTAGTCTCATCTCAAGCTCTTTCCACCTATGGAATGCTCTCTGGTGATTTGCTGCCTTCTCATGTCATGACAGATTTCTAGCCAGATTTTTCCAGTCCTTTGTTCCTGTAGAACCCAATGTGGCTGGAACATTAGACTGGAAGAGTTTGCAACAAAAACAGTATGCAGCATTCTGGGTTTTTGAGTACATAAGCCATGGCCTCTCCACTTTGTCACCATTGGGGATTTCACGCCAGTAATGTGTTGGATGGAAATTTCTATTTCCATTGTCTTTGGGGAACATGAAGTTTTTCACTTGCTGTGGCCCAGGCAGTACAAGGAAGTCCCTCAGGCTAATGCTCAAGTGGGTCCACAGTCATGGATCATTTAGACTTAAGGAACTAAACTCAGCAGCAGCTGTTTCTTGCGCCTCCACCACACTCTTCTCTGATCTACACTTTTCTTCAGGAATGTGCATGGTTACATCCATTTGAGATGGAGATATGGATGCTGCAGTAGCTGCCAGGTCATCTGCACTCTGACTAACTGGAAGATCAGGCATCTCCTCACCACTCACATCCTCACTGGGACTGGAAGGCTCACCGTGAACATTTGTGTCTATGTATCTCAGGAGAGCTCCTTCCTGCTTAGATAGAAAAGCTTCCTTTGCTTTCTTTTTTTTTCCGAATGCTGCCCCAGAGGGGCATTTTCTTCTTTCACTCATGACTGCTGTTCTGTGCCAGCTATAGTGGGCCTAACTGGCTCCTACTACTTCAGTTGACTGCCTGCTCTCCTCAAGTGGGTTCAAGGAAGCAGCAGGAAACAGGAAACTCCCTGAGAAGCTGGTGTTAATCAGTCCAGGGTCTTGGGGGTGCTAGAGAGGTACATAAGAGGCTACTCCTTCTCTCTCTCCCTGCTGCTCCTGCTGCTTTCTATTATTCCCTCTCACCTTTTCTCCTGCTGCCTGTTATGTCTCTTGTGCCCTCCTTCCTCCAGAACATCATTCCACCATCTCTGTGCATCTAGAGCAGACAGAATACATATGCACCAGCAGCAGACACAATTTTCTACACTCTGGGTCCTAATGGCGCCTCCCCACAGTCTGGCACCTGAGGCGGCCGCCTCAGTTCGCCTCATGGTAAGGCCAGCCCTGTCTACACTGTGACAGCTGGTGTGGAGATTCTGAACAAACTCCACCTAACTGACCATGGATTCAGGAAGGATGCAAAAGAAAGCTCAACTATTCTCCTTACTTCCCTCCACACACACTACAAAATAAGGGAGATTTAGAATCCAACTCTCACAAAAGCTAATTTGCTAAACCTGAGCAAAAACCTTGACAATCAAAACTTTTATTCCCATCAAGCAGTTGCAATAATCTCCTTAGCTCCTATGGCAAGGCCCTGAGTCAGCCATATCCACACATTTCTCTTGTTAAAAAGAAAAAGAGAATTAGAACATTTATTACACTTTTAAAAGAGCAAGAGATTGGATACCTTTAAGAAAGACTGATATTTCAATGCAAATGTAAATTTACCATAAGATTCCTGATGCACACACAGCATAAATACAATCTTATTGCAGAGAAGGTATCTGCCTTCCAGGGGATCTGCATTCTCACTAAATGCTGGACCAAGTCCAGACCAACCCAGGGATAGCCATCCTCTAAACTAGGGTTACCATACGTCCGGATTTTCCCAGACATGTCCGGCTTTTTGAGCCTCAAATCCCCGTCTGGGAGGAAATCCCCAAAAGCCGGACATGACCGGGAAAATAGGGAGGGAGGGCCCGGCGGTGCAGGGCCGGGGCCAGTGGTGTGGGGCCGGGGCCGGCGGTGCGGGGCCGGGGCCGGCAATACTTGGCAGGGGGCCGGGGCCGGGGCCGGCGGTGCTCGGCTGGGGCCAGGACAGGGCCAGGGGTGCTCGGCCGGGGCCGGGGTAAGGGGTGCTTGGCCAGGGCCGGGGCGGGGATGGCGGTGCTCGGACGGGAGTGCTCAGCCCAGGGCCTGAGCCGAGCCAGGTGGGAGACACTGGGGCCAGAGTCTCTTGGCCTGGGCCAGCCAGCCGCCGGAGGGAGCCGCTCGCCCAGGGGAGCCGGACTGGGCCGCGCCGCACCCCGCCCCTGCCCCAGCCCCAGCCCCAGCTTACCTGCTGCCTCCCTGTTTCAGGCTTCCTGCGAACATTTGATTCGGGGGGGGGAGGCGGAGGAGAAGGGGGCGGAGCGTTCAGGAGAGGGGGCAGATTTGGGGCGGGGACTTTGGGGAACGGGCGGAGTTGGGGCAGGGCTGGGGGCGGGGAAGGGGCGGAGTTGGGGCGGGGCCGGGGCCCCGTGAAGTGTCTTCCTTTTTTAAAACTAAAATATGGTAACCCTACTCTAAACTCCCTGTGGAGATGTACAGACACAAGACTGAAGCAGTATCATTTCTGACAGAAATTAAATCCTGGCTACTCCACAGCTGGGAACACTACAGGCAAGAAGGAAAAAGAAAGGAGGGAACGGGAATTAAATAATTCTGTAGAACTCACTTAATAGAATACTTGGTTAAAGGACCCAATAAGGGAGCACATTTTACATTTACCAACGAATACAAAAATGAAAGATCTGCTAAAAGGCACTGTCCCACTAAAATAAAATATACTCCCAGTGCAGCAAATGGGGAAATACAAACATTAGAGCTGACCAGTTAAAAGCAGACATTCAGTTAACTACTACTCTGTTTAACCAAACTAAATAATATACCCTGTCCAACCGCTCACAAAGCCATGGAAACCATTCAAAAACACACTTTTATAATTCAAATGCTAGTACCGCCATTTCTGATGAAACACAAAGCAATATGAAAACAAAGATTCAAAGGTGTCAATAACCTATCTAAAAAAAAAAAGTGTCTTTTCACATCACACATCCTAAAAGCTCACAAAACATGAGGATATCACCTTTTAGCCATTTTGGCTGTGTACAAAGTACTTAGCCACTGTCTCTTAATTGAATGCTCCATGAATATATGCAAGAGAATTAACTTCTTAGAGCCTGTGGGAGACAGATCACCCCTAATGTATCTGAGCTTAGTTTGTATCGAACCTGAAGGAACGCCCAGCCATGCATTTTGACCCCACTGTAAGGATATGTCTAGATTACGATAAAAGGTGTTTTTTTAAAAATGAGCTAGCAATGGCAGCGAACACGTTTTAACTACAGTACTGCAAACCTCAACTGTTTTAAAGGTCCTGGAGATAAACCCCTTCTGTAACTATGATGGCTAGTGCATGCATGCATACCCAGGTTTGTAATCCATATAGGGACCATCACCCGAAGAACCACCTATTTAAAAAAAAAAAAAATGACAGCTGAGAGATTCTCAGGTGATCATTTGACTCTAGAAGCTGGGACTTCAAAAAATACATGACATACCCTGATGCTTGCGATAAAAATCACAAGAGCTAGCAGCACTGCAACTAGCACTTTTTAAAATCCTAGCACAGACATGGGCAAATTGTATTTTAATATAGCGGGTCCATGAGAACCCTAAGAAACCCAAGGAGGTTCACTTCAACTAGTCAAAATGTCATATCAAAACACAAGTTGCCCTGTCTATGTTAGGGGTTAAAAATGTTTTTCAAAACACCTTTATCCTACTCTAGACACACCCAATGGAGGCTGCAGGTGGACCCCGTCAGCAACACAGGTCTTGAGTAAAGAAGCAAGGAATATGGAAAAAGCATTAAGGAACCCCACTTTGGGGTCTGAATCCACTGCCTGTTCTGTGTAGGGACTAACCTGATTGAGGAAAGTGGAGAGAAACTTTTGAGGAAAAAACTGTAAAGCCCCTTCCTATGGATTTTCTATGGTTAGAGCAATCTGGTGCATTGCTTGTGCAGGACTGACGGGAGCCACCACAGAAGTATCAATGTGACTTGAGGGCATGAAGCCATCTCCACAAAGTTCTGAATCTGTCATTGCCTGATGCTGAAATTTCAGTAGTTTGTAACAAGATGTTAAGGTGGCATGTTCCAATTAATTTATAACCCCCCTACTGGCAGGCTTGTCTTGACCCTATCTCAGATCTGTATTTTTTGTCAGGATCTGTAACCTCATTTCAAACCTAGAATAACTTCCAATTCAGAACAGTAAATGTTTCTCTCACATACTTAAAGTGTTGCACAGGAAGGATACACATGAATAATTATTATGATTTGCAGTAGTCATTGTATGCCTCTGGAAACAGGACACCAAGTTCCCCTCTCCTCCTGGGAAGTGGACACTGACAGTGAGAGTATTCAGCCAAGAATATTCAACCAAAAATTAACAAATCTACCTTCCCCGAGGGAAGACGACTCTTTTTTTGGATTATTAAGGGGGAGAGGGTACCCTACTGGGTGCCTCAATTGAAGTCTAGACATTGATTTGCTGCAGAAGCCCATTTCTGCAGTGCTAGACTACAAATCTACAATTCATCTGATGCTGCATTCAACAGGTCATTGAACATCAAAATGGTTAATCAGAGGTAATTTAGACAAAGGACAGGGGGGACGAACACAAAGAGGCCCGCAACATACAGTGCTACTAATGGGAGACAGGCTAAACGACATACATTAGGCTGTTTGTACACCAATGCGAGAAGCCTAGGTAATAAAATGGAGGAATTGGAGCTCTTGGTCTGAGAATTGAAACCGGATATCGTAGGAATAACTGAAACGTGGTGGAATGGCAGTCACGACTGGAACGCAGGTATGGAGGGGTATGCGCTGTTTAGGAAAGACCGGGATAAAGGTAAAGGTGGGGGGGTGGCATTGTATGTCAATAGTGAAATAAGCTGTAAAGAAATAATAGTGGATGGAATAGATAACACGGAGTCCGTCTGGGCGATACTCAAGCTGGGTAAAAGGACTACTAGAGCCTCTCCGGGGATAGTGCTTGGGGTGTGCTATAGACCGCCAGGATCGACCCAGGATATGGATAAGGAACTATTTAATGTATTAAGGAAAGTAAATACTAATAGAAACTGTGTAATTATGGGGGACTTTAACTTCCCGGATATAGATTGGGGAACATACGCTAGTAGCAATAATAGGGCTCAGATGTTCCTAGATGTGCTTGCCGATCAATTCCTTTATCAAGTGGTAGCTGAACCAACGAGGGGGGAGGCCATTTTAGATTTGATTCTGGTAAGTAGTGAGGACCTTGTTGAGGAAGTGGTAGTGGGGGACAACTTGGGCTCCAGTGATCATGAGCTAATTCGGTTTAAACTAAATGGAAGGAGTACCAGAATTAAGTCAAAGACTACGGTTTATAATTTTAAAAAGGCCAATTTTAACAAATTAAGGGGACTGGTAAGGGAAGTGGATTGGGCAAACGTATTAAGGGATCTAAAGGCAGAAGAAGCCTGGGATTACTTTAAGTTAAAGATGCATGAGCTATCAGAGGCCTGTATCCCCAAAAAGGGGAAAAGATTACTAAGCAAGAGATTTAGACCGAGCTGGATGAGCGACCGACTGAAAGGGGCGATTAGGAAAAAACAGAAAGCGTACAAAGAGTGGAAGAGGGGAGGGATCAGTAAGGAAACTTATCTTAGTGAAGTCAGAGAATGTAGAGATAGAGTGAGAAAGGCCAAAGGCCATGTAGAGTTGGACTTAGCAAGGGGAATTAAAAGCAATAGCAAGAGGTTTTACAGCCATATAAATAGGAAGAAAGCAAAGAAAGAAGAAGTGGGACCGATGAAGACTATAGCCGGAGAGGAGATTAAAGATAATCTAGGCATGGCGCAATATCTCAATGAATATTTTGCATCGGTGTTTAATGAGGCCAATGAAGGTATTAGGGATACTAGCACCGTTACAGAGGGGCATACAGGATGGGGGATTACCGCATCCGAGGTAGAAACAAAACTAGAACGCCTTAATGGGACTAAGTCGGGTGGACCGGACGATCTTCATCCGAGAATATTGAAGGAATTGGCGCGGGAAATAGCAGGCCCATTAGCGATTATATTTAATGAATCTGTAAACTCGGGGGTGGTCCCGTTAGACTGGAGAATAGCCAATGTGGTTCCTATTTTCAAGAAAGGGAAAAAAAGTGACCCGGGTAACTATAGGCCTGTTAGTTTAACATCAGTAGTGTGCAAGGTGCTGGAGAAGATTCTGAAAGAGAAACTAGTTGAGGACCTTGAGGTTAATGGCAAATGCGATAAATTACAGCATGGTTTTACGAAGGGCAGATCGTGCCAAACGAATCTGATCTCCTTCTTTGAGAAAGTAACGGACTTATTAGATAAGGGAAATGCGGTGGACCTAATATACCTGGATTTCAGTAAAGCGTTTGATACAGTACCCCATGAGGAATTATTGGTTAAAATGAAAAACATGGGGATCGATATGAAAATCCAGAGGTGGATAAGGAATTGGTTAATGGGGAGAATGCAGTGGGTCATATTAAAGGGTGAATTGTCGGGTTGGCGGGAGGTTACTAGTGGAGTGCCTCAAGGTTCGGTTTTGGGACCCATTTTATTTAATCTATTTATAACTGACCTCGGGACCGATTGCAAGAGTGGGCTGATAAAGTTTGCGGATGATACGAAGGTGGGAGGAGTTGCAAACTCGGAGGAGGATAGGGATATTCTGCAGGGAGACTTGAATGAGCTTGTGAATTGGAGTATCAGAAATAAGATGAAATTTAATAGTGAAAAGTGTAAGGTGATGCACTTGGGGATGAATAATAACAATTTTAGTTACAAGATGGGGACGCATTGGTTAGAAGTAACGGAAGAGGAGAAGGACCTAGGGGTCCTTGTGGATCGCAGGATGACTATGAGTCGACAATGTGACGTGGCGGTGAAAAAAGCCAATGCGGTCTTGGGATGTATTAGGCGAGGTATATCTAGTAGGGATAGGGAGGTCCTGCTTCCGTTGTATAAGGCGCTGGTGAGACCTCATTTGGAGTACTGTGTGCAGTTCTGATCACCCATGTTTAAAAAAGATGAACTCAAACTGGAACGGGTGCAGAGAAGGGCGACTAAGATGATCAGAGGAATGGAAAACCTGTCGTATGAAAAGAGATTAGAGGAGCTTGGGTTGTTTAGTCTGACAAAGCGAAGGCTGAGGGGGGATATGATTGCTATCTTCAAATATATCAGAGGGGTTAATACAAGGGAGGGAGAGGAATTATTCCAGCTTAGTACTAATGTGGACACGAGAACGAATGGATATAAACTGGCCGGGGGGAAGTTCAGGCTTGAAATTAGACGAAGGTTTCTGACCGTCAGAGGGGTGAAATATTGGAACGGCCTTCCGAGGGAAACGGTGGGGGCGACGGACCTGTCTGGTTTTAAGATTAAGTTGGATAAGTTTATGGAGGGAATGGTTTAATGGTAAAACATAGTAGCCAAGTATCAGGGGGTAGCCGTGTTAGTCTGTATCTACAGAAACAACAAAGAGTCTGGTGGCACCTTAAAGACTAACAGATTTATTTGGGCATAAGCTTTCGTGAGTAAAAACCTCACTTCTTCGGATGCATAGAGTGAAAGCTACAGATGCAGGCATTATATACAGACACATGGAGAGCAGGGAGTTACTTCACAAGTGGCGAACCAGTGTTGACAAGGCCAATTCAATCAGGGTGGATGTAGTCCACTCCCAATAATAGATGAGGAGGTGTCAATTCCAGGAGAGGAAAAGCTGCTTCTGTAGTGAGCCAGCCACTCCCAATCCCTATTCAAGCCCAGATTAATGGTGTTGAATTTGCAAATGAATTTTAGTTCTGCTGTTTCTCTTTGAAGTCTGTTTCTGAAGTTTTTTTGTTCAATGACAGTGACTTTTAAATCTGTGATAGAATGACCAGGGAGATTGAAGTGTTCACTTACTGGCTTGTGTATGTTACCATTCCTGATGTCCGATTTGTGTCCATTTATTCTTTTGCGGAGGGACTGTCCGGTTTGGCCAAGGAAAACCAAGCAATGGTACATGAATAGCATAATGGCCAACAAGGGTCAGGCTAGAGACTCTTGCCTATATGCTCGGGGTATTACTGATCGCCATATTTGGGGTCGGGAAGGAATTTTCCTCCAGGGAAGATTGGCTGAGCCTCTGGAGGTTTTTCGCCTTCCTCCGCAGCATGGGGCAGGGATCACTAGCAGGAGGGTCTCAGCCGATTGAAGTCACTAAAACACAGGATTGGGGACTTCAATGGCAGAGTCCAGGGAAGGGTCTTGCGGCCTGCAGCATGCAGGGGGTCAGACCAGATGATCATAATGGTCCCTTCTGACCTTAAAGTCTATGAGTCCATAAAGTTTAAAAGGAAAGAAAAAAGAGAATGAAATGAGAGGGATGACTTGGGGCTGGTTCGGGTGGTTGCTGCTTTCTGATTTTAGGACTTAATAATTAAAAACAAAGAAAGTTAAGCAGGTCTCCAGGAAATATTAAAAGTTCTCTTGAGCTCTAACATTCCAAATAATGTTATTACAGAAAAAATATCATTCAGGTTAATCGAATAACATTTTCCCACCTAAATAACTGTTCAAAGGATAAGTCCTAACCCACTGAAGGATGCAGAGAGCTTTAGACTTTTATTATAACAAAAGAAAGTATGGAGATATACTGAAATATTTTACATGTATATATATTGGGCCATTTTTTCTATCTGTGGCTTCTAAACATTCACCCACAATACAAATATTCAGCAGTTGTTCATGCAAATCAGAACTGGGGTGACTGACTACCGCATTTGCACAAACACACTGCTGAAAATTTTGTCCCATTATATCTGCATGTAGTAAAACATATAAATACTAGCATTTTGCAAATTTGGGGCTCCATCCTGTAAAATGCTGAGAGCTCTCAACTCCTATTGAAATTAATGGACATTGGGGTTGGTCAGCATCCTGCAGGACTGAGCTTTTCTTACACATAAGAGTGCATGCAGGCACACACACGCACACACAAGGATTTTAAAGAAAATTTAGCTGGTTGGTAAATTCTATTTTCACTAAAATTATGCTCTGTGGGATGACATTCCCATTTTTTTTGACTGTCCTTAAACATCATATAAATGAACATTTAAAACTCAGACAATTTATTTTTAAAATGTTCTAATTAATTCTTATATATTAAGAATTCACATTTTTACAAAGACAGACAGCCATTCATTATATTTACTATTGTGTGCTGGCATGTGGTCCCCAGGGAAGATTTATCTATTTGTATATCCCAGTCACCAAAAATTTGCCAATAAGTATTTTAGTTAAAAAAAAAAATCTATATCCTGTGGTCATGAATTTCAATAAATCATTGTATTTTTAAAATGCAAAAATATGTTTAAAGGTTTGATGTAGAATTACTTTAAAGGTCCCTGTGTCCCTTAAAATCTCTTCTCACGTTTTCAGACGTCTGCCTTTCACTCTCTCTGACCAAAATGTCTAGACTGCCAAATTAAGTACTGACTAGTCATCAACAAACCAATCCGTCTGCAGATAATGTTAAGCCCCTCCACCCCCCACACACTTACTTTCAACATGCACCAAGTAGGAGACCTTTATTTGTGCACAAAAATATTGATGTTGCTAAGTGATACACAGCTGGTCTCAAGCTATAAGTCTTTGTGTTTGTTTATTTCTGTCTCAAAACAATGCAATAGTATTGCAGAGCTGCACGGACTCTGCTAGTTTAAAATTGCAAAGGGAACCAATTTACTATGACTATAATATCAACCTAATACCTTTCTTCTATCAGAAGAAAAAATATGTAAGAGGAACTCTAAATACGGGCCATTCTGAATCAATCCATATTATTCTTGCTTTTATTTAGTAATAAAAAACAAATGTATTTTTACAGAACTCTGTAAATTTTCAACACATATTTAGAATTGGACTTATGATAGTTTTTTAAAATGAAAATCATGCATGACTAGATGTATTTATACTATATGAATGTGTCTAGTTCATTACTGGCAAACTGGAAAAAACAATCCATACCATAATATCAGACTGTAAAGCATGGACTCAACTTGTTTACCTCAAAATCCGTTTAAATTCCATACAGTATGGAAAAAATGAACAGTCTCGCTTATAGTTTGCTAGAACAACCTTCTTTATAGAAACAGTGGGAAAGGGACTCTCAGTTCCATGCAAAATTTTAAGGTTTTTGAAAAAATTTCTCCCTAATTGGGAGAAAATCTGCAATCTTGAAATATTTTGTGGAACTGGAAGTCCATTTATTTCCTCTTGGAAACACCAAAAAGTTCTCTACAGTGCTAACATTTTGGCATTTGCAAAATTAAATATGCTCTCCTGGCTCCCTGCAGGTTCTGGCTCCATGGCAACCTTCCAGGAGATCTGCCAGAGAGCTTGGGCAACCTGGAAGCCCTGGAAAATATTATAAGGAAAGTAATGAATGTATTTTAGCTGTCTTTTAAAGCAGCAGCGGGACACAAAGATGAAAACCAACAGCACGTGATTAAGCCAGCCCGGCACATACCACAATCTGAGGACGTCAGTTCTAGAACCTTTTACATACTACCTCAAATAAGCAAATAAGTTATTATGAGCTCCACACTAACGAAAGCACCGATTCAGGTCAAAAGAAAAGTTAAAACATTTCATTTGATGTAAATTGCTGCAAGTCACATGAGAAATTATAACACAAAGGAATAAAATTCTATTAGCAATTATGTGCACACAGTTCTGCCCAATTTCTGTCTCTTTGTATATTGCTCAAACAACTGAGAGAGTTTAAAAATCAATATTCTAAAATGCAGTCGGTCAACAGAAGTCATGATACGTCATAATACCCACAGCAGCATTGCTCAGAACTATTTTCTGTTTATTGAGTCTAATCAGAAATGGCAGTAGTTGATAAGCAGGAAATTGGAGAGTCAAGATTACTGAGTTCCTTCTTTGTTCCACCAAAGACTCAATGTACAAGTCACTGAACTTCTCCATCTCTCAGTTTACCTATCTGTAGAATGGGAATATCTTCCAAACAATGAACCATTATTTTAAATGCTTAATGTCAAAGAGCAGGAGTATTATTGTTAGAGTCAAAGGGAGTGCTTGTGACCAGTATTGGGAACAGCACTCATTACTCCTCTCCAGAGGGAGCCATGTCCAAGTCCTTCTTGGCTAACAAATGTATGCTATGATACAAGACCCAGGGAGATGGGAGGAAGTAAACAAGAGAAAATTATTAGTGTTTACACACCAAATCAGCCATCTCAAGTAGAAGAATTATGTTTGCAGTTGCACTTGAATGAGTATGGGGGGGGGAGGGACGAGTGGACACAAAGAGCACAGAATTGTTTTATTTCATTATAATAAATTGACAATAATATATTTAAAATTGTTCTCATAAATTAAAACATTTTTTCAAAGGCATCTATCTAAAACTACAATAAGACACTTTGGACAAAGTGAATTAAAAGTAATTGCACTTCTTGAACTGTTTGGCTCTGCCTTTACCAACCAATGTGACCTGGTCTGGAAAACAGCACTGCATAGATCATACCATGTCATTTAAATTACATACATGTAATCATGCATTATTTTTCTTCTTCCTTTTTGTTTTTAAAACCTCTTTCCAATTACACTTTTCTTAATCATAATTATCTTATGGCTCTTGTTTTGTCTATACAAAGGCATAAGCCTTATGGGCCACCCGGAGGGAAAGATGACAAAGAGCAAGTAAAAAGTCATACAAGTGCGACTGGGAAGTCAGATGTAATGAATTTAAATATTTTGAAGGATGTCCTGATAAATGTATTTCCACCTCACTTCAAGCAAAAAAGATCATGTATTTACTCATAACTTCATGCTTCAGAATAAGGTTCTAATTATATTTCACACTGCTCTGAAGGCGCTTGTAATATATACACATCTTTAATGTGGAATTTTACACCTTATTTATAGCATATGGACACTTTGTGATATTATTGCTTTTCTACTGAAGTCCTTTTAAAGTGAGGGAAATTATCTCCAGCAAAATATTTAGTCTATTCTGAGAAATGTAATACAAACTGTATGTGTATGGAATAAATGATGGGGTGTAAAGGTTTTACCAGAATGAGCTTAGGATGGAAACATTACTTAGAAGTAGCAAAACCATGAATACATTTTACAGACCATCCCAAATAAGCATAGATAAATCTGTATACCACCTCATCCTGTATTCTGCATAGGCCATATATGTTACCGAAAAATGATGTGAGCAATGTTTTAGCGAGTTTTAAAATACTTCATTGAGAATATTCTTCTGTCTCCCACATAAAGGCAGGTGCTAAGGTTATCGTATGACCATGCAGAAGTCAAAAGGAGCTATTAAAACAGCTAATAAGGATCTAAAGTAACTTCTGTATAACTAAAAGTGTCACATCCTTTAAATCCAGTAATTTGGATCCTTCCTGAGCTAAAAGCAAGTACTGTGTCTGCCTGTGCTAAGCTGTGAATCTCCCCAGTGAGATAAACATCCCAGGGCTGCAAGATATCAGCAGTTATTTTTATGTATAGAAAACCTGTCACTGTCTGGTCCAGGACTGATCCTTGAGCCTTCTAGGCCTGCAGTGGGGAGAGTTTTCAGGAAAATTCCACATTTGGGGAGTGAAGAAGAAAATGTTTATAATGATTTTTCCCCACAAATACAGCTGTCTGAAGTTGATTAGGGATAAAGAACATTAATAACACATCACATGGCTCTGAACTTCATGACATAAATATCACCCCACATACATTCTGTATATATAGAATAATATAGTATGTGCAATTAAAATTTATAATCAATTACACATATATATATGACCACACAGAGAGATGAATAGTATTCGGTGTAGAAACCAATTCACTTTCATTTTGTTTATACCTAGAACAATACAACTTACTGTATCAGCTATCTAGCGTTTGCTTTCCCAAACTGTATGTACTTTAATAATCTGAGGAATGAAGACTGCTGTTTCTATTATTTTTTTACCCTAAACAAAACTCCAATTTCTTATTAAGAATGTTTAATAAACTCAACAGAGCGTTAAAAACAGCCAGCAGGGAGCGTCACAAATTAGACGCTTGCACAGTACCTCCCTCTGTGCCTACATGCAAATATTTCTCATCTTTATACAGCTTTTCAGAAACATCATAATGTTATTGCAGCGAGACAGAACACCTCTCTCTCTCTCCTCTCCCTCTAATGTGAGGCTTTGAACCATCATACAGTGCACAGCACCATTAATTTATGGACTAAAGTGAAACTGTTCTTCTAAAAGTGTCTGAATTTATTTTGGTGAGATACCTTGAACATTCTAAGTAAAGACACTCCAGAGTTTTAGCCACATAAAAAAAAAAGTTGTGAGACAGGGAGAGGAGAGCAGGGTTGAGAATACATGAATCCTGCAACAGAGCTGAGGGAGCATTAACAAGAGAGTAAAAACGTAGGGGAAGGACCATAACATTCCAACACCTCCCCATACTTACAGCTACCATGGGAGACACTTGTCATGACAGAATGTAGAGATGCTGATGCATTTTTGAAAATATGTATGTTCTGTTCTCAACATGAAAACTTCAGACCCACATGAGTACATGGATGGAGTTCATGGTTAGGGCTGTTTGTGGACCACATTTTTTTTATTGTACATCCTTATACTGTTCTTCACCGGCAAAACTGCCATTGACTACAATGGGATTCATACAGAAGGCTGAAATCTAGAAGGGGTGGAAAGCTCTCACCCTTCTTTCGTTCCAGCTAGAATGGATGGTGCTCAGCATCTTTTAAGATTGCACCTGAGTGACTGCAGAACTAGGGGTGTATGTTTGATGGTCAACAAGAGCCAGACTCTTGCTCTGTGTTTTGCCCTCTTGGATAGCCCAGTGAATGATTAAAGAGATCACCAATTCTTGGGGCTAATTTCTGACCTCTGCTGCTCTGGTGAGTAAGCGGTTCGGCAGAATACTTCATTGGGACACAAGAACTGATAAGAGAGACAACCAGGTAACATGCAAGGCTGAGCACTGTGTCCCAAAGTGGTCCCAGTCTCATAGAAGAGGGGCATAACCTCCTCGTGTTACCCAACACTGTCATCAGCAGCAAGCAATCACTGGAAGCAGGTCATGATCAGCATATGCATGCATCTGACACCATGTTGCAGAACCCAGTCTTGTCAATTCCTGGCTTGCACTGATAGGATTTCTTGTGCAGATAACATACTTGCCAGAGTATGTGGTTATCTTCACTAAGCTGACGTGCTGGCACAAGGACAGGATTTGGCTCTATTCACAGATTTTAGGGTCAGAAAAAACCTCTGTGACCATCTAGTTGGACCTCCTACACAAAAAAGGCCACAAGACTTCTCTGAATTAATTTGTGCTTCAAGACCAATAGTTGTGGTTGAATCAGAACACATCTTTTATAAAACATCCAATCTTGATTGAAAGAATTCCAGTGATGGGGAATCCACCACAACCCCTGGGTAGGTTGCTTCAATGGTTAATTACCCTCATTGTTAAAAGTTTATACCCTATTTCTAGTCTGAATTTGTCTATCTTCAACATCCAGCCAGGTATTTCCACTACCTTTGTCTGCTACATTAAAAAGTCCTCTAATATCAAATTTCTGTGCATCACACCTACAACATAGCACAAATACATAATGAAAGCTCTCCACCAAAAACAAGCAGTGTATGTATTAAGGTCTGTCCAGACCTCTAGCTGTACGTATACACTAATGTTACTTGTTTCTTCTAAATGCTGATCTAAACCTTTTGTGGGAATATTTTCTCTAGTTGTAGATTTATCTGCTGCCTTTGGTAGTCTGTTTTGCACACTAATTAAGCTCTGTGTGTAAAGAAATTTCTTATAAACTCCCTTAGGCTCTAACCAAAACTATGCTGTGAACTAGGCCAGCAACAAACTTGTTAAAAAAAAGGTTGTCAAATACTCTTCTTCTAGGGTCGTGGTATGTGTATGTAAGGGGACTGTTGCCCCCTTACTAACACTCAGTGGGGGTGTTTTGGTTGGCTAGCTCCCAGCACTAAAAGGGGAAGGGTCGATGGCAAATCAGGAGCCTGAGACTGACTGTCCCCAGCAACAATGGGGAGAGGCCAATGCTCCAGATCAGCCTGATTGACAGGGCGGGCAAGCTAATCAGAGAGTCAGGAGGCCGGGGGGGTCCCGTCCTCCGTGTGAACTGGAATGGCCTGAGTCAGACAGAGTGGGGCCGAGCTAAGGAGAGAGCAGGGGCCCGAGCTGAGCTGCTGGGAGCAGAGCTGCAGCCCCAAATCCAGAGCACAGCCCAGAGATAGCAGAGCTGCAGCAACCAGAGCCAGAGGGGCCAGACAAGCAGCCAGGAAGCAGGCCAGAGCTGGGAGCAGAGTCACAGAAGCAGCCTGCAGAGCAGAGCTGTGCTGGGGGCAGAGCTGCAGCAACCAGAGCCAGAGAGGCCAGAGAAGCAGCCCAGGGAGCTGAAGGCAGAGCAGCAGCAGCAGCCGTGCTGAGGCAGAGTGGAGCTGGAGCAGTCCGGAGCTGGGGCTGGGGCAGTCTGGAGCCGTGTGCAGTCCGAGTGTGGTGAGCAGCTGGGGAGAGTGAGGGGGACCCTGGGCAGTGGGCCCAGCGCAGGGAGACGCCTCAGCCAAGAGGCCTTGCAGGCCAAACTTACAGGGGGATCATAACCCCGACCGGGCGGGGGCGACGCTGGGAAGAAGGGTCCTGCCACCTAGAGCCTGAGAGTGTGTGGCCACCCCCAGAGCAAGTGTCCAACCCACAGCGTCCCTGCAGCACAGACAGGGCCTGAGAAGGAGCCTGGGACCTACAAGGAACAGACTGAACTGCCCTGACGTTCCAGAGACACTGTTTGTAATGTTCCCTGCCACAGAGCGGGGTGATGTGTTTTCCTTTAACCTTTCCCATTTTTCCTTATTCTTTTTTAAAATTAATTGTTAATTAAACAACTTGTATTTGCTTCAAATTGTATGGAATAATCAGTGGGTCAGGGAGGTGCCCAGTGCAGAGAGAGTACCCCGGAGTGGGGACACCCTAGCCCCTGTCCTAGGTGACCACAGCAGGGTTGGGGGTCGAGCCCCCCAGGAATCCTGGGCCCAGCCTTGTTGGGGTTACGAGGACTCACCCAGACAGGAGAGTGGAAGGGGAGCCCTCAAGGGCAGGGAGGCCTCTGGGTAAAGGAAGTGGGAGCGGGGACTCAGATCCTTTCGCTAGTCCACTTCACCGGGGTAGTGCAGAAGCCAGGAAAGTTCCCCACAATAGCGGGACCATTCCCCCGCTTACATGTAGGTACCAATGACATAAGGAAGGATAGGAGAGAGGTCCTGGAGGCCAAATTTAGGCTTCTAGGTAGGAGATTGAAATCCAGGACCTCTATGGTAGCATTCTCTGAAATGTTTCCAGTTCCACGCGCAGGGCTAGTTAGACAGGCAGAACTGCAGGGTCTCAATGTGTGGATGAGGAAGGGTTTAGATTTATTAGGAACTGGGGAAACTTTTGGGATGGGGGAACCTATACAGGAAGGATGGGCTCCACCTAAACCAAAATGGAAGCAAATTGCTGGCACTTAAAATTAAACAGGTCATAGAGCAGTTTTTAAACTAAGGGCTGGGGGAAAGCCGACAGGTGCGGAGGAGCACATGATTCGGACAGAGACATCCCTTGGGGAGGATCTATTAATGGAGATTCCCTATGTCCTAATAAGGAGAAGAGGATGGAAGATGATAAAATACATGTAGGATCTGATGAGAAACGGTCAAATGAAAAAAAGTCCCATTTAATTACATCATGTAATGGCAGACAGCTAAAAAGTGACAAGTTTTTAAAGTACTTATATACCAATGCTAGAAGTCTAAATCAGTGGTTCTCAAAGCCAGTCCGCCGCTTGTTCAGGGAAAGCCCCTGGCGGGCCGGGCCGGTTTGTTTACCTGCCACATCCGCAGGTTCGGCCGATCGCAGCTCTCACTGGCTGCGGTTCGCCGCTCCAAGCCAATGGGGCCGGTAGGAAATGGCGCAGGCCGAGGGATGTGCTGGCCGCCGCTTCCCACTGCCCCCACTGGCCTGGAGCGGCGAACAGTGGCCAGTGGGAGCCGTGATGGGCCGAACCTGCGGATGCGGCAGGTAAACAAACCAGCCCGGCCTGCCAGGGGCTTCCCCTGAACAAGCGGCAGACCGGCTTTGAGAACCACTGGTCTAAATAATAAGATGGGTGAACTAGAGTACCTCATATTAAATGAGGATATTGATATAATAGACATCACAGAAACTTGGTGGAATGAGGATAATCAAAGGGACACAATAATACCAAGGTACAAAATGTATTGGAAGGACAGAACAGGTCATAAAAAGAAGAACAGGAGTACTTGTGGCACCTTAGAGACTAACAAATTTATTAGAGCATAAGCTTTCGTGGACTACAGCCCACTTCTTCGGATGCATATAGAATGGAACATATATTGAGGAGATATATATACACACATATATGTGTGTATATATATCTCCATATACACACATATAGGTGTGTATATATATCTCCTCAATATATGTTCCATTCTATATGCATCCGAAGAAGTGGGCTGTAGTCCACGAAAGCTTATGCTCTAATAAATTTGTTAGTCTCTAAGGTGCCACAAGTACTCCTGTTCTTCTTTTTGCGGATACAGACTAACACGGCTGTTACTCTGAGAACAGGTCATGTTGGTGGGGGAGTAACACTTTATGTGAAAGAAAACGTAGACTCAAAAGAAGTAAAAATCTTAAATGAACCAAACTGTACCACAGAATCTCTATGGATAGTAATTCCATGCTCGAATAATAAGAATATAGCAGTAGGGATATATCACCTGCAACCTGACAAGGATGGTGATAGTGACTGTGAAATTTGGTGGGATAATACACATGATTGGAATGTTGGTGTGGATGGGTACAGCTTGCTCAGGAAGGATAGACAGGGGAAAAAGGGAGGAGGTGTTGCCTTATATATTAAAAATGCACACACTTGGACTGAGGTAGAGATGGACATAGGAGATGGAAGTGTTGATAGTCTCTGGGTTAGGCTAAAAGGGGCAAAAAACAAGAGAGATGTCATGCTAGGAGTCTACTACAGGCCACCTAACCAGGTGGAAGAGGTGGATGAGGCTTTTTTCAAGCAACTAACAAAATCATCCAAAGCCCAAGATTTGGTGGTGATGGGAGACCTTCAACTATCCGGATATATGTTGGGAAAATAACACAGCAGGGCACAGACTATCCAACAAATTCTTGGACTGCATTGGAGACAACTTTTTATTTCAGAAGGTTGAAAAAGCTACTGGGGGGAAGCTGTTCTAGACTTGATTTTAACAAATAGGGAGGAACTCGTTGAGAATTTGAAAGTAGAAGGCAGCCTGGGTGAAAGTGATCATGAAATCATAGAGTTTGCAATTCTAAGGAAGGGTAGAAGGGAGAACAGCAAAATAGAGACAATGGATTTCAGGAAGGCAGATTTTGCTAAGCTCAGAGAGCTGATAGGTAAGGTCCCATGGGAATCAAGACTGAGGGGAAAAACGACTGAGGAGAGTTGGCAGTTTTTCAAAGGGACACTATTAAGGGCCCAAAAGCAAGCTATTCCGCTGGTTAGGAAAGATAGAAAATGTGGCAAAAGACCACTTTGGCTTAACCACGAGATCTTGCATGATCTAAAAAATAAAAAGGAGTCATAAAAAATGGAAACTAAGACAGATTACAAAGGATGAATATAGGCAAACAACACAGGAATGCAGGGGCAAGATTAGAAAGGCAAAGGCACAAAATGAGCTCAAATTAGCTACGGGAATAAAGGGAAACAAGAAGACTTTTTATCAATACATTAGAAGCAAGAGGAAGACCAAAGACAGCGTAGGCCCACTGCTTACTGAAGAGGGAGAAACAGTAACAGGAAACTTGGAAATGGCAGAGATGCTTAATGACATCTTTGTTTCGGTCTTCACCGAGAAGTCTAAAGGAATGCCTAACATAGTGAATGCTAATGGGAAGGGGGTAGGTTTAGCAGATAAAATAAAAAAAGAACAAGTTAAAAATCACTTAGAAAAGTTAGATGCCTGCAAGTCACCCGGGCCTGATGAAATGCATCCTAGAATACTCAAGGAGCTAATAGAGGAGGTATCTGAGCCTCTAGCTATTATCTTTGGAAAATCATGGGAGACGGGAGAGATTCCAGAAGACTGGAAAAGGGCAAATATAGTGCCCATCTATAAAAAGGGAAATAAAAACAACCCAGGAAACTACAGACCAGTTAGTTTAACTTCTGTGCCAGGGAAGATAATGGAGCAAGTAATTAAGGAAATCATCTGCAAACACTTGGAAGGTGGTAAGGTGATAGGGAACAGCCAGCATGGATTTGTGAAGAACAAATCATGTCAAACCAATCTGATAGCTTTCTTTGATAGGATAACGAGCCTTGTGGATAAGGGAGAAGCTGTGGATGTGGTATACCTAGACTTTAGTAAGGCATTTGATACAGTCTCGCATGATATTCTTATTGATAAACTGCGCAAATACAATTTAGATGGGGCTACTATAAGGTGGGTGCATAACTGGCTGGATAACCGTACTCGGAGAGTTGTTATTAATGGTTCCCAATCCTGCTGGAAAGGTGTAACGAGTGGGGTACCGCAGGGGTCTGTTTTGGGACCGGCTCTGTTCAATATCTTCATCAACGACTTAGATATTGGCATAGAAAGTACGCTTATTAAGTTTGCAGATGATACCAAACTGGGAGGGATTGCAACTGCTTTGGAGGACAGGATCATAATTCAAAATGATCTGGACAAATTGGAGAAATGGTCTGAATTAAACAGGATGAAGTTTAACAAAGACAAATGCAAAGTGCTCCACTTAGGAAGGAAAAATCAGTTTCACACATACAGAATGGGAAGAGACTGTCTAGGAAGGAGTACGGCAGAAAGGGATCTAGGGGTTATAGTGGACCACAAGCTAAATATGAGTCAACAGTGTGATGCTGTTGCAAAAAAAGCAAACATGATCCTGGGATGTATTAACAGGTGTGTGGTGAGCAAGACACGAGAAGTCATTCTTCCGCTCTACTCTGCTCTGGTTAGGCCTCAGCTGGAGTATTGTGTCCAGTTCTGGGCGCCGCATTTTAAAAAAGATGTGGAGAAATTGGAAAGGGTCCAGAGAAGAGCAACAAGAATGATTAAAGGTCTAGAGAACATGACCTATAAAGGAAGGCTGAAAGAATTGGGTTTGTTTAGTTTGGAAAAGAGAAGACTGAGAGGGGACATGATAGCAGTTTTCAGGTATCTAAAAGGGTGTCATAAGGAGGAGGGAGAAAACTTGTTCACCTTAGCCTCTAAGGATAGAACCAGAAGCAATGGGTTTAAACTGCAGCAAGGGAGGTCTAGGTTGGACATTAGGAAAAAGTTCCTAACTGTCAGGGTGGTTAAACACTGGAATAAATTGCCTAGGGAGGTTGTGGAATCTCCATCTCTGGAGATATTTAAGAGTAGGTTAGATAAATGTCTATCAGGGATGGTCTAGACAGTATTTGGTCCTGCCATGCGGGCAGGGGACTGGACTCGATGACCTCTCGAGGTCCCTTCCAGTCCTAGAATCTATGAATCTATGAAATGCTCAGGTGGATTAGAGAGGCTATTAAAATAAAAAGCTCAATAATAATGGGCAACAGAGAGTTGCATTCAGCCACGAAAGCTTATGCTCCAATACATCTGTTAGTCTTAAAGGTGCCACAGGACTCTCTGTTGCTTTTTACAGATCCAGACTAACACGGCTACCCCTCTGATACTTAATAATAATGGGGGATTTCAACTATCCCCATATATGTCACCTCAGGATGGGATGCAGAGATAAAGTTTTGTGACACCTTAAATGACTGCTTCTTGGAGAAGCTAGTTCTAGAACCCACAAGAGGATTTAATCCTAAGTGGAGCACAGGATCAGGTCCAAGAGGTGAATACAGCTGGACCACTTGGTAATAATGACTATAATATAATTAAATTTAACATCCCTGTGGTGGGGCCTAACAGCACAGCGGCTCAACACTGTAGCATTTAATTTCAGACAGGGGATCTATACAAAAATGAGGAGGTTAGTTAAACAGAAAATAAAAGGTACAGCACCAAAAGTAAAAATCCCTGGAAGCTGCATGGAAACTTTTTAAAGACACCATAATAGAGGCTCAACTTAAATGTATACCTCAAATTAAAAAACATAGTAAGAGAACCAAAAAAGAGCCACCATGGCTAAACAACAAAGTAAAAGAAACAGTGAGAGCCAAAAAGGCATCCTTTAAAAAGTGGAAGTTAAAACCTAGTGAGGAGAATAGAAAGGAGCATAAATTCTCGCAAGTGAAGTGTAAAAATATAATTAGGAAGGCCAAAAAAGAATTTGAGGAATAGCTAGCCAAAGAGTCAAAAAGTAATAGCAAAACATTTTTAAGTACATCAGAAGCAGGAACCCCGCTGAACAACCAGTGGGGCCACTGGATGATTGAGATGCTAAAGGTTCAGGAAAGGGCAACAAAAATGATTAGGGGTATGGAACGTCGTCCGTATGAGGCGAGATTAATAAGAGTAGGACTTTTCAGCTTGGAAAAGAGATGACTAAGGGGGGGCTATGATAGAGGGCTATAAAATCATGACTAGTGTGGAGAAAGTAAATAAGCAAGTGTTATTTACTCCTCATAACACACGAACTAGGAGTCATTATTATTAGGCAGCAGGTTTAGAACAAACAAAAGGAAATATTTCTTCATACAACACACAGTCAACCTGTGGAAGTCTTTGCCAGAGGATATTGTGACGGCCAAGACTATAATGGGGTTCAAAAAAGAACTAGATAAATTCATGGAAGATAGGTCCATCAGTGGCTATTAGCCAGGATGGGCAGGGATGGTATCCCTAGCTTCTGTTTGCCAGAAGCTGGGAATGGACAACAGGGAATGGATCACTTGATGATTACCTGTTCTGCTCATTCCCTCTGGGGCACCTGGCATTGGTCACTGTCAGAAGACAGAATACTGGGCTAGATGGACCTTTGGTCTGATCCAGTATGGTTGTTCTTACGGTATGTTCTAGGCTCTAGGGTCATGTTTCACAACTGTTTTTCCACACACTTGTTCCTAATATAGGGTTTGAGTTCCAAGGCACAGCTGAATCAGTGTAAAGACACACACACAGATGATCGTCTGCACAAACTGACCTTTCAGTAAAGCTTATATACAGCTTAAAGTGGAGCAAAAGGATGTGTGGACACTCTTATTTCAGCTGATAGCAGGCTTGTATCATTTTAACATAAATCAATTAGGAACAGACTTAAGATGAAACCAAATAAGCCGCACAAACTGAAATAAGTATGGCCACATAGGAATTTGCATTGGTTTAATTAAATCGATGCAAGTCTATATGTAGGCCAGGCTCACTTAACAAAATTAGCCACTTTGCCAAGCAAGAAGCAAAGACGAGTGACAGCCAGACAAAAAGATCGTACATCAGAGAGTGAAAGAATTGAGAGGGAATAAACAAGAGCTGGATATAAGGCACATCTGCTCCTTCTTCTCCTCCTCCTCTATGGATTCCTACCACTTTGTCTGCCCCAACTGACACTTTCCCGCTCTCTCCTGCAGAAGCATGCCGAACTGGAGCTTCTGTCATGCTAGCTGCCTCCCTGCTTATAGATACCAGGATAAGAAACAGTTAAGTTCTGCTGCAAAGTAACAAGAGAAGCAGCAGCCTTGGGCAGCCATGGGAGTAACAGCTTCTAGAGACCAGAGGCCAAAAAAAGAGTCCAATCTCAACTACTCAGGTTAGAGAAAGAGCCTCAGGACACAGGGTTAAGGCTCGGGGCAAAATTTTACTGTAGACAAGTATAGTTATGTCTTTACCAGCCCTTTGTATAGTGCCATAATGATAGCCACATACTTGCATGAGGTAATAAAGCGAAACAGTAACTTTGCTTGCACAAAAAGGTAAACACCAAACAGCTGGCCAAGTATGTTAACCAGTTAATGTTGGATGGATGCTGTGGAGATGTAAAGCACAAGTACTAAATATTATGTTCTTATCTAGACACCATTAGACTCATTTTTAGATTGCAAGATCTTCAGGGCACACCGCTCCTACCACAACAGGGCATTAATCCCAAGAGGATGTGTGGAGGAGGGAGAATAGCGGAGCAGTTACTGGAAACCAAAAATATAAGCCAAAGGCCGCTGCTGGCACAATGTGGAGGAGCACAGGGGAGGATCAGATTGCTGGGGAACCAGAAGAAAGTCACAATAGGGCAGATAGCACCAAAGGAAACGCTGGAGACTTTGGCGGAAGGTCTTTGTCCATCCCCCTCAACTATGTGGGCAAACTCACTCCATTGCGTGTGTGTGTTTTTAACACATGCATTTGAACATAAAGACTGTTTATTTCTCTATAGGACTAAGTAAAAACAAAGGCTGCCACAATAGAGCTTTTAGGAATCCTTTACCAACCCATTTGCCATGCAGGAGTGTATTTAACTGCACCATCAATACAGCCTTAGAAAATAAAATTTATTTGACAGTGTGATGGGGTGAGCTCCCCACACTGGCCCTGCAAGAGCTGAATCATCTAATTAGATTGCATATGGGGGAGCTTTAGAATGGAGGCAGTTAATTAGAGAGAGGTGGCTCCCCTGTGCAGGAACAGGCAGGGCCTATATAAGCCAGGAGGCTGGCAACAGAAGGGGTGGCTGGGAAAGGCTGCAGTCCCTCCGTGGGAAGAGGAAGGAGTGTTTGGGGAGCTGCAGAGATGAGTTGCCTAAAGTTACTCCCTGGGAGGAGGGAGTGAAGAGACTGGCAAACCCAAAGAAGTGGGAAGGGCCAGGAGGTATGGAAGTGGCTCAGGGAAAGGCAGCAAGGTGCAGGAAACGGACCTTGGCTGCCGTACAGAGGGTCCCTGAGCCGGAACCCGGAGTAGAGGGTGGGGCCAGGTTCCCCTGCCAGCCACTGTGGGAGTGGTACTGAAAGGCAGTGAAGCAGAAGACTGCCTGAGACTGCTGGCGAGCAGGAACCTTGATGCAGCCCCTCCACCCCAGAAGGGGAAACCACAACAATGACTTGGCCAAAGGGCTGGATAGTTGCAGCTCCTGAGAGCAAGAGAGGGGCTGCAGAGAAGAAACTGATGGGATATAACTACTAGAAGGAGCATCAGCCTGACTGAGCTAAACCCCAGAACAGCCTGTAGGTGGCGCTGTCCAGCAGTGAGTAGAGCTATGCCGCCACAGACAGGATGAACTATATGCAGATCTAATGTCACTGTGAGACGTAATCACAGTGGCACATGATACATTCATGTACAGGCCAAATGGGGAGTTCAACAAAACAAGTTGTGAACACTGAGATCACAGATTTTGGTGGGGGTTGAAAAATGTCCTTCTAAAATGTCTTAAAACTTCTATTTTTTAGCTGATCTGAGCAACATGAATCAAATATTTGTCCAATCTCCCTGAACTTTTCTGCAATCATTGAGCCGTCTATGTCAGATTTTCCTGCAATGTGAAATGAACAGCCACTGCTATTCTGATGTCAAGAGACTGCCACAAATCTCAGAAACCTTCCCACTTACGCTGGGTAAATGGGTGGGCAGCTCACTCCACAAATGGCGAAGGAAATACTGTGTGCTCAAAAGATGTAGCCAGCTGAAAAAAGCAACTCTTATTCATCTCTTAAAAACAGATCCAAATTGGCCATCCGAATGAATACCCAGTGCTACCATGCATGAGAATCAGAGTTAGAGATTCTAGTTTAGTCACTGGCTCCTGGGTTAGGAGCATTACCAAGTCAGTTTGTTCAACCCTTGGTGGAGAAAAAGCTTCATACTATTCTACAGGGGTTCCTCTGACTGGCTCAGAAGCAGCATTGATCAGACTCCTAAGATATGTAGATCCAACTTCTTTTAGCTAGAATGGATCTTGGACTTCATACAGAGGAAACGGTAGAAAAGACTGAAGGAAATAGGATAAGGAATTTGCATTTAGTAGTTCATCTCCTGCATCCTAGGGTGAAAAAGTATACACCCGTATAAAGGCAGAAAGAGGTATGCTGAAAGAAAGGTTTGGCTCACTGGGGAAAGAAACTGGTTATTTTTTTTCCTCTCTATGCTTGTACAGCACCTTACAATAGTCCCCTAATCCTGTTTGGAGGCTCCAGGTGCTGCTATAACACAAATTAATAATAACCACAACAACAGACAGCTTACTCACTGAGCTCCAGCACCATTCTTAACCCTGGGGGGCCTTTTCTGTCAAGGGAATAAGGAGGAGAAGATTCTGTAGTACTCTTCCTTCCCACCTGCCCCTCCCCTCCCCCCATCCCATATGAAAAATGTTTCTCATTAAAGGGTAACTACAGAGCTGGGCGGCTGGGGAGGAGGGGAATTTGTTTGCTTGCTTTTGAGGTAAAACTATTTGTTTTACAGATTCTCCAGTCTTCTCAATCCAGCATTTTAAACATTCATTTCAAAAGCAAGAGCAAAGCACATCATTAAACCTCTTATTTCTCAATTTGTTCCCACGTCATTTCTGTCACTGTCCCTAAAATAAAACTGCCATGGACTTTCATTGGAACAAATGCAAAAAAATTTTTGTAAGTCTACTGGCAAAGCACACTGAAGAGTAATGCCAACACTATGCTTCTTCCTACACTACCATAAGGTAACTCTCTCCTTTCTCTCTTTCAATCATGGAAAATGTGTATACAATGGGTCCTGACTTCACCTTGGGCTTAACTGTGCCACCCTTTTGCATACATTTAAATAATTATGGGCTACATTTTCCATATGCACTTATTTACTGGCAGAGTTGGATGATTAAATTTTTGATTGCACCAATGGAAATATGCTTAAGGTTTGGAATCACATGTGTTTTTTACCAAACCAGATATACTGCCTAAGTTACTGTTGTTTTAAGGAATCATGAACTCTGATCAGTCATTTAGCTCTGTGGAAGAGGATCAGATATATTCAGAAAATATCTTTGTCTACTGTGCATGACATATTTGGCAAGTCCTTTTGTTTGAAGGATGTTCCATTGAAAACTGTTTTCTCCATGTATTCCAGGAAGAATGATGTCTGATATTCTTTTGAACTGGGAGGGCCATGTGCAAAAATAAAAATTAACATAAAATTAAGTGTGAGATCAGGGCTAGCTTAGTTGATTCCAATAATAATTATAAAAATATACACATTTTTAGTAAACACAAGATAAATATCCATGTTGGGTGTAGACAGCAAATATAGTATTTTCACTGATATTTCTCTCACACTTCTGCAACACACATTATAAAACTGGCAGCTCCTTTTTAAGGAACGAAGTGGTCAAATTTCCAATTGACAAAATTCTGTTATTTAACAAAAATCAGCAGCGTTTTTGCCAGAGTTTGAATAGTTTCCCCACTGACTATTACAATGTTTGCTTCCTGTTAGTATAAACGTAGCTAATTTGGAGACTTGCATAATAAAATATGGGCCAAGTGAAAGAGAACGCAGAGAAAAAAACTGCTACTGAAATTCTGCACATTGTAGGCACAAAATTCTGTAGATTTCTACAGGTCTTGAAAGGAAATCCCTACAGACCTCTATTGGCTATTACAAGCGTAATCCTGTTCCCACCAGAGTCCAGTGGAGTTTTGTCAGCAGTTAGGATTTCCCAATGTTAACCTCAAATGCAAAACTTCTAATTGGAAGATCTATTTATATAGGACTGATGGCATTCCAGGAACGATTATGACCAAAGACTTTCTCAGTAGGGAGAGGAGGGGAAATCTTCCAGTGGGATGCTACAAGAATCTGTGTGAGATTCGGTTTCATTTAACAACATTAGTAGTGAATGGAAAGTGGAGGTAAGCAGCCCAATAATGACTCTTTGAACATGTATCCAATATATCTGTAAACACCCAAGCTGGAGAAATATTAACGAGACCTAGAAAAGTTATCAGTAAGGCCACAAAGTAAAAGGATGTTTCTTATTGCTGTTTATGACCTTGTCTACACTTATGCGGCATGCAGGGTACATGTAGCTATACGCCACAGAGAAAGGCTGGCTGTGTCCACACACACTGCAGTCTGTCACTACATGCAGACATGACACTGCTAAAAATAGCAGTGTAGACATAGGAGGCATTGCTTGGATGCATAGACAGCCAAATAGAGTATAAACCCTAGGGTTCAGGCATGTAGGGTACTGCTCTATTATATTCGCCTAAGCCATGCCTCACCATCTACACTGCTATTTATACCCAGGCTAGCTAGGTATGCAGTGTCTATATTCCACACGATGCCATATGTTTAGACCTACCCTCTGCCTTAATTTGATTGTGTTGTAAACATTTGATAAAGTGACTAGAGCCGAGAGTAAGCATTAATTTTATGTCTATATGTTAAAATTGAAATAAACATAATCAAAAACACACCAGATATTTAATGGGAGAGAGAGACACTTGGAATGTATTAGCATGAAAAGTATTTTACAATGTGGCAATCCCGGGTGTTCAAAAATCATGAGTCACACCCTCCCCGCCAAACCATGAGATTGGCTTAAAAGTTATGAGATTTTATTAACATAAAAAGAACCAAAAATGTAGCAGTTTCTGAGCTTCTAACAATCACATTTTCAAGCTTTTCTTTGGAACAATGAGGATTAGAAGCTAACTTTTAAAATGAAAGCTAAGATTCCCATGTCCTCATTAGACTCTGGAAGCAGGAGGTTTAAGAAAACACCAATTATTACTCCTGAGGGAATTCTGCACCACTCTGCATGTGCAGAATTTATGTCCCCCGCAGATTTCTTTGCTTACCCACAGAAAAATGACTTTCTGATGGGGAAGCAAAGGGAAGTCACAAGAGCAGTCATGACAGTCCCCCAGCAGTATGTTTCGGGTGCCCAGGACAGCAGGCAGAGAAGTAAATCACTGTGGGGCAGAGAGCGGGACTGGGGAAGACCCAGCTGGTTGCTCCAACCCTGCGCTGGGCTCAGCTGCTAGTGCCAGCTGGGCTGGGGAAGACGGTACTTCCTCTTCCCCTGCACGGCATCTGGGGCGATGTCAGACACACCCCCAAATTTTTCCCCTAGCTGTAGAAAGCTCTGCAAACTGCCCTTCGCACTTCCTGCACCCGCACTTCCTGCACCCATCGCTCCTCAGCTGCAGGGGGAGGGATCTCTGTACAGGGAGCTGCTCCCCCATCCATCCAACCCCCATGCATCCAGACCCCCTCATACCCAGATCCTTCCACCGAGTCTCACCCCCCCCCAACAGAACCCACTCCCCCTGCACTTGGATCACCCTGACGAGCCACCCACACCTGGATCCCCACCCTACCAACCAACTAGCTGCACCTGGATCCCCACCCCACTGAGCCCCAGTTGCCCAGTATCTGGACCCCCCCCACTGAGCTCCCCACACCAAGATCCTCCCTGCCGAGCTCTATCCCTCCCATTGAGCCCCAAGCCACCTTCACCTGGACCCCCCTGCAGAGTCCCATTACTGTTGCACACAGAACCCCCCAACAAGCCCCTGTGCATCCAGATCCCCCCATACTCAGATCCCCCACTGAGCCATCCGCACCCACATTGCCCCACACAGAACTCTCTCAACCCACACCTGGATCCCCCACACTAAGCCCCTCCACACTTGGATCCTGCCTTGCTGAGCCTGCCTGCCCGCACCTGGTGCACCTGGCACGGAGGGGAAGGGTGCTGGGGTGTTTCTGGGGCAGACCCTGTCCTCGCACTGTGTCAGGGTTCGGTGCAGCCTCATTGCTGAGTCTGTATCCCGGGGGTGGGGGTTCTCCCACCTCTGTGCAGCCAGTGGTCTGTGCTCTCTAATGCCATGCTGCAGCCTCCACATTTATTTGACAAATAACATTTGCAGAATTTTAAAATATCATGCACAGAATTTTCAATTTTGGGCGCAAAATGCCCTCAGGAGTAAATAATTATCACAAGATGCTCAATAAAATAAAAAGCGTTGACAACACTGACATCTAGGGGTGACAGAGCACAATATACTGGATGCAAGCTTGAGATATGATGAGGCAGCAAAAATACTAGTGAAGTTTTGGGCTGCAAATACAAAAGCACCATGTCACAAAGCAGGGAGGTAAGCGTTTCTATAGAGCACTGCTGCAGCCACAGATAGAACACTGTGCAGTTCAAGGCGTTTGAATTCCAGAAAAATGTCGACAAACTGGGGACTTTCAGAGAAAAGCAAAACAATTATTATGGGGTCAGGTGGGACTGATTTTTGAGGAAAGATAATATTAGGTTAGGGAGACTTTATAATTGTCTGCAAGCATTTGAAAGGCACACGGACCAAGGAAGAAAATAAGCTGTTTAGGGAACTAAAGGAGCATAGAATTATGCATAATAAAATGAAGTCTGCTTGATTCTTTAAAAAAAGGACTGGACTAAGCTTTTAAGATATACTATAGGGAACATTCCTGCATTGCAAGGAGATGATCAAGATTATCTATAAATCTTTTCCAATTCTAATTTCTAGGATTATAAAATCTGGAGAATTTAGATTTTTAGATGCATCAGTTGAGGAGTCATTTTGGTAAAATACACTGATTTAGAAGACTCTCTTTAAACGTGGATAAGCATATAGGACATATCTCCACTGACAACAGTGCAGTGTGTACTGTCATTTTTGACATGAACTTGCATGTGGTGGGTTATCTCTGCTTCTCTGCACCTTCAGTTCCAAAAGTTTGTGGTGACCAGGATCTGGTCATGTGCTTACAAAGCACTGCAGCCCTAGAGTACTAGTATGCTTCATCAGCTGTGCTTATAAGACTAATTCTACACGTACGCAATCAAGCAATGCCATGGAGAGACGCAAACCAATTTTCCACTTCAGCTGCCAAGTACAACTTCTGAAACCAGCCTGAATTAGTATTTGTAACTCAAACTTTTATTCTTGTTGGGCCTATACGGGAATAAAAGATATTTGGCCTGGTAGGTTCTACATCAGCAAGGTTTCAGTAAAATGGGCCAAAACCACCAGTCGGGCTTTCACGTTGTTGCAAAAACCTAAGGAGGAATGACACTATGTTTAGAGTTCATGGGGCTCTGAACTCTCTCTAGTTCTCTAAATAGGAGAAAGACAGCATGGCTGCAGACTGCCTGACTACACTTAGCATTTTTCAAACTTGTTCAACTCTTTGCACCACTCCAACAGCATTAAATCCATTTGGATCATAAACAACCACGTAACAATTGGAGACAAAAATAGCTGGGAAAATATAAAAGCTCCTTGTATGGTCAGAATAAAAAGGAAAAGATCAGGCCTTACTGAATCTTCAAAGGGGTAAATATCTGGGAAACTCCTATTCATGAGTTCTTAAACTATAGCTGCTGCAGTTACAAGTTGCACATTATTTTAGGATCTGGAGATAAGAGAGTATGTTCCAGCCCAAACTAGCTTTTGTGGTAAAATTAGTGGAAAGGAAAAGGCTGATGTGGCCTATCCAAAAATGCAATCATTTGCACACCTACTAGCGACCTTTCACCCAGAGATCTCAAAGCATTTTCCCCCTCAGACTCCACAACACACCCCTGCAAAGTTAGGCAAGCATTATTATATTTATTTCACGGATGAAGAAACTGAGGTACAGAACAGTTCAGTGACTTGCCCAAGGTCACACACTGAGGCATTAGCAGAGCCAGGAATAAAATTAAGATCACCTGAGACATACCCAGGGTCCTGTGCTAACCACTAACCCACACTCCCACTAATGGCTTATCTGCCATCCATTAATGTTTGTAGTATGTCTAATTAATGGCTCTTTTGGTCGAATAAGGGAGATGACATTAATATTACAGAAGAAGAGGATCAGTGACCTGATGAAACCACCTATACTTCACCAGTGAGTCGTTCCGTATGTGTCTTTATTGTTGAAGGATTTCACTGAAGACAATGGATGATCTACAACAATATATTTCTATAAGTAGCCCACAATAAAATGTGATGTAGAGTCCCTGCTCTACAAAACTGATCATATACACACCCACCCACCACGATAGTTTTACACCGATCCTCTCTATTGGCTCAGAAACTAATTCTCTAAACTGTTTAGGCTTCCTGTTATCAAGGTCCCAGGTTTATGTGCAGGTGCTTTATTCTTGCTATTAATCAGTCACAAGAATCACAGGGAGAAAAATGGTAAGGTTCCCATTAGTTTAAAACAATAGAGTCTCTTGTAGTTATTAGCAGAAAAGCTGGCAAAGTCCAGCAACCACAGGAGTCAGCAGCTGAGTCTGTTTTACCCTGACCCCTTCACTGAAGATCCTATTCAACATTCCTTACACAGGCAAATCTGCCATGGAAGTTAGTGGGGGTTTTGCTGCGTAAGGAGTGCTGAATAGGAAATTCCACAAGGTTTTTCGGGGAGACCTCTTCTTAGGTTTCTGCGGGCAGCTCAGGAAGTGACAAAAGAAATACAAACAATCAGTTCAGTCATCAAAAGTGTTTTTATGTCTTAAAAACAGTTGGTCCACTGACACTGATTAACTGTATATTTCACACTAGCCACTTCTTTTGACATACTGTAACTAACAACAGGTGTTGGGCTCACTCAAATTGGCTTTCCTACCACTCATTATAATATGAAGCAATTTATAATGTTTCTGCAAATCACATGGATCGATTTTCTTTAATTTCAACCAGCAGCTGCAGCAGCAGACTAATAAATAACCACAGCAGAATCCCCATTGAGCTCCCAGAAAAGGCTGTAAATATATTTAACAACTTACAGCATAAACACATCTCCAGCTTTCAACCAGGATTGAATACCTTTCAGAAAGTGTGTTAGTTATGAGTGTATCTGAAGAGAAGAAAGGCTTTAAAGGACATGTTGGAAAGGCCTGGGTTTTTTTTTCAGAATAAAATATACATGGTCTACTGCTCATTATATCTCTCAGACTGATCTAGTTATCTACAAATACCAGCATCTAACTATCCAATCTTTCTTTAAAAGAACATAATAATCAGTGTGATTTATTTAACATTTATTTATTTTAAAACACAAACCCTGCTCAACTTTAGGGAAGATAAGACAAGTAATGAAACATTCAGTCATAAAAACCTTTAATTGTTTCTGGTTTAATCCATACTTCTTCGGTAGTACCTTCTACGCTATTAGTAGAATGTTAGCACTGCAGACTCAGAAGGCAACCATACCATATATTCCATCGAACTTACTAAAGAAATGCCACAATAAAAAAGAGGTCATTTTAAAAACAAACATTTGCATGAGCATGAAAAAGAATGGCTTGTGTTGCTACCATGATTATTATTATAAGATAAAATGAGACATCTACTTAAATTAATCAAAAACTTTTGCTGAACTTGGATTAAAAGTTACATTTTTAGGACTTCAGGGCACCCAAACTTTGTTCCAAACTTGCAACTTGTCAGGAGCCAAAAAGTCAACAGAGTTCGTATAAAATGAAGTAGATGGCAGTCACCCTCATCTTTAATACAGACGTGAGGGCCTGTACAGGTTCCAGCAGTCAGTACTCTTGAAGCAGAACCCCTGTGGCTTTTTTCTCGGATGAAGCATTGCATGCTGGGACGATAGTTACTACAGGCTGCAGTGCCTCATTACAGATGAGGCTGCACTTGACTATGCAGTTACTAGGCCACACATTGGCTTTTCCTGATGTCCATCATCTTTTTTTTTTTTTTTTAAAGATGATCAATGTCATACAAGCCAATTGGATTCAATGGTTCCTGATACTTATATTAAAATAATTCAGAGCAGGGAAGCACCAACTCAAGTTCCTAATGACTATAGTGTAGCATTAGCAAGGGAAAATCACTGCCCAAACACTTCATTAATGCAGAGCTAAGGTTGACCAGCAGCGTCTCTTGCTCTTCCAGAATGTCAAGTGCACCCCCCTTTGAAAACCAGGAAATACAATGCCTTAGCTGGTACCTATCACAGCCCTACCCTATAACTTTCATTCTGCCCCCTGGAGCTGGCAAAAGCTACTCAGCATACAGTGTAAGGACGTTTCAGCTGCCCTATAGTCAGGGGTGGCGAGTTATATGGGCCCATGGAATATTCTGGGCCTGGGGGCTCAGCTCCACCAATGTTCTGGGCTGGGTCTCTCCCCATGCCTTGCCTGTTGCCCCTGTGCGCCTCCCCCGGAGCATCTCCCAGCCCCACCTGCTGGCCCGGGGTGATTTAAAAGAGCCCGGGGGCCCCCAGCCATCACCACTGGCAGTGCAGTGGGGCTAAGGTGCCCTCGCTCTGCACCGCATTCGGAAAATGTGCCATTTGACGTGGTGTGTTCTCTCAAAATCAGAATGAAGTTACCAGGCAGCGAATAACTTTTTAAAGTTAAGGAGGCAGAGTTTTCTAGTGCAGAGGTTCTCAAACTATGGGGCGCGCCTCCATGGGGATGTATGAGCATGCCCCAGGGGAGGCACTAGTAGCCTGTCTTTTGCTCAAGAGTGCTGTCAGAGCAGATCCAAAGCTACGCTCAGCCTGGGGGTGGGATAGAAGGAGCAGATCTCCACCTGGAGGGGCAACTCTGGGATGGGGTAGGCTAGGGGTGTGTGGACACCTCAGGGAGCACCTTGCAGGAGCTCTCCCACTCCATCCAGAGCTCTGCTCCCCAGCTTGCCCAGGCCGCAGCAGTGCAGGGGTTCACCTCCTTCCTCATCTTCCCAACAGCATCACAGGGCCTCCCATGCCACCAGTCTTCCCCCTGTGCTTCACTCTCCAGCTCAGCCAGGGGCTCCACGATCACCCCCTCTGCTCTCTTCCAACTCCCCTCCTCTCCCCTCCCGCCTCCAATACTGAGACCCCTCACATAGCTCTCCCACCTCCTGCTTCCCTGTTACTTTTTGCATCGCCCCCCTCCAAACATATTCAACAGCAACACTGGCTCCTGTCCTGCAAGGGTTAAACTGACCTTCCCCATAGGGCCACTGGGATGAAGCCAGTGGGACTCACTGCCCTGTACAGGGGAAGGTCACATAGCAAAGCAGGGCCCATGGAACGAGAGGCACAAAGCATCAAAGAGCCACAGATGCCATCTTTGTTAAGGGCATAACAATCCTTTTGGGCATCAGCTATGATGCAAGTTTACAAATGCAATAACTTTTCTTACTTACTGGTGGCACAGTGTACAAGTACATCAGGGTCCATTCATCCACCTATCCCCAGAAGTGAAGAGTCCACCTAGAACAGCAGCGCCGGGCACACTGGGAGACAGACCTAACCTGCTTTGCAATGCAGTTGGAGCATCTGTCGTGGACACAAGCCAGACACAGATGACAGGGCCCTCCTTGTTTAGGGACCAACCCTTGCCACCATCACAACAGGCCCCAGTGACAGCCACCATGCCTGCCAGCTGCACTGCCCTCTTTGGTGCATCAGGCAGCGTAATGATTGGGCCACAACAGTACCTAGAGAGAGAGAGGCAGGCTAACAGTGAGAGCGCATCTGCGGTGTGCTCCAGTGCATGGGGTCTTTGGGCTACAGGCATTCCTGCATTGGGTGCTCTGACTGTAAATCAAGCACGCCTACAATACAGGCTGTTCCCAGTCAATGGACCCAGCTACTCACACTAATGTGCTCACATCCTGCTTCTTTAAAGGCTGGCACCATTCCTTTTACCCCTAAACATCACCTCTGCAGTTGATCTCACCAGTTTTATTTTAATTGCTGCAAATTGTACTCTTTTTGAACAGAACTGGGAGATAACATGAAAGGTGCTTTATGAAAGAAAATTAGTATTTTTGACACTTACACTCTCATTAAAACAATATTGATCAAAGCCTTTTTTACTTTATTACTTATATTCTTGCAGAGCATAGGATTTTCACTTCTTTGTGTTGCCTGAGTAAACTATGGGGAAGTGCAATTCTTTTTTTTTGTTTTTTTCTATTGTCACAGATCCAGGGTAACTGCATCTGTATTCCCGCCTCGTGGTCCCTCGACGGCACTAACTCTAGGCTCCTGGCTGCTGAGCTGTCATCTCTTTCCCTCCTGACTACAGGATCTTTAAAGGCGGCACCAGTTCCTTGCCTAGACTGTGATATTCTCAGCAAGCCAGACTGCTTAAAAGGCCAGTGTCTACACTTTGCTTTCTCAAGGGCTATGCCTAATGTACTGCTCACAGTTATAAGTTACCACAGAGCTCTTTCTAAACAAGCACATTTATTCTTAAGGGGAAAGCATTACAGAGAAAATGTATTAAAAACTATGGTAAAAAGCTTACCAAAAATCACCCCAACATCAACCTCAGGCTCTGGTAGGTGTCAGTACTTCAAAACACACAACTGGATTTCCACTATGGTTACAAGTGCATAACTGGATCAGATTCAGAACCAGAATAGTTCAGTCTTTCCTTTATATGGTTTGGGCCTTTGATATGGGCCTCATGTAACAGGTAATCAGCAGACAATGGCCTACTCCTCAGAGCGCAATTTCAAAAGGATAGTTTTTTTACATAATCCTAGGTGGGGAATTTGCATTTACCTCTCCCTAGATATCCCCAGGAAAGCAATTTAACACTTCTGTTCCAAAAGTCTATTCTTGTCTTTCACATTGTTCAATATAGTCCTTTGAACCCCCTGGTCTCACATCTCTCTCATCTCCCCACTCAAGAAGTTACATATAATCCCGGCCCACAATAATACATAACCCATTTATTTAATACAATGGACCCCAAAGACACTAATTTAATTCAATAAGGTCTCCCCAGGATACGGTAGGAAATTGCCGTATCTGTCACAACTATGATAAAGTTTGAGTATCCTGCTCTAGTGAATAGAGCACTCAACTGGGATGAAGGAGGTTTTTAATCCTGGCTCTGCCACTAAACTGCTGGGTGACTGCAGGCCAGTCACTTCACCTCCCTCTGCCTCTATCTTGTCTATTTAGAGTGTAAACATTTTGGGGTCAGGAACTCTCTCACACTATGTGTCCATACACACCTAATAGAAGGGGCCCTGATCTCAGTATGGACCTCTAGGTGATACCATAAGATCAATAAGAATACATCATACAAATATTCAGACGTTCATTTAACTTGAAACATTAATGCATCATGATTTTTAGCAAAAGGTTGATATGATGTCTTGCAGCATCCTTCAGCCTAAGCAGGATACCTTACTTCTATTACTTTTGTCCACCCATCCCTCTCCTCTTTTGTCCATCTTTCCTTTCTTTATTGTATCTTTTCCGTTATAACGAAGTAAACTACTTGAGGCAGGGATCACATATTTTTGTGGAGTTTTTTAAGTATGTTGCAAATTATAGGCATTAAATAATTGCTAGCAATAATATAGGTCAGCAGAATAATTTTTAGAATGTACTCATTATAGTACTCTACAAATGTAATGTATTTGCTCTGCAAATTACAAGCAAAGAACAGTGAATCTTGAAGTATGGTGTAATTGGGGGAAGAGACCTAGTAAGGAGAGACATTGAGTTTGTTATGTTCTTCTAAAGTAAAAACACACACTTTTGTTCACAACAACACTATCTTCCTCTTCTTCTAGCCTTAGTCCCATCTATACGGAATCAGCTCTTTGAGTCCTTCTTCTCCACTCCAGTCTGTCTTGAAGCAGTTCCTAGGAAACTCCACAGCTAAAATCCTTTTGTATAACATCCTTCCACCTAGTTTTGGATCTTCCAACTTTTCTGTCACCCTCTACTTCCAAGTTTAACGTCCTGTTTTTCTATATATTCTTCCAATCTTCTTTTCATGTCCCCAAACTATCTAAGCCTGGATTCCCTCAGCTTTTAGATAATTGGTACCGCCTTCACACTTCCACGAACTCGTTCATTCTGAATGCAGGCCACCCTTGTAACTCCAACCGTCCATTTTAACATTTTCATTTCTACTGTATTCGAGATTTGCTCCTGTCTCTGCCTCAGCACCCAGCACTGGGAACCCACTAAAGTGCAGGCCTAATTACTATCTTGTAGATCTTACCTTTTAATTTGATAGGCCTTCTCCTTTTGCAGATCACTCTGCTTACTTCTCTCCATTTAGTCCATGCCTTTCCTGTTCTGCTTACAAGTTTGTCGTTGAGCTCACCATTATCCTGTACTATCAAACCTAGGTACTTGAACTTCTATACCTTTGTAGCAGCTCTCCCCTCCCCACTCGATTTACAGTCTCATAATCTTCCTACAAGGTCATATCATAAAATTTGCTGTTCATATATTCCATTTTTTTTCTGCTGATTTTCATGCCATTTATTTCAAGTACGCACCTCCATCTCTCAGCTTCTTCTACTTCCTCTCTGCTCTCCCCCACAAGAACTGCACCATCTGCAAAAAGCATGCACCAAGGTGCAATTCTCTGGGTGTTTTCTGTAAGTGCATTGAGCACCAGAGTGAATAAAAAGGGGCTTAGTGCCAAGCCTTGATGTACTCCAACTCTTACTAGAAACTGTAACAGCACCCCCTATATGTCCTGGATGAGTTTGATACATCTTTAGGTACCTGTTTCATTCTCATACACCACCAGATGACTTCTCTCAGAACATGATCCTAAGCCTTTGATTCAATAATACTACATGCATGTGACAGGGTGCTCTAAGCAGCTTCAAATTAGGCTCTGTGGACCCCAGCAGCCTGGTCAGTTAGAACCCCCAGGGCACTGGGTGGGTTAAGGTAGAAGGGAGCACTTACACCTGGGGTAGCCTGACGAGTTAATGAGATGATTAGCTCACCAGCTGGAGAACCCAGGAAGGAAAGCAGGCAGCATAAAAGACTAACCCAGGAAGCAGGAATGGACCTCTTATAACTGTGGCTATGTGGTGATATTGTAACTGGAACTTAGGAAGGAGACAAACACACACATGTGGGTGGAGGCACCTCGGTGGATTTGTGTGCTGCTTCGCTCACCAAGAGGGTGTCCCAGCCAGATCAGATGTCCTGATTTTATAGGGACAGTCCCGATTTTGGGGTCTTTTTCTTATATAGGCTCCTATTACCCTCCACCCCCTGTCCCGATTTTTCACATTTGCTGACTGGTCACCCCATAGCCAGGGGTTTTCCTGGAGAGGAAAGGAAAGCCTGTTCCACAGTTCAGACAATCAAAATAGTAAATGCATCTTTTTAATTTAGCAAAATAGATATATTGGTTTATTTTAAGATGACTTTCACCCGCTGAACACTGTTTTAATGCAAACAAACTGAAATGTAACCATCTTCAGCCCCCCCAAAATTAATGCACTTCTTTGCTTTTGTCCACAGATCTTCAAACAAATGCAATGTAACTTGGTGTGGGGGGCTTTTTATTTGTACTTCAATCAAATATCTGACTCTTAAGCTGTAAGCAAGTCCCTTAAAATTTTCCTGAACAAGTGATAGAGGGAAAGCAGCAAAAATGAGCGTGCAACAAGGTTCCTTTATTTAAATGCCATACAAATATGATGTTTGGACAAGAGGTACAAGTAAATATCCATTGTGACATTACCCCAGCTACATGTTTGTTAATAAAGCTGAACACCAGAGTCTGGGAAAAGTGCAGCTATTTCTCAGTAAACTCTTGTCTGTCTGGTACATTTTAAGGGACAGGATGTCTGGGTCACATAGGAAGGCAAGTTGGAATCTCTGTGAACCTTGTAATATCAGGGCTATGTTGCAAGCTGTGTTAACTGTTTAAATGGAAGATTTTTTTTTATAAGAGTGAGATTTTAAATGTCTAACTGAAACATTTAAAACATAGCAAAGTCCTGCTACGTAAGGAGAGACAGTCAGTTTTGCCAACTCTTGCAATTTTATTGCAAGTCTCATAATATTTTATGTTTTACTTAAGCTGTAGCTCCTGGTGACAAGTGATTACCCGAGAATCTCAGCTTTCATTTGCAAAAAAGAAGTATATTTCTAGTACATTTCATGGTGCAGAGAAAAGCTTGAAATCATGACCAGAGTGCACTCTAAAGGCTCAAAAACTAAAAGGCAACAAAGAGAATGCAACATTTATTTTTGAAAAGTCTTGTGATTTTGGGGCCAATCTCATGATTTTGGGGGACTAACTCATGATTTTTGAACATTTAGGGTTGGCAATACTGGAAATTTTAAAAACTGTCTTAAAATTAATCCCAAATAAATGAGTCTTCATTCCTCAATATAAATGAAAGCACTGAAGGTAGGGTTGGTGTAGTGCAGAAAACTACCATTACTGTCTTGCACTTGAGAGGCTCACAACAAAGCCAATGCAAAATTTTCCTCATGCCTTCACAAATCAATCAACTAATGGCAGCACAACAAGGGCAATACATGGGCTGGCAAGAGACTGGTGGTGGGGTTCACAGAAAAATGATAAAGAGGACAAGTACAGTTGCGAGTTCTAGCCCGGTGCTGGATAGTGGGAATCAGGCAATCAGCAGCGGCTGAGGTGCAGCAGCTTCAGGAGCAGGAGACACAGGAGCTGGTAGAAGTTACAGTGAGGTCTGTTATTGCTGCTGTGCTAGGGAGGTTGCAGCGTTGTGCTGTCACCAAACCCCCATATGCAGAGCAAAACTACAATGTACACATTGCAGCAGCACTCTAGCAGGGAAGAGGGGCTGGAGATTGGCCTCAGAAGCAGTAGCGGGGCGGGCTATCATCAGTCACCAAGTAGGTTGAATGGCAATACACTTTCCTCCAAGTAGGTCAGAAAAAGTTAATACAGATATAATGCTATGATTAACTATCACTTCTGCTTTTGCTGCATTTATCCTGCTGGCCCCGTCAACCATACCTATGCACATCTCTGGTTTTCCGTTTCCAAGAGAGATGGAAAGATCACACCATGTATTTGAATTTAAAAGAAAAAGAAACACCCCCCGAGTGACATAAGTTACACTAACAGAAGTGCTAGTGTGGACAGCGTTATGTCAACAGGAAAGCTTCTCCCACCGCCATAGCTACCACTGCTCGGAAGAGCTCTCTCTTGTCGGCATAGAGCAGCTACACGAGCGATCTTACAGCGGTGCATCTGCATTGGGACAGCTGTGCCACTGCACGCCCGCTAGTGTAGACGTGTCCTGAGTCTCCCAGGAGTTTGGTTTGTTTGTTTTTTTAAAAGTCTGTTCTGAGTGTGCTCATTCAGGAAACAGGACCAAACAGAGCAGCAAAACATCCACAGCATGGAGGAGCTGCAACTAGTAGTGACAGTATCCATGGCACAAAGGAAAGAAGGAGTAAGGCAGGGGAATTCCTTGGGCTCAGCCCCTGTGGCTAATCACTGGGGTATAATGGAAATAGCGACCCCTGATGATCCTATAACTTAGGAGCAGCTGAGCTCCATCAGATGTGAATAGGAATAACCCTTTCCCAACCCCCTTCCATCCCCACACACCCTCTCCATAAAGAAGCCACTCTACAAATACTGAATGCAAGGAGAAACCAGCTTAGTTTCTCTATAACTGAGGGGGCAGATGCACAAAAAACAAAAACAAAACAAAAACAAAAACAAAAAGAAAACTCCATACCATCTCTGGGGGCTCCCAATCAATACCTGTTGCATTTACCCTACTGAACTTGCTGCACAAAAGTCATCCAGAGTTACAAATCAAACCATGCAAAACACAGGGGGATATGTAGTTCTCTTTTTGTTTTTGCTTTTGGTTAAAGATAACTTACCAATTTATTTTTCATCTCCCCAGAAGTCTCTCCCTAAAATTTGAAAAACTATGCAGAACTTTCATTCATTTGGCTAAAAATACATTCTGCATAAACTAAAACAAACCAAAAATGCACGGAGAATTTAAATAAAGGTTTAACTTAAAATGTACCAAACTTTCCGAAATAAAATTTGACTCAGTCAATGAACGTTCAAACAATTAACACATTCAGACTATGAGGTTCTGATGCAAAGAAAAAATAGGAAGAAAAGTAAAAGGCCAATATGACTCGATCAGGAGCTCTTCAACGACCTGAAAATTTAAAAGGAATCTTACAAAAAGATATTAGTGATGACATCAAGAAGGCTGAGATGTTAAATCAGGGGTCGGCAACGTTTGCTAAATTCGGCAAGGGATGTGCTGGCCGCGGCTTCCCGCCACCCCCATTGGCCCGGGACGGCGAACCACGGCCAGTGGGGGCCGCGATCGGCCGAACCTGCCGCGTCAGCAGGTAAATAAACTGGCCCGGCCCGCCAGGGTGCTTACCCTGGCGAGCCGCGTGCCAAACGTTGCCGACCCCTGTGTTAAATGCATATTTTGCTTCCGTCTTCACCAAAAAGGTTAACTGTGACCAGATACTCAACACAGTTAATACCACCAACAAGGGGGAAGGAATGGAACCAAAATAGGGAAAGAAGTTAAAGAATATATAGATAAGTTGGATGTATTCAAGTCAGCAGGGCCTGATGAAATTCACCCTAGCGTATATAAGGAACTAGCTGAAGCAATCTTGGAACCGTTGCAATTACCTTCGAGGACTCATGGAGGATGGGTGAAGTCCCAGAAGACTGGGCAAAAGAATACCTATATTGAAAAAGGTGAACAAGGAGGACCAAAGGAATTATAGACAAGCAGCCTAACTTCAATACCTGGAAAGATACTGGAACAAATGATTAAACAATCAATTTGTAAGCACATAGAGGCTAATAGGGTAATAAGAAATGGGCAGCATGGATTTGTCAAGAACAAGTCATGCCAAACCAACCTAACATCCTTCTTTGATAGGGTTACTGGCCCACTAGATAGGGGGAAGCAGTAAATATGATTATCTTGATTTCAATGAGGCTTTTGACACAGTCCCAACATGACATTTTCGTAAGCAAATTAGAGAAAAGTGGTCTTGATGAAATTACTTATTGGTGGATGCACAACTGGTTGAAAGATCAGACTCAAAGAGTAATCATCAATGGTTCTCTGCCAAACTGGGAGGGCATATCTAGTGGGGTCTGGTCTATTCTATTCTATTCAATATTTCTATACTATTCAATATTTTCATTAATGACTTGGATAATGAAGTGGAGAGTGAAGATATAAATCATCACAATCTAACAGGTTAAGAATGGTGTTTCAGTTACTATGATAAAGGGAAATACTTTTACACATATATAATTAGACTATGGAACTCACTACCACAGTAAGCCATTAAGACCAAGAATTCAGCAAAATTAAACAGGGACTAGACATTTATATGGATAACACGGCTATCCAGATTTATAATAATTAATACTAACAAAAGTTTGGGAAGGGAAATTAAACTTCTTGCTTCAGGGTTTAAACTAATCTCTGATTATTAGATGCCAGGATGAGACCTAATGTGGGGGAGCGGGACAGATCATCCCACATGAGGTAAATGCAGGATTACACGTCTAGAGCTGGGGCCTGAACTACTATGGCAATTCCTGTGTTCTGCTCTAAATCTGAGTTTAGTCTTTTTTTGTCAATTTAATCATGACCTATGACACAGTTTTCTGTGTATAATCAAATACAGCAAGCGGATACAACATAATGAGCTGGCAAACATTTAAACCGAGCCAGAAATGCCTGGTTTTTTCAGTGCAAACAATCTAAAAAAATAGTGACATAGTTAAGCCCTGCATCTACTTAGATAAGATATGAATGATATGGGAGGAAGGGGGGAGGGAGGCATGGGTTAACAGAAGCTTCGGTAGGACACTGATCTTAACGGTTATAAATGAAAAATACATGGTATTTACTTGTGAACATCAAAGGCATACTGCCAAAGCTGGTTAGACATGACAAGAACATAAATGTTATCAGAATAGCTCCTTGGTTGAAATGTGCAATCCTCCAGAGATCTCCACATGCTTATTTTCTGTCCATTACATTCATCCAAAGTTCTCGCTGGAGGATCCTTTTCTGGGCTGGCAACAAATGTTTATATGTACATGATGCTAAATTCACAATGTATAGCCTAGGGGTAAATCCTAAGAATTTGTGTGACAAAAGTGTTTCTCTCTCTTCACTTAAGACAGCATAAGGCAGTCATTCCCCTCCTTGCAAGCACAGGGCAAATGAGGAAATCTACCAAAAACTGAGGCTGCTTTTTTGTTGTTATTGTTTTATTTTGTTGTTTTTGTTGGGGTTTTTTGGTTGTTGTTGGTTTTTTTTTTTTTTGTTACTTTGCTTGAGGCTTCACATGCTTCTCTTGCAACTGCATATATTTCTGCAGAGCCCGCTACAAAAATAAAACATTTTGATGGTGTGAGGTCTACTTTCCTCAATATTTCCTCTCTGGCAGCTGAACTAGAAAGAAGTCTATTGTTTCTTAATGGAAAACTGAGAGATCCATTTGGTTACAATGAAAGGTAATAAAAGTACCACGCACCGCATAATAGAATAGTCATAAAGCTACATAGTTACTAGGTCCACTGAACTGGAGGCCACTTGTGTTGGCTAATGACCCATAACCCCATCCTCTTTCAACTACGTTCAGCTACATACGATTTTTCAACAAGGTTATTCTGATTCTGCATCTCCCCATTGCTGGGACTACAGTAGCACTACAAATTAGGTTCCAAGCTGACTGCACTGGAGACACATTGCTACGAAACTAAAAGAAAACTGCTGTTTTGTCTTGGATGTCAAGTTTGGAAGGTTCAGAAATAATGACATTTCTGGCTTAAAATAAAGAGGGAGCAAGTGTGCAGTTTGGTCATATTAAAATAGTACTAGGTAACCATGACATTATTTGAGAGACTTCTGGGAGGTCATATTCCAGGCATGAGTTAAACAAAGATATAATTTCCTTCATCATCTACGATATCATCTGCAGTATGCAAGACACTTTGCAGGTGAGCATAAAGACACCCCCTTTTAAAGTGTGTCCAGTTGGGCACTAAAAAGCAATAGTCACTTTTTAAAAGTTAGTTCTTGAGGACCTGAGTCTGATTTCGCATCTGATTTCACATTTGAATAATTCTGCTGACTTCAACTTGGTTATTCCTGATTTATAATGATGTGAGAGAGATCAGAGTCAGGACCAAATTCTTCACAATTTTTACTCATGTGGGTTGTTTTCCCTCCACATATATAATGTTACTAAAATATATGTAATGAAATCATGTGTGATGTTTGTGAGCAAGATGTAGTTTTGTAACGTCAGCAGATTACCTGCTGTACATGTGTTTTCATGCATCTTGCCCATATTTGAAAGGAAAAAAATCTTTATTGATCTTGAGGTTCATTTTCTCTCTGTGTTTAATACTGCAATGGCTGTCAGTTCTACTTCTTCTTCTTGGCACAGAAATATAAAAAACACACTTCACAAAACAACTCGACAGATTTCATCTTAGCAGCATGTATTATTTACATCAGTTTTGTGAGCTCAACTCTGAAGCAGTCAAACTTCCTACAAGGCTTTTCATAAGTACTATACCATACAACACCTGTCTTTTTGTCTGTCAAAGTCTTGACGTACATATCATTTTTCACACGTGGATGACCTTCTTTAAAAGGGAGCAGAACATCCAGGTAGCTTTCAATAATCACAGTCCATCTATGTTTTAAAGGCAGTTTTCATTATTTCATTCTGGGGTAGCATTCTGCTTGGAGTCTACAGGGAATAAACCTGAAATTCTCCAACTCTTCTTGAAAGGCCACTGTTGCTGCAAAGAAGGCACCTGGCCAAGGCTGACTCTACCATTTTTGCTGTCCCAAGCAAAAAAAAAAAAAAAAAAAAGCCACCCGGACTGTGCCTCCCCAAGAATGGACGGAATGCCGCCCCTTAACATGTGCCGCCCCAAGCACGTGCTTCCTCCATGCATTCTCAGCTCTCTTCTTACAGTAATGAAATGATTGTAGATCATGTTTTCAATTCCAAAACAATCTCCTTCATTTTCCACACATTTTTTTTCAGCAATTTTGAGTTCCAGGTATCCAAGCTCCTCCCCCTTCTATCCCTTTGAGTGGAAAGATGATCTTGTGGATAAGATCCTGGACTGGGGCTCAAGTGATCTGTGTTAACTTTCCAACCTTTCCATAGAATTCATGTAACCTGCTCACTCTCTGCCTCAGTTCTCCATCTGTAAAATGGAGAAACCACTCACCCTTTCCCATCGTTTGTTTGCATGGTCCATTTAGACTATAAGCTCTTCAGTGCAGGGGTTGTCTCACTACATATTTGTACAGATGCACATGCTCTGCACAGACACTGCACTCACCCTCTGGCCAAGAGACAGAGCAAACTTATCTGAAGCTGCCACACCATCCCATAACCAGCCACCTGAAGAAAGAAAAAGTGAGCAATAGCGTAAACAGAGGGCGCTTGACAGAAAGAAGTTAATGAGTTTGAGTTCTGAGACAAAGAATTGGATTGCCTTCTCTGGTTTTTAAAACTTCAAGATTTGTGGGTTCACATTTAGCCTGGGTAGGTGTACATCAGTTATACTGGAAATGACCAGACTCCAGATGTCAAGACCTCACACATAACTATCATGAAATAAGGTAAAATTCTACTTAAAAAGAATCATCTTTGTTGACTCGAGGAAATACATCTCTTTCTTTCACCTAGTTGTACAGTCTTCCACCTTTCTGACAGCCCTATATTTTGTGTTATCAGTGCTAGAGCACCTCTATTCCTGGAGACTTGCCTTTTATTTATTTATATGTTTTTAAATACACCCATCTATCGTTAGAAACTTTTTTTGTACAAACTGAGGTCCATTTAACTATTGTTACCCTCCCTCAATATAGACTGTGGCTTTTCCAGGAAGAAATTTGTTAATGTTGAAAAAAAATCATAATCTTTGATTTCAGGGCATAAAATACAAGGGCATCTTGCAAGACATACATAGGGTTTTGCACAGAAACTTAATAAAAATAAAAGGGAAAAGATTACACTGAAGAATGTGAGATCAAAATACAGTTTTTAATGGAAAATTACAAACTGCTACATACAGATTAATTTGGCAGAAGTTAAATATCATCTTGATCTAGTATTCTATAAAGAGGTAACTTATACAGGCTAAGGCAGAGCGAATGAGGGAAACAAGCTAGGAAGTTATTGTCAGCTCGGCATAAAACACACCAGGCCCACAGAAATAGACCTAAGAGCACATTTAGATGACAGATCATTAGCTGAGACTGTTCATATAGCCAGCCACTCATGCATTTTTTTCAAATTATACACATCTGATTGTGATAATTACTCAAATTTGCAAGCATACTTGCCAGGATGGACTTGACATAGCATCTATTACTAATGAAGAGCAAAGGCTTTTAGAAGATGGAAACCAGTGAGGCTATTAAGTCCTTAAATACTGGAAAAGTGCCAGATGATGAGGGGTTGCCGAGTTCTATAAAGCCCATCAAGAACAGGTGGCTCCAATTTTACAGGCAGCATCTGAGGAAGTGGAGGAAAAACAGATTTTTGCAATCAATCTGTATAAAGCTATCATTTCTTTGATAGACAGGGACCCACATGAAGGTGCTTAGATACCATGTTGGTGGATGCAGTATAAGAACCTAGACAGACAGATCAGCATGAGTATTATCTTCCAGTTTCACAATACAAGTGGAGTTTAAGATGTATGCCAAAGAACAAGATAGCCTTAATGCCAAATTAAATGCAAGTAAGGGAGTTGGTCTTTGTAAAAGATAACAAAACAAAAGCAAAGGTGACTGTATATCATAGCTCTGTTGCTAGATAATGAAAGGGCTTTTGAAAGAGTTGAGTGGAGTAATTGGTTCAATATTCTCATTGCCTACAAATTTTGATCGAATTTTATTTACATGTTTATCTTCTTTATCGTAACCTAAAAGAATCTGCTTTGTGAAATGGTACCTGTTCCTCACCGTTCAAAGCATTAGACGAAACTGCTCCCTGTCTCTTCTTTTATTTATTTGGGCTTTGGAACTTGTGACAACAGCAATTTGGAGGAAAAGCATGAATAAAAGCAACTAATCATGAGAAATAAAATCTATAAATAATTATATTATGCTCACAGAGTGCTGCTGTTACTCACAGGTCATTTTAATGTTGTTAGTAGCTAAGTTTTGTGAATTTGTGACTATAAAATTCTAACAATTCTACACTCACGTGTGACTGTGCCTGAAGAGTCATTTCAGTGACTAAAGAACAGTATCTGAACAGAACAGTGGATGATGTGGTTGGTACAGGATTAGGTAACTCGGTGATTAAAGACAACGGGAGAGATTCTCTGCAGTGAAGAGTTCCTGCATGGCACAACAGAAAGGGAGGATCACCAAGCAGACAGTTATAGCTCCCTGATTATCTGCCCAGCTCTAGGTAGCTTAGAGCAATCTGGGGACTGCTTTAGCATGTACCAGCTTGCAACAGTTTCTGAGGTACCAGCTGAGGACAGCTGGAGTTCAATGCATTCTCTATACTTCCAACATGTCCCATAAGGCCTCCTATGCCCAGGGCTGCAGGGAGGCTGGTACGGAAGCTGGCTGCCTTGATTCTATACCTGTTGGGGATTCTCTCATGCCAAAGTTGTCCCTAACTAGGACTAAGGGGTGGCCAGTTCTCTCACCTTATGTGACACTCCAGAGGTACAAGGGGAGATAAGCAAATTGGAAAATCTGCCCCATTACATACACAAGCATCAAATTACATAAAGCCCCTGCACTCACTATACGTTGCTTTGCATAGAGATCACTTAAATGGTAGTTGCACCACAACTGGACTATTTATTCAGTAATCTATTGTTGCAATTGCCTGGAAATTACAATAAACAGTTAAAAAGAATAATCAAGGAATTCAAAATAAGGTTGTTGAAACCCAATATAACACAAGCAAAGGTGAGAGAAAAAATTCAGAACAGGATCCAAAGCCTTAAGGTTTTTGGCATTTTATATATATTTAATGGTTCGGATTTAGGAAAAACATATGACGTATCATGGTCAAAGAACTATTTGGGAGTGAAAGGGACCCATTTTCACTTTAAAATGTTTTAAATATTGCTCGTCAGACTAGCCTGGCTGAATTCAAGCCCTCGTTAAACGGGGTGGAGGATGACAGCTGGTGGATGACCTGAAAGGAGAAGATATTCTCCTTTCTCTGTACTGCAACTTTAAATGCAGAGATGTCTCCCTTCCTGCTGGAGGGGCAGCTGCCATTTTGTGTTTCATTTCAGATATGCAATATTACACTATGATATACGCCTTTACTCTGATGGACCTTTGGGCCATATCCTGACCCACTATACAGTTCCTTTGTAATGCTAGATGCAAGAATATTTTTAACAAACCACACCTGGCTCTGAGAATCAGCAGAACTTCGCCAGCTTTAGAGAGGGTTTTAACATCAGCTAACATGGTAGGTCATCAGAAAAGCCCTGCCACTGTTACACTCTGTCTAGAACTGATTGATTAAGTTAAATATGATTAAATGAAATATGGAACAGTTTTATTGGTTTTTTTTATCTTATATGTATGTATGTGTAGTTTCCTTGTTAATGTATTTATCCTTTCCCTTGTCTTGAAAAGAAAAAATTAAAAACCATAAAAATCAACAAATAACATCTGTCCTCACTGCTCTGAATGGCCTTAATATGTCTTCATAAATTGTTATATTTGTTAACCACTGCAAAATTGCAAACACATTTTATACTGTATCAATCTTAATTTAAAGCATTCTATTCCCCAAATGCACATTAAGGCATCCCTATTCTCCTCATCAACAAATAGCGACTAATATAATGTTACTGAAATCTTAATAGTGGCAAAGGATTCATTAATATAAATGGGGAAAACATACACAGAGATGTTTCACACACTCCCATTGGGATTGTTTACTTTTTAATGCTACCTTAAAACAAAACAAAAAAACACCCACAGGACATAAAATCTCAAAAAATCCTACATTGGTATAACATTTAGACTCAGATACAAGCTGGCAGAAGCAAAGAACTTCAGAGATAATGTTCACATTCTTTTTCCAACTCACCCCCTGTTTTTCATTTATACAGTCCAGAGGTGCCAGAATGGGGGGAAGGAGGGGAGTGAAGGAGGAGGGGGCTAAGAGGAGTGAGTAGAGGGTAGGGCTTTGGGGGGGAGAGGCAGTGTGGGAGTGAGGCTTCGGGGGAAGAGGGGCGGTGCAAGGGCAGGGACTTGGGGAGAAGGGGTAGTGCCGGGGGGTGGGAGGGGACAACCTGGGCGATGTGGGGCCATGGTTTGGGCACCTATGGCCCCTCTACTTTTAGGGTATCGCTGCTCCTGATACAGCCTATTGTTATGTATGTGCATTCCCAGACAAAAATAGATACTTAACTGGAGTTAAGGTTGAGAGAACATATCAGTAATTTAAGAGTGAAAAAACATTACAAGAATGTTGTCATTGTCACCAAAACAACCTTTATAAACCCAGAAACTTCAGAGAGAAGGTTAAATTTTAAAGTAATCAAAACATTTTCAGACATGTAAATGCTCAGTTAAGGAAATTAATCAACCTTAACTATAGGGCAGAGTGATGCCATAAATTGATAATAGAGAATAATTGATCTCCCTTTAAGAATCAATTAATCTAATCTGGGACCACAAACAATAAAATGCCTTAATCATAAATGTATGTTTATTGTATGGTGCCACTAGAGGAAAATTAAGACTGTGTGGATTTCTTTTAAGTTTAACATTAACTGAGTATCCTAAAATTTTTTTTTTAAATTCTTAGGATAATTTCAACATTTCTGTAATTTTTTACCTTTTAAATTAATTGTGTGTATTCTCAACCTTAATTCCAATGTAACTTTTTTTTGGTCAAGCAATACACATACTTCCATATATCTGACCTTGAGACCTAGCAGTCACTTCAAATCCTGGGAATTCCCAGATGAAATATCGGTGCAGTGCTCTTGCACCATAGGCCTATCTTTTAGAACATTTTTTCTCTATATATTCTAGTTTCATAGTACTTTACTCATACTAGAGGATTACCATGCAGCGGAATTTACTGCATCTTTGTTCACAGACAAATAATATATTTCAGTGTAAAGGAAAACTGCTGACTGCTGCTGCAAAAATGAGCTACAAATCAATTTCTTCTACACATCTGATTCCGAAAGCCTTCACTGGTACTTGCAAAGTATGGGATAGACAGACTATACTTTAATAGAGTTAAAAACAAGCAAACTAAAAACAAAGTAAGGAATTAGAAATCACACATTCACAAGGTGACAGACACACATAAATCAATTTACTTTCTAGTTACTCTGCAGTTCACAGAATTCTAGAGTGAGTAAATCACATTCAGCATCCTCTGAAGTAAAAATAAATTTTGCTGAGGAACAAGATAAGCAAAGGGAAATCATCAGACAGGCAAAGCCAACAAGACTTAATAATCATAATTATAGATTACAGGGCTCAAAGAATTGTGCAGTGCATTTCTGAAGTAGATGCTGAATTCTATATATCAGTAATCATCAACAGGTAAATTATCTCCTAAACTCAGACTATGATATCCACCCATTTAGTCAACAGAAAAGCTCTTTAGAAATTTCCTTTCAATTGAGATTAAAAGACTGTTTGGAAATAAAGGCTTAAAATGAGGCAATCTTCCCCATTTGCCATCTCAACTAAGAGAAAATCCATAGAAGAGAAAAGTTTGGATGTATCTATTGTCACACCTTCTTTGCTCTTGTATTTTACCCACACTTAGTTCACAAGCCACATCTCTGTATGGTTTGATGCCTACAAGAATACAAAAGGAGGTCAGCTTCCCTTCATCCCCCTCAGAAGTCACAGCTATTACTGTCTTTTGGAAAACTACACTCTTCAGTATCAATGAACATTATCAATTGTTGGGTCAAGTGGATCCAGGCAGGGATTGGTTACCATCATTTTTGACACATGCTCCATCGGGGTACGATGGGTAGCAAGGCTACCTCTTTGGTTGCTCAGTTGGAGGTCATATTTAAACCAGTGACTGGTCTTGGAGTGCCACCTTTAAAATATTTTATCATTAGAGTGTGTTAGGGATACATAACATAGCTTTAAATTAGCACTGTGAATGGAGTCTGCATATCTTGCCCTAAAATTGTGATTCTGCCCTTCCAGAGTTATCTTGCAGAAAAATAGGGATTTGATTAGATACAGGTAAATTACAGACCCGCACTGGGCCTCCCCCTGGTGGGATTCTTTTCCTTTCCCTCCTCAAAAAGAAAACGTATCCAGTTAAGGGGGTAACACTTCCCACCAACATTCCTGAAGGCACTTCATGTTCAAGATGCATCTAATCATTCCTGATACTTGTTAGCAAGGATCCTAGAAATCCATTTGCCATGGAAAAATGCAGAATTTGCATTTTTACAGAGAATCTTTCGTTTTTACATTTTTTGAAAAAATAAAAATATATCCTATTAACTACATTTTACTGAAAGTACCACTGTCACTTATTCAAGGCGTGCAATTTCCCCACCTTGTGGCTGATTTTTTAATGTGCTTTAAATTTACAAAGCTAATCCAATAAACTGCTTCCAGTGTACAGAGGTTACCCAATGGTGTATAGGAGTTTGTGTTTTAATGCATCTCAAATTTCGCTTCGGTCTCCAGATATGAGTACAGATGCTCCCTGATTTACGCAAGCGTTCCATTCCGGAACGCCTTGCGTAAGTCGAATTTTGTGTAAGTCGAAGACGTATACCCAACAATTACACACACAAAAAAAAAGCTTACAGAACTTACGGAACTTTTTCCGTAAGTGCGGGTTTGCATAAGTCGGGTTTGCATAACCTGGGGAGCGTCTGTAATTAAAGTCGTGAAAAGATGCCGAAAACTTTAAAAACCACCCCTAAAGACTGTGTCATTGAGTTTGGCAAGGACAAATTTCACACTGATGTGCTGTTCTGTACTGTATACAGCAAGGCTGTAGATTACGTACAAAGGCAGACATTTGTAGAACACATGGAAAACGCTAAACATAAATTGAATGAAAAGAAACAAAAACAACAGGGCCATTGACAACAGTTAAGAAACAATGCATTGTGACTGGATCATTCCAGCATTTTACAACTGTAAATATATCAATAAAACATTGTTTTCAACTGATACCTAGATATATTATGGATAGGGAAACTAAAGTTCAGCGTTTCATTTTAATTGTGGAAAAACAAGGATTTTTTTATTGGAGAATTTTGGTGTTTTTTTTTTATCATGGAAAACTAGGATCCCTGCTTGTTAGTAGCAAGAGTTCTCACCTTGTTCCCATCAGCATCGAGGCCACACCATAATGGGAGGGATGATGGGTCAATAGATTACACAGGGGAGTTGTCTGTGATAATGTGCTTATATGACACTACAGCTATGTGATTTAGATACTGCTGTTATGAGCAAATAAAGAAGGGAAGGCACTGAATATAAAAGCTTCCAGCCCATCCTAAAATAAATTATCTAACCTGCTGTGGAATTTCAGTAATAAAGATAATTCACATTTTTACTGCTTTGGCTGCTTTAGTCATCCAAGCATATTACACCTTTGTGGAGCGTAACTGAGAGAACACTCTCCAACATCTCAACACCACGCAATTCAGAAAGCCTTGTTCTTCAGCTTTGAACAGCAAGGTGCAAATTAAATACTGTTCTGCTCCCATCCCTGGTGTGCTGAGACTTTCAGGAATCAAAATATTTTTAACAAACTCAAGGAAAGCCCTCACAAAACAGAAACACTTCCAAGAGCTGTACACTTAGTATAATTTCAGACATTTGGGGCTATAGTATTTAGCATTTCTGCCCCATGGTTATGAAGTCTGCTTCTTATCTCTATTCAGAGGCAGAATCCATTTTAGTTTTTCAGTCAAAACTGAAGAAGTACCTGTTTGATGCTGCTTTACATTATGTTTGGATTCTGAAGTCCCCATGGACTTTTTGCAAAGAGTTCTCTATACATATTTTATTATTATTATAGTGCATCACAGAAAGGACTCACAGGCACATATTCTTCACAAACAAACAGAATTTCCATGCAGAGAGTGGGTAATTGCAAGTCTAGACATCCAATTTAAATTTGAAAATACTAATTTGTGCAAGCATGTATGGGTTTTGTGTGTATGAATAGGTGCTTAAGCTGTTTTAGAGCAAATGTTTCAGAGAAGATGTGGTCCTTACATTAAATAGATATAAGCCATCACCTAGATAGCTGGTTGAATTACCTGATAGTATAACCTGGCACTTCAGAGTTGCCTCTACTGTATAGCCCTGCCAACCTAGTGTGTCAGAAATGTTATATTGTCATATTTCTAAAACAATTGCTTCAGGTTCAAACCTTTCCTTTGATCACTGTACAACAATAAAAAAATCAGATATCTTGGAAACAAGGCTTCTGTTGCAGTATGGCTATCTTGTATCCTCTGTTCTGTATTATATGTTTATCAGTTTTCATAGTGGAACCAAAGAAAGCTCATCTATAGTCTAATGATTAAAGCACAAGACTAGAAGTCAGTAGATCTGGGTTCTAACCTTGATAGTGCCACAGACTTCCCATGAAACAATGGGCAAGGCCCCTAATCTCATTATGTAACAGTTTCTCTGTTTGCGAGAAGAGGAAAAGGGGTAGGAAGGATAATAATTACTTTATCCAACAGCACTGTTGTGATGCCTAAGTTAGGCTGTGTCTACACTGCCACTTTTAGCGCTAAAACTTTAGTCGTTAAGGAGTGTGAAAAAACACATCCCTGAGTGACAAAAGTTTTAGCGCTGAAAAGCGCTAGCATAGACAGCGTTTATCACTGGGAGCTGCGCGATAAAACTACCACCGCTCATTCCAGGTGGGTTTTTTTATCACCGGGAGAGCTTTTCCCTCACGATAAAGTGTGTCTACACTGCCCACGTCACAGAGAATTTTCTAAATTAATTAATTAATTTAAGAGAATGTTCTAAGCATCAATAGCCAGAACCCTACTGATCTGGGGGAGATATCAGAAAACCAACAGGGTAAAAAATGGGTGACAAATAGAGCCCCTGCCGTTTGATCAGCATAGCTATAGTTTCAAACAACTCTGCAGTTGTCTATAGATAAGACAACTGGTTGATGACACCAATTAATGCCTTTCAGCATAACAAAACTCCTGCTCATCCTCCCAATAGAGTTTAACATGTTGACACCCTGAATGAGTTAATCAATCAGACAGAAGGAAGAATGATGGTGGTGGGGTGAGGGGAAATGGGTACGTGCCTACAGTTCCTGACATGGTGGAGGGAGTTAGGGGCTCACACAAAGCTCTAGCTATGGGGGAGAATGGGTGACCCTGGTATGGTGAGCAGGAGGAATGGGGACACACAGAGCACCTGCCATGGGAGGGTAAGGGATGGGATGGTGGCAAGCAGGGAGCTTGTGAGGGCAGGGGAGAATGGAAGAATGCAAGGAGCCCGTGGCGTGTGCAATAAGTTCGGCCTGTAAAAGCTATGAAGTATGCGCCCTCCTACTTATTATCCCTGTTAAACCAGTCCTATTCAACAAATGTCATTCCTATAGCTGCATATTTGTACTGCTATTCATGTAAGGAGCAAAGAGCTTTACACAGTCAAGAAATATGAGAAAAGCTCTTCAGTTCATTACCTTAAAGTTGGTCCCTCACTCTCAGGTTTCCAACTACAAACTGTCACACACACACACACTTTACAATGTCCAGAACTTGGAAATCTAGACAACCGAGGCTTAACACAACACAACTCTCCTCTTCCTCTTCCCAAATACTGTATAATCCAGAAGCACCACAACTAGTAGCTCTTCCATTTTCAAGTTGATTTTAAAACTTTAGTCTGTGATCATGGTCTTTTGGGAGTTCATTAAAGTCCCCTTGCAAGTGCTTACTGTTTGTGTTATTGAAACAGCTATAAACATGGATGGCACTCATAAAGAGAGAGAGAGGAAAAGAGAATATATTTTCATTAATATGTTTCCATAAATTAAAAAGGTTTACAGAGTGTGTTCTTCTCATTACTTATTCTCTTTTTCAAGATTTGCTCCTTTAATATTCATGTAGTTTAATCTTTTCTTAAATATTTGTTCCAGGTACACAGAGTAAAGACTAAGAAAAATCCAAAGATACATAAAGTAACATCATGAATCTTTAGTATTTCAAATAGTTCAGCAACAAAAATAAAATCAACATTTGGGGCAAATCCTCAGTCAGTGTAAATTCTCTGGAGCTATGACATTTTACTCCAATTGAGGATCTGCCCTTGTTTGGTTGGTTGTATGTTAATTAGTGCTGTATGCTGTGACCCAGGAACCTCTTAATGCCAGCTGCCAAGGGGGTGCAGAGGGGTTACAGGAATCTGCTGATTCTGATATATACATTCTGATTCACCAAAGAATGTCATGTGAGGTCTCAAATGAAAGCTGAAAGCACACTGGTCATCAGTATTATTGTGAAATGTATGTACATATACTATTAAGGAGTTACATAGACTGAAAATATGTTCTTAAAGTCTGTATCATGTCAGACAGGAGATGTCTATCCATCTACCTGTTTACATGTAAACTGAGTATTGTCTCATTCGCAGTGGGTCAGTCAAAAGTCTGAACTGAATGGAAATGAAGGACTGTAGAACTTCAGAAAAGAACTAACAAGCAAAGAAACACAGCAGGGGTAGAGAATCTTATCTTGAGGTGTACACTGAAGGTTTGCTTGAGTATATCTGGGGGGACAAAGGGGATATGCTGGCACCCTGAGGAAGCAAACTGAGAGAGATTTTGCTACATGAAAATGGGGTCTTAACCAGGCTTGGCTGAAAATGCTGGAGATAACTTTGGGTGAGATAAGCCTCTTTAAACAAGAGAGTAACTTGTTAGTTAAGTTTTGGCTTTAGAACATGTGTTATGATTTTGTTTTATAGGTAACCATTTGTTTCCATTATTGCTACTCACTATTGCTTGAATCTCTGTTCTTTGATAATGAACTTATTCTTGTTTTCACCGTAAATATGTCTAAGTCCTGTGGTGTAAGCAAAGTAATGATCCTAAGTTGGGTCTTACAAGCTTCTCACACACCTTTGCAATTGCCTAATTTATCATCAGTTGAAGGTAGTATACCAATTCATCCCTCCACCCAATACATTTTTTGAATGGAGTTAGGCAAAAGAGATCAGAAAGCAATTTACAAATATAATCTTAATCACTAGAGGACAAAAGGTTATAAATATACTTCCTTATTTTTAAGAACAATGGGTAGACTCAGTACTACCATCAGGATATAAATAACAAATCCACATAAGTCTTGTGGACTGATCGCACTTCAGCTGCACATACTTAAAAAAACTAAAGTCCTGAATGACTCTGGAGATTGTTAGATGTCTTTCGCTTCTAGGTCACTGGTTCAAATCCATCTTTCGGCTGGGTAGTGACTGAAAGTCAATAGCCATCTGAAGGCTCTTTGGCACATGTGAAAAGAGTTTGCGGTCTCAGTCTAGATCTTAGAGGAAAGGTAACCACATCACAACGCCATGACAACTGTCTCTACCTGACAAGCTCCCCTGCTGGCTGCCTCACAAAACAGCCAAAAAATTCCCTCCCATTCTTACAGACAGCACCTCCATAACTTGGTTGAAGGACACCAGTGGTACTACTCTCTGGGCAAACTTGCATTGCTACTACACAAGCTGCACCTGCTGCTAGACAGAGGGATCAAGTCCCCCGAGAGGTTAATCCAGCACCCTTGATAAGCACTACGTTTTCTTAAAAATGAATATTTTTTTTAAAAGGGAAAAACAATTTTAAAAGATGTTTTTAATTCACAATAAAAATATTTTAAGTTTGCATTAAAATGAAATTTTACTGCAGAAAAACATCAAGGGCTCTACTATACATTGGGCGCCCAGCCCTACATTAGGGCAATGCATTGCACATGAGAGACAAAATGTCTCTCAGAGCTCCTAGGTGAGCAGAGGCTGTGCTCGTTGCTACAGCCCTTTGTGGGGTGCAGCCTAACACCCAGTGCAGCCCCCAGGTCTCTTGGTCATTGCTTAGGGGAATGGAGCCAGGCCCCCTTGCCATTGCTCCCATCCCTTTTGTGGTACCCCCCTCAGAGTATGATGGGTGAAGTCCCAGCATTCTTTTCTATGCAGGAACTAGAATTCTGCTTACTCCTTTTACAGTTGCATGAAGAGGGGAAGCTCTTGCACTCTCACACAATGCATCTGAATCTGGTCCTAAATATTTACACACCAAGCTTTCAAAAGAAGCAATCATCACAGATTAGGTAACTCAGATATCTTTTACTTGGATGTATACAGTAATTCATCACCAACCTATTGTATATTAGTTTAACACAGATTACTTTCCACACACTGACATTATATGCAACCTAGAACATCACAATGTTTAATATGTAATCACTAAATTTATGCAAGAAGCAAGTGTTACAGCACTCACAAGTATGATCTCTTAAAAATACACGCAGGAAACATTTGAATTTTGTGCATCAATGCCATAGTCCCGTGGAAGACATTTTATTTTAAAGTGAAAGCCAACACTCAACCCCCCCCCCAAAAAAAACATACAGAAATGACAAAGCCAGATTAATAACACTCATGAGAGCATAGGAATTTAACAACTGACAGATGGATGGACAATAGCAGGCTAGAGAATTGAAGTTGCATGCATATCCGTTACACAATTGTTTGACACTACCATTACAAAAGAAAAATAAGCAAATTCTGCCCTTGATGTATGCAAGTAAAATTGGAAAGTCATTAGCTTTTAATCACACTCTAGGTAAAATCATTATGTGACAAGGGTCATAGGAATTGCAAATGAATGGTAAGTAAAACTGAAGAAACATAAACCAAGAAAACATACACAGTGATCATAATTCAATTTTTCTGTAAGTATATAATCATCAATCATCTGAAAGGAATTCAACCATTTAGATAAGGGCCCCACAACACTTACTCAACAGACTAGGAGCCCAAGAGCTACTAGTAATATGTATTAAGTGGAGCAGTATGCAGCTGCCATCATGTTTAATACATAAGATGCCAAGGCTACCATGCCATCTTGATGGAAGTGGAAGTTGCTTGAATGAAGATGGAACGTTACATGCTGGAACCTGTCATGCCTCTGTATTAGGAACCTGTCACCCTTCCATGTTAGGTCAGGATGGATGTTCTCATGGCAAACACTGAGCCATGCGACACACTCTGGATGTACCTCCCTTTAAAGAACTATATTTTAATGAAAGCAAAATGACCTGCTGAAGAGTAAAGTTCTAGTCATTGGCTTATGGATTTCTACATAGAGTGTTGAGTGTTATAATGAAAATTAATCCTGGGGCTATACTGGGAGATGTCCTAGAAAATACGATCTTAACTGACCTGGCCTGGTGACTCACTAAAGAATAGCATGGAAGTTTTATTTTTGCATTGCATGCGACTGTTATAACAAAATCATATTTTCTGTCATGTTATAAGCAGCAATACTTCTGTTTTTGTATCAAGTGAACAAAAACTGTAATACCAAAGTGTACATTATTCAACACGTGTTCATTTCATCTAATGATGACAGAATAGAAAATGCCACTTTAGAAATGAGCTACTTTTATTTCACCCTCTGTTAGTCATCCCTGCCTGCAGATACAAGGATTATGCAGTTGACTCTGTAAGTACCACCATCTCTCTCATCTGACACTCTACCTACCTATATTTGCATCTGAAGAAGTGAGGTTCTTACCCACGAAAGCTTATGCTCCCAATACTTCTGTTAGTCTCAAAGGTGCCACAGGACCCTCTGTTGCTTTTTACCTATATTTGGTTTCATGACCCCTCCACCTGTTTGCCAGTTCTGACTACATTAAAGGATGCTAATTTAAGATTTTCAAACTCAATTACTTATATATTGATTTTAGATATAAATTATCATCCAGCAATGTCTCAATGTGTATATATATATTTTAAAAACCCTCTATGCCTTGGAATAAAGACATAAATGCACCTAGATAAATATAAACCCAAACTGATAGATATTGTCATATCCATAGCTAACATCTGGTATAATGCATCAGTTACTCCTTGGGGGAATTCCGAGCCACTGCACAATGCTGAATTTTGCAGAAATTAATGTTGTGTGCTCAGAATTTCCTTCCCCCCCCCCCCCCCCCCCCCCCCCCAGAAATGGGCTCAGAGCTGTTGGCCACCACTAAGGGCTGCTAGACCTGGCAGAGCCCAGCTTGCAAATAGAAGACAAAACCAGGGGGGAGGAAGAGGAGGGAACCAGAGGGTTCCCAGCAGCTACAGTTCCCAGCATGCTCTGAAGGAAGGAAGCGGTGGTGTGCAGGAAACTCCGTGCAAGCCTGGGACCCAGCCCCAGGCTGTTTCTCCCTCTGGATCCCTGGACTCTGGGAGGTAGAGGGCGTGAGTGACTGGGCTGGAGGAGGGCGTGGCTGGGCTCTGGTGGGAGGGGGTGTGAATTTTTGGGCTGGGGGCCTTGCAGCTGGACTTTGGGGGGGAGGGGGTGTGAGTGTCTGGGCTGGGTGGGGGGCATGACTGGGCTCTGGAGGGGGGCGGTGAATGTCTGTCCCCACCCTGGATGGACTCTGGGCGGGAAGGGGCAGAGAAGCAGGAACTGGGTTGTCATAGGGGTTTCTTTAACTCTCTACTCCTGGCAGAATTTTTGTGTGTCTGTATTGTTACAGACATACTTGCTGACAGGTATTTTGAAATAAATTACCAAAATAATTGAAACTGGTGTGATTATATAGTGTTATTTTGACAAATAAAATTTGCAGAATTTTAAAATACTGTGCACAGAATTTTTAATTTTTTGGCACAGAATTCCCCCAGGAGTAAGAAAAAGGAAATTTTGTCTTCATTTGACCAAGGAATAATACAGTATAGGGACAATACAGAATCTGATTATTCTGTTTGTATCTCTGGGGGAAAAAATCTTAGCCAGGAGACTCCCTCAGATACTTTGAAAAAATACGGGATTCTGACATTGAACATACGTAACTTTTATCTAATCTAAATCCTATTTCCTTTCTGTGCTCAAAAAAAAATCTCCATGAGTTCGCTTGATTAGGGCCAGGATTCTGTTCCTTTTCTGCTAGTGGCACTGGTTTTGCTTACTCTATAATATTTGTTTCATGCTATTCACAATCTCTGTTATAACCTATACTCTCCTGGTTCTGCTTGGTTTTATTGTGTGAAGAAATTTAATAAAAATAGTTTAAAAATCCCATGAAGGGCCTGGTTCTCCACTGCCTCATGTCATCCTTTACACCAGTGCAGGGTAAATGTAAAATAACACTAGATCAGAGCGATAGCCTTATATCCAACTTTGCACCTCTGTACATGACTATGACGACAGAATATACCCTTGTGTTCACACCCTACACATTATTGTAATAATTTTCTGTACAAAGTATGCCTTGTGAGGTATCATTTGAAAATTCATAATTTGCTAGTCATTACTGTCCTTATAAGTTATGTGTGGCAACATTGTATGTGAAGTTATAAGGTACTTCTGAATGATATTAAAAACACATATTCCAAACCCCACAGCCCAGCACAACCTGAGACTGGCAAACAGGTCAGTTCTAAACAAAGAAATGTATTCTTGCCTTAATTTGCATTTAAGCAGTAAAGAGAATCATCAAGCAGGAAAGAAAACAAAGGAAACAAACAGGAGAGAAAAAAGCAGCAGGGAACATACTTCCACTGCCCAGCTGGAAATATTTTTCAAGAGGTGGACTGAACCTGCAAAAAGGAGGGACAAGCCCTCCCCAAGGGACCCCTCTCCTTCTGCTCATTGCATTCCCTGCACCTGAAGCAACAAAGGAAGCCTTCACTGGACTCTGGGAGAAGGGGTTCTGATCTACAGGGTTTGGACAATAAGACTGCTGAAAGCATGCAGTGAGAAACTTTTCTTGAATCTGATACAGTTTGTTAAATTAGGTATTAGTAAACATCTTATCTTTATTTTTCTTGTAACCATTTATGTTTCATTACTTGAACTCACTTAAAATCTCTCTCTTTGTAGTTAATAAACTCATTTTTATTGTTTTATCTAATGCAGTGTGTTTAAATTGAAGTGTCTGGAAAACTTCCTTTGAGGTAACAAGGGGTGTGCATTCTTTTAAAGAAATATCGAACTTATGGCAGGTCTACACTACAGATCTATATCGATATGTCTACTTTGCTGAGGGATGTGATAATTCCACACCCCTGAGCGACACAGTTATATTGACTTAACCCTCCGCCCCCATGTAGACAGCATTATGTCAATGAGAGAGCCCCTCCCATCAACACAGCTACAGGTCTGTCTCATCTTACGCGGGGGTTCCGTTCCGCGGTTAACACGTAAAGCGAAAACCGCGTATAGCCAAAACCCCATTGAGTTCAATGGCGGGCGAAATCGCCCGTACTACAGGTATAGTATTAAAATTATTGTTTTTCTCTTTTTTTTTTTTTGTTTTTTTGTTTTTGCTGACCGCGTAAAGTTGAAATCGCGCATGTTAAATGCACATAAGATGCGACAGACCTGTACTGCCTCTAGGGGAGGTGGATTAACTATGCGACTAGAGAAGCTCACCCATCGGCATAACAGCATCTTCAATAAAGCGCTACATCGATGCAGAAGCACTGGTGCAGCTGCGCTGCTGTAGCCCTGTGGGTGAAAACAAGACCTGCATATATCTTGTATTGTCCAGGAGAGGGGTGGGCAGTAGAGAACATACATTTCTGAGGGAAAATCTAAGACTGGGGGTGTGTTGGGGTCACCCTGCAGTATAACCAAGCTGGTAAGAGCCAGAGTGTAACCCAAGTGTGGCTGTAAGGCTGTTTGTGAGCAGCCCAGGTGAAAGCTAATTCAGCATTGTAAGGCACCCAAGGCTGCAGGGCAGGCAGAGGTGGATTTAGAATTAGTGGGGCCCTGTGCTCAGCTACATTTTTAGGGCCCCTCTTCGGGACCCAGGCAAGAAAAAGAACATTCTCTCTTATCTCTCCCCTGCCCCCGTTTTTCATTCTTTTTTTCTTCATCCTCCTCCTGTACGTAATAGGAAGTAAATGAAAATAAATTGAGGTACCTTGATTGTTTTTGTAGTCTAACTTATTTTTCCACAGACCACTTGAAAATTGCTGAGGGTCTCGGTGGACCACTTAATGATCTTTCCAAATATTGTTAGCTAACTATTGTAAAGCGCTTTGGATAAGAGTGCTTTATAAAAAAAATGTAAAAAAAACATTAGGGTATGGGGTCTGGCCAGGACTTAGGGTGCGGGAGGGGGCTCAGGACTGGGGCAGTAGCGTAGCTGGGGGGGAGCGGGGCAGCGGCCGCTCCCCCACCGAGCACGAGTGGCGCCTTTTTAATTTTACTCACCCGGAAGCGGGGGAAAAAAAGGTGCCACCCACTGTGGCACTTTTACTGACGGGGTGGCGCTCCGGGTCTTCGGCGGCGGGTCTTTCACTAGCTCTGGGTGTCTTCAGTGGCACTGAAGCTTCATCTAAAGCCGAAATGGTGCCAAAGACCCGCAGAGTGAGTGAAGGTCCCGCCGCCGAGGTGCCGCCGAAGACCCAGAGCGCTGCCCCGTCAGTAAAAGCGCCGCAGCGGGTGGCACCTTTTTTTCCCCACTCCCCATGTTCCCTCCACCTGGCTATGCCACTGGGCTGGGGATGCAGGATCTGGGAGGAAGTTATGGTGCAGGAGCAGACTAGGGATTGGGATTCAAGGTCTGGCCAGGAGTTAGGATGCCAGAGGGGGCTCAGGGTTGGGGCAGGAGTTTGGGGTGTGGAGGGCTTACCTGTGGCAACTCCCATTTGGTGTGAGGGGTGCAGGTGGGGATGCAGGAGCTCCTGTTTGGTACTTAGGGTGGGAATGGGAATGGGGGGGTGCAGGAGTCAGGATATGGGGTGGGGGGATTTAGTATTTGTGGGGGTGCAGGAGTCAGAGAGGACAGGGGGCTGGAGGAGTGTGAAGGGGGTACAGGAGTCAGGGCAGCAGTCTGGGGGTCTGGGCTGGGGTCGTGGGGGTGCTCCCAGCCCCCTGCCCTGAGCAGCTCACAGCGGAGGCTGCGGGAGGTATGTGTAGGGTGAGTGCGGGAGTCTCACCTTTGCCCAAGGCCCCACCTCCACCTCTTCTCTGCCTCCTCCCCTAAGCGCGCTGCAGCCCCACTCCTCCCACTCCCTCCTGGAACAACCTGAGCGCAGGCAAACAGCTGTTTGGTGGCAGGAGAAATGCTGGGAGGGAGAGGGAGAGGCAGGAACGCGGCACGCTCGGAGGAGGAGGCTGGGAAGAGGTGGGGGAGGGCGGAGCTTGGCTGTCGGTGGGGGCGGAGCCTGCAGGAGGAGCCCCAGGATCCAGCAGCTCCAAGCTTCTGCTCCGGCAGCTGCCCAGCTGTGGGGCCCCCTCTCGTTGGGGGGCCCTGTGCCAGGGCACCCCATGTTTTACTGTAAATCCGCCTCTGAGGGCAGGGGTGCTCATTAGTCTGGCTTGTACCCTGGCATGTCACATTATACAAAGAGTGAATGGAGAATCAGTACCTACTGTACAATATTTTTGTTGTTTTCACCAAAAGACATAGGCTGAATTCTCTAATCAATTTCCAGCTCCTTTGTGTCACTCCTGAGGCGGAAGCCGACTGCTACTTACCAGAAGAAAATTCCTTTATGGGAGGGAATTATACACCTGTAGATACTCTATTTACCAAACAAAGTTACCAATGGTCTAGTGACAGCAGCAGGGGATGAGGAGTCACGGCTCCTAAGTACACCACTGAATCACTAGGAGATCTTTGGTAAGTCTCTTGAGGCAAAATTCTGTCCTGAGTCATGCAGAGAAGAAAATAGAGTAGCCAAGCAGAGGGGTCCTGAGCGATTCTGTCTTCTTAGGGCAGAATGATTCAGGGGTGCCTGAGACAGCAGCATGCTCAACAATGCTCCTTACTGTTGCTCTTAACTGTCCCAAAGGTGTATGATGAGGCTTAATTCTTTAAGGGTTGCAAAGCACTTTGAGTTCCTCAGATAGATCCTCAGATATACAAGTGCCAACTATTATAATTATGCTATGATTTTACTCCCAACAGAGAATCCTAAAATTTGTCACCCAAGGACAAAGCTAAAGATATTATCAGTGGCAGACAATTAAAGTTTTCAGAAAGGAACCTTCATCTATACTCAAAAAACAAAATTTCCTTTTTATAGCACCATCCTTGTTCTTATCTCGCCCTTCCTCATTAATCCATTTTCACCTAGTTGGCACTGATACATGCAGAGAGAAAGGGAGGGAGGGACACAAACACTTTACTTTTCTTCCTTCTGTTCATCTTGACCTTTCGGATTTGGATCAGCATTTATACTTGCCCACCTGTCTGGAAAATCTTCCCCGCCATGTGCCCTTCAAGATGAAAAACAGTTTGATAACGCATAGTGACAAACCTTGCAGAGAGAGAGAGAGAGAGAGAGAGAGAGAGCGTAAGAGAGAAAAAGCGCTAAGGGAAATCGCTTCCAACCAGGATCTGCTGCTGCACAGCTAATCAGGCAGGTATTCAGTTGTTCACTCCTGCAGACTTGCTTAGCATAGAAATAGGCTGTCTGCCCAGGAAGATGAGGTAATGTCTAGGTTTAATGCCAATCTCTCTAACTGGCAGGACACATCGGGTAAATATTTCTCCTGCAGGAGACCACATTAATTTGATTCTGCTACCAGTTTTATTATTGTTATTATTTTCATCCATATGACTACATAGGAGACATACCTGTTATGACTGAGGATGTGGGAGGCAGGAAGATTTCTCATACCATGTAATGGGGTCAGGTAGACCTCTGCAAATTTCCTCCTGCATGATAATTGCAATATTGGCCTCCCCCTTCAATCTCTCTCCCCATTACTCAGCAGAGGCTCTTCAACTACATTCCTCTCCTTCCTCCATTATTGTAGGGTTGGGCTCCTTCATCCTCATTTGTCATCTTCCCTACCCCAATGCTATCGTACTGGGCAGTCACTACACTTCCATCACTACATGTATTTAATCTCCTCACTCCCATTATTGCAGCACTGGGAAATGCCTTTCACCTTGTTATTGCAGCACTGGGGCCCTCCATAATTTTTTCCCATGCACGTAGGCATGCGCGGACGGACACACACACACACACACTCTAATGCAGCCCCACTATCCCTGCTCAGTGATTTCTCCTCTACCCATACCTCCAAAAACAAAAGACCCAGGGCAAGAGATCTTTCTTCACAAAACACTGCTAAGCAAGAAGGAAAAAAAACCCTCTTTTTATGTCCAAGCTCTTCTGTCTTCACACTCTTCACAATATGGACTCATGCAAAGCAGAGAGTGGATGAGCCAAAGAGATGGCACAAATGAGAAGCGGGAGCCAGCTTGTCCACCTAGCAGCTTCAGGAGCATTGCAGGAGCTATAAAATTCAAGAGATGCTTTAAGGAAGTCAGGAGTATGGAAGATTGTGGATAATACAAGGAGACAAATTAAACAAGTGTCAGAATATTAAAGTCTAAATTCTTCTGTGATGGACCTGGTCCGTAAGTATCAAACCTGCTCCATGAGGGAGAGGGGCATGGTCTTGTTTGAACACAGGACTGGGCGCCAGGATCTCCCAAGTTCTGGTCCTGATTCCTGGACTGACTCCCTCTGTGGCCTTGTCACAACCTCTATGCCTCAGTCTCCCATCAGTGAAATGGGAATAATATACACTTGGCTAATCTCCCAGGAGTGCTGTGAGTTAATGTTTGCAAAATGCTTTGAAAATACAAAATGTAAAGTATTATGAGGATGACTGAAGGGAGCTAGACCTTTTTTTAAAAAATAAAAATGGCTGCTGAATTTACAATTTTATTATATATACATTATATATATAAAAATCACCACATATGCAAAAAGGCCTTCTCCTTAAAACAAAACAAAAAACCTCTGCCAAACTGTTTCACTGTCTATTTTTCATCATCTGTTTTGTAGCTTTACAGCTTGCTTGGCAATAAGAATCTGATGCACACTGATCTCCATAACAGGCTCACCTGACAACCTTCCAGAGGTAGAGACATCAGTAAAGATTTATTTTGAAGAGAATACCTTATAATGACATTTAAACGAATAATCAATGTTGGTTTTATTCAATATTCAATTACTGTGGCTACAAACTGCCTTTGGCTCTAATTTTCTTTTGTTTTTTTTCCCCTTGCTTAGTCAGGACCCTGCAGGAGCAGAAATTATGAGTCATGCCCCATCACCTAAAAACTATTCATCGTCACTTATTTTAGTCTTTGCATATTACACACACACAAACATATAAATGTAGGATCAGATGTAATATGTGGGATGAAATACTGAGTCACTGGTTACATTCAAAAGTCAGAAGTAATCTGCTCTGCATTAAAAGTGACAATATGATTAACATCTTTTCTAACAATCCATTGCATATGGAAAAGAAATAGGAATAAAAGGATTGTTCCTTTCCCCACCATTCACCTCTCAAATGGCAAAACAATATATAGATTTTAAACTATAGTGCAGCTTTAAAGGGGGGGGGGTCATGGTTGCATCTATCTTTTTTACCCCTGATTCTAATAGATATGTGAGAATATTATATGTCCAAAAATCTGCCAGCATGTACCTCCATGATGGGAGGCAATGTATATTCGTGTATGTAAGACAGTACTCAAGCTCTTGGATATATATTTTTCCTGCTTGCTTTGAGATCAGGCTTTCCATTTGGTTCTGCCACTACCAAGCCAGTTGAAAAAAATATCACATATTTCGATGTTGCCCAGATTTAATATTTTAGATATACTATTGCACTTATGAAAGCAGGTTACTACTTTCTGATGGGTTCAACCAAGCGTACTGTAGGGCAGGGATGATACAGACTTTACACCTGGTTATATTCATGCCCTTCAGTCATGACTTGCGCTAATCCTCTCCTTTGCAGTGACTCAGGGAGATGAAGAGAGACTGTCACCTTCCTTGAGGGGGAGGCAGAAAAGGAACAAGAGTCACTTCCAGTCAGTTATTGTGGCAAGCATCGCAGCTGCAGGAACCTACTGAAACAGAGCCCTTCTACATGCCCCTGGTATAGTGCCTGCCAAAGGAATCTGACTGAGGCAGAAGAATAACCAGAGACATCTATCTGAAATGGGATCTTGCTAGGCAGGAATCCAGCAACTGTATAGTCTGATAATATCAGCAACTGTGGGTCTTGAACCCCGGTCCACAAGGCTCTTAGGAGGCAGTAAGTTCTGACCTGCTACCCAGTGACCTGCTAACAGTCACCAGAACTAGAAGATGAATTCCAACAAAGCACTCCAATCCTGGGATTTGATTGGCATAATGCTGGAGGTACTGATTGCTGGTATTTAAACCGTGCACAGGAATCGGTCGTTGTCCTTGCACCTGCGTTTCCCCTGCTTAAGACTGCTTCCCTTATGCTACCTGCTCCTCCTGCCTAACTCCCACCTCCTGGTGACCTGACCCTGCCTGCCTCCTGACACCACACTCTCGGTGTATTGTCTGGCATATCTCAGACTCTGATCTCCTGGTAACAGTTCCCGACTCCCACTCTGTCTACTAGATCAGACTGCCCATGTGCCAGTTGTGACAGTTTGAATGGTCCACACAGGCCACAGGAGTAGGCCTGGTGCCTGCAGAATGGACTGTCTAACCCTTTGGGAGCACTGGACATGCTTAAGTGGGCTGCCCGCCTTCAGGTGGACAACCAAGCCCTACAGGCCCAGATTGTCAAGATAACCTCAGAGAACCATACCACAGAATAATAGCTCCTTGCTATTACAGGAGCAAGTCAGACAGCTCCAGGCTGAAAATGCTGCACTCCAGACATGGCTCGCGCAATCCTTTCCCCAGTACATCTGCCAGAATGGTTTGATGGTAACTGCCAGAAATCCCAGGGTTTTGTAAACTTGTGCCACCTCCTTTTCATGATGCATCCTTCGTCCTACACTACCAATCATGCAAGGGTGAGCCTGCTGTCCAGGGAAGCATAAGACTGTGCCGCTTTCTTCTTTGAGTGCAACAACCCAGCACTGTCGAACTGGGAGGTCTTCCTCCAAGCTAGGTCAGTGCTATTTAACAATTGGCAGAAAGGATCCTCATCTGAACACTGGGTAGCAATTGCCATAGACTTCATTGTAGAATTACCAGAGTACAACAAATTTATAACAGTTTTGGCAGTCCTGGACCACATTACTAAAATGGCCCAGTTCATTCCCTGCACAGGCCACCCCTTTGCTGAAGAGACAGCACAGTTATGGATTAGCCATGTAGTCTAATATATATAGAATATATAAAAGCATCCATGGTCTTCCAGAGCGCATAACCTCCAATCAGGGGTCTCAGTTCATGGCCCGGTTCTGGTGCAAGTTCATGCTCCTGCTAGAGGTCTGTACGTGTCTTTCCTCCACTTACCATGCCCAGTCCAATGGCATTAGTCCGGATTGTACTTTAGTATGTCACAACTCGTAAGAAAAAATCTCCCCCTGTTGTGAACAGACAGAGGCTATGATGAAGCCACTGTGCTCAGAGTTACTTATGACCATAAAGACAAACCAAAAGGTTTTTTTTACCTGCCAATACTTGAGTCACTGGGTTGATATCATCAGCAATTAAAGCCAAGATATTGAACACTGCTCCTTACATTGTTTCAGATACACCTCTACCCCGATATAACGCTGTCCTTGGGAGCCAAAAAATCTTACCGCATTATAGGTGAAACCGCGTTATATCGAACTTGCTTTGATTTGCCGGAGTGCACAACCCCGCCCCCCCGGAGCACTGCTTTACTGCGTTATATCCGAATTCGTGTTATATCGGGTTGCATTATATCGGGGTAGAGGTGTATCAAGTGATGTCTTCTAATGCTGCAGGAGCAATCTGGGGCATGGCAGGTAAAAATGAAACTGAAGTCAGGTCTGGCAGGAAAGGAAATGATTTTTCTAATATTTTGTATAAAAAATTTTGTTGTTTCTATTGGTAGGCTAGAGCTGCCTATACTCAGGGTGATAATGGCCCCAAAAGGGTGATGGTGATTGCTGGATCACAACACACCGTGCTACTGACACACTTCCATGCAAACTTCTGTGTCTGGTCTGAAGAAAAACAGCAAGTTTCAACCTTTAGGACAGTCAGTTCAGTGCCTTTCAACAAGGATATTAAATTAACTGTAAAATATTAGGATTATTTTAATTAAGTCCAGTGTTAAGCCATGATGTCACCAATACACACTACTCAGGAACATCTGCTTCCTAATGGCAGTGCTATGACAGGTTGATAATAATTAGTCTTGTGCCCTTGACACACTTCCTCTCTATTTCAGTAAGAAAGAGCACCTCCCCCCATCCCCAAATCCTTTGCCCACATTACACATCTACCCTGCAGACTGGTTGCAACATCTGATAACAAGATAAAAAGAAATCAAGACTGCAGCAAGAATGCCTATTGCAACACTTAGTCTTCAGGATGCCCAAGTTATTTAACAGTTTTTCAAAATTATTCCGACATGTTTACAGAGTTTAGCATGTTCCTTTGCTGACAGACTAATGTTAGCTTTGTATCACTGCAAAAAAAAAAAAAAAAAAAAGGAGGAGGAAAAGACAAATAAGAGCTCTGCCCATGAGCTAGTGCGATCGTATGTTAACATACTGCAGTGGGAGAGGTCAAGTTGAGCCCCAACATTGCCTTTAGAGTTTCCAGCTGTGAAGAGAGACAGAGAGGAGAGAAGAAAGGCAAACAGTATTGTATGTCAGAGCTTGTTTGAAGTAAGATATACTGCTTTTTAGGAAGACTTTATAGCCCATGTGGCGGGTGGAAGACGTGGCAAGTTGAGGGACCAAGGTGTGGTTAGGCACTTCTGACTACTGGGATGAACTGAGACGGTTGTATCAACTAGGACAGAAATCAAACATTTGCCCCTGCGAGGAAAGGAAAGGAAATACGTCTGCTTGTCACTGCTGGGGAATTCAGGGCAGGTTTCAGCAGCTGGAGAAGGAAATTGGGGCATCTGTCACTACTGAGGAAAGGTTTAGTTATCTAGAAAAGGAGGTCAGGTGGGGATATTAAGGGGGCAAGAAGAACTCTGACAACAGAGGAAGCTCAAGAGGGTTTTGGCAGCTGGGTGTATTAAGGGCATGTGTCACAAAGGTCAGTCAACAAACCTCACTTATCTCTCCAGGCTGATGTGAACTTTTTCTCCTTCCCTCCCTCCTGCTGATGAAATTCTCAAAATCCCCCTGACAGGTGTCATTATTTCTGCTTGCCGTCAAATCCTCCCACACCCCAATAGCAAGGGGGGAGGAAGAGAAAGGGGGAAAAGAGAGATTCCCAAATGGAACTTTTTCAAATTCCAGTCATAGCAAACAAAGCCAGTGGTGGTTATTCTGAGAGTGAAAAGGCTGCTAGGTACGCATGATGACCTGGATTGTGGTTCAAATCCCTACACTGCTTATCTTACAATTCAGTCTTCAGCAATACTGCCATGCCAGCATCTCAGACCAGACTGCATCAAACTTACATGAGCAAGGAGAAAAACAACAGTGTTATTTTGTATCAGCTTGACTTTCAGAGCTACTGAGCACTTTTTAGCTCTATTGACTCTAGTAGAATTTGAATGTGCTCAATCTCTCTGAAAATTAAGCCATCTGCCAACCTTTAACAAGAAAGCATCCTATATTTACTCCACTTCACCCAAAAGCCTATTCCCTGATTAATGCTGAAACTATGTAAAAGTTTTGCCCTATGTTACACTACCCATTTACTCACTACACACTCCTGTTGACAAGATGTCATTCTGGCATCTTTGAGATGTTCCCAAATTCTGGAAGCCCAGGAACAAGGTTCTGGATTTTATGTGGATCCTTTGCACTGCTCTATCACTAAGGCTACAAGGACTTCCAGAGCTACTTTTATGAACAAGAAAGTAAGGAACAGTTGCTTGCTTCTCTGCCATATATAATTGGCTCTTCCCTTTCCTCTGTCCTACAGTTAGTAGCTGAGCAGAAACACACTGCAAATGTTAGCTCAAAGCTAATCTGTGTGAAACAACAGTGCTTCTGATAACCTGTTAGCTATCAACTACAGTTATTAGAGGAGAAAAGATATTCTACAATCACTTTCAAGGATACTTCACCAATTCTGAGACCTAGTTTAAAGACGACAGAGTTGGGAAAATGAATGCACCACTTCAAAATTTGCTCTAAGCTACATCATCCCTTAGCAATCCCTGCTCTCCGGACAAAAGCAGTATTTTTTCAGGTTTGTTATTCTATCTTGTACTTTACAGACACTCTCTAAAACTAAACTTCCTATATAAGACAAATGGGCAAGCTCCTTGTAAGTGGCAGCCCTAAAATTGTTTCTCAGGCTGATGAATAGAAAACCATCTGATGACCGAAAATGAGTGTGGTAAACATAAAATATTCATTTTGAATTTCCTTTGTCAGTAGATTTTAACACTGTACCATTGACAGCTCTGATCTAAAAACTACATCCACTGTATTTTCTTGAGCTCCTTTTTCTTGAAATAATCAATTTTATAGAAAACAATATCAGATTATGTTAACCGTTTCTCTGATTGTATAATTCCATCTATAGAATCACCTCTTATTCATCTCCACTTAACGAACCATATAGACAGATATTAACAAAAACTCAGCCAGTATAATTCTTGTCTTATGTCCACGGTGATAAGAAACTACTTTGGAAAGTAACGGCTCCAGCAGACAAAAATAACTTATTTTGGCTCTATTTCAATATAGTAAGAATCATATGAAAAAGTGAATTAAGATTTCAAACTCTTACCAACACCCACTTCTGACATTTTTCCAGATTTTAAGCTAGTTTATGCTAAATACTCATTCCCAAGTTATCACCTCTAAGTTGGATAACACCATCATTGTGGAAAATTCACCAATATTACAGGAGTAGTATAATTTTAATGTCAAAGTACCTCAGCATGCAACAGCACCTTTTCCTCTTTTCTCACCTTATTCTTCTCTCATACGTGTACAGACTATTTATATTTTAACAATTAGGTCATGGTATCACCCTCATTACAATCCTGTGCCTAACTCAGCTTATGAAATTCACATCAAGAAAATGTGCTACCATGAGGATTTGCTTCAGCGGCTTAGCCTTGTGAAGTTACAGTTTCTTACTACATTTGCCTAAAAACAAGTCATAACCCTTCAGAGCTTCCACCTACTATAACTACTGCACTGCAAATGCGTTGAAAGTTACTTGTTAAGAACAGCATGTCTAGTTTTCTGTAGGCTTAGGGTACATTTTCAGGTGTCTCATTACTACCCACATCTATTTATTAAATCCATTTTATGAAACTCAAAGGTATCATTAAAATTTGTATTTAAAATAAAACTTTTCATTGGATACAGTATATTGTGTAATCTTTGGCACTTACAAACTCTTACAAAAAAGGGGCCTGAGTGGCTTATACTTTGGAGTATACAGCTACAGCTGGAGCAACACTGGATAATGAATCATTAAACCTTTTCAGCTTGGGGCATACAAGAGAATTTAGACAAAGGTTTTATTTCCTGGTTTCATTGAATATATGCTTTTATGTCAGACAAACTGAAAGGTAACACAGTTGGAATATAGTAAATGTCAATATTTAATCTTGCCTTTCCTTTCTCATTTTTAAAACCACAATGCATCATCTCAGCATGATTCATAAAAAATGTCCTGCGTCTCTCCCCCAACTGACTCAAACTATTTTTGTTGCTAGGTAATGTCTGCAGCGAGCTGTCCTCCTAACATGGGAAAGATTAAGAGATATCAGATGGCATGGAAGACAGCATCCCAGCTGAAAGACACTTGCACTTGGGACAGTAGCACCATGTCTTATAGTTTGAATCCATTAGACCTCCGCTGTAATACATGACAAGCAACACCACTTACCTGTCAGGAATCAGGAACTTTATCAGGTAGCTATTTGTAACGATCAGATAAAGAGATGGGGTATCCAGAGAAGCGGGCACATAAAACAGGCAAACAAAATGTGTTATAAATGGGTCTAATTCACCAATATGTTCCAGAGCAAAAAACAGCTCCAAATCCCGTTGAACTGTTCCCACGAGAATCCTCCATGGAGAAGGGGATCTTCCACCAGCAGAGAGCTGCCAGAGAAGCTGTTATAAGACTACCCTTCATGGCTGCCAGTGCAGTGGCCACAAAAAAATGGGCATAGCTAGGGCACCCCTTCACCTGGCTAATCTTCACCTCCATAACAGACCCTTGGAACCTCTGGCAGCTGGTGCAAGAGAGAACAGCCTTAATTCTTGTATTAACCTGCGTAGAAGCCATAGCCCAGTAGCCCCAGGATCAGAGGAGCTACCTTTCTCTGCTCCAGACGTGTCCTGAGTGCTCCTTGGCCTGTCCAGAGAATCTAGCCCAAATATCTACTTCTGCGCACAGGTCAATTTTCCGGTTAATGTATTCACAAAGCATAGCCCCAGACCTCTTAGATTCCAAGATATAAACCCAATGGAAATAAAGGAAGTAGAATTTGCAGAAAAATTATACTTCAGGATTATTGTATTTCTGCCATAGGTTCATCTATAAATACAGCATTATTAACAAGGAAAACCTTTCCAGCTCTAGCAAACCAAGGTACAGCTCACTCCCTACTGAAAACACCACCCCATTGCCTATAAAGTAAGGAGGAGAGGGAAAAAACCCAACACTTAACTGGAACACCTAACTTCTAAATCTTTTGTGCTTTAAGGAGCATTTAACACAAATAGAAACTCTTTCCACTTTTCTCAATGAATTAACAAATAAATTATGTAGTTGTGTTATGATAGCACCAAAGGATCTCAGTCTGGAATCGAAGGCCCAATTGTGCTAGATGTTGTACAAATACTTATTAAAAAAAGACAGACTCTGCCCCGAAGAGTTTATAATCTAGGTTAAATAAATGATCATTCACGATTTAACCAATATCGTGGCTTCTTCATAGGCAACATGCATCCAAATGCTTTTTTCTTATTGCATATAGTTGGTTTTTGCAGTTTAAATATGTGAACAGCTTAATCTATGCTATATATCTCACAGTTTCTGTGCAGCTGTCATGACTATTTGTAGCATTAAACAATCTCTCCCCAATGGCTGTTTAATGAACAGCATTCTTCCACTGCATGTCGGGAAGCTTCTCTCCCTTTATTAGCCATGTTATAGACCATTGTGAACATGTGGTCAGAAACAGTGTGATATCTCGATAAATTATTCATATTAGTAAAGTACAGAAATGCAGTAAACAATTAAAACAAACTTAATAGCTATCTATACAATCAAAAATCTGGTGCCACTGCCCAGAAACTTCACACAGTGTAATCAACAAAACAGATTCCAACCTTCAGGGATATTTAATTATTACAATACACGTGGTTAGCTCACATTATGAATCCACCCTCAAAACATTCTTCAATGAGACTTCACTGCAGTGACATTAGTTTTAATCAAAGTAGTTTTCAACACACTGACTAGATACAAGAATGCATACGTAAGTATGTATTTCCTCATCAAAAAGGTTAAATGGCAGCAAAACTTCAAAACGTGGCATATGAAGTCCAATATTCTGTAAAACTGGTGTCTTAAAATAAAAACTCTTGGAATATAATGGAAGTCTCTAAGACTTTATTTGGAGTGGAGATTTAACTCAGTTATACCCATCAGTGTAGCAGTATTGGTTCTACCTCTAACGTAGGCAGGTCAAGATGCTATTTTCATCAATGGAGCTTACCCCACTTTCAAGCACAGGTAAGTTCCACCAGTGTAAATAACAGCTTTGACAGTCTACACTAGGGTTTTGCACCAATACAGGTACACCAATAGCTGTGACCAGGGCAACTTCCAGTGCAGACAAAGCCAAAGGGCTTGTACAGGAATGCATGGTTCTTCCATTGTGTCACCCTAGATTGCAGGTGAAGAATCTTGTATTCCAGACAATTTCTGCTAAGTCATGTTGGCAGGTAGGTCCAAACAGGACCTAAGCAGGGTAGAAATTAAAGGTTCTGGAGAGAAATCTTTAGAACAGCCAAGTTCAGATATGAAGCTTATTCTGAGGTTTATGTTGTTATCATTACGAGTTACCAGGTAAGTCAAAACATAGGAAGGGATGACTTTAGACACTAACTCAGAGTCTGTGTGCAGAAATTGGGTTGAGGTGTCGGTCCATTTACAAACACCCTTCAAAAGCCATCCACAAAAGTACAGCCATCCAGACTGCATGTTCGAAACAACATACCAGCTGCCTCACTTGCACTGCAGCTTATTTTAACCATAACCTCGAGAAAAGATTTAACTGAAGACTCAGACAGGTGTCACCTGTTTAATATAATGGCACTATTCAGGTCCAAACTCGAGAGAAAAAAGTCCCTAATAAAAGGAAACAAGACAATAAATAAAGCATGGCAATAAGCAGGATTTCGGAGCAACAAGTGTCTCCTGGACCAGGCAACAAATGAAAATAATCCTGTTCATCAATAACACAGAGACTCCAAAACAACAAGGGTTATCACTTTGGAGACCATGCCAGAAACAGTATCACCATCAACATCAAGTTGCTGGCAGTACATACTGTTGTGTGAAGGTCATTAAATATTTACCTTATGGTTAAAAGCCAAATGAGATTATCCTCACTGATGTCACCTAATAAACACAAAATACATTTCAAGGGATGCCAATTCGTGAGTAGTGACCACTCTGTGTAATAGTTTAAACTGGCTAGTAATGGGGAGAGAAGGGGAGAGCATACAATGAACGTAATATTTTCACGCCCAGCACTCATTTGGAAGAAACTCTAGACACACACACACACAAACTGTATTATCATTCAAAGGATCATGCAGTGTATTCAAAGGATCATGCAATTGTAATCTAAATTCTTGTCTACACACAAAAATTGCTCTGTTTTAACAATACCCATATAAAGGCGTTTAACTAGTGTGACACAGTTACATCTATATATAGGTGCTTTATACTGGTATAGCTATTCCCTAACAGCAAGGGAATAAATGAGACTGGTGCAAGGCACTTTTACACCAGTGTAACTGTGTCCACACTAGGTCTTGTACCGGTATAGCTATATCACAGCCCTAATCGAAATAGAAACAAAAACTGTGTGCAGACCAGGCAGGTCTCAAGCTCAGAAAAAATACATTGGGAGCTAATATTCCTATGTGAGAGAGAGTATCACAGCAAACTTTCAGACCGCACAGATACCAAAGTCAAGAAATTAGGACAAGCTACTGTAGACTAAATGCTTTCCCCCCACACCTCAATTATGGGAAATTCCTTTATACAAAGTTAAACAAGATGAAAGAAAAAGGGATGGGGAGGGATTTTCTTATTTCTTTATTTACAGAGCGTGCTTTCTTTACAATATGCATTGATAAACAACTGCTCATTGTACTCTTTCTACACTTTCACCTTTCCCCAAAAAGGGAGATTACATAACAGGAACGTAGGGATACCATCAATTAGCCAAGTTACTACAGAATAAGAAATATTATATTAAATAAGGACGGCATGAGTAAAGCCATTTGCAGTTCTAAAAGGAGCAAATGATTCAGAAGTTCCAGGCTACAGAAGGGCTAGATTTTACCATTTTAAAAAAGTCTCCTTTGTTACCATCAATGTGCCTGTTATAATTGCATTTGACATTCACAGGTACCTGCTGGGTTATAATTTTAGTGCCAGAGACTCCAGCCAATGGCAAGTACATATTTCATGCTTCCAGTTACCTCAGTGGTATTTTTCCCTCTGTGTCTTCCCATCCAAACAGGGAACAACCTGTCTATGGAGAGACACCACACTGCCATCACCACCTGTTGCATCAAGTACCACCTCTACTGTAATTATGAAGCTGTGGCTGTGCCTGACCTTTAGCAACATTCATATGTTTGACTCACTTCAATACACTGACTCAGAGGAGCCCTGCCTAACCCCTGATTAAATATATATCTTCAGTAAGAATACCAGGAAAGGTTTTATAAAATGTTCCAAGGCCAAACTATCTCTCTTTCAGTCTTTCTCAGTTCTGCCAGAAGGTTGGAATAAATGGTCAGTTTTCACCGGGGAGAGGGGTAAATAGTAGGGTCTCCAAGGATCTATACTGGGACCAGTGCTGTCAACATATTCATAAATGATCTGGGGAAAGGGGTAACCCATGAGGTGGCAAAATTTGCAGACAATACAAAATTACTCAAGGTAATTAAATTCAAAGCTGACTGCGAAGAATTAAAATGGGATCTCACAAAACTGGGTAACAAAATGACAGATGAAATTCAATGTTGAAAAATGCAAAGTAATACACATTGGGAAACATAATCCCAACTATGCATACAAAATGATGGGGTCGAAATTAGTCATTACCCCTAAAGAAAGAGAGCAACATTGTGGACAGTACTATGAAAACATCCCCGCAATGTGCAATAGCAGTCAAAAATGCTAATGGAATGTTAGGAATAATTAGAAAACGGAAACATAATAAAACAGAAAACATAATGCTACTGTATAAATCCATGGTATGCTCACACCTTAAATACTATGTACCATTCTGGTCACCCCATCTCAAAAAAGATATATTAGAACTGGAAAAGGTACAGAAATGATTAGGGGTCTGGAACAGCTTCCATATGAGGTGAGATTAAAAAGACTGGGACTGATCAGTTTAGAAAACAGAAAATTAAGTGGAGGAATATGATAAACATCTATAAAATCATGAAGCATGTGGAAAAAGTGAATAGTGAAGTGTTATTTACTCCTTCACATAATACAAGAACCAGTGGTCATTCAATGAAATTAATAGGCAGCAGGTTTAAAACAAACATATGGAAGTACTTCTTCACATAATGCACAGTCAACTCATGGAACAGGTTGCCAGTGAATGTTGTAAAGGCCAAAAGTACAACTGGGTTAAAAAAAAGAATTAGATAAATTCATGGAGGATGGGTCCATCGATGGCTATTAGCCAAGATGGTCAGGGACACAACTCCATGCTCTGGGTATCCCTAAACCTCTGACTGCCAGAAGTTGGGGCTGCATGTTAGGCGATGGATCATTCAATAAATTGCCCTGTTCTGTTCATTCCCTCTGAAGCCTCGGGCACCAGCCACTATCAGAAGACAGGATGCTGGGATTGATGAACTATTGATCTTACCCAGTATGGCCATTTATATGTTCTTATACCTTTCCTCCCTTCTATTTTCCCACTACCAGTTCTCCTTTCTTTCTTGGATGCGGCATTGCCTCTTCTTTGAATTAACTATATAACTATTTGCTTACCTAAAATCCAACAAAAGCATTTACTTGAAAAAAATCATAACTTTGTCCAGCATTGGATATGGAGAAATATTAGAGATTTTCTCTTCTTGTGTCACCATCTGTCATTTTTTTGCTTATTATAAAACAATTAAGCAACAACAAAACTTCCAACTATTGCATCTACAATTTGTGAGGGGAGAGAACAGAGGAAGAATAAATGATACTGTTGTGAGAACACTATATCTTCAATCTGCATGACTGTACTTGAGAAACTCAGTTTCTGCATTAAATAATGAGAGGTGCCTACCTATTTAAATAACTTTAGATTTATCTAATAATCTTCAGGGTGTTTCAGTGGTAAAAAGTGGTTACTAAACTGTTTTGTAACTGTTCTTCTTTGAGATGTGTTGCTCATGTCCATTCCATTTCAGGTGTGTGCATGCCCAGTGAACTAGAGTTGGAGATTTTTTTCCTCTAGTGATACCCTTTAGGGTGGCGCATATACCCTCTGCTGCCTTGTGCTGCTGCACAATGGTATGAAGGCTGGAGCTACCCCCTTCCCCAACCTCATTTCCTTCCTACTAGTCTGACTACAATATGGAGTGGAAGGAAGGTAGCTCGTGGAATGGACACGTGCAACATGTCTTGAAGGACAACGGTTTTCTTCTTCGAGTGATTGCACGTCTATTCCACTTCAGGTGACTAACAAGCAATTCAAATTAGATGTGGGTTTCAGAGTCTACCTGAACAATGACTGAAGAACTATTTGTGTGAACTTGGCAACATCTCTGGAGTGCTGAGATACAGCAGCAGCAGTTGTAAAGGTGTGTGCTCATCCACAAACTGCAGCCCTACAACTGTCGGCATTTTAGCTGAATACACTCCAGAAGTTACTTGAGATTTGCCGAGCATACTACTACCATGTCAATGTCATAGCACAAAAGTGTGCAGGAGGAACTCCATGACAAGTTCCTCTGAACTGAGACTGGAAGGCTCTTCTGTGACAGACATGACAATATCCTGCACTAGGCTGGACAAACCTGATGGAATTAAGATAAACATGACTGAATTAAATTCAATGCCTTTGGGGTCCTTTGTACTAAACATGCAATTGTTTATGTGTCATTGTGAGAGTGTATGTAACTTTAGGTATGCTAATATAATTCCTCTGGTTATCAGCCCTTTGAAGTTGCCACCAACCTCTCCCTGGAAAAGGTTTGCATATACTAATTCAAATTGGATTCTCCAAGCACAAAGAGACACAGGATGGGTTTTTGAATAAATAGCCTGATTTTAAACAGGCTTAGGGATGCCTTCTGTATCAAGCAAATGGACAGGATCTCTGGTCATGGAGGGCCTCAAGTCCTTAGGGAAGGGTTAGAAGGACTGAGTCTACTGTGGTCCCATAGGACAGGGTACGTGTTCTGAGCTGAAGCTGTAATGAACTTGAAACCACAAGGAAACCCTTTGGGTGGGGTTTTGAAGGATAGCTCCTGCCAGAACCCATGTTAGGATTGGGGTGATCACATGTGTATAGGTTCTTTTATTGTTTTTTCTCTGCAGTACTTTTACCTTAAGGAAAAAAAAAGGCCTGCACAGGAAGTGTTGTATAACTGTGGGCATTTACTCTTTTATTAGTTTCTGAAGAGAGAGCAAGCAGGTCTGCTTAGGCAGAGTTTTTTTTGCTAGGAATAACACAGTGAAGGCAGGGAACTGTTCAGCCTGGAGATACCCTGGTCTGGAGGGACAGAGACCTGTGTCTCCACTTAAGAGAGGTGATGGCCAGGGAAGCTCCTGCCCTGAAGGGCTTAAAACAGCCCTGGGGGAAGGTTGTGGCTGGGAGCTGCTAAGCTGGGCTGATTGGGAAGTGGCTGCAGCTGGGCCATGCCCCAATCAGGCCACAGCTGGCCTGTATAAAAAGGCTGTGAGCCAGGAGCCCAAACAGATTCCCTTTAGCTTCTGAGAGGGAGATGGACCTGGCTGCAGGGACCTGAGCAGAGTACCTGAGTGGAGCAGGGCTGGGGAAAGGCAGAGGAGCTGGGGAGGCTCCAGCCTGGAAAGCCCCAGGCTGCGGCCTAGCAGAAGGCCAACAGGTACTGGGGGTTGCAGAGGGCAGCCCAGGGGTAGGCAAAGGTAGCAGGTCCAAACCCAACCTTGCCTATGACGAGTGGCTTTTACAATGCAGTCTGCCCCAGTGAGTGGGGGCTAGATGGTGACTGGCAGTAGCCCATGACTGAGACAAGGTGGGGATTAGAGGGTTGGGGTTCCCCAGAGAGGGGAGGCCCTGAGAGAAAGGGGTTCCTGCCAGGATGCAGCACCCCAGACAATAGGGCACCAGGTCTGGGAGGGACACGAGGTCAAGCGGTAGTGGGACAGCGGCCTGCAGAGGGCGCTCCAAGGCTAGGAGAGCTAATTCCCGAGGCGCCGCAGCGGTGAGTCCTGCATGCTTACAGTTACCAAAAATGCTACTTTCATGGATGGATACTATTGGTTCAAAAGGGTGGACCCATCAACACTGTTAGCACCAGATTCAAGTCCCGGGGAGAAATAGGATCTATCACTAGAGATATAAACTGTTTAGACCCTATAAAAATGCAACTGATATTGGATTCGAGAATACTGAGTGGCCAGTAATTAGAGAGTGGAAACAGAAATAGCTGCCAGGTGAACGTGAATGGAACTAATAGATAGGCTTTGTTGTTTCAGGTAGCACAAGTAATCAAAACATACCCGGACAGCAAAACATCTTTCTGCTATGACCATAAGGAGAATTGTTTCCACTTCAATGGGAAAGCAGATCTAGTAGAAGGCTTTCTGCTATTCAGGAGGATGTTCTGTATGTTCCCCAAACACTCTACTTCCTGAGGTGTTAAACATGAAGCATCCAGGTGGAAAGATAGAGAGCAGGTGGGTTGGGATTCAGAAGTTGACTATGGTCTGGGAGATCAGGCTGGTTCTGTTGGTAGTGTCAAAGGAGCCCTGGTGGAGAGGCTCTGCAGATTGGAGAAACAATGTTGGCGAGGCCAAGCTGGTGCTATGAGGATAAAGCTTGATGCTGCCTGAGCTTAGTCAACACCATGGGAATGAGTGGAATGGGAGGGTAGGAATACAGAAGACTCTCTCTCCAAGACAGCAGGAAAGAGTCTATCAGAGACCCCTGACTGACCTGCCAATGAACAAAAGAGTTAGCACTTCCCATTATGGTGAGTTTTTTTTAAATGTAATCAAGATTATATTTTTGTCAGCAGCCTAAAATGTAACGTACTGACCGTAATGTTCCTAGACAGATGACAGTTTGAAAAATGAGTCTCATGACATTTGACCTGAGAGACTACTCATGATCTCCACTGACAGATCTGCTTAGCCAACCTGTCAAACTTGTGAATCCTGGGAAGAAGGAATGCTTTGAGGTGAATTGCATTGCTGATGAACAAGTCCCAAAGCTTGTCAGAAACTGTCCGACCTGGCCCCTCCCTGTCTGTTCACACAGAACATTGCCACAATGTTGGCCTTGAGAACATGCAGAATCTTTCCCTTAATGTGAGGGAGAAAAGCCCAGTAGGCCAGATGAATAGACCTCAACTCCTGACGTCTACGTGGAGAGCTAAATCTTACTGTGGCCACGTACCTTGAATCTTTAGATTCCCTAGAGACGAAGCGTCCATAACCAGAGCTAGTGTGAATAGGGGAGAGGTAAAGAAAACTGCCATATACACGTTAGTGGCATCCATTCTCCAGTCCAAAGAGGCTAGCAATCCTATGTGCACCTAAACGAACATATCCAATAGTGACAAACCAGGGAGTACGCTAACTTTAACCAGTCCTGAAACTTTCTGAGTTGAAGTCTGGCATGCTAAACTGCATAGGTGCAGGAGGCCATGTGTCCCAGAAGAACAACCTTACAGTTGTGGTTGGATGGGCTTTTAGGTCTATGGAAATGGTTAACGTTGTCTGGAATCGGGCTTGAGATAAGAAAACCTGGCTACTGCAGAATCCAAGACTGTCCCTATAAACCCTATCCTCCGAACTGGGGAGAAGAATGACATGTTCTTGTTGATCAACATACCCAGAACACTGAAGAGGGGGTGTATCTTGACTAGACTGACCTATCTTGTACCAGCCATTTGCCCAAGTACAAAAATACTTGCATCCCTGTTTTCCTTAGGAAAGCATACCTGAAGTAGAATGGCAAGTGCAATCACTCAATCACTCAAATCAGGGTTGGAAGGGACCTCAGGAGGTCATCTAGTCCAACCCCCTACTCAAAGCAGGACCAATTCCCAACTAAATCATCCCAGCCAGGGCTTTGTCAAGCCTTACCTTAAAAACCTCCAAGGAAGGAGATTCCACCACCTCCCTAGGTAACCCATTCCAGTGCTTCACCACCCTCCTAGTGAAAGTTTTTCCTAATATCCAGCCTAATCCTCCCCCACTGCAACTTGAGACCATTACTCCTTGTTCTGTCATCTTGTACCACTGAGAACAGTCTAGATCCATCCTCTTTGGAACCCCCTTTCAGGTAGTTGAAAGCAGCTATCAAATCCCGCTTCATACGTCTCTTCTGCAGACTAAACAATCCCAGTTCCCTCAGCCTCTCCTCATAAGTCATGTGCTCCAGACCCCTAATCATTTTTTGTTTCCCTCCGCTGGACTCTTTCCAATTTTTCCACATCCTTCTTGTAATGTGGGGCCCAAAACTGGACACAGTACTCCAGATGAGGCCTCACCAATATGTAATAGAAGGGAATGATCACGTCCCTCGATCTGCTGGCAATGCTCCTACTTATACAGCCCCAAATGCCATTAGCCTTCTTGGCAACAAGGGGACACTGTCAACTCATATCCAGCTTCTCGTCCACTGTATCCCCTAGGTCCTTTTCTGTAGAACTGCTGCCTAGCCATTCAGTCCATAGTCTGTAGCAGTGCATGGGATTCTTCCGTCCTAAGTGCAGGACTCTGCACTTGTCCTTGTTGAACCTCATCAGGTTTCTTTTGGCCCAATCCCCTAATTTGTCTAGGTCCCTCTGTATCCTATCCCTACCCGCCAGCGTATCTACCACTCCGCCCAGTGTCATCTGCAAACTTGCTGAGAGTGCAGTCCATGCCATCGTCCAGATCTCTCAGGAGCCCACAATCTCTCAGGAGTCATTCAGCACCTTGCAGGATCAGGCCAACAATAAACTGATATTTGTGAAAGCCATAAGGTTTTACAAAATAATCAGTCCTTTGATTCCATTGTCTTCATATCATCAAAAAACAAGTATCTCTTCTCACATCAACAACTAACAATGAGCTGTCATCACCTACCCAGAAGAGAGACATTTGTGGGGCCCCAGGAATATCCCACCAGGCCAGCAAAAGACACCAGATGGCCTACTATATTGGTGTCATATCAAATTTCTAAAATTATGTAGGGCAGTCTTTCAGAGAAGTAGGTTGCTGTGATATTTTGGACACAGAGGTCTTCCACTCCTGGAGACCTGAATCAAACTTACATGTAAGCATAGCGCTTGTTGCTATGACATAATCGCAAGCTTGTTTGTGTTATAAATACTGTGTAATGAAGTCTGCCTGCAGTCTCCTCTATTCTGGGACTGAAAGTACTTTGACTTATGAGTTATGGCAAACATTTTAGTCTGGGTATCTGTTGTCACAGTAGCTGTTTGGGAGCAAGAGAGAGGTGGTCAAGGATGTGATCAATCCCCAAAGGGACAAGGGCTCTATTTAAAAAAAAAAAAAAAAAAAAAAAAATCCCCAAAACAATTCAACTGAACTAACAAGAAGCATGTGAGGTGATGTGCACCCAGACTCTGCTCTTTTTAAGGACAGGCAAGGCCTAGCCAGCTTCCCTTTACACACACATTCTCTCCAGAAATAGGATCACATTATGGAGGCTGCTAGTAGTGTGCTCTCCCGCATAGAGGCATCTTCCCATTTAACCTCCACCACACGCAACCCTTCCTGCTTTCCCACAAAGTGTTCCCAACTCCCTCTAGAGAGGCAAAGTGCATACGCTCCTGATTAAACGTCCCTCCTAATGCACATTCCCCACTTTGTGAGTCAGCAGGTACCGTCCCTTGCATACATATAGACTTCATTTGGGACGTTTCTTGAACACCTATGCTCACTAACATCCCCATGAGTCAAGAGGGGTGCCCCAGGAACATGCACCGCATTACAAGTAGGGGTGACCTTGCACTACTGATTCTCTCTCACACTCCCCTAAAACAGGAAAGATATGCTTATGACTTCCTGTGTCCAAGTCACAACAGCCTTCTTCCCCAAAGGAGATAAAGCAAACCTAAAAAACGTTATTTTTTTTTTTTGCAAATTGTTGAGGGATGATTCAAAATAAAAGTAACAGACCTCTGTGTGATGGAGAAAAAAGTTTTGTCTTTTTCAGTGCAGGATAGTAATAGTGAAGCTTTGAGAGGCTCTCTCTCCTCTTTACCTCAAGCCTCTGACTGAATGAAGCCGCCCTATCCAGAAATCTGGTCCTATTGAGAAAGAATGAACTGTGAAAGGTCACCCCATTGCTTTTCATATATGAGTTTTTGGGGGGATGAGCAATTAGAGTAGGAAAAGCTACCCTCCCCTACACACTTCCCACCACTATTCCTCATGACTGGAATAGGGGAGACGGTTTGCTTTACCTCCTTTGCGCAAAAAAAAAAAAAAAAAAAAAAAAAAAAACTTTTAGTGCGAATGACAGCAGAGAACAAAAAAGAATAAGGCTATTTAAATTCAGTTTTAGATGTTTTTAAGACAGACTACTTTTAGCAGCTTGTGAAAGAACATCGCTACAGTGTGGAGCGCTCAGTGTCACCGCATATAATTGCTCTAGCTGAGCGCATAACAATACAGAGCTGTGCTTCTGCTCTCTCAGATTGGAGGGGAAAAAAAAAGTTAATTTGACAAAGCTGAGTCACAGCACAAAAACCTTATTTTTACTTGTGAGGAAAAACCATTACAAAACATTTTTTGCCCCGGGGATTTCAGTCTGACCCCATGTTAGAATTTTTGTGTGCTTTCCTTGATCTAGTAATAAAAGGTAATGGAACTAAAAATGCACTCAGTGCAGAAAGAAAGATGAAAGAGTTGCTGAGGTATCGGAAAGACCACAGTAACTTATAAACTAAAAATAGTTTTTAAAAAATGGAAGTTACAAAGAACTTCATTGCACTAAGTTCTACAATGCGGAAAAACACCTCTGGCACTGGTGCTAAATTCAAAAGGAAAAAAATTTTAAACCGTCTAAGGGTTTGTCTTCACTGCAGAATTAACTCATGTGAGCAGCACCCAGGTCTGAATAGCTACGCTGCAAAGCCACGTCTGAGTTAATGTGTCCTCATTGGTGCTGCACTCACCCACGTGTATCACTAGGACTTCTGGGGGCAAATCCCAATGGTTCTTTTTGCTGCAGTAGACTGAGCTGCTCTGATACTTTCACCGTGAATTATGGGAAAACTTGTCCGTCCCCCGGCCATAAGGGAAATTGTGGGGTGGTCCTGGAGGACTATCAGCAGTTGAGTGATTTAGCCTGCACCCTCACTGCAAAGTGCGTGGGTTAGCAGAAAGAATGTAAACGGCACTTCTGCATTCCCACATCTGGGCCTGCTAGCCTGGGCTGGGTTTTAAACGAGAGTGAGATGGACAAGGGCTCAAGCTAACACTGTACTGAAGATATAACCTAAATTGCTGATGAAGAGGCTGTGGCTGAGCCAGAAGAAAAACATTTATTCTGGCTATTTTAAATTCCATGGATAGAAATAAAGAGACACACTGCACTGGCCTTTGACGACAGCTCAAAAAAGGTGGATAATTCTTAAATGCTTGATATCAGACGGGGCAAACTACGGCCTGTGGGCCACATCCGGTTCGCGGGACCATCCTGCCCAGCCCCTGAGCTCCCGGCCGGGGAGCCTAGTCCATGGCTCCTCCCCCGCTGTTCCCCCTCCCCCGCAGCCACGCCGCCGCGCTCTGGCCCGCCGCTCCTGCTGGGCAGCATGGGGAGCGCAGCTGGCTCTGGCCGGGTGTCGCGGCTGCGAGCTCCTGCTGGTAAGGGGTTGGGGAGGTTGGGTAAGGGAGCGGAGGTCCTGGGGGGCAGTCAGGGAGGAGGGGGCAGTTGGATGGGGCAGAGGTTCTGGGGGGATGGGGAACAGGGAGGGTTGGGAGTGCGAGTCCCGGGGGTCCTGTCAGGTGGCGGGGATGTGGATAGGGGTTGGGAGGGCAGTCAGGGGACAGGGAGCGGGGGGGGGGGGGTTGGGATCCCGGAGGGCAGTTAGGGCCAGGGTCCAGGGAGTGGACGGTCAGGGGACAAGAAGCAGGGGGGGTTGGATGGGTTGGGAGTTTTGAGGGGGGCAGTCATGGGGCAGGAAGTGGGAGGGGCGGATAGGGGGCGGGGGCCAGGCTGTTTGGGGAGGCACAGCCTTCCCTACCCATCCCTCCATACAGTTGTGCAACCCCGATGTGGCCCTCAGGCCAAAAAGTTTGCCTACCCCTGCTTTATATGATTCACCCCATCTCTTAAAAAATTAAACATCCCCTTACAGAATTTACACATAGGAAAATCAAAAACTCCCACAAATCCAAAGCGGGTGCAGCACGAGACGGAAGTCTGAGGAGGAGTACAATGAAGAGCGTCTGAACGAAGTAAAACAACAGTATCATAGTACTTTAAAGACAACCTAGCCAACTGTGCCTTTATAGCATTTGCCTTTATGCACATCGCTCTGCACTGTCTCTGGTGATTTGTGTATTGTCTATGCATTTGTCAAATGCCATCAGTAACCTTTCAAGTTTCTTTTAAATCAATGACAGACTATTTGTTTTCATAATTAGCCAGGCAGGTATGTTTGTGGCTCTCTGGAGAAGAAGTCATTTTGCTTTAGCGTGGAACACACATCCTCAGAAAAGCAATGGCGATGTCAACATAAATTTATATAAAAGATACATCAAGGAGAAAAAAAAAAGCTACTCAGGTGCTTTACACATCCCGGGGAATTAAGTAACAGACACACAAGTCTTTTTCACATTCAGCACCTATAGGCGAAATCCTGCAAGGTACCAAGCACTTGTAATTCCTTTTGACTTCAGTTATACAAGCTTTAATCTTTTGATGGAGTATGGAAGCGTTCCCTTCTACATCACCAGTTTGACTTCAATGGGACTTAGAGGTGGTAGGCACCTCCCAGGAGCGGCCTCTGAGTTAGAGGAATGTAGAAGAATAATGGTGTGTGCTCAGTAGTAGCTTTTTCTCTAGTTTACTTTTTTAGAGACGGGGCAGTTAACTGTGTAACTGGAGGATGAAGAGGGTTAAAATCCAGTTGCTGGGATTTACACTCTTACTTCAGGGATATTTCCAAAGGGTTGATGTGTCATACAAGCACAGAAAAAAAAAAATCAATACTTCTCAGTCACTTCTGAAGAGCAAACAGAAAACAACTTCCGGATCATTACAGAAAATGAATGTGAGAAAGGGAAAAAAAGGAAAGAAAAGATAAAGTACACATTTTATACAAAATATCCTCCCCATTTTCAGACTCTCTGACAGTCAAAAATGGTATAATTCTTCTGGATGCGATAATCATACTACCTAAGCATCCTTAACTCTAATACAAGAAAGAATTAACAAAACCATATGGTAATGTGCTCTCATGACAATCCCTTAACTAGGCAGACTAAAATAACATTTTTCATAGTAGTTCTGAGAGGATCTGGCATTAAAAGACTTGCTTAAAGTTATATGGCTAGTGAAGTGAGACAAAGGCTCATTACTTAGTAATGGCTACCATGGGCTGGTAATTCTTGTCCTACCACCTATCCTAGTAGTTGTTCTATTTAAGAAAACTTATATAAAGGCAGTAAACCCAGATCACAGAGCATCTCAAAGGTCTCATTTGAGCCAGAATTGCCTGCCCAGGTACAGAAACATAACATTAATTGTGAGGACAAGGATGCAAATGTGCAGATACAGTGTACAATTACAAAAGAGGAACACAGTATTGTTCATGATAAGCAGCATCTCTTATAGACAAATAGGCTTCTGAAAATTATCCTTTACAACTCAAGGAAAGCAAAGCAACTGGTTCCTTTAAGGAGTCGTTAGAGATTAGAGATTTTAAAAAAAATATCTGTTGTAGTTTATGAATGGCTTGTTAGTGGAGTTCAACAGCAGGGAAGTCTGCAATTGATCAACTTTGCTGGTACCAATGGGAACTGCTATAAAGGATTTTGGCAGAGGGACAAGGAAGAGATGAGGAGGATATTTTATTCAACGAATAAAAAGAGGAAATAATGTGTACAGATACATAAACAGCATCCTTTTCCTTGGAAATGATTTTCAAACTGTGGCCAATAGTTCAACATTTTGAGGTTCTGTCTCCTTTCGATTGACCCCACAGTGGACCCCAAATCACCATAAAATTCTAATCTTTTACTATAATGCAGCTTAGAGCTCTGCTTTTTTTCTTTAGGGTTATGATCTGTTAAAAGTGTTGGAACATGTGGGTAATGATGTTTCAGTAGCCAAATCTGATCTGAAGTAATTAATTCATGACACCAAGCAGAACATTTACAAACACCTTTGCAACTCTAGAGAATCAGCCAAAACCATTTGGCCAACAGCATGGAGATTCAGAAGACTGATCTCGGGTAACTCTGCTAGTCTGAGAATATTCTGAAGGGCCAGAGGAAGGCTGAAGGAGTTTTAACCAGGGGGAGAGGAAAGCATTCTATTCTTAAAAAACAAAAACAAAAAAACCCCAAAACACATGAGTTTGTAAAAGTCTAACAAACAACTACACCGTTGCTCCCCAGCTTCCTTCCCTTTGATGACCTGCACCAGAAGAAAAGGCAGAGCTTACATTGTATCTGTCAGTGAGAGTCAGGAGAGGAATCAGAAATGAACAATAGAGCAGAGGTTCTCAAACTGTGGTCCATGGACCACCAGTGGTCCGCAAGCTCCATTCAGGTGGTCTGCAGATAGTGCCCTCTAAGGTGCGCGCCTGGGCGGCCGCACATGAGAAAATGAAGGGCCATCCACCTAATGAGTGGAGCCGCACCAATTAGGTGCCTGGACCCTGGAGAAGACGCACATGTAAGGTGAGGTGGTGGCCTTGGGGGGGAATAGAGGGTAGTGGAAGTGGGCAGTAGGGTGAGAAGAGGGGGTGGGGGGAATTTGGGACAGGCAGGGCTGCGGCATCCAGAGAAAGAGGTGACTTTCCCCAGCTCCAGGGCTGCGGCTGCCAGGGAGAGATGGCCCTCCTTCCCAGCCTCAGCTCAGGAGCTGCTGTGGCAGGGGAGAGAGGGCACATCTATCACATTAGAAAGGTAAGACTACTGATATTAAAATACGAGTTGTGTGTTTGTAGAACAAAAAAAACTTTAATTATTATTAAGGGTTTTTTATATATAGCGCTTTTATCCAAAACACTTTACAATAGTTAGCTAATGGTACAAACAACATTTTGAAAGATCATTAAGTGGTCTGCCAAGACCCTCAGCAATTTTCAAGTGGTCTGTGGAAAAAAAAAAGTTTGAGAACCACTGCAATAGAGTATTCTGATCAGTCTGACTTCTGCAAATCAAGGTCCGCGGACACTGTCTATAGAAACGAGGTAGTGACAAGCAGAATTCACCCCAAAGTGAGAGAGCTACCAGTAATGAATGAATAATACAGTACTTGTTAAATAAAACTTCATTCTTTGCTATGGAACTCTTCCCATCTGCACAGCCAAGTCCACATGCACAAAAAAGAGGGTGTGTGAGAGAGAGAATGGATGCCTTAGCTGATTAAATATTCTAGTTAAATTCCATTACCAATTCCAAATTGCAATGATCACAAGTGTTGTGGGTCTGATTTTAATAATCTATCTGTTAAGGATGAAAAGATACTCTTCCTCAGGAAGAAAATTAAACTACAGCTGTGTCTACACTACAGTTTATGTTGTAATAACTTCTGTCGTACAGGGATGTGAATAAATCACCCCGAGCGATATAAGTTACACTGATGTAAGCGCCGGTGTGGACAGCACTCTTTTGGCAGGAGAGCTTCTCCCACCGACATACCTACTGCCACTCCTGGGGGCTGGAGCAGTTAAGCCAACGGGAGCCACTTTAAGCCAATGGCATAGAGTGGCTGCATGAGAGAGAACTTACAGCAATATAGCTGCACCGCTGAAAACTCTCTAGTCTAGCTGGGCCCTTAAATGAGCCCAAATAACCTTGTACCCCAAAGCAGGTGCACACACTGCTAAAATGATGACTAGCGATATTGGGGTATTATCACCAGTGATTCTGCCATAGCACAGTGGCTAGAACACTGCTGATGCGTGGTGCTGAGGGGAAACATGAGCAGACGTACTTAAAAAATTGTAGCTACAGAAATGATTAACAGCCCTTAACTATTCCACTTTTAGACAAAAAAAAAAAAAAAACAGCTGGCCATTTAGTTTAAAAGATATGAACCATGGAGGGCTGGATGGCTCAGAGGATTAAAAATAAGATATGCAGCTTTTCACTTCTATGTCAACAGCAGTCTGAACAGTGACTGTAACTTGTTGTCATTGGATGGCTGTTCAATAGCTTGTATGAAATGAGTTACTGATCTCAGTCCAGAGCCTAGTGAACAAGTGTCCACATCAGAAAACCATCATCACAGCAGGCACCCTTATTGGCACTCTCAGCGGAGAAGCCAAGAGTTTAGTGGTATGGAGAAAGAACTGAGCTCTTACCCCTAAAGCATGGGTGGGGGTCACTTCAGAGGCTAGGGCAGGATAAACTTGCCATATTATTGCCTATATGACGTGCTTGTTAGAGCACTGCCAACCCCAAGAGTTCAAAATCATAAGTCAGGCCCTCACAATCATGTGTTTTTTAAATAATAAATGATAAGTTATTATTTTTCTTCTGGTTTCTAAGCCTTTAGGGTGCACGCACCTCATGTTTTTTTCCTGCAATTATGAAGTCTAGAAATGTACATTTTAAGACTGAAAGCTGAAATTTTCATGAACTGTCTTGACTCCAACAAGTGGGGCTTTAAGAAAAACACCAAGTATCTTGAGACTCACAATAAAATCATAAGAGCTGGCAACACTGTTATGTGAATATGCAGAGAACTTCAGCCTCCAGACCAGTCAGTTTGGCATTAAGAGCTGACTCCCAATCTTGTATTTAAATCACAAGTTCAACCTTCTAGTAGAAAACATAAATTAACATGCAGAAAATGGAAGTAGAGTGCTAATTCATACTCTTCAGCCCTTGGAGTCCAGATTTAAACGTAGTGTCTGGCCAAAATCTTGATTTACTAGTTTATCCGGACATACCTTTGCTACTGTGAAGTAAGTGCAGCCTGTGTACAATGTGTATGATTGCTTCATGTTCTAATTTCGCTTCATTGTCTATGCTCTAGAATGGAGAAGATTGGCACAGACAGCAGTTTTGGAAAGAAAGTCTCACATGTAACTACACAATTGCTTTTTTGCAATGTTATTGTAGCCATGATGGTCCCAGGATATTAGAGAGACAAGGTGGGTGAGGTAATGTCTTTTACCGGACTAACTTCTGTTGGTGAGAGAGACAAGCTTTCAAGCTTACATAGAGTTCTTCTTCAGGTCTGTGTTATATGTACCCACTTCCTCAGAGAAAGGTTTTTGTAGGGGAGCTTAGCAATGCAAGTATTTTTTTATTTGAAATGACTACTGCATCACTTTTGGTTTGTTGTTTCACAGTTTTTATCTTTTTTAAAAAACTAATAACTCCAATATTTTGGGGATCCAAAAGTCTCAGCACAATGAATTTTCTATCTTTAAGGCAGGTCAGATTTTTGCTCTCCCAGTCTTTTCTGTGCACCATGAAATTTATTTTCCCTGCCTACACAAGAATCAGTTCCTTCTTTGCTCCTCACATTCCTTTAGTTTAACAAACTCAAATACAGGAAAACTTCACTGAAGATATCACTGGTTTATGGACCTGACAGATCTCCCCTCTCCTGGTTCTGTTTGCCTCGAGCACCTCAAATCCCTCTGCATCAGTGTTTGAAAAAAACATGCTTTTCAGGTCCTGCTCTATCATCTCTTTAACCAACAGTTTTCTCAATCTCATTACATTGTGAATTTACTATTCCAAGCTTCAAGGCTCAACGCTCCTCACCACAGAGTCAGGGACTGCTGTGATTTATCCCTCTGTGATTCCTCACAGCACGGATAGAACTGCTTCCACAAGGAAGAGGATAGTCAATAACAGCAGTCAGTATCCCAGGCTAATTATTAGCGCTCCCACAGGGAGATTGTATCATGTAAGCACTTCATCACTGTGAGCCACAGATCAAGTGGAGCAGAGGATGAGTAACTCCCCGGCAATGACCTGCAGGCTGTCAATTGTTCACCTGTTGATGCCATTGACTCAATCCAGTCAGATTCACTAGATCATACTAATTTACTCCTTCTAACCCCACGCAAGTACTGTTATTATCATTGTTCAGTCAATAACAGCCAACAGATAATGAGATGTCTGATTGGTTATCGGTAAGTTCTACCCCGCTCCTCGCCACTCTTCTCACACACAGCTATCTAATTTATTATTTATTCACAGCAGAGACCACAATACACCAGGCACTGTACAAAGGGCATGTTCACTGACCTGTAGAGTTTACAGTCTAAAAGGGCAGACAAAGTATAGGGGTAAGGGGCTCAACATTCAAGTAAAGTGGACCAGGTGATGATGGGCCACATCTGGGTAATACAAATGGCCCAGGGTACTGTTTAGATACAAGCTGCTTATCATCTTGGTATCTAAGTGCCAAATCTCCCCCACAAAAATAGTCGGCCCTGGAATATGAAATGCAACTAGTTTCACTCCTATCTGTTTTATTTAAACCACTACAGAAACTCAATTTTATTGACTAGCAATTTGCATCAGTTAAAATTATTTCAGTACTCCTAATACAGGCAAAACTATATGCCAAAAATCCATTCCTGCAGGGATATATATCCAAAAAGTCAAATTTTAGTTTAGCTCAGTTTTCATTAAGAAAAAAGACCCTCCAAAAGGTGACAAATGGAGGCCTTTAGGTTATATTTTTCAGATTTTCTTAATCTTTCCCTGCACCCGAGGACTCCGTTCCACCTCCTTCATGTCTCCCTCTCCCATTGCACTCCTGGTGATATTGGACCTTTGTCAAAAACTTCTAAAATAATCTGTATAACAATTCACAAAATCCAGCCACTTGGACTAGCAGCTCTACCTCAAACCTGTAGAAAGTATTTCAGATTCAATGACCTGCAAATACTTTAAGCAGCAAACCCTTCCAAACAAAGATATATTTCTAGGTACTGTACCAAATGTAGTAGTTAGAGCAGGTTGAAAAAAAAATCAACATTTTTTCTATGAAACCATGTTGATTTTTTTTTGACAAACATTCAAAGCAAAATGAAAATGTTTGTGTTGTTCTGATCTTAGAAAACCAAAAACAATTTGGAATTTAGTTTTCAGAAGGTTTCCTCCCCCCCAGCCACCTTTTCAACTTCTTCCAGCCCCCCTTTCTGCACTGGAAAAAGTGAAAAAAATCTTAAAAATACACTGTTCTCTGTTTTGAAAACCAAAATGAAACAAGAAATTCAATTTGAAACAAAACTGTTTTGCTCCAAATTTTCCCACCAGTATTTTTAAAACTATGTTTTTCCATGTAAAAATTTCATTTTCAACAAAACCTCATTTTCTCAGGAGGAAATTTTTTTAGTCAACAATTTCAACCAGCTCTAGCAGTTGTACAGTTGGATAGTGAGTACTACTGGATAGAGCACTAGACTGGACTCAGGAGACCTGAGTTCTATTTCCAGCTCTGCCATTACCTGCTGGGTGATCTTGAACAAGACATCACATTTTTGTGCCTCAGTTTCCCCACGTGTAAAATATGGATAGTCATGCTGACCTCCTTTGTAAAGTGCTTTGAGATCTACTGATGAAAAGCACGATATAAGAGCTAGGTATGATTAAAATGAATAGATAAGACACAAACACTATCTACACCGGGGTGGGCAAACTACAGACCGGGCCCTTCAGATGTTTTAACCCGGCCCTCAAGCTCCCGCTGTGGAGCAGGGTCCAGGGCTTGCCCGGCTCTGCGTGGCTCCTGGAAGCAGCAGCAGCATGTCCCCCCTCCAGCTCCTACACATAGGGGCAGCCGGGGGCTCTGCACGCTGTTCTGCACCAAGCGCTGCCTCCACAGCTCCCATTGGCCAGGAACTGCGGCCAATGGGAGCTGCAGGGGCAGCACCTGCGGACGGGGCAGCACGCAGAGCTGCCTGGCCGCAGCTCCGCCTAGGAGCTGGAGGGGGGACATGCCGCTGCTTCCAGGAGCTGCTTGAGGCAAGCGCCATCTGAAGCCTGCACCCCTGACCCCCACCAGCACCCAAACCCCTGCCCCACCTCTGATCCTCTTCCCACACTCCAAACCCCTCAGTCTCAGCCTGGAGCCTCTTCCCGCACCCTGAACTCCTCATTTCTGGCCCCACCCAGAGCTTGCACCCCCATCCAGAGCCCTCACCCCCTCCCACACCTCAACCCCCAATTTCGTGAGCATTCATGGCCCGCCATACAATTTCCATACCCAGATGTGGCCCTCGGGTCAAAAAGTTTGCCCACCCCCATCTACTGTATTTCATTAATTTGTTCAGTGACTTTCTCTAACAAGACCAAGTCTATTAGCCATTGCAAACCAAATGAAAAGGTAAATAAAAGGATTAGACTAATAATTCAAGTTAAGATGTTTGCATTGAAATGATAATGTAATTAAGTAGAGTAAAAGGGGTATTAGGCCATCAGTGATCACCATCTTCTCAATACAACATGTTAACATTTATTTTACATCAGCCCCTGGTATAAGAACATTTACTTAAACAGCAGTGGAGATGACTGGACAACACCCATGTGAAACAGTTTCCATTATAAAAGCAAGTGAGCAATTGTCAGCTATGGAGCTATGCAAATAGAAATAGTTGTAGTTGGTACTACAAATAGCAAATTAGACCTTGTTCTCCGAACATGAGAGAGATTAGAAATAATATTATCAAAACAAAAGGAAAAGAGAACATCTTCACTTTACAGAAACTTTCAAAATAATAGCAGAGGCTGCTTTGAGGGATTTTTGTTTTGCTTACATTTGCTGTGAATTTGAGTGTTCATTATGGGTCCAATTCTACTGTGATTTACTTTGCTAGGGCACGACCAGGCTTCAAATGTAAATCTGACCCCACTGGCTGGCACTAGACACAGGTGCTATGCGAGATATTTCACTCAGGACCTCAGCCCTTAGCTATTATTTTCATCCTGGGCGATGAAGAATAACAATAACTCAGGTAGTAGTCTTGGGACAATTGTAAGCTAGCTTGAGGCCACCAAACTCATTTTACTTTTTTACCTAAGCACAGTTTAAATTCAGGTCTCTAGAGACTGAAAGGCAGCCCCCGCCCCCATCCCATATCATAAAATTCCCATTATGTTAAGAAAAAGTACACTAATTTGTCTTTGATTTTAATGTAAAAATAACTGCAATTAATTTCTAAAGCTAGCAAATTTCTAAGGTCTGTGTTAGGCTGGCAATGAAAATGTACAATTTATTTCCAATAATTTGTTTTCCTGGAACTTCTGCATGAATTGATCAATGGCCTCTCTTACAGTAGTCCCACTAGAACAGTGGTTCCCAAACTGGGGTTCGTGAAATGTTACAGGGGGTTCTCAGGAAAAAATTCCCTAATGGCGGACAGAGCTGTCCCTAGGGACCTGGGCAGCACGGGGCCAGCAGCACGGAGCCCCTGGACTTCCAAGAGCTAAGCAGATCAAAGTAAGCCTATCTATCAAATTTCAAGACTCCTTATAAGAAATGGAAAGGGAGGTGGATATTTTTTGCTGTTTTTAAAATTAAATAGGCAGCTAGTCTTGTTTTTAAAATTATTATGAAGAACAAGTTTAAGCTTTGTTGTAATGTGTGTTGTTTGCCTGGACTGCTCAAGACCTGAATGCTTGTGTAGGAGGAACTCTTTGAATTGGCTTCTTAAATACCTTCATGCTCTTTCACATCTGATACTCCTTGATGAAACATAGGAGTCTTGACTTATAACAGGATTATTCAAAATTATACAAGCTACGAAAGTGAGATCTTGGAAGAATATTGCCGTTTTCATAATGTAATAAAAATACTGAATGATAAACAATAGTGTGTAATAATCAAGTCATAAAAACCAATTTTATATTTCCAAGATCACTGCTTTTATAATTTATACTCAGGTAAAGGAGAAAATCCCTGGAAATATTCATTTTTAGGAGGGGGTTCGCGAGACTTGACATTTTAGTGAAAGGGGTTCACAGGTTGTTAAAGTTTGGGAATCACTGCACTAGAAGTAGCAGACTCATAGAATCAGAAATGTAGGGCCGGAAGGGACTTTGTGAGGCCATCTAGTCCATTCTCCGGTGCTGAGGCAGGACAAAGTATACCTAGACCATTCCTGACAGTAATTTGTCTAAAAACCTCCAATGACGGGGATTCCACAGCCTCCCTTGATAACCCGTTCCAGCACTTAACTATCCTTATAGTTACAAAGTTTTTCCTTATATCTAACCTAACTCTCCCTGTTGCAGATTAAGCTGATTACCTCTTGTTTTACCTTCAAAAGTTATGGAAAACAATTGATCACCATCCTCTTTATAACAGTCCTTACATATCTGAAGACTTACCAGATTTTTAACCTTTCCTCATAGGTCAGGTTTTCTTGACCAAGAAGTAAAGAGAATTTGAGAAATTAAAAAAAAATCTCTAAGTATCTGTCAACAAGTAAAGGTCATCCTTGAAAGTAAGAACAATGATTAGAAGCTGCACAAATTCTTGCGAGAGAGAACCATGAGTCAATAGTCCATTAACAACAGGGAATGAAGTCAATCATAGAGACAACAAGCGGGGAGGAAGATACAAGTTCATTTTCTGTTTCTCTCTTTATAACATACAATCACACACTTGCCTCTGTATAAATTGATCCATTTACCATTGTAAGGTAGCAAACAGCGAGTAATTAATTTCCAAGACCAAAAAGAAGTAAAATCAAAAAACTGTTTACAGGATGCAATAAGAGAGCCTCTTGCCTGAGGATGCCATAGCTGAAATGAGAAGGTCCACTGTATGTTTCATTTCATGCATGGATGTCACTCTAGCTCACAGCTACATGCTCTTCCTCTGAAACATCCCTCCTCCATCCAGCCCTGCACCCCAGCCCAATATCCAGCTATCTGTAAATTGCTTTGAGAATTAATGTCCCAATAGCCTCACAGGTTTTGTAAACAAATGCTATGACCAACCTGCTATTGACAATTTAAAACACTTTTCAACCATGATGAGCAAACTACTAGGCTCATTCATAATATATGCTAGTGTTCCTGACAGCTGAACAACACTTGCTTGTCGGGAAAATTAGAAACCAGACTGGACTAAAACCAAAACTCTCTCCAAAATTCTATGAAATTCCAAGTTTTCTTCAGTAACAGATTTAGGGATCACCTCAAAGGAACTATCTTCAGGAAACAACTATAGACTTCTTGACAAACTTTCATCTTTTCCTTCACTATTTCAGTACAGTAATAGAAAGCAGGGCTCAATTCTCCTCCCAAGGAGAGAACTGCTGACAAGGTGGTGTGAGGAAAGGAGGAAATGGGGCTTCAAAAAGACAGTTTTAATGTAGACATGATCTATGCTGGGGATTTGTCCCAATTTCAGATATCACCAGCCAGCAACCAGCACAGCTGCACTGGTGCAAACTCCTGGAGTAGACAGGATGAACTTGCTATAAACCACAGTACATATCAGTTTATCCTGCTTCCAGAGATAAGCTTTGTTGGTGCAAATAGCAGCTTTACCTATCTACATTAAAGGTCTGTATTGGTACTGCTACACTCATGGCTTGCCACTGATGGCTGCAGTCAAGGAAAATCCCCAGTAAAGAAAAAGTTTTATTAGAGAAAATGTGATGAATTCTAATCCACTCATTCAAGAGGGAGACTGTGTAAAATTAATATTGAAAACATTCAGATGCTAAGGTGACTGTATTTCATTCATTTTAGCCCTCTGAATCTAAGAATCATTGAATTATTTAACTTCATCTTCTTTTAGATGTTATCGCTATGTAAGATTAAATTGTCAAAGCATAAACTCACTTAATTCCTCAGACTGAGGAAAGGGGAGGTGCAGAAACTAATCTGAAATAATTTCTTCAGCAATTGTCATACCTATCCAGCAGAATGTGTGACTGTTTCCTCAGCCCTGGAGCAGAAGAGGTCTCCAAGTGAAAGCATCGGGAAAAGTGAAGAGCCATCTGAAGTAAGAGGACACAAAATCCACTTTTTCTCCCATTGACTTTAATCATTCTGTTTCAAAGGGACAGATACTATTACTGGCCCAGTGAAAAAAACACTGTAGCCTGCAGCCAATAATAAATTTGACTCAGACAAGTAATACAAAACAGTGTGTACATTTCCTAAACTTTTGGCTGTCATTTGTAGCTCTCTTCCAGAAAAAAAGACTGAACCACTAGAATGGAAAGTTTATTAAATTGTTTACTGCTCAAATTGTAGTTTAATGACAGAATAATATCATGAAGCTAATGTCTGATAAACCAGAGAGGAGAAGAGTGATCCTGAATTCATCCCTCAATCTCTAGGCCAGCATGGGCTGAGAAAGATGGTAGTGAATTAAGCACTTAGAGGTGGGGAGGACAGAACCAAACGTGCTCCACACAGGTATCCATATCCATCCCATCTATCTCAGAGGGAGCATATCCATAATGTGATAAGTTCAAAGGATGTGCAGTGAAAGTGTAAGAAAAGACAAAATGGGGAATGCTGAAAGTCCTGTATCCAAAAAGGAGAAAACTGAGCAAATAGAAAATTGTCAGAATCACCATTTTCATTAAATCCAGAATAACTGTTGTACTTAATGAAATGTTCATGGCCAAAATTTCTTGATATATGTGAGAAAAATTTTAATAGGAAGAATACATTAATCATGTTCTGGCTCACAAGTAAGTTATTTATAACACACCTCAAAATTTTGGAAGGTTATATTATACAGTCCCAGTTGTATTGTCTATTGTTTCATACCCAGGTGCAGGAAATCAGGAAATAGAGCCAACATGCTTATTTATAAAAACCCTTCAAGACTGCAGGACTTGCTGTTTGCATAGTTTCAGAATTCTTTCATCAGCAGTATGCGAAGAGTATTTTTTTTATGCCAATGGGAGAACTCTCTCCCATTGGCATACAGCGTCTTCACCAGACACGCAGTGACACTGTGATATTGTACAGCTGCACATGTAGACATGGCCTTAAGCTTTATTAATTTTAGCTTAAGGTCATATATCCCAGTACAAAGTTTGTGTCTGGGGAGGTTATATTTATGTATTACTTATCTTTTTTTTCCCCGCTCTCAGAAAATTCATTTCCCAGATTTCCTTCCTGCCTCACCTTAACCTCAGATTCTAAAAAAAGTATTAAAATCTGCTTACAAAGTGTTTTCTACAATCAGATGCAAATGATTCAAGTGGTTTAATGAGAATTTCTGTTGAAGCATCTAAAAATGCTATGTATTTTTTTAATTAGTCATCCTAAACAAGAACCTTACAATTCAATGGACTATTCTGCTTTATAATTTCCTCTGAATGGGAAGAAATCTAATGACTGGTTCACAAGAATTCTGAAATGTCTATGTGACCTTCCTATTACTATTATGCATCTAAACTTAAAACAGTCACCCATTCATCACAGCAAAGAAATCTGATTCTAAAATATTGGTTCAAATACTGGGTGTGCTCCTATTAATGCAGACTTTCACCGAGCAGTATCCAGTATGAAAGGGAACTTTTTTCTCATGCCATAATAATAGTGTGTCCAAAAGACATTTCAAATTCTGGGAGATTGTGGTAGCACTAAAGTTAACATATAGACTGCAGAACCTCCAACTTCATGTCTTTAAATATTAGTCTAGCACAGCAATACTCAGACCGAGGCTCACGTGCCACAAATGGCTCTTGAATAGGTCTCCTGCAGCTCCTTGGAGCACATGATATTAAAAGACTGTGTGATTTAATTATTAACTAATCTAAGTTATTAACCAATAAGGATGCTTTTACTGTTATTAACCAATTTCAGTTGATAAAATAATAATAATACTTGGTCAGTCATTTTGCTGTGAGAATGATAGATGGATAGACAGATAGATAGATAGATACAGGGCCGGCTCCAGGCACCAGGGTAGCAAGCAGGTGCCTGGAGCGGCCAATGAAGAGGGGGGCGGTACGTCCGGCCGTTCAGTGGCAATTCGGCGGCGGGGCCATCAGCGAAGGACCTCCCGCCGATCGCGATCGCAGCTTTTTTTTTTTTTTTTTTTTTTGCTGCTTGGGGCAGATATTTAGATAGATATTTAAACACTCAATATTTCCTCTGTCATACAGTTTAAATATGAATATATAGTACTATAGTAAATGAAACAATGAATTCACAATACTGAGACTAATTTGGGCGATGTTGATCGCTAATTTGGCTCCTGAACCACTGAGGTCTGAGTATCACTGGTTTAGCAGAAGCACATTACAACATAATGACATACCTTCTTCATATGTAAAGCTGAAGCAACCTACCGAACCAATGGTTCGTACTGATAAAGTTCATTTGCAATGTTTAAAACTACAAAAACTAATTCTATAGCCCGTAGAATTTTCTCAAAATGATAAGCTGCTGATTTATCTGTTATCTCTGTGTAATTATAAAATTTCAACCTAATATATCTGCTGATTTAATTTGTATTTATGATATTGTAAATGCATATTATATTTTCTTCTGTCTTCTCAAGATTTTCTTCCAACTTTCTCCTCTTGCTCTGCCTTTTATGAATGGTAGGGCCTCTGACACTTATTTTTGACGTTGACTTATTTTCTTCTTTACAGATGCGCATCTGCCATTTTGTCCCATTAACTTAGGGTGCTGCTGACTTTCCGTTCTGGGCGGGTACAGGGGCGGCTCTGTTTTTTGCCACCCCAAGCACCGCAGTCAGGCGGCCTTCGGTGGCACGCCTGCAGGCAGTCCGCAGTCACGCAGATTCGGTGGCGTTTCTGCGGGTGATCTGCCGGTCCCGCGGCTTCGGAGTACCTGCCGCCAAAACTGCGGGACCGGCGGACCTCCCGCAGGCAAGTCGCTGAAGGCCACCTGACTGCCACCCTCCCAGCGACTGGCAGGCTGCCCCCCACAGATTGTCGCCCCGGGCACGTGCTTGCTGCGCTGGTGCCTGGATCCGCCCTTGGGCGGGTAGGTGTAAGAGAGAGAGAGAGAGACAGACAGACAATTCAATTCTCATCCTAGATTCTGAGCCCTGACATGAAATTCCTTTAGTTATTCACAGAATAGGCTCTATATGACCCCCTGCCAGGTAAACATTCCTTGATCTACAGCTTGCCTTGCTCTTTCACAGTGTACACCGTGAATGCCTTTTCATGATCAGTTCCTGAATCTGCACTGCTGGATTTTGGGTCTTCTCTTATGCTGTTAACACTTCTGAGCTTTATACTGTGGAGTTTCATTTGGTAATGAGAAAGTGTTGCTCCAATACCTACTGCAGGAGCTGTTGAGATTCCCCCCGCCTTTATTTTTCTTGAGTATGTTTGTTTTTTATTCGTTGCAGTCTCTGAAAGCTATTGTAAGTGTTTGGCAGTCACTCTTCAATAGTTGGCTTTGTCTTCTGGTGCAGCTATTTCTGCTCTCTCCTATACTCCTGTGTTTTTGCATTGGGCAAAAAATGACTGCACAAGGGACTTGCTGAGGAAACACTTCCAAATGCTGAGTGTGAGGTTTCTCATTTTGTATCCAAACTAATTATGTTGTCCTCCCTTCCAAGTGAATGAAAAGGAGTTGGGACTTCTGGAGTTAATTGCTGACTAGAAGACAATGGAGCCAGCACAGATCCAGGAGATTGAGGGCCTGAATTTCAGAGACGCTGAGCAGCCATAAATCCAATTCAAGTAAACAAGAGTGCAGGTGCTCACAGTATTTCTGAAAATCAGGCTTTAAATTCCATTAAGCCAGAGTCCTCCTGGTGGAGCACTGAAGTGACAGTAGGATGAACTTGGTCCCTCATGAGCAATGGTGGTAGACAGTGGCCTAAAGCCTGTTTCTAAATCTGCACAGATTTTGCACGCACCAGTTATGAGCATCCAAGAGGGCAGGATTTTGCATGCAACTAGTAATTATGTGGCAAAATTGGGAGAGCAATATCAGGAGTCCAAAGAGATGGAACTGCAAATGTATAAGCTGCTTTTGAAAATTTTGTCCTTTCTGGCTTTGAGCAATTACTCTATTATACTAGTATTTGCTTTTTCATTGTACTGTCCTGTGCCTTAAAGCAGTGGTTTTCAACCTGTGGTCCACAAACCCCTGGGAATCCGCAGACTATGTCTAAGATTTCCAAAGGGGTTCGCACCTCCATTTTAAATTTGGTAGGGGTCTGCAAATGAAAAAAGGCTGAAACCACTGCCTAAAAGAAACTTTATCTGATGCTTTTTTTAAAAAAAAATGCCTCCTTTCTCTTTTGATTGGTCAGTTTAATTAATATCTATGTCTATTAATGCTATTCTAGACTATGCTAACAATGTATCCAGCTTCTGAGAAAATACTAACAATGAACCAAGTTTCTATGAGTTCATTTTAGATAAACTCCTTTTTTCTTTCGGATTACTGTAACATTTGACCTGTAAGAAAATGTCCCACTTAATATTAGGCATTTAGGAAAATGATAAATCATCATCTTCTGTGGAAAAGTTCTGTAAACTTGAATAGGGATAAAGCCAGTAGAGATCCAAAGAAATTATTCTAAAAAGTTTAGCGCTTCATACAGAATGATACCCTGGGCTATATACTAGGGTTTTCGCTTGTTTGTATTGTTTTACTATCTGATATAGTTATATCATTTTCTATTCTGTTCTACAGGGCTTTTCATTAAGGTTCTCTTTCCATGGAAATTATATACTATTTCATACGTTTTAAGCACTTTTGTGAAGAAACGCTGCTAATTAGACAATTAAGCTTTGAAGTAAATTAATGCTGTGACTTAATATGGCCTGCTGACCTGGTATGTCTCTTTAAAATACATTTTACTGATAGTCTTTGACCCTGAACTTGTCCTTGATAACCCAGCATTAAGACTGGCAATATGACTAAACAATTCCTAGGTTGGGGGAGGAATGTCAGGTGAATTTTTCATTGAATTCTCAATTTCTCAAACGTGGCTTATAATACATGGCATGGGTAAAGATACAGATGATTCTGCATTTAATATTTCTTTGCTCAGATTCTAATACATTTTGCAGTGAAGAATAGAAGGTACACTGTTACACTGGAACGTTTCACCAACTTTGATTCTTTTATCTGGAACCTAAGCCTAAATGACTTTTTTTATCTGCCTTGCTTGTTGGCCATCCCCCCTGCAAGAGCCTGAATGAAAATGAGAAAGGCAAAAGCTGTCAAATTTCCAGATTTCAGTGGACTTTGTAACATCAGTACTTTGAACAGAAGGAAGTGAACTGATTTGGTTAAAAGGATTTTAAAAGGCAAGGCATCAAAAGATGGAAGGGAGCAAGTGAAAAGAGGCAGACCACCAGCTAGCTGTAGTCTTGGTGTTGATTTAAATGAACAGTGATCCGGCTTAATCTAACGAGTCCCTTTTACTGCTTCCTTCGGCAGTAGAAACAGCACTTATGTTTCAGTGACAGATATCCAATTTGCTGACGCTGGGCACTTATGTCTAAAACCAAGAATTCAGCTCCTCAGAATTGATACAGTCATGCTCAATTTATTTTCAACACACTCCAATGCATTCTATACAGTGTCTGTTCTGGGTGTCAAAAATACAGCAATTCATTGATAGATACTGCATCAGTGCTCCACAATAATCAAATCATTGCATTCTTCTCATCTATCCTGAAGTTCACCTGAGTATGTATTTGTTCAATATATACAATTTGTATATTACTAAATGTCTACACCTAAAGGTATTTTAAAGGAGACCTCCTTTATGCTACCAATCACAAACTATATTTAGTCTGCGCACCCACATTAAGAAGTCACTCTCTCAGCAGTGTGGCTGCAGACTGCTCTTGAAAACAAAACAAAACCCCTACCGCTCCTTGTGACTAAATCTGTTAAAATAACTGAAGGCATGAAAAAGTTAGGAACAGTGGACAGAAGGACTTATAACAAATAATTGCTTTTGGGTATCCACGCTGCCAGGCAACCTAACATATCATACAGTAGGTTTTAAATACATTGAATCATATAAAGAAGTTTAAAAAAAAAAAAAAAATTTGTGAGTACTCTAGGTATTTAGTTATTTTAGTTAGTACTCATGAAAGTAAGAGGCTAATAGCAGGAGATTTGAGCTGCATTCTTGATTCTACCACTGGCTCACTGTGTCACCTTGGACAAGTCACAACCACTTTGTGCCTCAGCATCCCCAGCTGTAAAATGGGATACCACCCACCTTTGTAAAGGGGAAAGCTGTTCTTGTGAATAAGGGTATTCACAAGGATAAGGATAACTGATCTGGGACTCAGGAGCGCTGGGTTCAAGTCCCAGTTGTGCCACAGTCTCCTGCGTGATCGTGGACAAGTCAATCTCTCAGTCTCAGTCCTCCATCTGTGAAATAGGTATAACACTTTCCCACCTCATAGGGGCATGGAGAGATTTATTTCATAAATATTTGTCATGCATTCAGAGGTGATGGGGGCCACACAAGAACACAAACATGGAAAATATGTTTAAAGATATATTATGATGATTAATAAACATTTATACTGAGATACCTCCTAGAGGCCACAATCAGATTGGGCCCACTGTGCTCTGTGTTGTACAGACAGATCATGTATTGAATGAAAAGTGGTACACTGTGTCATTATAGTTACTGCTACACTGGAGTGCCTAATATTTGGCCAATATGAGGGTTGCGTTGGCAATTTGCCATGAGCCCAAGAGCGACATATACTTGAAATACAGCAGGTTTCAGCTACACTCATCTTTAATAACAAATAATGCAGTGGAGGCTGCTCAAACTGAGATGCAGCTATGTATACTGGGCACAAGTTTCCTTGGATTGCAGTTCCTTTATGAAATGAGGATGACCATGGGCTGAGCTCTAGAACTCAGGGGGCTACACTTTGTTCACCCCTGCAGAACAATAATAACAGCAAGCCATCTTATTCAATCATCCGGGGGAAAAAACATAACTACTGCTGAAAAGTTGCAAGTGCTGGCTTGTACACTTGCCCATGTGTACATCAGAATAGTCTGAAATGGTGTCTGTATGTTCTAGCTCTCTGCTAAGGAAGAAGCAAAGTCCACGCTATGATTTTCAAATAGTGATACTGCTATAAACTGTATCACTTCATTTGAACAGGATTAGATTGTATATTTGCAGCTGCTGTCACTTCAATTAAATATATCAATTTTGGTAGTCAGTGAGTTTTCACATGGACGCTCATAGAGATTTGCAGCCAAAATACTGTACATTATTGTGCTGAAGAACAATGCACCTTTCATAGGTTTTCACTGACAACATTATTGTGACTACAGTACCATCTGGAATAGGAAGACATTTCTGAAAAGTAAGCCATTTGTAATGTAGTTTATGTGGAATTTTAACAACCATGCTTGCAACCATCCATTCTGGGCATGATACACTCTCAGCTTTTGGCCTCCATCACAGGTTTTCTTCTATGCCCAAAAGTAGATGAGACTGAGCCTTTTCTTTTTGGGTTCCCTGCATTTTTTTTTTTAAACACAATAAAGGACTATCATGTAATGCACAATATGGAAGAGAAAATACAGAATTTAGTAAATTTTGAATGTGATGGAATAGCAGACCTGTAAGAAATGCCTGAAAATTGCATTGTTATTAAGACCCAGATAGTTAATATCTTTAATTTTTTTAGCCACCTAAAATACACTAGAATGCGTAGGCAGCTCTCCGGCAGCTGGTGGCCCGCAGTTGATCAGGCTTATTTGGAAAATCGCCTCTGCAAAAAAAATTTAAATGTTGACAACTATAACTATCTATAATGAATAATGGCATGAGGCACAAGTGGTGAGACATAAAAATGATGTCCTGACCATTGTGGCCATTAAAAAAAATTGCATGGTACTTTTCTTATGTGTTAGAGTCTTGCAATGTGGATAATCGCATTCTGCCTACCTAAATCCCCCTGCTGTGGTTTCAGTTTTAGAAGTTACTATATGTTTTACTTCTCCTTGCTACAAATTATTAATTAAATACATAAATACATAGTGTGGCTTGCACAGCTACTGCAAAGGTATGAACTGGATTTCTGTGAAGGTAGAATTTCTCCCTTTCTCTGATAAGGTCCTCTCTGCCTATAAAAGCAGTTCAAAGATCTCTGAAATCTGTTCCTATTGCTATTGTGCATAAATACTTCTGTGCAGAGTTATTGGCTGTGGTAAACACCAACTTATGAAGTCGTAGCAGAAAATGCAACCAAACAACCAACTGAAGTGTTCCAGGTAATATGGAGAAATAGTTGTGCTTACTCAGATTAGTCTCGCAAACTGAGAGCTCTCCAAAGCACCATTTGTACAAGAAAGATCTCTCTCTCTCTCTCTCTCTCTCTTTTTTTTTTTTTCCATTTGTATTCTACAAAGCAAAGCCACAAATTGTGAGGGGAAAGGAAGGGAGATAGACTATTTCCCCAATCACTTGGAAAAAAGATTAAAAGCTCTCTTATAATTTACAAGCTTTCTTCAATGGTGAAGCATCAAGAAAGAGAAAGTCATTTCAGGAAAGAGTGAGAAACATTTTATAAATACAGAAACCATCAAAGAAAAAGCCTTCTCTATTTTTATTTTTTGGTAACAAATATCTTGAGTCATAATTTCTTTTGAGCTATACATGATGTTTAATTGGAAAACAGCACATAATGACAAATAACCTATGAACATTTTGGTACAACTAATTGTACTGTTTGTCCATGCTCCTACATGATGTGCAGGGAGGGGCTGAAAGTGCCCATCTGTCTGGACTGAGGTACAAAAAGAGAAAGGGGTGTTTTAGAAACAATTTTACTATGCAAAGCAGTCAACTAGAAATTCTAATATTTAGTATTTCAATATTTAGAGATAATATTGGGAAATGGGAAATTTTACATGAATTGCAATAAAGTTTCCCATTGAATCATTGATCATGCAGGTAGCATTATCATTCATTTTCACCCAATTTATGGCAATTTAGAATCTCGCTATTCTATTTATTTATTTAAAATAAAACAGAAGTTATTTGTGATACATTAGCATACACAGAGATAAATGAATGAGTCAAGTTACACCTTTAATGTCAACCTTCTTCATGAGCTCTAAATATTGATGGCACCTGGATTTACATTCATCTGCAATAAGGAGTTTATTCTTTGAAATCAAAACATTTTAAAAGTTCTAAATTAATCATCCTTCTTAATATTTTTCATTTAAGCCACTTTAGTTACGGTGAACTGTAGGGATTAGGCAGGTCAGACAAATCAAACATTGCATTTAATTGAGCATGAATAACACTTCTGGACACCATTAATCACTATTTCTTGGAGCAGCTTGTCCTGGAATCTACAATTCTTGATTTAGTCTGGTGGAGCGCAGGATCTGGTTCAAGAGGTGAATATAACTGAACTGCTCAGTAATAATGATCATACCATAATTAAATATCCTTGTATTGGGGAAAACACCAAACAAACCCACCACGGTAGCATTTAACTTCAAAAAGGTGAACTACACAAAAATGAGGACACTAGTTAAATGGAGGTTAAAAGGAAATTAACAGTCACAAGAGTGAAATACCTGCAAACTGCATGGAAATTACTTAAAAACACCATAACGGAGTCTCAAACTAACTATATACCCCAATTTTTAAAAAAAATCAGTAAAAGGACCAAAAAAAAAATGCTGCCATGGCTAAACAGCAGAGTAGAATAGGCAGTTAACAGCAAAAAGGCATCCTTTAAAAATTGGAAGTCAAATCCTACTGAGACAAATAGAAAGGAGTATAAACTCTGTATAATTAGATAGGCCAAAAAAAAAGAATTTGAAGATCAGCTAGCAAAATACACAAAAACTAACAGGAAAAATGTTTTAAAGTACATCAGAAGCAGGAAGCTTGCCAAACAACCAGTGGGGCCACTGGATGGCCGAGGTGCTACAGTAGCACTCAAGAAAGACAAGGCCTTTGCAGAGATGCTAAATTAATATTTTGCATCTGTCTTCCCTGCAGAGGATGTGAGGGAGATTCCCTCATCTGAGCCATTCTTTTTAGGTGACAAATGTGAGGAACTGTCCCAGACTGAGGCATCAAGAGAGGAAGTTTTGGAACAAATTGATAAATTAAACAGGAAAAGTCACCAGGACCAGAATGTATTCACCCAAGAGCTCTGAAGGAAATCAAATATGAAACTGCAGAACTACTAACTGTGGCATGTAACCTATTGCTTAAATCAGTCTCTTTACCAGATAACTGGAGGAGAGCTAATGTGACACCATTTTTTTAAAAAGGTTCCAGAGATGATCCTGGCAATTACAGCCCATTAAGCCTATCTTTAGTACCAAGCAAATTGGCTGAAACTATAGTAAAGAATAGAATTATCCAACACATAGATGAACACAATACGTTGGGGAAGAATCAACATGGCTTTAGTAAGGGAAATCATGCCTCACCAATCTACTAGAATTCTTTGAAGGTTTTAACAAGCATGTGGACAAGGGTGAACCTCTAGATATAACGTACTTAGACTTTCAGAAAGCCTCTGACAAACTAACATCAAAGGCTCAGAAACAAAAGTAAGTAGGCATGGGATAAGAGGTCCTCTTATGGATCAGTAAGTGGTTAAAACATAGGAAACAAAAGGTAGAAATAAATGGTCAGTTTTCAAAATGTAAAGAGGCAAATAGTGAGGCTCCCTAAGGACTGCACTGGGACTTGTGCCATTCAAAATATTCATCAATCATCGGGAAAGGGAGTAAACAATGACATGACCAAATTTGCAGAGGATACAAAGTTACTCAAAATAGTTAAGTTCCAAAACTGACTGCAAAGAGTTACTAAGGGATCTCACAAAACTGGTTGACCAGGCAACAGAATGTCAGATGAAATTCAATGCTGATAAGTGCAAAGTAATGCACATTGAAAAAAATAATCCCACTTATACAGAAAAATGATGGGTTCTAAATTATCTGTTACCATTCAAGAAAGAGAATCATTGTGGACAGTTTTCTGAAAGCATCGGCCCAATGTGCAGACACAGTAAAAAAACCAAAACTAACAATGTTAGGAACCCACTAGGAAAAGGATAGAAATAAGACAGAAAATATCATAATGCCAACTTTCCATGGTATGCCCACATCTTGAACACCGGGTGCAGTTCTGATCACCTCATCCCAAAAAAAGATATATTAGAATCGGAAAAGACACAGAGAAGGGTAACAAAAATGATTAGGGGTATGGAACAGCTTCCATATGAGGAGAGATTAAAAAGACTGGGACTGATCAGTTTAGAAAACAGAAAATTAAGTGGGGGAATATGATAAACATCTATAAAATCATGAAGGGTGTGGAAAAAGTGAAACATTATTTACTCCTTCACATAACGCAAGAATCAGCAGTCACCCAATGAAATTAATAGGCAGGAGGTTTAAAACAAACATAAGGAAGTACTTCAACAACGCACAGTCAACCTGTGGAACTTTTTGCCAGAGGATGTTGTGAAGGCCAAAAGTATAACCAGGTTCAAAAATGAATTAGATAAGTTAATGGAGGGCAGGTCCATCAATGGCTATTAGCCAAGATGGTCAGAGATGCAACCCCATGTTCTTGGAGTCCGTAAACCTCTTACTGCCGAAGCTGGGACTGGACGACAAGGGATGGACCAGTCGATACATTGCCCTGTTTTTTTCATTCCCTCTGAAGCATTTGGCACTGGCCACTATTGGAAGACAGGATACTGGGTTAGATGGACCATTGGTCTGACCTAGTATGTTATGTTCTTACCAATACTGTTCACTTTTCAGGCAATTAATTGTCAACAAAATATCTAATATTTGCCTGATGAGTCTCTCTCTCTCTCACACCCTCTTAAGTCTCAATTATTCAGTTGTCTGTGCTGCAATAAATGGAGAAACTGATGATGTCACCTACTGGGGGAAAGAGATAGTACTGGAGTTGCTGTATATTGTTTGTTTTAATTTTAATTTAAACATTTATATGCTGATTACAGGAGCGTGTGTTTAAAAACGGTCATATAGTGCATGTTTCTGAACCCTCGGTTATTAACTAAGAGAGCTACCAGAGGCAGAAGGGCTGGAAGAAGCTTCAGAGGATCAAATGCAGATGCTCTAGTATGTTTAACTGCAAACCCTTCCTACTTAGGCCTGGTCCCCACTAACCCCCCACTTCGGACTAAGGTACGCAAATTCAGCTACGTTATTCGAAGTACCTTAGTCCGAACTTACCGCGGATCCAGACGCGGCAGGAAGGCTCCTCCGTCGATGCCGCGTACTCCTCTCGGCGAGCTGGAGTACCGGCGTCGACGGCGAGCACTTCCAGGATCGATTCCAGAACATCGATTGCCTGCCGCCAGATCCTCCGGTAAGTGAAGACGTACCCTTAGACTAACAACCCTCAGCAATTCCTAATACACATGTCATGTCAGCCTGTTCTCTCCCACTGTGGTTCTACATCCTGCTAGACATCCTCCCCAAAGCTGACACTTGGTATGTGGTAAGCAACACCAAAAACTGGCAGAACTAACTCAATTCCCACTGTTAAATGAGTCAGTATTCGAGTCAAGCTACCTTGTCCTCTGCTTTGAAAATAATGATTCATAACACAGTCTAGATTTGTCTATGTTTCTCTCTAGCCTGTACAGTATAATTCTAATTTTAAGAGTAATTCATATTAAAATTTAGCGGGAGTTAATTATTTATATGGGGAATCTGATCACAGTGACATATTCTTACATGCTCTGTTGAAATAATCAGCGGGTGCTTTGGTTTCTCATTACAGATAGGAACATAGAAATTGCTATAATGGATCAGCCCTATGGTCCATCCAGTCCAGTATCCTCTTTGACAGTGGCCAACACCAGATGCTTCAGAGAAAGGTACAAGAAACCCTACAATAGGACCAGAAGTATTCATTTGCCTGCCATGAAGGGCTCATCCTAATCACTAATAGAGATTAGTTTAAGGCTTGAAGCAAGAGATTTTATATACTATCTAAAACACTCTTCTTTTATTATTCTTGTTATTTATATAAATATCCTGTTCTTTAAAGCTTGTTGAGTTCTTCCCCTTATCAACCTCACATGGTAATGAGTTCCAGAGTCTAATTATGTGCTGTATGAAAAAGTATTTTCTTTTATAAATTGAATTTGCCACTAGTCAATTCAATTGCCTGCCCCTCTATTTTTAGATTACACTGCTCTACAGCCAAAATGCTTCTGAAATAACTGTAGTCAAACTTTACTAATTCTGGGTCACTGAGAACGAAAATTATGCTTAAAATTGTTGATTGGCTCTAGTTTTCAAGATATGCTATTGGGTCAGTATATCCAACCCTTGACTTGGGAATGGCGGAGGATAAGTGAGGATCTCAATTTAAACCAGAAATGACTAAAATACATCTTTGACTGGATCTATGAATATATCTATGACTGGGTTTGGACAGTACTTGCTTTTTAAGCTAAACAATGAATGATGCAATCTGAAGCTGGTATTGCGTCATACATGATATGAATTGCATCATGTTATTCCTAGAAGTCATGGATGATGCAATCATAACGAAGCTTACATCACTCTGCTGAACAAATTGCCCTATATCAGCTCTAAAAATCATACAGTGTCGTGCTCTCTTATTTGTCAGTGTTTGATTTTGCAAAGGGACACATTTCTTTTTAGCCAAAATGAGCAGAGATGCCTCGTACTTGTGTGAACAGTGCAGATAATTTCTGCTATGTTTGTGGTGAAGTGACTTTTGCATCACAAAAGCGCAGTATAACCACTAAGGTTAAGAAAGCCTATCACCTTTATTTTGGCTGCAAAATTGGAGATCAGGACAAGAGGTGGGCCCCACACATATGCTGCAACACTTGTGCAACAAATCTTCGCCAGTGGTTGAACAGGAAAAGGAAATCTATGCCTTTTGCAGTGCCAATCATTTGGAGAGAGCCAACAGATCATACCAGCAATTGTTACTTCTGCATGGTGCCTCCAGTTGGGAAAGGTGTGTCAAAGAAGAAAAAGTGGACTGTGCATTATCCAAACATTCCATCAGCTATATGCCCAGTACCCCACAGAGAAGGACTGCCGGTTCCTGATGCACCAGAATCATTCTCACTTGAGTCAGACGAGGAAGAAGAAGAGGATGAAACTTCTGGTCCTGAACCATCAATGTCACAGGACCCACATTTTCTCCCATCCTGCTCCTCTGAACCACACCTCATAACACAAGGTGAACTGAATGACCTTGTCAGGGATTTGGAACTACCCAAGAGTAAAGCAGAGCTGTTGGGCTCCAGACTACAGCAATGGAATCTCCTGGCAGGTGATGTTAGGGTTTCCATGTTCCGTGACCGTCAAAAGGATCTTGTCCCATTCTTCTTCATGGAAGGTGATCTTGTAGCCTGCAACAACATTGATGGTGTGATGGCAGCCCTCAACATCATTCACAATCCAGATGAGTGGAGACTGTTCATTGATTCATCGAAGACGAGTCTTGAAGCTGTTTTACTGCAGAATGGCAATGTTTTGCCATCAATTCCAGTTGGTCATGCAGTCCATATGAAGGAAACCTATGACAACATGAAACAACTTTTGAGGTGCATAAACTATGACCAACATCAGTGGCACCTTTGTGGCGATTTGAAGGTTGTTGCTCTTTTGCTTGGTCTGCAGACTGGATACACAAAGAACTGCTGTTTTCTCTGCGAATGGGATAGTCGTGCAAGAGATTCCCACTACCTCAAGAAAGATTGGCCACTCCGACAGTCATTGGAGCCTGGGAGGAAAAGTGTTCAGCATCCACCACTTGTTGAATCAAGGAAGATTTTGTTACCACCCTTACACATCAAGCTGGGTCTGATGAAGAACTTTGTCAAGGCCATTGACAAAACACAAGCAGCTTTCAAGTACCTCCGTGGAAAATTTCCAAGCTTAAGTGAAGCTAAGATAAAGGAAGGTGTCTTTGTTGGTCCTCAGATTCATGAACTTCTTCGAGATGATGCGTTTGACCATGCACTGCGTGGCAAAGAAAAGACGGCATGGAAAGCCTTCCAGTTAGTGGCAATAAATTTCTTGGAAACAACAAGGCAGACAACTACAGGTTGTTGGTGGAAAACCTCCTCAAGGCATACAAAAGCCTTGGTTGTAACATGTCACTAAAGATACATTTTTTGCACTCTCATCTAGATTTTTTTCCACCGAACTGCGGAGCAGTGAGCGATGAGCACGGCAAGCGATTTCACCAGGACATTGCAACAATGGGGAAATGCTATCAGGGCAAATGGGGCACATCAATGCTTGCAGACTATTGCTGGACGGTGACAAGAGATGCTCCATTTAATGAATACAAGAGACAAGCCAAGAAGCGCCGAGTAGACACTGAATAGGACTAAACTATGTACATAATAGTTTTTTGCCTTTTGTTTCATAATAAATTTTATTTATGTAATCCTTTTGCTGATTTTTAAAGTGTTACATAAACAGGACAGGTGAAATATTATCATGTAAAGCAACCATAAACACATGAAAAGACCTAGGTTTACAATTTATTATTAAAACTCTACTATCTACACAATATACATAGACATAAAATGTAAAAACTTAAATATCTTAGAAACAGTAGCCAATCAGTTGTTTTAATTGTCATATTTGAATTCAGCACATCAAAATACATAATAAATAGCACATTTTATCTCTGCAGCAGACGACTTCTCAAAAATTGTAGACCAGTGTTATGAGACAAGGAGAAAAGAAGTTCCCGGTCTATCTTTTCCATACCATTCATTCTTTTGTGTACTTTTATTATGTCCCCTCTTATTGGTCTACAGTATGAAGTAACAGTCCTGGTCTTTTCAGTCTCTCTTCATATGAGAGTTTTTCATTCATTTCATTAATTCATTTCATTGTTATTGCTCTTCTCTGAACCCTTTCTAGATAGACATATTTTGATGTCTAGTACTGAACACAGTATTCCAGATGAGGGTGAACCAATGATTTATGTAAAGGCATTATAATACTTCCCATATTGCTCTCAATCCTAAGCCTTATTAATCCTAACATTTTATTTCATTTTTGACTACAGAGGTCTTCCTTCAGATGTCCATAATGATACCCACTTTCCAGAGTTAATACAGTTAATTTAGAACCCAATAACATGTATGACTAGTTGACATTTTCCCCTCCAATGTAAATTACTTTGCATTTATCAATACTGATTTTCATCTGCTATTGTGTTGTCTATTCACCTACCGTAATTAAATCATTTTGATGTTCCTCAGAGCCCTCTTTGGATCTGTTGTCTATTCACCTCCCAAAATTAGATTATTTTGAAGTTCCTCAGAGCCCTCTTTGGACCTGACTAACCTAAATCATTTTGTGTCATCTGCAAATTTTGCCATTTCACTTTTCACCCCTTTTCCAGGTAATTACTAAATATATTCAACACGACCAATCCTAGTATGGTTCTTTGTGGTACCTTGCTGTTAACTTTTTACCATGATGAAGACTGAGTCCTACTCTGTTTCTTGGGTCCTAATCAAATTTTCACCTAAATGAGTTCTCATGTGTCTACCTACGCTATTACTGTGGTACTTAGAAGCTGATACAGCAGAGGAAAAATAAAGCTAAATCTGTAAGTGTTAAGCAACAGATCACAAACAATTCATAATTACAAAGAAGGCTTGAGTTTTTTTCTGGAGGTTTGTATTTTGAACAAGCTCTCTTTCATTAAATTGCTTGGGTAAAGGGGCGATTACCCCACAGAGATGATGAAAAGGTTAATGTGGGCTGGAGAGGCCAATGAACAAACCTGGTTGCAACTGGAGGTTGGGCCAGGCCCAATCAAATATGAGTCTCAGCTAGGGAGCAGCTGGGTTGTTTCTTTAAATAGAGGAAGCTCAGAGAAGAGGGCTGCAAAGAGATGGGGAAGCACTCTGTAGTTCCTCTTTGGGTAGTAGAGGGCAGAGAAACTTCAAGAAGAAGTTCATACCCTGGCCCTGATGCGAGAAGCTAGCAGGAGTAAAAGAGACTCTAAACAGGCCTGAGAGAAGGCCAACACACCCACAAATGGCCTTGGGAGCAAACTGGAGCTGAGGATCCAGATCAGGGAGGCAACCTCTGAGCCAGCATTCTGTAGAAGAACTGACGGCTGTGGAGGACTCAGGATGGATTAAAAGTTCAATCCTGGGGAAAGTGCAGATAAGTGTTTTTTTGTTGTGGTTTGTATTTCAGTTTTGACTTTGATGAAAAGACTCCAGAGAGAAGCTCTGGGCAGCACTGGGTTTACAGTGGCACCGTGGCGCCAGGCCCACACTTGGAAAGGGCCCATAATGACTACCTGGGGGCCCACAAAGGGTTAATCCAACCCTGGTCACAGCCCGGCAATGTGAAGAGTGAGCAACTTCCCAGCACCGGCTGAAACACTCAGCAGCTCAGGGAGTGCAGTGCGCAGACGCAACAGGGACTGGGTGTTACGGGGTGGGCTGGGAGTTGTAGTTTGCGCACCACTATGTTCTGCTGGGGCCCTCAGACCTGCGCTGCCAGCTGCACTACTAGTCCCAGAATGCCTTGCGCCACACTGTGAGCTGCCCCAGTTAAAGTGGGCGGAGTGGACCAAAAAGTCCCAGGCAAGGAAATGGTGCAGGGAGAGGGTTCCTGGCACTGATCCCACCGCGTCCCTCTCCAGCATTGGGATAGGGGCTCCTGGCTCGGCCCCCTCAACCCCGAGTCTCCCCCACTCTCCTGGGGTGGTGAACCCCCCTCCCCCCCGGTGACCGTGATGCCTGGCTGCAGGCTCCTGGGCACCGTCTCGACCCTGCAGATTTGCGCAGAGGGCTGTCTGTGGTCACCGAGGTACAGTGAGAGCAGGGCTGGGCGGTGGTGGTTGCCATGCCCCCTGCCAGTGGGAATGCCCAGAAAATTCCCCCTGCACTTTGGGGAGGAGAAGGGGGAGAGCACTGGAAAAGGGACCCTCCCCAGCCTGATGCAAATGAGCGAGTGAGTGAGGATGTGGGAGAGTGAGCAACGGAAGGAGGAGGGTTAGAGTGAGTGGGGTGAAGCCTCGGAGAAGTGGCAGGGCAAGGGTGTGTGTGTGTGTGTTTATCCCTTTCTCCCTGCAAAAGATAGGCACCAGCAATTTTCCTCCCAACACTCCACCCCAGTAACTTTACTGTTTCACTTGAAGTGAGGCAAAAAGAGAAATAGGTGAAAGAAACTAACTTTTTAAAAAGTTTTGTAAACATTACTGTACCAGAGTAGAAAATCCAGTTAACAAAATTGTATTTACAAAACATAATTTTGGGTAGAGGACATGGTGGTAGGGAGATGCAGAGCCCCAAGCAGGTTCTGAGCATTTTAACAAAAAGACAAAACTAACAAACAACCCCTTCTCACACAAGTAAACCAAATTCAAGAGTATTCTGGGTACACTGATGCTAGCCCAGTTTGTTCTCTGTGGGCTACGTGGAGGTCTCAGTCAAGTGTGGTTTCAAATATCTTATTTTGTTTTTAATAAATGTTTTAATCCCCATCCCAGCAGTACCAGATTTACTATGGTGCCAATGGTGCCATTGCTCTGGGCCCACACTCAGAAGGGGCTCATAACAACTACATGGGGGCCCACAAATATGTTTGGTGCTGGGCCCACAAAAGGTTAATTCGGCCCTGGCTCTGGAGCCACATTACTCTGACAGAAGAGAGGAACAGGAGAGGAACCCTCTATGGGGCAGAAGACATCATACTGATGGACCATTGTCAAGTGGGAGACGTTGATACACTGGAAAGGGAGAGAATTTAAAGTGACCTGGCCAGAAAGCCAAATCATGAGAAGAGAGACCACTGCAGGGCTGGAGTTGCTGTCTGAAGTAGGAGCTAGATGAAAAATGAGCTGTTTCACCAAACCCAGGCACAAGGAGCATCCTGTGATGAGTGCACTGTTCTACACAATCACAATATTCAGCTGAATTTAAGATTCTGGAACTTCTGTAAAAGTATGTCCATGGTCCTGTGCTCTCTAGCATATTTCTCTCTCGTGTTATTTATTTATAGGCACCTCTGTGGCTTCTCATCATCTCATTGCAAGTGCCTCATGAACTTTAATTAATTTATTCTGACAACACCCCTCTGATGTAGGGAAATGAAGGCAAATAGGGAAATGAAGGCAAAGAGAGGTTAAAATGATTTGCCCCTGGTCGTTCAGGAAATCTGTGACAGAGATACGAAAAGAACCCAGATTTCTTGACACCAAGACCCAGTCCCTGTCCACAAGACCATTCATATTCTTCATGTCATCTCAGCCCTACCCTTCCTTTTCCAGTAGGCACAAATGGAATTCATTTTCCTCACACCTTTTAAAAGGTTTGGTATAAGGCGGCGTGGTTGGAAAGCTTTGTACTGTAGGTACACTGTAAATGCACTTCCTGGAGGGAATCTATCATCTACTACTAATATCCAGAGCCATTTGGCTGACCATCAGTACCGTACGTATCTTAGCGCAAACAGGTGTTCAATACAAAAGCTACAGAGTCTGGTCTGACAAACAAAAGCAATATGGGTCTTCCATTTTGTTATTTACAAAAACCTCTTTAAAGAGAAAGAAGAAAAAGACTGAAAACAAAAGTAATGATTCCAAGTGGCATCTGGCAAATCTTTTGCCAGCATGAATACAGATTTCTTCAGGAATGCCAGAACCTACTGGAAGCAAGTCAAGACTGTTTGTTATTAAAATAATTGGATGGTAGGGAGGAGAGGGAGAGATTATTGTTATTTTCTGTTGAGTACTGACAATGAAAGGGAGACATGGATGGACAGACTGAGGTGCTGGAGTGGGACAAATGAACCCAGAAGTAAAATTTCCTTCCAAAAGAACATAGAATCTTAGCATAGTGGAAGATAGGAGGAGGTTGTTTGTAAATCAGATAGTGTGTGTACAGTATCTCACTTATGTTTCCATATGGTTTAGTTCTTCTCATCAAATGAGCAAGATTTCAAGAACATTGACCCTTCATGTTGCAGGAGACTTAATAAACGCACACAGGATCTAGAAACTCCTCACTAGCACCTCTACAATACTGAATGCATACATATAATACTGTATGGCTGAATAAAAATAATTCTATGCAAACAAGACTCATCTGACTTGTCATAACCTACTACCTACAGACAGCTGAAAGCAAACTGCCACAAACTAAGAGGTATAGATTTGTTTTATAGATATACTTACATTCTTTATTTTAGTCCATAGAGGATAACATTCTAAACCTCAGCAAAACTTAAAGAAGCAAGAGATCATTTTAGAGAACAGCACTGCCAAGAACACAGTAATATCATCATCAGTTCCACACATTTGTTACTGCATTCAGCACAAGTGCCGGGAGAACATCTGCAGTGTAAAAATTCAGCCCATTAGTTCCTGCAGCTTGTTAGCATATTTTAATACTGTGTTCACAGCTTTCTATTTCTATCAAGGTGTTACTAGGTGCCAGACTCTGTATTCACATACTGCGTCATTATTCCCTCTCACCTTTGCGAACCTATTACACAGCAATACTGGAAGGGAAAAAGGGGTCTGAGGGAGAATGCGAAGGGAAGAATGAAGTTATTGGTACTGTAACAATCTGTTAGATGAATACATTCTACAAGGAAAGGTTCTGATTTAAGCAAGCACTACCAGAACATCCATTCCCTCAGGTATACATCTCTCTAGTTTCTTGAACAGTTTCACTGTTTGGAGAAGATGCTTATCTTGAATAAGGCATCCAACATAGCTTAACATTTATAGAAAAAATATCACCATTGCTGAATCATCACTATTTTACGTTACTCTGACAGTGGCTCAAGAAGAAGTGCATTCCCTATTACGGCTTTTGCTGAATCAACAAAAATATTTCTTTAGAACCTCATTTTATTCCCAAAATTGTAACAATTTCTACTTCTGTTTTAATTACAAATGGGAAATACCCTACACACTTAGCATTTCATAGGGATGCTGCTGTAGATCTTTTTATAATATGCAACTGCTGACATTTTTCTTAAATCATAAATAGTGTCTATTCATTCTTTGTTTGTGCAAGATGTAAATAAAACATAAATGTGTGTATATAGATTCATAGATTCTAGGACTGGAAGGGACCTCGAGAGGTCATCGAGTCCAGTCCCCTGCCCGCATGGCAGGACCAAATACTGTCTAGACCATCCCTGATAGACATTTATCTAACCTACTCTTAAATATCTCCAGAGATGGAGATTCCACAACCTCCCTAGGCAATTTATTCCAGTGTTTAACCACCCTGACAGTTAGGAACTTTTTCCTAATGTCCAACCTAGACCTCCCTTGCTGCAGTTTAAACCCATTGCTTCTTGTTCTATCCTTAGAGGCTAAGGTGAACAAGTTTTCTCCCTCCTCATGACACCCTTTATAAACCTGAAAACTGCTATCATGTCCCCTCTCAGTCTTCTCTTTTCCAAACTAAACAAACCCAATTCTTTCAGCCTTCCTTCATAGGTCATGTTCTCAAGACCTTTAATCATTCTTGTTGCTCTTCTCTGGACCCTTTCCAATTTCTCCACATCTTTTTTGAAATGCGGTGCCCAGAACTGGACACAGTACTCCAGCTGAGGCCTAACCAGAGCAGAGTAGAGCGGAAGAATGACTTCTCGTGTCTTGCTCACCACACACCTGTTAATACATCCCAGGATCATGTTTGCTTTTTTTGCAACAGCATCACACTGTTGACTCATATTTAGCTTGTGGTCCACTATAACCCCTAGATCCCTTTCTGCCGTACTCCTTCCTAGACAGTCTCTTCCCATTCTGTATGTGTGAAACTGATTTTTTCTTCCTAAGTGGAGCACTTTGCATTTGTCTTTGTTAAACTTCATCCTGTTTAACTCAGACCATTTCTCCAATTTGTCCAGATCATTTTGAATTATGACCCTGTCCTCCAAAGCAGTTGCAATCCCTCCCAGTTTGGTATCATCCGCAAACTTAATAAGCTTACTTTCTATGCCAATATCTAAGTCGTTGATGAAGATATTGAACAGAGCCGGTCCCAAAACAGACCCCTGCAGTACCCCACTTGTTATACCTTTCCAGCAGGATTGGGAACCATTAATAACAACTCTCTGAGTACGGTTATCCAGCCAGTTATGCACCCACCTTATAGTAGCTGCATCTAAATTGTATTTGCCTAGTTTATCGATAAGAATATCATGCGAGACTGTATCAAATGCCTTACTAAAGTCCAGGTATACCACATCCACAGCTTCACCCTTATCCACAAAGCTCGTTATCCTATCAAAGAAAGCTATCAGATTGGTTTGACATGATTTGTTCTTCACAAATCCATGCTGGCTGTTCCCTATCACCTTACCACCTTCCAAGTGTTTGCAGATGATTTCCTTAATTACTTGCTCCATTATCTTCCCTGGCACAGAAGTTAAACTAACTGGTCTGTAGTTTCCTTGGTTGTTTTTATTTCTCTTTTTATAGATGGGCACTATATTTGCCCTTTTCCAGTCTTCTGGAATCTCTCCCGTCTCCCATGATTTTCCAAAGATAATAGCTAGAGGCTCAGATACCTCCTCTATTAGCTCCTTGAGTATTCTAGGATGCATTTCATCAGGCCCTGGTGACTTGCAGGCATCCAACTTTTCTAAGTGATTTTTAACTTGTTCTTTTTTTATTTTATCTGCTAAACCTACCCCCTTCCCATTAGCATTCACTATGTTAGGCATTCCTTTAGACTTCTCGGTGAAGACCGAAACAAAGAAGTCATTAAGCATCTCTGCCATTTCCAAGTTTCCTGTTACTGTTTCTCCCTCTTCACTAAGCAGTGGGCCTACGCTGTCTTTGGTCTTCCTCTTGCTTCTAATGTATTGATAAAAAGTCTTCTTGTTTCCCTTTATTCCCGTAGCAAGTTTGAGCTCATTTTGTGCCTTTGCCTTTCTAATCTTGCCCCTGCATTCCTGTGTTGTTTGCCTATATTCATCCTTTGTAATCTGTCCTAGTTTCCATTTTTATATGACTCCTTTTTATTTTTTAGATCATGCAAGATCTCGTGGTTAAGCCAAAGTGGTCTTTTGCCACATTTTCTATCTTTCCTAACCAGCGGAATAGCTTGCTTTTGGGCCCTTAATAGTGTCCCTTTGAAAAACTGCCAACTCTCCTCAGTTGTTTTTCCCCTCAGTCTTGATTCCCATGGGATCTTACCTATCAGCTCTCTGAGCTTACCAAAATCTACCTTCCTGAAATCCATTGTCTCTATTTTGCTGTTCTCCCTTCTACCCTTCCTTGGAATTGCAAACTCTATATATGTACAGGCTCCCTCACTCTCCTGCTCAGAGGGAGGCCACTCAGGCTAGTCCTGTGCGGTCAGGACCAGAGTCTGTGAGACAGGCAAATAGTCAATACCAGGCTTTAGCCTGGGCTGGGGTAGCTCAGGTAGTCGGCACTTGACTACAGTCTATCAGGGCTGTCTGGGGCCTGGGCAGAACTCAGGCAGCGAGTAAACACACAGGGCTGGTCTACACTGGGGGGGGGGAGGGGAATCGATCCAAGATACGCAACTTCAGCTACGCTATGTCAAAGTATCTTGGATCGAATTACCTGGGGTCCACACGGCGCGGGATCAACGACCGTGGCTCCCCCGTCGACTGCACTACCGCCGCTTGCTCTGGTGGAGTTCCGGAGTCGACGGTGAGCGCGTTCGGGGATCGATATATCGCGTCTTAACGAGACGCAATATATCGATCCCGGATAAATCGACTGCCACCCGCCGAAACGGCGGGTAGTGAAGACGTACCCATAGTCTCTGAGGGGCTGGCTTTGGCAAACAGCAAACAGTCTCTAAGGGTGAGTGGCAAGGGAGCTCCTGTGCTGGGCTAGAGCCTCCTTGCACTGTGTAGGGGGTCAGCCACCCGGGGGTGGGCTGGCAGGGGGACGCGGGCCCACCCTACTCCACCGCGTCCCAGCCGAGGGCCCTGACAGGGGCAGGATTGGCTGCCCCTGTGTTGGTGGATATCCAGCCGCAACACGCCGACAGAGCCACGCTGGGCTCTGCAGCCGGCTGCTTCCTGCCTCCCCAGGGTTTGGTACCTGCAGAATCCAGGCCTCTTCCGGCTCTTCAGGGTAAATGGCAGCGGGTACTCCGGGCCAGTCCTCGTCAACAGCTGGAGGTCAGGAAGAGCCAGGCCCAGGTTCCTCTTAGGGCTTCTGGAGAACAGGTCAAGCGTCGTCTTCCGTTGCAGGCTCTCCCTCACCTGAGCTGCCAGGCCGGCCTTTTATACTTCCGGCCACGGGGGTGCGGCGATCTAGGCTCCGCCCTCCCAGGGGCATCTAAGGTTCCCTCACTCTTCCAGTCGGAGTGAGGCCACTCAGGCTCACTACAGTATACTTTATACATTTATAATGCATGGGGACTAATCCTGAGATGTGCTAAGCAGTTACAGGTGCACGATCAGACCCTATCTTGGCAAGTTGTGCTTTTTAAATTTAAATCTTATAGACCAAACTCAAATCCAGCTTTCATGTGGTGGGGGGAGGGGAGGGTGTGAATTTGGTCCAGTACTAAATATAGCAAAATTCTGCATGAGGCTGCTATGGTCCTTAGGTTTTTGAGTTTTTAACACCACTATTCAGAAGACAATACAATGTTAACTGGAAGAAAAATCCAAATTTTTCTATAAAAAAATGCCAGAATGTGAAACGTAGATGCTTAATAGAAAGAAACAGTGTGAGCCAATGTCTGCTGATTTGTGAGAGACTTTTGCTATGGTGGATCCTAAAAGCCATCTTCTTTCACTCTTATGCCTATGAAATTCAAGAGAGATGGAGCACTTTTCTCCCCCTCGGTGTTTCACCATAATGCTAATTTCTCTGACCAGGATAAATATCCTATGCTTTTTATATACCCAGAAGTAAAGTGTTCTTCCATGGGATTCAATTGGCCAGACATTACTACATTACACCATCACTTTTTAAGGAATATTTTAAAGAACCAGGTAGGTTTTAACTAGATCTTGTTACCATAAGGGAACATATGCTACACTACATTTTCATGGGCCCATTCCAAACCCCTACCCACTAACATTTATATGACATCCTTATCTTTAAATTCGGAAGCATCCACAGCTATATTTAGTTGCACCGTGACAGAGCCTGTTATCATATATATTTTGCTACTATTTGGACCAAGACTTTTTATAATGAAACAGTTAGACCCAAAGTAATGAAAACATCTCATATTAAGGAATGGTGCTTACACACGTTTAACTTTAAGCGTGTGCTCAACTGCTTTTCTGAGTAAGGTCTTAGATTTTTAATAAGATGGCATGTCTGTTCTTGTTTTTAATCACTGACTCTGAAGAACAGGTGGCTTACTCCGTATCAAAGGCAATATATTTTGGTTAAAGAGCGCACAAATTTGTACATAATTTTCCATACAACACAGACTGCTGTAACCACCAAAATGCATCGCTTTCTATGAGCTCCAAGATGACAGTCCTCAGGAAACTACAAGAAAGAACGTGTGCAGTTCATGGCTTGGGGTCCCCCCATTTCACAAATCCTTCTCTGAAGGAATTTCATTATTCCAGTGGTCTCCACTTTGCAAATCCATATATACATACACATGCGTGCACACAAACATGCAAACACATCCCACAGAGGAATTAGAAGCTCTTTATTTCACTAATCCATACACTTTTAGTCTTCACCAAAAATAGATGCCTCTCAGCCTCAAAGATTTAACAATAGAGGCTTCCGGGTGTTGCCATATTATTAAGACTTCATTATTTTTACAAATTATACTACAGAACGTGTAGTAGTACAGTACAAAGTATCACAAATAACCTAAATGTGAACTACTGTACACGTGTCTCATAGAATCAGACTCATACACTTCAAAGCCAGAAGGGACCATTATGATCATCTAATCTGACCTCCCGCACATTGCTGGCCACAGAATCTTGCTGCACCCACTCCTATAAAAGACCCCTAACCTCTTCCTGTGTTACTGAAGTCCTCAAATCATGATTTAAAGACTTCAAGTTACAGAGAATTCTAGTTTAAGCCAGCAAGTGACCCTGTGCCATGCTGAAGAGAAAGGAAAAAAACCCGTCTCTCTGCCAAACTGACCTGGGGGAAAATTCCTTCCCAACCACAAACAGAGCGATCAGCTAGACCCTAAGCATGTGTGCAAGATCCACCAGCCAGACACCTAGAAAAGAATTCTCCATAGTAACTCAGAGCCCTCCCCATCTAGTGTGCCATTTCTGACTGAAATAGAACAATAGATTCAAAGGCCAGAAAGGACCACTGTGATCATCTAGTTTGACTTCTGCATGACACAGGCCACAGAAGTCCCTGATATAGTTCCTGTTTGAACTAGAGCACATCCTTTAGAAAAACATCCAATCTTTATTTAGAAATTGCCAGGGGATGGAAAATTCACCACAACCCTTGGAAGTTGTTCCAATGGCTAAAATGTAAATGTTAGAGGATGGCTTCCTAGGGCGACATGTTTCTGCTTAAGAGAAATTAAAGTTGTTCATTTGATCAAAATATGAAGAGTCTCTGGAGGTACAGAGTCAGGCATACATCTGCAGAATAAAGAACTATCAAACATTAGTCTGCAGTACTCTTAGGGGATGAGGGTTGTTTATTTGGCTTGTTATTGCACATTATTTTTAAAAGCCCCTTCAGAACACCACCTCAGTAATGCTTTAACAATTATGAAAATAGAAACAGTGTTTATACTAGCTGCATGCTTGGGAGAAGACAATCTAGAGATTTCCAATAACATACAATTTATCATTGCTCATCTAGACACCTGTGTTAGCCAAGTACAAACACAGCACAGATGTAATGCTCATAATTAGGAATTATTCAATTATCATTATATTTGAATGAATGAGGAAAAAAAGTAAAAGTCAGATTGGAAAGATTTTAGAAAATTGTATTAAGAAATTGTACAGAGATTTAGCCACACAACTTCTACCAAATTCTATGGCCAAATTCCCCTGCAACTGAAAATGTATGGGGGTGAGAACTGTAACAATCTTGGGGTTCATTAAATAACAAACCAGTGAATGAGAAAGGAATAAAACTTTAATAAAACAAACTGGAGAATGTCTCTGGTGAACTGCTGCATACAGACATGGGGTGTTCCCAACCCTCTCCCTCCAAGACACATCTCAAATTCCCATGTTTATAATACTGTCCCTTATGATGGAGCATCTTTAAATCATAATCTTCTACAAACATATCTCTACAAGAACAATGTCCAACATGTAGTACTGTGAGCTGACGTTAACATTACAGCAGTTTCTCCATGCTATTCCAATTTATGTATTTTCTTATACTAGGATTACCATATTTCAGGTTCCCCAAAAGAGAACACTGCCAGGAGTGGAAGGAGAAGCAGCTGGGGGTGTATAGTTGGGGGATGTTGGAGAGAGTATTTGTGGGGGGGGATGCTGGAGGGGTGTGTGCACTGGGAGAGGGTATTTGGGGGATGGGCAGGGTTTTGTGTACTGGGAGGGTGCAGGAAGGGGCATTTTGGGGGTGCTGGAGGGGGTGTGTGTATACTGGAAGTGGTCCTGGGGGTGCTGGAGGTGAAATCTGGGGAGTGCTGGAGGGGGTATCTGTAGCCTCACTCTTGAGGTGGGGAGCAGTGTTGCTCCCTGTCATGGTGGCAGGGTAGCTGGCACAAGCCCAGGCCTCAATGCCAGCCCATCAGTCAGCGCCTCCCTGTGGGCCTCTCCCTCTCCCCAGGGCTGGGAGCTGGCGCCTAGGTGGGCAGGATGGCAGCTACAAAGGAGGGACCAATTGGATCACAGAGACAGCTCTTTCTGAGCTGCAATGCCTGCTCTGCAAAAATCCGAAAAATCCCAGACATTGCCTCTTATTTTAAAAATCCGCCTGGATGTTTGCCACACTTTTTAATACCTCAGTGTTCCAGAGAACTGTGGGTGCTTGTCTCACTGAAGTCTGCAGGGGTTTTGCCATTGACTACACTGGACCAGGATTCCACCCGTGTCCACACAAAGGCAAACAGCACTTGATATTTTGAAAACAAACCAACCAACCAAACAAAATTAAATAAACACAGAACTCAAATACTACTCTCAGATCATGCTTTGCTCATTCAAACTTTAGATTTATATTAACAGCAACTTTTTCTTGATGGACTTCAAAATCTGCAGACAATAAACAATTTAAAAAAAACAAACACTTTGCGTACAGCTTCTAGCATTTCAAGGTACAAGACAGGGGTTAAAGAATTAAAACAAAATGGATTTTCTAAAAGTAAACAAAAACCAACAATGGAGTATTTGGTTTTATACAGAGAACCAGAACTGAGACCACTGGGGGTAATTCTGCAACATTTCACCAGAGATTCATCTTGCCATTTCCAATAAGATACCAAATGTATTAAATCCAACCATTGTTATAACTCTGCTGGTTAAGAAGCATACACTTCTAGGTCTACTTCACACAGTTTTATTTAATGAGCAAGAAATGACTGGTACTTAGTAGCAAAGCAATGAAAATTTACAGTACCAAAGAGCATTAAGCTCAATAACATCTCCCAGAGGCTTTCCTTGGTTAGCACAGCATCCCCACACCAAAGTGAGGGCAGAGCTGGCTGGATACCCCACAACACATCATCTGAATGGAGGAAGAAGGGGAAAAAGCCAGAAAAAAAATGCTTCCTGATCAAGCGGACCAAACTGAGGGAAAGTGAGCAGCAGGGGCATTTCCAAGTGCATACACTGACTAAACCAATCAATAAATACAGGCCCTAACTAAACAGATTGATGTGTGTGTTTTATAGCCATATGACGGCTTTCCCCTCTCCACCGTTCCTCCCAAGTACCACACTCCTGAATTAAATCATTCTGCATTCTCTGGACATATACAGTTGAAATCAATAGCGTTAAAATACTATGCCTCTTTCTCTCTCCCTCTAAAGCCTAATAATAGACAAGTTTCAGCTGAAATCGGTATTGACCTGTTATCAGTAACAGAGGGCCTTGTGTCTAGCCTGGTGAAGCAGGATCTGCATTGATTGCTATCTGATTAGAGGAGAGCTCGTCCTGACTTTCCCCAGTTACTTAAGCTGGCGTCTCATTGATTGTCCTTAGAGACCACAGCTCCACTCAGGCAGAGAGAGTCTAGACAGTATTCATGATCCATCTGTCTGGCACAGCCAGGCTGATGGCAAACTCTATTAGAAGTGAAACAATCTTTTTTCTCTCTCCTCCTCCCATCTCCCTTCCCCTCTGCAAAGCAGTAATCTGACACTGAAAATTACTATCATTGTTGCAATTCTCAAAATAGCAGTGCCAGACTTTCATTAACATCTACGCTAGACTGCTAAATATTTAAAGAAATGGATAAATTTCACCTGAAGTGGGACAGCCCGGCACACATGAAAGCAGAAACACAATCAAAATGTAAATCTGAGAGGCTGTTTTTATCTGCACAAATTCAGTGACACAGTAAGAGAGCCTTGCAAAAGGCTTTTTTGAACCTCTCTATTTTGTTATTAAACAAAATATTTTCCTTTGTTTGAGTTTCTTGTTTATAAAGCAGAATCATTCTTCAACCCCCCTATAGATTTTTACAAGGTACACAGCTGTCACAAAAGGTGTGGGGAAGTAATATTTATTTACCTCACCAAGGAAAATAAAGATTCCATAGTAAACCCTGACATTACTACCCCAAACTGTAGTTAAGTGTCAACCTCATTAATGCTGACAGTTTACCACCTGATGTGTACATAAATTTCATGTGACATGAGAGATGCATTCTGCCTCATTTTATAGTTCATCTCATTTTCACACAAGTCAGTATTTTGTTTAAATAGCATGCCCATGTGTACACACAGAACACTTCACACAACCAGTTTCACTGAAAACAGGCTATACAGTCAACCAGACAAACTAAGAATTAGATTTCCAGCATTTCTAGAAGATGCAATGCTTCTCAGTTACTCTTGGCTGCAGTACTGTGTGCTGCAAAGAGACAGCAGCCTTAAACTTTCCATTCCTTATGCCACTTTCAAAATCTAATTGCTTCCTAGAAGCCTGGGCAGTCTAAGGTAGGGGAATCACTTGCTGCACAAACACTGGAAAAAACTAGGACAAATGAACTGTGCCCTGGTAGAATGAGGCATGTTGTTGAATTCCTCAGACAGTCCTAATTTTACAGGTCTCTCACAAGTAAGCATACAGGAACTTTGCAAGGCATGTCAAGTCACTACTGAGCCCAGGACTGCAATGGTGAAAACTCTGCGTTTGCATTCTTATCCAATGCAAGTTTAGTTGAGCTTTTGTTTCTTTTTTTTCCTATCACAGTTTTCTGTAATTACTGTATGCTAGACCTCTAAATAGGCACATAGCTGCTATGTGATAAGTGCTCTATTACCAGAGTACTAAATAAGTACTACTACTGTTAGTAATAATACAAATGATAAATTGTGCTGCCTCAAGTTGACAGAGGCTGCTTTCTAGGAGGCTGGTTGGACAGAGTCATTCACCACACACTAAAGCCTTGTTTTAACTAGGAGAAAAAGTGGATTTTAACACACATTAACTAATATATGTTAAAATCCTAGTGTAGACAAGGCAAGGTGCAGTTTGAATATATTTGCTAGTTAAAATTTACCTGCACCAACTAACATGCATTAATACTACAACTTTTCTTGTCTGCACTAGGATTTTAACTCGTGTTAGCAAACACACATTTTTTTCTAGTATACATATGACCTAATTGGCCTATAATCTCTCACCGCTGTACAGGGGCAAACCCCTCAAGAGGGAGAGAGACTCTTCCTGTAAATCAGCAGAGGAAAATGGATCAGGCCACATCCTGCAAACACTTACATATTTGCTTAACTTTTCATATGTGAGTTGTCCCATTGAAGTGGGATGACTCATGCAGAGTTAAGTAGGTAACTGTTTGCTGGGCTCCCTATATGCTGCAGCAAATGTCCTGGTTAGTACTGGCATGTTTAATTTTCCTTGGATGCTCGTTCTTAAAAGCACTGTCTTTGCCATTTTGCCCTCATTTATTCTCGGTACTGTGGGTGACCACGAAAAAAAGGTCAGTAACAGTATCTTTGGAAAGGCCAAATCAGTAGAGTTCATCATGGCATCAGGTCGTGGTAGCAGTTTTATCCTATTAAAAATGTTCAAGCACAATCTTTTCTGCCATCACTGAGTCCAGGCATCAGGTACACCACAAATCATTCTATCACTTTTGACATAACTTAACTAGATCAAGCAATAAGCAAAAACAGTGTGTTCAGTGCTTGACTATTGACATACAAGTGAATGAGAAATTCACCAGGAGCCAAGGAATGCACATCCTAACATGGATTACTGTTATCAAGGTACTGCGTGTTTAAACAAATTCAAGCAGAACATTCATAGCAGTGTTAATTTTGCATTATTGTGAAGTCAGATAAACATAGTTTGTAGGGAAAGAAAAAGTCAAAACAAAAAGAGATGAGTCACTTTTAAATATAATATAGCAGTGGGAAGTCATTAGCACTTTTTAGTGCCAGGCGACACCACCTAAAGATAAAGTGACTCCAAGAGAAAAAGAGGAGGTCAATCCTGCTGGAACTTAAACCCAGACAAAGATTTCCAACATATTTACATATTGTTTCAGTGATATTTCCTGTGTATTCTATGGAAGGTGGTGTATATCAACCAAAATATCCTACAATACAGGTGACATAGTGATACTAATGGTATAAATCTCTATTTGAAAACACCTCTGGTGAGCAGTGGTGTTACTTTTATTACCATTCAGTCACTGATATGGGGGCCACTAGAAATATTAGCTGTTGGGTCATTTCAAGCCCACACAACATCTCATAGGGGTTCCTATTAAAAACACTGTGCAAAAACATGCCCAAACTCCCTTAATTCAAAATGTCATCTCTTTAGAGCCTGTGGACTTCACTTTAACAACTATTTTAGAAAGCTAGTTTCCTAAGCTGGAAAGCTAACAGACTACTAGATCTATTGCCTTATTCAGAATAATCTTCTGTTACGTAACACCACTGGTACTAATTTGTATCATATAAGAGCATATTTAATGGCCAGTAAGTGACAAATACCCCAATTAGTTTGAGCATTGTTTATAACTACTATTTTGACTGTTGGCTTTTATCTTTTTTCTCCTTGGTTCGCCATTGAGACTATTATTTTCCCATATATCTTTTTATTTATTCTTTTGATTTAAAGCAGATGTTCCTCTACTAACAAGCTCCCATCCTGGGTTGCAGGAGGCCTTACAACAATTAAAATTGACAACCTCATAATACAACAAGTTGTTTGTTTAATAAAATGATTGAAAATGGCTGTCCCTAATCCATCCTCTCAACCTGAGTTGAAATGGCTTAACCAGTACTGTATAACAGAACCAAACTATTAAGAAAATGTGCTAGCTGACCCATTCCACTGGGGTATAGGAAGCTTTCTGTAATGGGTGTTGAAAATGGTACGTCTCTGTATGCACAACAGATTTACAGCCAAATAATTTTCAATGTCCAAATTATGAAAAAGCATTAAGATATAAGAACACATCTTAAAGTGTGCACCGGTCAATGTGAAATATACACAGATGCCAATAAACTTCTATCATTCTGTGCAAAGAGATTATTGTATTTCAAAGAATAGAAAATTAAAATATTTTACACGGACACACAAACACGCACATAGACTCACTCTTGTCAGAAAGCAGGCACTGCTTTTAGAATAAAAATAAACTCATTTAACGGACAACTATTGCATAAAACACAATTTCTACATGCAGCCAAATTAAGCTCTGGAAATTGACATAACATTTCATTTTTCTAGGAATGTGTTAAAATAAATGAATGTAGATTGTATATTTTCGAAACAAACTTTCTCAACAACTGGCAATAACTTTGTATGTCCCATAAGAGCTCATCATCATGAGAATAGCTGCAGTACTGAAAAAAAAATGCTATCACTTCCCCAGAGTTAGAAACTTCCTGGCTGAAGGAAGCTATTGCTTAGAGAAAGCAAATTACAAATTACTGCTGGTGAAGAAAAACAACCTTTAATTCCCGTTTCACCCAGCACCTTTCCAAAACATACTGTAAACCAAATTGTCAACCATAAAAGTAAATTCTGAAGTGACAGTGTGCACAACAGACACACACAAAAGGTAAGTTAAGTACTTACAGCTGAAGATGCCTGGAGGTGGATGCTCTGTTACAAGTAGACAGTTCTCCTCATCGCTGTTATCCCCACAGTCATTCTGTTGGTTACAAATCAGCGAACCAAGATACAAGCATTTACCACTGGTGCAGGTGAATTTGCACTCTGAAAAAGCACAACAAAAACTGTCATGTAATCAGTGCTTACTTTTCTCTTTCATTGTACAATACTGCTATAATGGCAGCTATTACAATTACTGAAAACGAATTTAGTTTCAGGCAGGGGCTATAATAGTGGATGCGCCATTCTCATTCTCTTGCTGAATCACACAATATAGTGCTGGCTTAATAACTATAACTAGTGAATGATTAATTGTACAAGATACATTTTAGACCACCAGGTTTCAGACTTGCATGACGTAAAATGGTATCAATTTTTAAAGAGGTAGCGTAGTCGATAATCTCCACGAATCCTGTTCAGCCCCGTAAAGTTATTCCTTTACTCACCTTCCCAACTGCCAGTCTCCTAGCTAGTTATGAGCACGAACTCGCTGTCTCCACATTGAACTCCCAGATGCCCCTATTGTTTTGCAACTGTTACGTATCATTTTAGTAAGTTTCTAAAACTTCTTCAATTTAGTGTGAAGGTGTAGATCACGGGGTTCTAGTTTTCTAAATTCTGTTTTACTACAAAGAAATAGATGATTTCCCCTGAATGATGCAGGAATTCTGAAGAAAAATTAATATGTGATCATGTATTTTAAGACTGTGTCACAATGCATACACTCAGTAAGGCAGTCTTAATTTTGGTTTATCCTAATTTTTCAGTGCTTGACTTTGTAATCTTAAAGTTCATAGATAAATAGATAATGATATCAGAACTTATCTATCTATATATACATAGCTTCCAGTAATGTTATTGAGGGTTGTGCCACTAAAGCCCCACTCATCAAATTAAGATTAGACTAGTTAGAGCTAAATTCTACTCTCATGAAGGTACATGCAATTCCCATTGATATCCAGAGCAGACGTACACACACTTCTAGGGACACAATTCAGTCAAGAGTGTACATGAAGGATCTCTACATATTCCATCCTCCTCAAAGACTTGCTCCTGCAAACTCTTGCTACCACCCACAAATATAGCACTAACAACATTGGAAAGATGGTGTTTGCAGTATGCCTGGAAACTTAACACATATCACCTCTGCAGACCTCGCAGGGGGAGTGAGTTCCAAAATCAAGGATCTCTGACAGAGAACATCCTGCCAGCAGCCTCCTCTCATTTATACTGAGGCAGCTCCTACTCAAGTGCCTCTGCTGATCTCAACTGTGGCAGTGTGCCAAAGGAAGATAAAGATTTTCTCACTAATCAATGGGGCTTACCCAGGAGTCTGCCTACGCTTTACTTTTTCACCAAGGCAGGTTCTTCTAACAATGGAAGATCTATGCCTCAAATTCTGTAAAGCTTAGGGACAAAACTTCCTCAAGTTCCTTTTTATCCCTTTGCTTTTCTCCTTACTAGTATGAAAGTGCAAGTGAACGCCAGGGCGTAAATCTCTTCATTGTGAAAGGTGCCAGGCTAACAGCCCTGGAGACTGAAATCCTTCATCTACTCAAAGAACATACAGCAGGAGCAGTGCCAGCACAAGCAATGACTATGTAAGCTTCTCCCCACATCATTCAGCCAACATGTATGATGTAGAGGATCACCTTTAGGGACATTCAGTATCCATCCTTACTCTGGCTATGCCTTCACTGCCTTTTGCTTCAGTCTTCATTAAAAGGTTAATTGTGACCAGATACTCAATTAATATTGACAGCAAGGGGGGAGAAATGCAAGCCAAGACAGGGAAAGACCAGATTAGAGAATATTTAGAGACATTAAATGCATTCAAGCCAGCAGCGTCTGATGAAATTCACCCTAGGATACTTAAGGAGCTAGCTGAAGCAATCTTGGAATTGTTAGCAACTATCTGTGAGCACTCCTGGAGGACAGGTGATGTCTCAGAAGACTGGAGAAGGGAAACAAAGAGGACCCAGGAAATTATAGACCAGTCAACCTGACTTCAATACTGGAAAGATCCTGGAAAAAATGATGAAATAAGCCAGTTATATGCACCAAGAAGACAATAGGGTTCTAAGGAATAGCCAGCATGGATTTGTGAAGAACAAATCATGCCAAACCAACCTTATTTCCTTCTTTGGCAGTTTATTGGCTTAGTGGATGGGGGGAAGCAGTAGATGTGGTATATCTTGATTTTAGTAAGGGTTTTGACAAAGTCCCAGATGACATTCTTAGAAGCAAACTAGGGAACTGTGGTCTAACTGAAATTACTATAAAGTGGGTGCACAACCAGTTGAAAAATTTTATTCCGATTAGTTATCAGTGGTTCACTGTCTAACTGGGAGGGCATATGTAGTGGGGTCTCACAGCAGTTAGTCCTCGATCCAGTACTATTCAATATTTCCATTAATGACTTGGATAAAGGAGTGAAAAGTATATTTACAAAATTTGCTGATGATACCAAGCTGGCGGAAGGGGGGGCAGGGATGGATGACATAAGATTAGAACTCAAAATGACCTTGACAAATTAGAGAGTTGGTCTGAAATCAACAAGATGAAATTCAATAAAGACAAGTGCACAGTACGACATATAGGAAGGAAAAATCGCATGCACAACTACAAAATGAGGAATAACAGGCTAGGTAGTAGTACTGCTGAAAAGGATCTGAGGCTGTTTTTGATCACAAACCGAATATGAGTAAACCATGTGATGCAGGTGTGAAAAAGGCTATTATCATTCTGGGATATATTAACAGGAGTGTCATATGTAAGACACAGGAGGTAATTGTTCCACTCTGCTTGGCACCGGTGAGGCCTCAGCTGGAGTGCTGTGTCCAATTCTGGATGCCACCCTTCAGGAAAGATGTGGATAAACTGGAGAGAATCTAGGGGATGGCAACAAAAGGATAAAAGGTTTAGAAAACCTAACCTATGAGAAAAGGTTAAAAAAATGAGCGTCATGGGCAGCAGGTGGAGCCCCACTTCAGGGAGGCTAGCCCCTGGCTCTGCCACTTCCGTCCGCCCCTCCCCCCATGGCTGGAGTCCCGAGACCCCCTGCCTCCACCCCACAGCCCAAGCCCTGAGATCCTTGCCCACCTCGTAGCCCAAGACCCCGTCCCCTCTCCATGGCCGGAGCCCAGATACCCCCTGCACACACACCCCGCAGCCAGATCCCGAGACTCCCTGTACTCCCTACGCGGCCGGAGTCTCAGACCCCCTTGCAGCCCGAGATCCCCTCCCCCATATGCAGTTGGAGCCCTGAGACCCTCTGCCCACCCTCCCCCGTGCAGCCAGAGGAGCCCCGGGCCAGCCGGAGCCACAAGCCCCCCACCTGCTCGGAGGAGCCCCGGGCTGGCCGGAGTCCCCTCAGCCACACCTCCCCTCCGCAGACCCCAAGTTGCCCTGCGAAAATTCAAAAGCTCTTCTCTTCTTCTCTCTTCCGGAAGAAGAGCCTGAGCTTTTGCTATGCCCCATGCAGGTTCTGGGGTGGCTGAGGAGGCAGTATGTGTTACTCAGCGTCCCAGGAGTCCTGGGAGACTACTAATGCACCCAGGAAACTGAATAGCACATTCTACCTCCTCAGCCGCCCCAGAACCTGCATGGGGCATAATAAAAAGCAAACATTTCCCCCACCAAACCTGCAACCAGGGAAGCAGAGCCTTCCCTGGCCTATTATATCTGCCGCCCAATGCTGAGTGTGTTAATCTTAGAAAAGAAGACTGAAGGTTAGTTACACTCTGGAATAGGCTTCTAAGAGAGGCCGTGGCTGTGCAGTACCTTTGGTAGATGTTATTCAATTATATTTAAATAGCTGTGGAGTCCATTGTATTACAAATGCAAAGTTTATGTACTATTGTGGGACTGTATATAATTTCTCTAAGGGGAAATGTAGCCAAGTTAAACCCTGGGAAGTGTTATGAGCTTCAAAGGACTATTTTAAACAATGTGCCAAACAAGAAGGAAATACTGGGACAAAGTTATATGGGTTTCCTAGGAAACACCTGGAGGGAGGAAAATGCAAATTCCCACCTCCAGACCCAACCTTTTGAAGCTACGCCCTGAGGAGAGAATCAATGTCTGACGGATTGTTTACTGTCTCTGAAGATCAAAGACCCAAGCTGTATAAAGGAAAGGCTAACCTATGCATATGTGGGCTTGTTCTGAGCAAAAGCTGTTATGAGCTTGTAACCACAGAACCTTGAGGGGGGTCTGAAGGACTGAACACCTGCCAGAGCCCTTGTTGGAGTTGGCAGTGACCTCTGGTAAGCTTATTAGCATACATATACATTCTTTGATTGTTTTTAATATATTTTCTCCGTAAGGCTTTCACCTTAAGAATAAATGTGCTTGCTTAGAAAGGGCCGTGTGATAATTTATAAGTGCAGGCATTTATGCTGTTCATACCTCAGGAGAAAAAAAACAGAAGTGCAGACGCTGGGCATTTAGGCTGTCTGGCTTGCTGGGGAACTGTGCAGCCTGAAAAAACCCCAGTCAGGAGGGAGAGAGACAAAGGTCTCTGCCCAAGAGAGGTGACAGCTGAGGAGTCGGGAGCCTAGAGTGGGTGCCCTCGAGATCACTTGGCTTATCTCTCAAACTGTATCGATCTATCCTTGAGCAGTGTTTGTGAATACTAAGGATGCGCCACAATTCCTAATGTTGATCATGAAAATTTCATTGCCCTGAAGCCAAACAGACCCCAGACACTGTAAACTTTTAACAGTATTTTCTCCTTTAAGCTCTACACTTACTATTTCTGCCACCACACAGGTTATAATGTCCTATTGTTCCTCAGCAATAGCATTTACAAGATTTCCAACCACTGTACAAAACACATTTCAGGACTGTCTTAGGGCCTCCTTGGAATTGTTTTTCTTGTCCTTTCCGGAAAAGTAGAGAGCATTCTGTTCTCTCAACAGTCATTTATTTTTCAAACATTTTAACGGGTATGAATGCAATTCTTTCCTCCCATAGCCACCCCATGGTTCTCATACTAAAAGTTTAAATGTTTTGTTTTTAGGCAAAAGGGGAGAAATTACCAAGGAATGAAGCCCAATAGTAAATATTTAAATTTTAATGTAAAAAAATACTTTTTTCCATTAATATGACTGCATTAGGCTTTCTCACTAGACCAATTTCCCTGGCAAATATTCTCTAGATTTATCACACAGGAGATAGGAAGTATCTATTTCTAAACAAAGGTAATATTCTTCTGGGGTATTCTGATTCCAGACACTCATATGTAATCAAAAGGAAAATAGCAGGACTCAAATGGAAGTGTCTCTTTAATATCAATTTAAGAAACATGCAAAGGTATTTTATTTTAAGTGGATTTTTTCAGTAGTCAAGGCTTCCTTGGGGCTAAACTCTGGAATAGCCAAAATTCTGATTCTGCATAACTCTGAAGTGATCTGTGATCTCTCTCACTAATGATATGGGACTGTATCCAACTCCCAGTGAAGTCAAAGGGAGTCTTTACATTGACCTCAATATGGCTTGCATTGGACCCACTGTGAACAGACACCGCAGGAACAATAATCACATCCCTACAGAGCACTTCTAACCGCTCCAGAACATGGCATTTGCCTGTATGTCTGGAGTGAAAGATACAATGGTCGGAGCAAAGAAGGGGAAGTATGAATGGTGAGAAGAGAATGGTAATAACTTTTCCTACTGAACTTTCTGAATAAATGTAAGTGGCTTTGGGGGATATATCAAATGAAACATCAGGAGTACCAAACACATTTTTTGGACATACAGTAGCAAGTGTATGGTGGTACTGTATGGAAATGTTACCAAAGAAATTCACCAACTTACTTTGCACTTAGACAGATTTTTACATTTTATTTATATTGGCTCAAATCTTGAGGTCCTTACTCCAGCATTTTGCCTAAATAAGGTCCTCATAATTCAACTTCAATTTTATTTCACTCTTACTCCATAATATTTCGATTGCACAAATTGTGCAAGAAAATATTTTTCTCTTCCTGCCCTATTGTTCAAGAGTAAAGAACAATTTGAGGGCTTGGTTATCTTTTTGTTCCCCACTAAAGCACTTCTTGTAAAGTCATAGCTAAACAGAGGAATCTTTTGCAACTAAGAGTGTCATTATCTGCATATTTGCAAAGGCAACTGAAAGATCTGCTTCAATATTAACATTTTATAGTTGCAGCACTTTGGAATTCATTTCTATAACAAGTTCTCCAATGCAGTATCATGAATAACTGTGACAACAGAGGAGAAAAGCTACACTGGCAGATTGCAAGAGCAGAAAAGTACGTTCAAAGGGGTTCAGATTTTGCAGATATTTTAACTGAAAAGTGCAACTGAAAATGTGGGGAAAATTCTATAAAAACGAACATAAAAATGCAAATTAACAGCTTGCTAAGCGATACACCACTTCTGCTTGGTGAATATCAAACACAAGGTTGCTGGAGGTTAGCATATCTGGACTGCTACTTTGGGCCTACACTTTTAATGTCTTCATGCCGAAATTTAATATGAGACTTTTTTACACCTCCTCCCAACATAAAAAACTCAAGCATGATATAAGAACATAACATAAGAACATAAGAAAGGCCATACCGGGTCAGACCAAAGGTCCATCTAGCCCAGTATCCTGTCTACCAACAGGCCAATGCCAGGTGCCCCAGAGGGAGTAAACCTGACAGGCAATGATCAAGTGATCTCTCTCCTGCCATCCATCTCCACCCTCTGACAGACAGAGGCTAGGAACACCATTCCTTACCTGTCCTGGCTAATAGCCATTAATGGACTTAACCACCATGAATTTATCCAGTTCTCTTTTAAACTGTGATAGTCCTAGCCTTCATAACCTCCTCAGGTAAGGAGTTCCACAAGTTGACTGTGCGCTGCGTGAAGAAGAACTTCCTTTTATTTGTTTTAAACCTGCTGCCTATTAATTTCATTTGATGACCCCTAGTTCTTGTATTATGGGAATAAGTAAATAACTTTTCCTTATCCACTTTCTCTACATCACTCATGATTTTATATATCTCTATCATATCCCCTCTTAGTCTCCTCTTTTCCAAGCTGAAGAGTCCTAGCCTCTTTAATCTCTCCTCATATGGGACCCGTTCCAAACCCTTAATCATTTTAGTTGCCCTTTTCTGAACCTTTTCTAGTGCCAGTATATCTTTGAGATGAGGAGACCACATCTGTACGCAGTATTCGATTTATATAAGGGCAATAATATATTCTCAGTCTTATTCTCTATCCCCTTTTTAATGATTCCTAACATCCTGTTTGCTTTTTTGATCGCCACTGCACACTGCGTGGACATTTGCAGAGAACTATCCACGATGACTCCAAGATCTTTTTCCTGACTTGTTGTAGCTAAATTAGCCCCCATCATATTGTATGTATAGTTGGGGTTATTTTTTCCAATGTGCATTACTTTACATTTATCCACGTTAAATTTCATTTGCCATTTTGTTGCCCAATTACTTAGTTTTGTGAGATCTTTTTGAAGTTCTTCACAGTCTGCTTTGGTCTTAACTATCTTTAGCAGTTTAGTATCATCTGCAAACTTTGCCACCTCACTGTTTACCCCTTTCTCCAGATCATTTATGAATAAGTTGAATAGGATCGGTCCAAGGACTGACCCTTGGGGAGCACCACTAGTTACCCCTCTCCATTCTGAGAATTTACCATTAATTCCTACCCTTTGTTCCCTGTCTTTTAACCAGTTCTCAATCCATGAAAGGACCTTCCCTTTTATCCCATGGCAGCTTAATTTACAAAGAGCCTTTGGTGAGGGACCTTTATGGAAATCTAAGTACACTATGTCCACTGGATCCCCCTTGTCCACTTGTTTGTTGACCCTTTTAAAGAATTCTAATAGATTAGTAAGACACGATTTCCCTTTACAGAAACCATGTTGACTATTGCTCAACAGTTTATGTTTTTCTATGTGTCGGACAATTTTATTCTTAACTATTGTTTCGACTGATTTGCCTGGTACAGATGTTAGACTTACCAGTCTGTAATTGCCGGGATCACCTCTAGAGCCCTTTTTAAATATTGGCATTACATTAGCTAACTTCCAGTCATTGGGTACAGAAGCCGATTTAAAGGACAGGTTACAAACCTTAGTTAACAGTTCCGCAACTTCACATTTGAGTTCTTTCAGAACTCTTGGGTGAATGCCATCTGGTCCCGGTGACTTGTTAATGTTAAGTTTATCAATTAATTCCAGAACCTCCTCTCGTGACACTTCAATCCGTGACAGTTCCTCAGATTTGTCACCTACAAAAGCCAGCTCAGGTTTGGGAATCTCCCTAACATCCTCAGCCGTGAAGACTGCAGCAAAGAATCCATTTAGTTTCTCCACAATGACTTTATCGTCTTTAAGCGCTCCTTTTGTATCTCGATCATCAAGGGGCCCCACTGGTTGTTTAGCAGGCTTCCTGCTTCTGATGTACTTAAAAAACATTTTGTTATTACCTTTGGAGTTTTTGGCTAGCCATTCTTCAAACTCCTCTTTGGTTTTTCTTATTACATTCTTGCACTTAATTTGGCTGTGTTTATGCTCCTTTCTATTTGCCTCACTAGGATTTGACTTCCACTTTTTAAAGGAAGTCTTTTTATCTCTTACTGCTTCTTTTACATGGTTGTTAAGCCACGGTGGCTCTTTTATAGTTCTTTTACTGTGTTTCTTAATTTGGGGTATACATTGAAGTTGGGCCTCTATTATGGTGTCTTTAAAAAGCGCCCATGCAGCTTGCAGGGATTTCACTTTAGTCACTGTACCTTTTAACTTCTGTTTAACTAACCCCCTCATTTTTGCATAGTTCCCCCTTTTGAAATTAAATGCCACAGTGTTGGGCTGTTGAGATGTTCTTCCCACCACAGGGATGTTGAATGATCTTGTATTATGGTCACTATTTCCAAGCGGTCCTGCTATAGTTACCTTTTGGACCAGCTCCTGCACTCCACTCAGGACTAAATCTAGAGTTGCCTCCCCCTTTGTGGGTTCCCGTACCAGCTGCTCCATGAAGCAGTCATTTAAAGTATCGAGAAATTTTATCTCTGCATTTCGTCCTGAAGTGAAATGTTCCCAGTCAATATGGGGATAATTTAAATCACCCACTATTATTGAGTTATTAATTTTGATAGCCTCTCTAATTTCCCTTAGCATTTCATCATCACTACCACCGTCCTGGTCAGGTGGTCGATAATAGATCTCTAATGTTATATTTTTATTAGAGCATGACATTTCTATCCATAGAGAGTCTATGGAACATGTGGATTTTTACTTCATTTGATTGTACATTTTCTTTCATATATAATGCCATCCGCCCCCCTCCCCCCCGCACGACCTGTTCTGTCCTTCCGATATATTTTGTACCCCAGAATGATTGTGTCCCATTGATTGCTCTCAGTCCACCAGGTTTCTGTGATGCCTATTATATCAATATCCTCCTTTATCACAAGGCACTCTAGTTCACCCATCTTATTATTTAAACTTCTAGCATTTGTGTACAAGCACTTTAAAAACTTGTCACTGTTTATTTGTCTGCCCTTTTCTGATGTGTCAGATTCTTTTTTATGTGACTGTTTATCATCTGATCTGGCCCCTACTTTATCCTCTTCCATCCTCTGCTCCTGACTATAACCTGGAGATTCTCTATCATTCGAGTCTCCCCTAAGAGAAGTCTCTGTCCGATCCACATACTCCTCTGCAACAGTTGGCTTTCCCCCATCTCCTAGTTTAAAAACTGCTCTACAACCTTTTTGTAGCAGTTCAAATCATAGCAGTTCAAATCAATTAAAGCCAATCATTAATTTGCTTTACATTAATTGTCACCATACGTGGCATTTCAGCAAGGCCTACAAAAACAGTAAATAAACTGGTTTCAGAGTAGCAAGGCACTGCATTTAGCCATATGGAGTGGAAATCCATCATGAAAAAACTCTTACAAATACAGACAGACATCATCTTCCTTTCCAAATGCAAACAGATGGACATCATACCAAAAGGACTAAAGGTAAAAAATCCATTACAATCTACATATCACACAGACTATGCTGAGAGACTGTGCCACACACTCTCAAAGAAACTGCGAAACCACCTGATCAACATCCTATACAGCAATGTTTCCCAAACTTGGGTCACCGCTTGTTTAGGGAAATTTGATCTCAGATTATATTAATGCTGCAGTATTAAAAATAGTAGTAAAAGTTTACTTGTACTTGTGCTTGTCTTCTGTGTTGCATTTATAGCCGTAAGTCATTAAAAGCCTTTCTTGAGGAATAATCAGTAGTTTTCATTTCTTTATACGGACACCACTTAACCTCATTACATCTGTGTTGGGTGTGGGAAGTAGTGATCACCCAGAGCCCCATTTGGGCCCTGATGTGTGTTCCCTTCTTCCTATATCTCTGCAACTGGGAATGGCTGAGCCATTACACACATTGAATCTATTTCCCGGTGTTAAGTATCCTCATACCTTCTTGTCAAGCTGCCTGTAATGGGCTATCTTGATTATCACTACAAAAGTTTTTTCTCTTAATTAATTAGCCTCTTAGAGTTGGTAGGACAACTCCCACCTTTTCATGTTCTCTGTATATGTATATATATATATATCCTTACTATATGTTCCATTCTATGCATCCGATGAAGTGGGCTGTAGCCCACGAAAGCTTATGCTCAAATAAATTTGTTAGTCTCTAAGGTGCCACAAGTACTCCTGTTCTTTATTAGTAAATAAACTAGTATACATTAATACTTAGTAGTACTTTACCATTTTCAAAGTGCTTTATATTAACTAACTAATTAATGCATTACTAGAGATTGGCATGTGGATGTTGCCAGGTCAGCCTGAGTAAGAACTCAGGGTTTGTATTTTTATCCCATCCCTGGCAGATCCAAATTCACATCCGATGAATGTGAACTAAACTAAAAATGCTGACAAATTCACAGGAACAGCTAGCTATTCTTGCGAGATTTATGCCTACATCCTCCTTCCCCCAGCCACTCAACATTGCTGGCTTCTGAAAAAAAGCTGGTCGGGATGCCACTCTCTTCCTGAATTCTTCAAAGGGACATTGGCTAGCCTTTCCCTCATCTCCACCACTGCCCCTTTGGGTGGGTTGCCAAGTCAGACCACTGATCCCCCTCCAAAAGGGGTTTTCTATTAGCCACATTAGGATAACGTGAAGCAGCACAGTCAATGCCCTAATACTACTATCACCCAGAGGAAATTATAGATGCCGGAAGACCTAGCTTGGATTTGTAATATCGTTTTCCAAAGTTGTTATAGTTTGCTATGTCCTCTTTTAAGGGAAACCAGGAGAGGGAAAGGGGGAGATTATCGATACACGTGTACACACATATCTATATAGACTTCATACACAGTAGTCATAGTAAAAAGAACAGGAGTACTTGTGGCACCTTAGAGACTAACACATTTATTAGAGTTAGTCTCTAAGGTGCCACAAGTACTCCTGTTCTTTTTGCAGATACAGACTAACACGGCTGCTACTCTGAAAGTAGTCATAGTGAAAGTTAACACAATAAACACTGATATGACTGGTTTCAGAGTGGTAGCCATGTTTGTCTGTATCAGCAAAAAGAATGAGAGTACTTGTGGCACCTTAGAGACTAACAACTTTATTTGGGCATAAGCTTTTGTGGGCTAAAACCCACTTCATCAGATGCATGGACCGGAAAATACAGTAGGAAGATATATATATACACACACACACAGAACATGAAAAGATGGGGGTTACCATACCAACTCTAACAAGACAAATCAATTAAAGTGGTCTATTATCAGCAGGAGAAAAAAAACTTTTGTAGTGATAATCAGGAAGGCCCATTTCAAACAATCATTACACAAACTAAAAACTATTTCCCCATGCTAATTTCCCCCCTGCTGTTACTCACACCTTCTTGTCAACTGTTTGAAATTGGCCATCCTGATTATCACTACAAAAGTTTTTTTCCTGCTAATAACAGACCACCTTAATTGATTTGTCTCGTTAGATTTGGTATGGCAACCCCCATCTGTGTGTGTGTGTGTGTGTGTGTGTATATATATATATATACACTGTATTTTTCACTCCATGTATCTGATGAAGTGGGTTTTAGCCCACGAAAGCTTATGCCCAAATAAATTTGTTAGTCTCTAAGGTGCCACAAGTACTCCTCGTTCTTTTTACTGATATGACTGAGTCAGTCCCACTAAATCAAAAGGGACTACTGACACAAGTAAGATTCTGTAAGATAGGGCCTATATAAATTAAATAATTCAGCAAAATGTAGCAAGATATTTCCAAATAGTCAATCTGTGTATTATTAGAAAACCTCCAACTTGCACACTAAAATTAAAAGCCTAAAATAATTTGTGTACCAAACACACATTTAAACAGTGTGCCCTTTAAGTAGAAACAGGACAGAAGATTTTATCTTAGAACAACATGGACCAAACTTGGCTCACTGCAGATAATATATTATGGAGCTTTGTAAGACTGAGGGTTAGTAAGTAAAAGTACAAAAATCTATATCGAGCCACTTGGAGTGACTTCAAGTGACAGGGAAGCGTGGGCCAGTCCAGACTAGACAAATGTACCTAACACCACACCAGAGAGCTCTTTTCAATGTGATGGCTTGCCTAGACAGAAGGAGGGAGGAAAGAGTTCTGAGTCTACACACAAGCCAGCATGATCATTCTTTTATAAATAACTTTCCAAGGCTACCAGATTTCCCCTCTTCATTTTCAAGTGGCAATTAGTGAAGCATCAGTAGGCTGGTCAGACAGGACTCTTTCTCTCTAGCTAAACCTGAAGCTAGCAAAAGCTAGCAGCTAAAGATTAAAAGATTAGATCTTTCTGAAGTGATGTCTAGTTATTTTTCCTTAGAACACAATTATAAAAAACATTAGCCAACATACTGTTAGTTAACATTTTCTTTTTGAACAAACATATTTGTTAATGATGGGACCTTATGTCTGATGTAGAGGACAGAACACTGTTGTGTGAATTCCATATTTTTATGTATATCTATTTTATATATTTTACATATATACAATATGCGTATACAACATCTCTCTTTCACACTCAAGGCAGATGTGTGTGTGATAGACACATTGCACACACATACTCCACTAATACAGCTCGGAGCTTGTAAACACTTAATAAAACATTAAAAAATCATAAAATGCAAAAGGTAAGATTTCAATAACAACAGGAGGGAAGAATTTGGCCTAGGAACTATAGCAATACCTACTCTGATTACAGAATGTTAAATTGTGAAATGCTAGGTCTGCTTTATTTACACCTGCTTAATTAATGCTTAATCTACACCTGCTGTATCTATTCAACCAGACAATCCCACGCTGGCATTACACTTAATGCTTTTAGACTTCCCTTGCACTTGACTTCACACATATAAACAGCATTACTATTGTTTTGTCATCCCATTTACTGTAGGGCATTTTAAATTATAGCTAAATGCTGTTTGTTTTTATAAATATAAGTCCAACCACAGGCCAAAAGGGGGGAACGAGGGGGACAGAGGAAGTATCTAATTGAAAAAAAAAAAAAAGATGCTGTTTTAGACCAGTGTTATGATGCATGTCAGTCACAGCTCTTTACTTAACAGATCTGAAATGGTTATCTGACCCTGGGGCATAATTCTATTCTATCCACTCAAATAAAAGAATACAATCATATGCAAACTATGTTGGCCTAAAACTGCTATGGCAAAGTGTAGCAGCAATTCACATGATGAAATCTTAACACAATAACTTGGACACATCTATATAAAGGCCTAACCCAAAGCCCACTGAAGTTAACAGCAGCTGCTGCAATAGAGGCAGCCAGCAGCGGGTGACCAGATATTCTGTAGGTGTAATGGGGGGGGGGGGCGATCTTGTTTCACTAGAATCAACCAGGCACTAGGACAGTCCCAGTAAACCAGGACACCTGCTCAATCTAGATCCAATTTCTCAAATACGAACTCACTTTTAAAGGAAACATCATTAAGAGATATTGAGTTCTTCCTATCTCTTCACATTTCTACGCTGAAAGGCTTGAAAGAAAATCTATTCACAAGATCACCATCAGCTGCTATATGGGTACCAGGGGCGGGGGATGTGCACGGGGGGGGGGGGGGAGGGGAAGGAAGCACACTTCACTAGAGATTAAAGAAATATAAACCACAAATACCAGACTCAGTACAATAAAACCCTGTTCAACCTTCGATAAACATCTGGCTGTGTATTATTTTTAATATTACAGATTGTAGCTTTATAATGGAAAGTAAATCATAAATAGAAGGCAGCGTACACACCAAGGAACATATTTATTTGGGAAAAAAGCTTTCATTAATAAGAAATATGGCAAGCTGCCATCTAATATAGCAGAAGCCCATTGGTGGAGGCAAGGCAGGGATAAAAAGATCTTACAAAACAAAAAAGCACTTCCTAAAAAGGATGCCAAGCAGAATACTAACAAAAATCAAAAATAATCTGCTTATGTAGAACAAGTAGCAGAACTGTAAGTGATGAAGCTGTAGTCAAAGTTGATCACCCTAAGCAAATGTTATTATTTGTGTTTTGTTAGTGTCCAAAGGCCCCAAACAGTGTAGCTCCTTCCCCGCTGCCAGAGCTTTTACGGAACAATGTACAAACACAGCGTGAGAGACAGCATCTGCCTGGAGGAGCTTACAATCTTAAAAAACTCATTTGAGGAAGGACATCAGACCAAAGAGAGTTTCAATTCTACTTCAAATTCAACTGCTGCCCTTTCTCAGTTCTCACACTCCTTGCTCATTCAGTGATTACCTTTCAACCACTTTATTAAGGCATCCCGCATGGCAGAATGTTTAACTTAAGAAGACCATCATGGTTTATTTAACTGTTTACTATTACTTCCATTAATCATAGAAGGAGGCTAAACTTGTCTAAAGCTACAAAGCACCAGGCTAGCAGAACTCAGACACTCAGCTATGTTTGTCTTGACTAAAAGGTTGTACAAAATTACACTAGAAACCTTGGGGATCATTGAAAGTGGGGTGGCATAAGACAAGTGTTGTCCATAGAACCAGTTTTTATCTATGGCTGGCTAGGAGTCTGTGATCTTTCTTCTCTGATACAGACTTTACCATTGTTATCCATGAATGTCCCCTGCAGCTGTTTACTCGTGAGGACTGCCCAGAAGGTTAAGCAAGTACAGAATGCCACAAGCACACCTCTTGAGTCCATCAGGACACTCAGTCCATGTCTACACTTAACGGGGATTGATACTGCTGCAGTTGATGCAGTGGGGGTCGATTTAGCAGTCTAGTGAAGACCCACTAAATTGACCGCAGAGCCCTCTCTGGTTGACTCTGGTACTCCACCAGAAGGAAAGGAGTAAGGTAAGGTAACTGACTACCTTTTCCATGCAGCTGAGATTAGCAGTTTCCCTGCATGGACCTTTTCTAGACAGAAGAGCAGAGGGTTCTCATTGGAGGGCTCATCTCAAACTTGCCTTTCCTGACAATGCTCCAAAGCCTGAGCTTGGAGGCTATAAGGGCACCATATAAAGTTTACCTGATTAATCAGATTTGTCATGCTAAGGGGGACGGCCCCTTTTCAGGCAGATCAAACGAGGGAAATTTTATTGCCATCTTTATTGGTGACAAGATTTTTCTCTGTTTCATCTGTTGTTTACTATAAAGCAGCCAGACACTACTGAGATGAATGCTGCAGAAACACTTGTAACAACACTGGGAGCACTCATTTCACTATTAACATGTAAGAACAATTATGTAATTTTGCCCAAAAGTCCACCTTGCTGAACCCACTTTGGAAACAACATATTTAGAGTTAGCTGTGCTATTCTAGCATCATCCAGGATACTAAAAAGTTACAGCTTTGTTTATTACATTGGACTCCCTGCAACTCCCCTTAAAATCAATCTAAAACTCTCACATTTAAACTAGGGATGTAAATAGCACGTAAAAAAAGTAACAGTGTAACCTATTACAATTCTATTGGTTAAACAGTTAAAGGTTTAACCGGGGAATTACGGGTGAGGGGGGATGCTGCACCACTGCCACATTTTACACGGGCCTCCACCGCCACCCCCGTGCCTGGGATCCCGGCTGCCGCCCCACACCTGGGATCCTGGTGTGCCAGTCCTGCACTTGGTCCCAGCATACCTGGCATCCCGGCAGTTGGGACCCCAGGAGCGCGGGGCGGCAGCCAAATTTAATCGTTAACTGAAACTGATAAGCATCAAGTTTATTGGTTAACCAGTTAAACTTTTACATCGCTAATTTAAACTCTACATTCTACATAGCCTGCTACATTTCTGCTCAGCACTAGAAGAGCTCTTGAACCGAGATGCCATCTAGGGAATCCGCTTCCTATTGTGTTACTGGTTGGTCAGAGACTCACACCAAGATTCTGGTGGACCTCTGCTGTGAGGTCAGTAAGGAGCACAATTTGTGTGAGTGCCTGGGAAACAACAAGGAGACAGGAAGTTCAAACCAAAGCTTTTAATAAAGTCACAGGTTAAGAATAGATAAATAGCTATAAGTAGGTTCAGGTGAACTGCATAACTCCACATTAGAGAGACCAGGTGGTTGAGGTACTTTCATTTACTGGATCAAGTTCTGTTGGTGAGAGAGACAAGCTTGTCTCTCTCACCAACAGAAGTTGGTCCAATAAAAGATATTACCTCACTCATCTTGTCTCTCTAATATCCTGGGACAGACATGGCTACAATAACACTGCATATAACACTACATTGTCACATTTCCTACTGCAAAGTAAGGATGTTGGCACACCAAGTCAACGCTTACTTGTTCTCTCCCTGTCTAGGACCCAGCCCCTCTTATCAGGGTGCACACTTTCTGGTTGCAGGCCCATAAACCAACACCCACTCCTGGTGAAAGTTCTCTTATCCTCACATATACTGTGCAGTATGCGGCAATAACATGAATGGCACTATACACAGTGGTATCCAAACAGGTCAGAAGACAGTAACATCTTGCCTTCTGTTGGCCAAATGCACATTCCACCACTGGCCCTTTAAGGGGAGTCTATCTGTGACTGCCTTCCTAAGGCCCACCACGGGTAGATGACTGCCCAGGTGGCCAATTAACAGTTCATTAGTAAACAAGCACCTGGACGTAGTTCTAATACAGCTCAGCCAAGCTCAGTTAGAGGAGGCTCTCTTTGGGAGAGAGGAAGCTCTTGAGGAGTGGAGTAAAGCAAAAAATTGGCTCCTAGAGCAAGCAGCCTGGAGACAGGGAGCTCTCTGGGGAGCCTAGCAGAGCAGGGAGAATTCTGAAGGGAGAGCTGCAGTTGGCAGGCATCCAGGGGGGCTTGGCCTCAACAGGGGAAGCCCCCCAAACAATGGTAGGAAGTCTGGCCTGTCAGGAACTACAAACTGTTCTTGGGAAGAACTGCCCTTAATAGACTTCCACGAACCCTGATTCCAGAGGAGGACTCTATCCAGATAGCGGCAGGAGACATGACTCCAGGGACGGAGACCTGAGCATACAGTACCCAGGTGAAGAGCTTGAATGGAGGCAAGCCGTGGACTCAGGTGGGATCACCTGGGATTGACTCAGTCTCTTAGCTAGGAAGCTGGGACAAAGGTTTTGTTTATACTTGGTGGTGGACTTTCTGGTAAATAAATAAGAACCCTACAAAGAGGGTGCTTTTTAATAGTAGAAGCCCATTTGAACTTGGCTGGAGCAAAATCAAAGCAGGCCTCACCAGCGGCACCGCACCTGACCTCAAGGAAATGCACTGGGAAGCCTGCATTGTGCCACACCACCACCCTGCAGCTGTTTGGCATGTAATTAAACATTCTTCTGCCAGATGCTCTGAAATCAGGAAATGGCTTCATGAGCCAGGGCCATAGAGGCTAGGCTGGGTCTCCTAAAGTAAAGTAGGCACAGATACCCCACTGATAGCCATATTATTGGGAGGGACTAAGTGCTTTCTTGCCCAAATATGTAAATGCCAGATCACCAGAATAACCTGCCGTCATGCACAGTGGCAGAGCCAGGTTTTGCCATTAGGGGGGCAATGGGTCATTGGTGAAGGTGACCCCGTGCACTGTGTTGCAACACCTGGAGCAGGGAACTGGGCTTAGTCCAGTGGACAGGAGCCACCATTTCTGGGTGAATGTGGAACGGACTTATTCTCCAGCTCCATGTGACAGGCACCACACATACACCTAAAGGTTGCTGTGAGGAGCAGTTGCCTCCTACTAGCTCCCGCACTGTTCATGCATCTCACCACATTGATGTTCAGGAAACCTCCTTCTGAGGTCAACCCAGGCCTGCATAACAAACAAGTAGCATCCTTTCAGTTTACATATTCACTTGCACCTTGCAGTGGAGGGAGCACATATGTGCTGTTGACAGTCCCAGCATAGTTTGGAAAGCCCGTTCACTCAAATCACATTACTATTTAAATAAAATAAATAAAAATAAATTAATGGAGACATCCTATCTCCTAGAACTGGAAAAGACCCTGAAAGGTCATTGAGTCCAGCCCCCTGCTTTCACTAGCAGGACCAAGTACTGATTTTGCCCCAGATCTCTAAGTGGCTCCCTCAAGGATTGAACTCACAACCCTGGATTTAGCAGGCCAATGCTCAAACCACTGAGCTATCCCTCCCCCTGTAATTTCAAAGACTTTAGAAATTTTCACCATAGCAATAATTGCCTTGCAAAACTCCATCATCACAGGACTGACCCTTGACTTGCAAATGCCAAACTGATTAGCCGTTGACCTGTAGAAGTCTGGGGTAGCCAGCTTCCAGGTGGCAATAGCAGAGAGAAATGTTACTGTGGCAGTTCCTTCTTCTATGTCAGAGGGTTTGTTTCCCTAGTAAACTACAGGTGTAACATACTTTCTCTGGGAGCACATTCTTTGGGCTTAGGCTAGTGCAGACCATGTCGTTCCACCTGACAAGCACATTGCCAAGTTGCAGGTACAGTTCTGAAAAGTGTTTCAGATTAGGTCAGAGCAGTAGCCTCTAGCTTTGTAGCAGGCTTTGTTCAGAGGGTCTTCTGGGCAAATAAAAATCTGAATATTAAATAAACATTTAACATTTGGTTAAATTCTGCTCTCATTTACAACTATGTAACTTCATTTCAGCTACTGGGGTCATAGAAGTGCAGCTAAGAATTTGTCATTCCCTACACATAATATAGGGTTACCATTCGTCCGGATTCTGCTGGACATGTCTGGCTTTTTTGAGTTAAAAATAGCGTCCGGGGGGAATTTGTAAATGTCCGGATTTCCCCCCCATGCAGAGCGTGCGCGGCTTACAGGGCAGTCGGCCGGATCCTGCCACTCGCACGGGGCTCCAGCAGCCAGAGCCCTTCCTCCACTTCCTCCTCCTCTCCCCTGCAACTTGAGACCACTCCCCTCCTCTCTCTCCCTCCCTCCCCTCCCCGCATTCGCAGATCGCCGGCCACCCGTTCACCTCGGGCCTCCGGCAGTCTGGAGCTCCGACCCTGCTCCCCTCCCCCTGCTGCCGAGCGCGCTGCTCTGCAGCATGGTAAGGGGGCCAGAGGGTGAGAGAAGCGGCAGGGAGGTTCTGGGGGGGGGGGGGTAGTCAAGAGACAGGGAGCAGGGGGAGGGTTGGATGGGTCAGGAGTTCGGGGGGGGCTGTCTGGGGGTTGGGGGTGTAAGGTTTTGGGCAGTCAGAGTACAGGTGGGGGGGTCTCAGGAGGGGGCAGTTAGGGGACAAGGCACAGGGAGGCTTAGGTAGGGGGTGGGGTTCTGGAGGGCAGTTAGGAGCAGGGGTCCCAGGAGGGGGCAGTCAGGGGACAGGGAGCAGAGGGGTTTAGATGGGTCAGGAGTTCTGGGGGGGGCTGTCAGGGGGTGGGGGTGTGGATAAGGGTTGGAGCAGTCAGGGGACAAGTAGGGGGTAGAGTCCGAGGGGGCCAGTTAGGATGGGGGGAAGGTCTCAGGAGGGGGCAGTCAGGGGACAAGGAGCAGGGAGGCTTAGGTAGTGGGTGGAGTCCTGGGGGAGCAGTTAGGGGCAGGGGTCCCAGGAGGGGGCAGTCAGGGGACAAGGAGTGTGGGGGAGGGTTGGGAGTTCTGATGGGGCGGGAAGTGGGAGGGAGTGGAAGGGGCAGGGGCTGGGCTAGGGCAGGACAGGGGCAGGGCTAGGGCTAGGGCGGGGCTCCTCTCGTCCTCTTTTTTGATTGTTGAAATATGGTAACCCTACATAATATAAAACACAGAGAGAGTGCATCATGGCCAGTTTCTCCAGGGTTTTGAGTGGCTGTTTAGAAGATAGTGAATTTTTCAACTATTGCTAACGTTATTTGTCTGGGTCGATGTAGGTGAAGCAACAGATGAGTTTACAAAGGCCTTGTTTACACTGGGACTTTACAGGGCTGAAACTTTCTCACTCAGCGGTGTGAAAAAATACACCCCAAGTGCTGCAAGTTTCAGTGCTGCAAAGTAGCAGTGTAGACAGTGCACCAGCACTGGGAGCCGCAATCCAAGCGCTGGGAACTACTCCCCTCGTGGGTGTGGCTTTTTCACAGTGCTGGGAGAGCTCTCTACACAGCCACATTAAAGCGCTGCAGTGGCAGTGCTTTAACATTACTAGTGAAGACATACCCTTAGGATGCAGAATGGTTAGGCAGCTTTCATTAGGAAGTGAATTTCAAAGAACTGGGTAGAGTACTCTCTTTTCATTTTTCCAAGCATTTGAATTGTGCAATGTGCCCTAATGTGACTAATACCAAGTTTCTCATTACATACTGTGCAGCTTTGAATGTGATTAATTAAAGATGTCTGTGGAATATATTCTTTAATCCATATGAGTAAAGATTTAAATGTTCGTCCAGTACAGACTTCACTGCAGTCAGTCTCTGTACTCAGAGTGATTTTTCTTTAAGAAGGCTACAATTATCTAACTAGTGCTTAATTCTGGCCATTGTGTTTGAGTACCACTTCACATAAATTAAAAGAAAAACAATACATAAAACAGACACATACAATTCTGTCAGTGGCCTTCCGTTTACAGATGAGACAACCAAGCATATACCAAGTATTATATCAGTTCGTTGATTATTGAACTCTTTAAAAAATGAGTCACACTATGTTCTTTCACTGACTTTGCCACTGACAACCATCATTCCAGGAATGGGCTTGCTGGATTTCCTTTTTTTAAGTGTTTAAGCCTTTTAGCAGATTTTCCCATCGGAAAATAGATTCTTTTCCCCCTCAGTTCCATTTGAGGACATGTGGTAAGGGAAAGGAAATAACAGCCTGCATATTTTAAATATTCAACTGTACTGTCTACATCTTGAGATCCTTCCTTAAATACTCAGTGTTACTTGCCACTATTTAGATATATTAAATATTGAGATATCAAGCAACCATACCTTCCCTTTTAATGTTTAATATCCACTCCCAAAAATTCCTGAATGGCAGCTACGTACATACACCCACTTATATATATGTACATCATGCTCAGGACACCGGTAATTGTGAGCCACTGTGTTACCTGTCTCCTTTGCCAAGAGTGAGAGCCTTGCTGCTGCTAAGTTCTGTGTCTACTCCCAGATACACCAGCCTGTTTGCCAGCAAACTCTTCAAAACTCTGCCATCTAAACCTTGCCTTGCAGGTAACAATCAGTGAAGCCCAGGTCTCCAGAGATGTCCCTCCTCCTGCAGTGTCCAGACCCTCTCACAGAAATTATTAAATTTGCTGCCTCCAAAGAGAGAGAGTGCACAGCACCCTGGTAGGTTAGACTCCCTTCACAGGGAGTGCACAGCACCCTGAAGACTCCCTTCACTTTAGTACACAGCACAGAGATGGTTTTGTAAGAAAATAAGAATAAGTTTATTAGCAAAGGACAGAGATCAGTGATACTAAGCAAGAGAAAAAGAGAGAGGTTTGGGTACAAACAAAACTAACGTGAAACACACTTTCTAGGGACTAAAACTTAATCTTAGCAAGTTACAATCTTTGCCTAAGCCATTTTCTTACATCAAGTTACCAGCATCCTTAGCCCTCCAGATCCAGCTTTCCCAGATTAACAGCAGGCTGTTGCCTATGTCCCCTAAGTAATGGATGCCAAAATGGTTTTGCTTTTATTTCCCAAAACTCATTTTTTGTCCCCAGTCAGGAAGACCTCCACTGTTCTTCCTTTCCTGTTGACTTCCCATCCCCCTGCTGATTTGTATGCAAATGGGTCTGCCGCTCTTTTGATTCCATAATACTTACATTACATTGGAGACAGGTAGATACCGACTGTTGGTCCTGTCTGGGAGAAAATGTGTTTCTCCCTTTGCTTGATCAGAGACTTCAAAGCATAATATCAGTGGGTGTCCATAATTCCTCAAGTAGTGTCAATACATCCATTTCACAATGACGTTAATCACAAGTATGTCACCGGCTTTCATAAAAGACCCTACTCAATTTCTCCTTTATAGTACATAATGTTCTATACAATCAATTGATTCAATTGCTTATTCTTTTGGGTTCAAACCCTCTGTTTTCACCCTGGGATGTCTGGATCCTGATTGTCAAAACACAGTATAGGGAGAGCTGGTAATGATTACGTTGACTAACACTTTCTACTACAAAAGTTTTTTGCAACCTTTTCTTTGAGAACCTACTCTGTTTGCAGCCGGCTTTTGAGGTTCTGCAGGGGAATGCCCAGAGGCTATAGATGTGTCTTTTCTTTGTCCCAAGAAATTCTGTTCAGCTTTTGCTGAAAAATAAACTATTACAAATCACCATTTCCTTTCTCTTGCTTGTACCTTTAGGAAAAATTTGGCAACATTCCAAAATAACTAAAAACATACAAAAGAGAGTCCTGTGGCACCTTTAAGATTAACAGATCTATTGGAGCATAAGTTTTCCTGGGTGAATACCCACTTCGTCAGACGCAAGTGGGTATTCACCCACGAAAGCTTATGCTCAATACATCTGTTAGTCTTAAAGGTGCCACAGGACTCTCCGTTGCTTTTTACAAATCCAGACTAACACGGATACCCCTCTGATATAACTTAGAGAATTTTTTTCACTTGACCAGAGCTCAGAGAGCCGGGAAGCGAAACATACAAACACTGAAGCTGGGATGATGCTACCATCAAAGCTGGGGTTACCATATTCAAACATTTAAAAAAGAGGACACTCCACGGGGTCCCGGCCCTGCCCCAACCCCACCCCTTCTCCGCCTCCATTCCAACCCCTTCCCCAAAGTCCCTGCCCCAACTCTGCCCCCTCCTCTGAGCACCCCGCATTCCCCCTCCTCCCTCCCGCTCTGACCTTGGTTGGGGATTGCTAAGTGCTTCCCTGCTCCCCACTCGCTCCGCAGTCCCTGCAGTCTCTATGCCCTTGCCTGCCCTGCTCCTCCTCACCCTGCAGCCTCTGCACCCCCCCCGCCCCTGCAGCCTCTGTGCCCCCTGCTCTCCACTCGCCCTGCAGCCTCTTCGTCCCCTGCCTGCCCTGCTCCTCCTCACCCTGCAGCCTCTGCACCCCTGCCTGTCCTGCCCCTGCAGCCTCTGTGCCCCCCCGCCCCTGCAGCCTCTGTGCCCCCTGCTCCCCACTCGCCCTGCAGCCTCTGCACCCCGCCGCCCCTGCAGCCTCTGTGTCCCCTGCTCCCCACTCGCCCTGCAGCCTCTGCGCCCCCTGCCTGCCCTGCCCCTGCAGCCTCTACACACACACCTCCCCCGCCGCCTGCCCTGCTCCCCCCGCTCACCCAGCAGAGGGAGAAACGCAGGCTCCACGTGGAATCAAACACAGCCGCGCTTCTCTGTGGGGGAGGAGGGAGCGGGGGAGGGGGAGGGACTCTGGCTGCTAGAGGCCCTTGCGGCTGCGAGCGGCTTTCAATCAGGCGAGGCATCCAATCAGCCGCACCGCACTCTGCATGAGGGGAAGGGGGAAATCCCGGACATTTCTACTTGATTAGAAATCCCCCCTGGACGGCCATTTAATGCTGAAAAAGCCGGACATGTCCGGGGAAACCCGGACGGATGGTAACCCTAATCAAAGCAGCAACAGCACAAAATGAACTAAGACACATGGGAGCAGTCAGAGCAACTGTAACAAAGGGAGAAGGGGCTTTGCTGCCAAGATCCAGAATATACAACTTTAACTCTACCCCCTTATGTGTATTCTGTATGGCTGTGGTTCTGAACCAGGGGTACACATACCTCTGGGGGTATGCAGAGATCATCCAGAGGGGTACATCAACTCATCTAGATATTTGCCTAGTCTTACAACAGGCTACATAAAAAACACTAGCAAAGTCAGTACAAACTAAAATTTCATACGATTTGTTTATATTGCTCTATATACTATACACTGAAATGTAAGTATAATATTTATATTCCAACTGACTTATTTTATAATTATATGGTAAAAATGAGAAAGTAATAATTTTTCAGTAATAGTGTGCTGTGATACTTTTGTATTTTTATGTCTGATTTTGTAAGCAAATAATTTTTAAGTGAGGTGAAACTTGGGAGTTCGCAAGACAAATCAGACTCCCAAAGTAGTCTGGAAAGTTTGAAAGCCACTACTGAATGGTACCATCCTTAATTACATGATCACATACTATTTTTTCCACAGGATCTTCTCTCATTTAATGCACAGAATGGATGCACCGGGGGCCAGAATTAAAGGTTGCTTGGGAAACTGCAAGTCTGGTGTTTTCTAACTTTTGACTGCTTCACTCTGCAACCTAAATAGCATTCTTTGAATGTAGGCTTTTCAATGTAATTATTATATAATATTGGTTAAATGTCAACAGTGGTTGGCACTGAAAAGGGCATAGAAGATACAGGCCCTACCCAAGCTGCTTATAGACTAAACAGATAACGCCCCACACACCAGGGATGACTGTATGTTCACTCATGCAGATTTTTTGTATAAAAAATACCAGAGAAACAGCTGTGCTGATTTTAAGAAATGTTTTCAGTGATGAACATGAAAACATGATTAATATGGAACTGTATTGTGTCATGCCTTACCCATGCACCGCATACTTTGGGTGACTATTATGGCAGACCAAACAAAAAACAGTTATCTATGCCTACTCAGTCGTAACAACTGTTTCCTTTTCTAAAGTTATATTTAACATTGCAAGTTAATCAGCAGACATTCTGTGCAATTCATTGAAAGATTATTATTGAACAAACATTGGCAATGAGTTCCACCTTGGACAAGACACAAATATAAATATCACTCTGCCCTGAGGAGTTCACAGTCTAAATCAAGGATCGGCAACGTTTGGCCCATGGCCCGCCAGGGTAAGCCCCCTGGAGCGTCGGGCTGGTTTGTTTACTTGCCGCGTCCACTGGTTCGGCCGATCGCGGCTCCCACTGGCTGCGGTTCACCACTCCAGGCCAATGGGGGGTGCGGGAAGTGGCGCAGGCCGAGGGAGGTGCTGGCCGCGGCTTCCCACAGCCCTCATTGGCCTGCAGCAGCGAACTGCTGCCAGTGGGAGCTGCGATCGGCCAAAACTTTGGACTCAGCAAGTAAACAAACTGGCCTGGCCCGCCAGGGGGCTTACCCTGGCAGGTCACGGGCCAAATGTTGCTGATCCCTGGTCTAAATGCTAAATAATAATAGCTAATAATAAGAGAAAAAGACTATAAGTGATAGCTGTAACAGAACAACCAAAAATATATCATTCACTGAAATGGAATAAATAAGCAGGACCATCAATATCTCAAAGTCAGTTAAATTGTAATTCAGTTGTAACTGATGTAGTTTGTAACATGTCAGACCAATTGATTATTTGTATCTTGTTTAGAGATCATGCTAATCTTCTGTATTTTTACCTAACCATTTTAATTAAACTGAGAACAGCTTCATATTCCAACTCTCTTACTTTCGGGATTCAAATACACAGGGAACCCATGAATACCCATTATGGTGGAAAAGGTCAGTTCATAAAACAATAAAAAACAAACAAAATATCTGTCATAGATTCATGGTGTGTTCCATAACATCTCTCAAACAAGAGCCATGCTGTTTCAAAAAATATGTTTAGACATTAAGAAATACCATAGGCATCTAAAAGACGTCAGTGTTTGCTGTTGCTATGATCTCCAGCAATGACTGAGTTGTGGGGGGTTGGGGAGGACATGCGGGGAGGGCACAAAGTCCTCAAAAATGGCATCCTGTTTAGAAGTGAATACTTTAAAAATACAAATAAAATGAGTGATACAACATCCAGGATTCCTTCGCAGGAGACATCATCAGTCAGAGGTCTAGAGTGTTTATAAAAAAAGAACATTGTGAGTTATATTTATGCTTCATTACAAATCAAGCTTTTACCCTGAATGCATGAGACTAAAGCTTTGTCTACACTGGAAACTGAACGACAAAACTTTTGTTGTTCAGGGGTGTGAAAGAAACTCCTCCCCAAATGACAAAAGTTTTGCCGATGAAAAGCACTGGTGTGAACAGCGCTTTGTTAGCTGCTCGTTAGAGGTGGAAGTTTTTTGTCGACCAAAGAGCTCTCTCCTGCTGACAAACAGCGGCTACACTGTGCACCTTTTAGCGGCACGGCTGTAGTGGCACAGCCGTGCCGCTAAAAGGTGTGCAGTGTAGATAAAGTCATGGATAGAAAGATAAAGGGAGAAGAAAATGACTGTACATCCTCAGGAAACAGTAAGGAAGTTTCACTGTTCCATAGTACCATTGAGCAGAAAAGTTTGCTAATTAACAAGTACACATATGGGGGCCATATTCAAACATGAGTCTGAGTCTAAATTGATGTAATACACATTGTCCAGCCTTCTCTTCTATCAGCTTAGACTCACTTCTATTTACTGATGTGTAACTTCACCTTATACATCACCTCTGAATTTGACTCAGCAGCAATTCATTTGAGCTACAAATGCTGTACAAGATATGGAGGAGACAAATAGGAGATAGCATGATAGAAGTATATAAAATGACAAAAGGTATAAAAAAAAAGACAGTGGGATACACCTGTTTGCCCTCTCATAATGAAAAAAAGCAGCATTCAAATGAAACTGGAAGGCACAAAACATTAAATCTGAAAAGAAAACTCTGTTTGTTTGGGTATGCGTGTTTGTTTTGTTTTTATTTTTGTTTGATGTAATGCATAAATTAACTTGTGCAACTCAACTCTACATAATATCAAGGCCAAGAGCTTAGCAGGATTCAAAAAAGGATTAGACATTTATATGGGATGAGCATATCTAGTTAAATAAAATAGATCACAAATTTATAATGGGCGTGAACTTCATTGTGCAAGTGCTGGATTTAGGAAGAAACTTCCACGTGCAGGCTATTCTATAATTGTCACTTACGGAGTGTCTTCCTTTGAAGCATTTGATATTGGACAAAGTCAGAGACAGGATACGTGAGTAGGGGGACCGTTCATCTGATACAATACTTTTATTCCTATTCACATATTGTTTGATTTCACAAAATATTATTTCCCTGAATTTTGCAAACATGCAAACACTTACGAACTGTAGGTGGCAAGAAAGATTCAATAGTATGTTCCTTCAATTAAGGTCTGAAAGAGCTCCATCTATACTTCTAGGATATTCCCAACATACCAATGGAAGACAAGACTTAATAAAAAAAGAAGATCCTACCACTATTTTAAAGAGAAAGTTCACATTTGTATACATCCTAAGGAAGCAATAAGGCCAAAAATCCAGTGTTTCCCTTTAAGATATAGTGCTATAAAGATATATACAGATATAGTCATACACAGTACTGTAAATAAAACTACACCTCTACCTCAATATAACGCTGTCTTCGGGAGCCAAAAAATCTTACCGTGTTATAGGTGAAACCGCGTTATATCGAACTTGCTTTGATCCACCAGAGTGCGCAGCCCCGCCCCACTCCCCCCCCCGCCCCGGAGCAGTGCTTTACCACGTTATATCTGAATTTGTGTTATATCGGGTCGCGTTATATAGGGGTAGAGGTGTATTAGTAAAGGAACCAATAGACAAAAATCAGTTAGATTTAGCATCCATTTCCTAATATTTTGTAGCATTTTAAAACCTAAAGAGAATATTTTCCTAAGAATGCTTCATAGCCTTGTTTGAGGTCAGTTTGTGGAATGGATCCAACTCCTCCAAGGACATGTGCAATTGTACCCATGAGCTACTGGAAATCCCCTACCTCCTTTCTCGGCTCATGGTTTAGGTCTCCTCAGATATGAAAATAAAATCACTCTCACTTATTATTTAATAAAATAGATTTCACAAGTAGGACTGTCATGAATCTTCCAAATCTCTGAGCACACAATTCTTCCTCTCACACAGAGAAAAGAATGTTCAATTCCACTCTACAGTACTTTGATCTCTAAAAATATAGGCCCTGCACTCAAACACTCATTATTCCAAACCTTTCCTTTTGTCAAACAGTTCCTCAGTGTTTCCTGTAGAAGATATTCTATGAAGATCATGGATAGACTTGAGCCAGGTCTGCACTAGGAGCATTTTCCCTGTATTGCTGTACAACATCAGCAAAGTGCTCCTATGCAAACACAGCTTCTATCAGCAAAACTGCGATTTTGCCAGTATAGCTTATTCCGGCCTCACACCGAACAAATAAGTTATACTGGGAAAACTGCATTTGCCAGTGTAAGTGAGTCTATACGAAGGGCTTTTGTCAGCACAGCTCTGTCCAGCAGGGATCACACCTCCTTACACCCCAACCAACATAGCTATGCCAGCAAAAGTTTGTAGTGTAGACCTTGCTCTAGTCACGCACCTTTGACCTCAAAGTCACTCAGTCTGTGGGTTCTAAGTGCTAGATTTGTGAGATGTGTCACACAATCTAACACACTTAAATTCTATATTTAAAACTCTCATAAAAGTCTTTGTTTATCGTGCATGAACTTTTGCACAGATCACACAATACAAATTACACTAAAATATTTTGTACTGAGCCAGTTTTCCAAGATACAGCAACTGTTAAGTTTTACTGGATTTTGAAAATCATTTCTGTTAAGGTCACATAAACATGCATACTTAACTATATATACAAAATATTTGGTTTCTGAAAATTCCCACACATTACCAGGAAACAAGTCATTGGTTCTGATGTGAAATCATATAATAATATTGGAATCAGTAATAACCTACTGAGATCAATATGCCTTGTTTGCAGTATGAAATGTAAACAAGGACTAGTTCAAACAGTAATTCTTTACCATTTGGGGAATACTCAGTTCTGAACAGTGTTCTTATTTAGAAGTGTGTGTTGTCTACATTAAATCATCCCTCATAACATACAAAATGAAAAGACATTGTGATGGGTTAGACCCCGTTTTTGGGATACCACCGGATATGCTGGGGTCCCACTGAGCCTGCCTGTCCTACCAGCCTGGGTTTTCCTTACTCTGTGCTGCTGTGCACACACACACACACACACAGGCAGCGACACACCCAGCTGTAGAATCACACAGAGTCTGCGATTAGCTCTCTGTGGGAGGGCTCAGCTAGAGGAATGCCCAGCTCTCCTGTGCACACACCCTTTGGAGTGTATACAGCACAAGACAATATAATTTTGGGTATAGAGATCTATATAGTGTAAGCTCATAAAAATTGCCCCCTCCCTCTTTGCCGCTCCCCACCCCCAGTTATACACAAACTGGGTTTTGGAGTAAACAAAACATAAGTTTATTAACTACAAAAGTTAATAATTTTTTAGTGATTATAAGGGATAGCAAACAGAACAAAGCAGATTACTGAGCAAATAAAACAAAACATACAAACTAAGCTCAATACACTAAAGAAACAGGTTACAAATAGTAATTTCTCACCCTAAATGTTGTTTTAAGCAAGTTGCAGAGTTTCTGCAGCTCAGAGTTTCAGTTATTTTTCTTTACAGGCTAGACTTTTGTCTCAGCCTGGACTTAGCTCTTGCCTTTCCCCAGCTTAGTTCCTTTGTTTCTTCAGGAGCTTTTAGCAGTTTTTCTTCTTGGGCAGGGAGGCAATGGAGAAGAGCCCAGATTTGACTCAATTTCCAGTCTTAAATAGGATTTACATAAGGTGGAAATCCTTTGTTTCCAGTGGAAAAATACCAGCAGTGTCCAAGGTGGTACTCTGTACCAGGTGCCATTATCACATGACCTTGCAGTATTAAAGCAACCATGAGACAAGGTTTATTTGGTATGTCCACAGGAAGGAACTCCAGGAAGACCAGAGACCAGCATCTTCAAACACCCATTCCACTGTCTTTCCTAATGGCCCATTCAGGGTGACTGCCTACTTTCTGGTGGGAGTTCCCCAAGTACGCACAGAGTTATAATTGTTACATAGTTATGTAACCCCCAAGGAGATTACCTAGATTCCTGGGGCTTTGTCTGCTGGCAGCTCAGGGAGAGGCACACTGTCCCTGGTGGGGAGGGGGAGCCAAGGCAGACTTGGCTCCCCCTCCCTTGGAAAAAATGGAGATAATTTTCTCCAGAGGAGGTTAAAGACTCGCTGTCTGCCTCCTTGGCAAATTCAAGTTGTGCAGTAAGGCTTCTTTCTGCAGAACTTGCTTCCTTAGTCTTGAACAAGTAATGGGTCGCCGGGAGGAACCACAATCACTATTGTTCTCTTCACCTATTAACTGCCCCACTGGCAAGAGGTGGTTTCTGTGAACAACCTTACAAAATTGTTTCCATTTTCCATCCTAAGGCTGTATACAGGCAAGTCTGGTAGCTTATCAACCACTATGTAGGAGTCCGCATTCCACCGGTCAGCTAATTTGTGCTTTCCAGTGAGACCTAGATTTCGGATTACGACTTTGTCTATTACCTGCAGATCCTGTTTATGGACCCGAATATCAGATCTCTCCTTGGTGGCAAAGTTGCTTTTTCTAGCTACTTGGGAGGCCAGTTTGTAAGCTTCCCATAAGTCACGTCTAAGACTCTGAATGTACTGGAGATAAGTTGTTTCGCTAGCTTCATCAGAGGATATCCCAAAACATAGGTCAATTGGTAGCCTTGCTTCTCTACCAAACATTAAATAATAAGGCAAAAATCCAGTGGACTCATTTTTAGTGCAGTTGTAAGGATGCACAAGGTAACTGACATGCTCACTCCATCTGGTCTCTCCGGTTGTGGATCTCCCTGAGGATGGTAAGGAGTGGTTCTGGACTTCCTTATTTCCAGGGTTTTTGCCAGTTTGTGAATTAGTCTGCTTTCAAAATCTCTTCCCTGGTCGGAATGGATTTGTGCAGCGAAACCTTAATGTATAAAAAATTTGTCCATAACATTTTGGCCACTGTACTGGCTTTTTGGTCTTTTGTGGGATATGCTTGGGAATACCTTGTAAAACTGACAGTAACTAACAGTATACTGGAGTGCTTTTTTCTATCAGGCTCCAACGACAAAAAAATCAATGCACACCAATTGCATGGTGCAACTGTAGTGATGTTCACCATAGAAGCTGCCTTTTTTGCAGTTGTCTTCCACAGTTGCTGTCATTTTGGGCCAACAAAACTGGTCTCTGACCAATTCCAAAGTCTTGTCTACCCCGAAGTGACCATGGTCATCGGGCAAGGTCTTCAACACCATCTCCTGGTATTCTCAAGGTAAGACCAATTGTTTTCGCACATGGCTCCTTATAGTCTGAATGGTCCGGAATAACAAGCCTTTGTTGATCACTAAACGATCTCACTCTTTTAAGAGAAGAATTGTGCCGAGGGGAAAGTTAGATGGGTTTTTCACCCTTTTCCACAGCTTCCAGCACAGGCCTAATGTTTGAATCTTTCCACTGAGCTCTTCTCAATTCAGTCGGAGTTAACTGGGTCTATTAAAAAGTCTTTACCCCAGCGAAGTTTGCATAAATTGTAGGTATAGCCTTGTCAGCTAACCCCAGTGCTAAAAACTCAAGTTTGTGCACGGGATAGTGTCTTTCAGATGCAGTCAGTCCTCGACTGACAAAAGCCACGGGTTTCCATTGATTCTCATAATTTTGATAGAGAACTGCTCCTAATCCATCAAGACTGGCATCTACATGCAGTTCATAGCGCTTGGTAGGGTCTGCAAAGGTTAACACTGGTGCAGTGGTGAGTTTCTCAATAAGGGCATGGAAAGCATTGTTGCATTCCTTGGTCTAATAGTCCCCAAAAGATTCATTCACCTTGAGCGGTCTCACAATGGAGGAGTAATTTTTTTACAAATTGGCGGTAATATCCACAGAAGCCTAGGAAAGATTGTAAGGCTTTCAGGTCTTTGGGTATAGGCCAGGTGGTTAATGCCTCAATCTTCTCGGAGTCAGTCGCCACAGCTTCTGCTGACACAATATGGCCTACATATTTTACTCAGTTCTGACAAAATTGATATTTATCAAGTGACAGTTTCAACCCACTAGCTTCCAGGCAGCCTAACATTTTCTTTAGTCGAGCTTCATGCTCTTCCAGAGTTTTCCCAAAAACAATTAAGTCATGCAAATACACCAGCACTTCTAACAAATTCATATCCCCCACTGTCTTCTCCATCAAACACTGGAATGCAGCAGGAGCTCCCAAGATACCTTGGGGCATCCTCTCAAACTGGTAGAATCCCAAAGGGCAAATGAAAGCTGTTTTCTCTTTGTCTTCAGAGCTCATCGGGATCTTGTAGTAGCTGCTTCATAAATCTAAGACAGAGAACCATCTGCTTCCTCCGAGGGAAGCTAAGGCATCATATACCCTAGGTACAGGGTATTGAGCTGGGATGGTCCTTTTATTCAGTGTGCGATAGTCCACACACAGGCGCACAGTCCTATTTTTCTTCCACACCACCACAATGGGGGATGCATAGGGGCTACGGGATTAAGAAATTATTCCTGCTTCCAATAGTTCTTGGATATGCTTTCTCACATCCTCAATGTCTGCAGGTGCCAGTCTTCAGGACCTCTCCCTAAAAGGCCTGTCATCTGCCAAACGAATGGTGTGTTCCATGTTAATGGCATATCCCACATCCCATTCCTCAGTGGAACACACATTAGGTCTCTCACTTAGCTGTTTTTTTCAACCGGTCTTTCCAACTGGGAGATACAGGAGAATCACCAACATTAAAAAGATCAGGATCCAATGCCTTACAGGGCTTTCTGGCTGCAGTTGCGGGACTCACAACACTCTCTACCCTATACAATCGTGCCAACGCCATTCCTTTCCTGATGGCTAGGGGATGGTTGGTTTCATTTCTTACTCTTACCATAACGCCAGCTTCCTCCATCTGTAGTAAGGACAATAAACCTCTCTGAACCATCAGACCACTAGGGAGGTTATCTCCATCAGAGGACTCCATCATCACTGTATGAGGAAGGCTGCTACTGTGCTTCTCAAGTTTTCCTCTCAAGTCAATCTCACCATGTGGGGGTATGGCCAAATAGCTTTGAATACTCTTACAACTTTCCCTAGTATCAGAGGGGTAGCCGTGTTAGTCTGGGTCTGTAAAAAGCAACAAAGAGTCCTGTGGCACCTTATAGACTAACAGACGTACTGGAGCATAAGCTTTCGTGGGCGAATACTCCAACTTTCCCTAGTGACTCATCAACAGAGTTATCATGGTCATAATGTGTCGTGGATGAGCCCAGGGTCGGCTCTCGCCATGGAGGGTTAACCATGCCTGGGGTCTTCTGGCCCAAACGATCACAAAGAGTGGCCAAAGGCTGGAACATGTTGCTGTTGGTTCCAATCAATATGGGAATGCCAGCTGGTGGATGTCATTAGTGCTCTTGATAATTGTAGAGGGAAATATAAGAAACCCTCTCCCTAGAGTTTATACTAACCTATTGGTATGACCAGCTATTCTAACAAACAAAAGTTGATACCCGTAGTTTAGACATCAATAACTTCTCCCTCCTTAACAGATAAATATAATCCAACATATATTATATAAAAAAACCTCCTTGACAGCTAATGCATAACTTTTCATGGCAATGGTATTAAGAGACTATAGTTTATTTCATGGCTGAGATGACACAATTTTGGATAATTAAATAAATTGCAAGAAGTAATCTTGCAAGTTGAGGATGCTCTCAATGTACATGCAAACATGAGAGAGAGAGAGAGAGAGAGAGAGAAATGGATAGCATAAGATCATCTTGCTAAAAACTGGTCAGAACTACAACATTACCTTACCTTACCTTTCTGAAGAAAAGAACTCTGTGTATTCTGCTCTATCAAGTGTTACTAGACTAGGAGGGTTTTGTAGTAGCAGAGCAGGGTACTGGAGACTGGAATCAGGACATTATTCTGATTCCTATTTGTGGTTCTGCCCTCAACTTATAAGACACTGGGCAAGTCACTTTGGTAACTGTGGCTCAGGAAGGCTATCTTCAAAATGGGGATAACACTCCCTACCTACCTACCTACTGGAGTTACGAAGTTCAATTCATGTTTGTAAAACATGTATATATCCTCAGATGAAAGGTGCTAATAGTAATGCAACATATTACAATATCTTAAAATGTTCAAAGAACTAGGAGTCATACATCATTTACCATTATTTTATTATCCACAAGAATCCCTCCTCTGCCTGAATCCATTTCTGGTATCTGTACAGGCAGCCTGGATGGAAACAAGCTACAAGGTCACTACAGGCATTTCTATTGGAAGATAGCCTTTGAGGAGTCCTGTTTCAGTGGTTTCCATTTCCAAGTTCCCTTCAGTCCAGAGATTCATCCACCTTAAAGTAAAACTAACCCTTTATTAAATCTCAGAGTCATAATTGCTCTTATCTTTATTTGTTCCAATTGTGTGCGAAATGTTCTATTTATGGTCTTCTATGAAGAAAAACAGTCATGTTAATCTGTACCAGAACTGCAATCTCGGCTGGGGGAGTTTTTTATTGATTATTTTAATTTCTTGAAGCAGATCTGGCACCTGGTGGAGAAACCAGGTGGAATGCTGTTCTACAAGAATAATCCACAATATTCTTCCCAGAATAATCCACAACATTCTTTTTTCTTTCAGTTGCTTTACACAGTCAGGGCATGCCTCTATGCTCAACTGAAGTCAATGGAAAAGCTCCCACTGACTATAATCGTGCAGGACCAATATCAGGGATGATCAGAGATGATCAGGGATGATCAGGTTTGCAAAATTTTCTCTCCCTAATGATAATTTCCCTAGCTACTTCAATTTAATTCATGTATTCAGATAAAGACATTTCCTTATCTATGCATGAGGCAGGCTGACACTAGAAATTGTAAAAATGGATAGCAGTTATGCACCCTTCTCTGTATTACTATGTGACATGCTGCGAGCCGGTTGTCCATGTACCTGTTGCCTTCCCACTCCTGAGACTGTAGAACTATGCCGGTCCAGGACATATATAATATCTAAAGAGCTCTGGGATCCTTCAGGATGAAAGAAAGTATGTACGCTTTAAATATATTACTAACTTACGGCAAGAGTAGTAAAGAATCACTTGGTCATTACTACTTCTACCTACGCAATACCTTCAAAAAAGATCTTCAGTGAAGAACAATAAAAAGTTATTAGCCAGTGATAGAATTCAGCTTCAGTAATCAAGATAGTATCTTTTGTTTATTATTCTATTCCACAATATGTCAGTAAGGGATAAATTTGGGATACTTACAAGAGAGCAGTGGGCAATAGCTCTTGACTTAAACTGCCACTAATAAATGAACAGTCATTATATTTTATTGCCAATTCCATCATTAGCATCAAGAGGTCAAGGGCTCAAATCCACTTTCATTTGACATTTTGCCCTCAATTCTGAACATGCTGGTGACAATATTTCTCTTCACAACCAGTTTTCACTAGGCCAGGTGAGACTGTATCTTTATGCAGGAACTGCCCATTTCTGTGACTGCACTCCGGCGCTGTCCCGATTGATATTCCCAAAGCTCCAACTGAGCAATACGCACAGAAGGCTGATGGAAGGGATTTCCCTCTCCAAGAGCCCTACTAACTTGTGCAGATATATTTGCTGAGCATGAAGTATCCAGGTGCCTCTCCTAGTTCCCCTATTCCAGGAAAATAAGCAGGATAATTAAGCATGTCTGGAATTTACTGAGCTGGCAGATTCAGTGTGCAAGGAGAACGACTTCCACATTAAACAAAATCCTGATGAATGCTGTGTCATCTGCAGTGGCAAGAAGGAGACCGTCTTCTTCACGGCAGCTTGCTCCCTATCCCATCTCCAGCTATTTTCTTTCTTTTCTTATGTCAAAGAGATTGCTCTTGTAGCACCACTAATGTTAAACTTTAAACAAATATAATACTGCCGTTAGCCCCTGATATCTTATGAAAGTGATTTTCTATATCTCTAACAGAGAAAGCCATGCAAACAACATTTTTCTAGGGGTAAGACCAATCTAAATAGTAAATCAGCGTAACAAAAGTCTATCGCCCACTCATTTGGGACAAGCAATTTTTTTGATGAGTCAGTAAAAGAATATTTTGGTAATTATCAAGCACTATAGTAAAGGGAGGGTGAAGAATTTTTGTGCCTGGAGTAGTAAATTTTCATGGCAGTTTTGCAAGGCCATCAGGGAAATAAAACACATTATATACAAGTGTACTACAGAAACTATATCCACTCTGCTCAGCACACGCATGTAAAAAGTTTACATAACAAAATAAAAGCCATGCAATTATTAACAATATTATTTGATAACATCATTGTGGATTATAATTAATTGGAGTGAGGATGGAACTGAAATATGGAATCGAAGTCCCCTTGAAATTTGTGGAAATTTTCAAACTGATCTAAATTTTGCAGCTCAGACTCATCTCTAAAACTGACATTTCTAAATCTACTGCTGATGGTTCCATCTTTATGAAAACTGTGAAATTTAACATATGCTGTTCTTGCAACTCTAATTTCAGAGATTGTTTCCAGCCTGCTTAGATATTAATTCATTGTACCCCCCATCATCCCCATAAAAGATGTTACCATGGGAACAAGTATCTTTTTTTATTATTAAACATTTCTTTTTAGGGGACTATGGCGGGGACTGTATGTTCAATCAGCGGGTCTAATGGTCAGGCCCTGCTGCTCCAATCTCTCTTTTAGTTCGGTGTGTCTGGGACCCCCGAATGGGTTTCAGCTGGGTCAGTTTCCTTGTTGGTAATCCCCTAGTCCTGCTGATGCCTGGGCTAGGTGTAGGGGAATCTGGTGTAGCGAGGGGCATTTTGTTCTCCTACCCGTGGGGTGATGTGACAAAGAAGGGGAGAAAAGACTCATAGCCAGACCTCTTTGGTAACAGCTTCCTCTCCTCCTGCCTCAGGGTGGTGCTCCTCCTGGGAATGGCTTCTCTGGTACTCCTCCTGGGAATGGCTTCTCTCGTCCCTGCCTATGCTGCTGGAGCACTCTCTGTACTGCTCCTTTCCCCAAGAGCATGCTTGGCACTAGTGCCTGGGGTCCAAGCTTTCCTGTACTGCTCCAGCCTTTCTCTGTCTCTAGCATGGGGTTTGTAAACACCATCACAGGGACAAAGTGGCACAAGGGACTGATAATGAGAGAGTCCTAGTTTGAACATGGATTCACTCACTTGTGAACAACAGACTTATATATGACAGCTCTCTGGAGGTCTCACTTCAGTTCCAGACAGAGTACACTTTACAAAATCACAGAGAAAGAGGGATGGTATATGGTCTAATACTTCAAGCACAGGAATGGGAGTTAGGACTCCCCGACTCCCTTCCTATTTCTGCCATTAACCTGCTGTGTGGTCTCAGATAATTGTTTTTCTGTTTTTTTTCAGATTATCCATATATAAAATAAGATGCAATATTACTGTCTGTACCTCAAAAGGGTAAGGCTTAATGGAGACATGCAAATCTCCTTAAGACTCTCTGACCAAGAAAAGTAATACTAATAAGTAATGACCATGATGACAGATTGAATAAAGCCTGTACTGAAGCATGGTTCAACAGTGAAACTTAAATATGTGCAGGGCCAGCTCTAGGCACCAGCAAACCAATCACGTGCTTGGGGCGGCACATTTTCAGGGGCAGCATTCCGGCCATCTTTTTCTTTTTTTTTTTTGCTTCGGGCGGCAAGTGCCTAGAGCCGGCCCTGGCAGCAGCGCGTCCCGCGCGGAGGTACCCTGGGGCCGCTGCGGTTCACGTCGTGGGGGAGCAGCGCTTGCACCTTGTGGCTGAGCCGGGCAGGCTCTGAGGGGGGACACTCGGGCTGGGGGCCTCCTTGCGGGGCACACGGAGCTGCCTGCAGGTGCCACAGGGTGGCCGCCCCCCAGCGCCGCAGCCGGGGCTGGGCAAAGCAGCCTGAACCGCCCAGGGACTGCGGCAGGGCGACCAGAAGCAGCAGCAGCGGGGCCATAGAGGGCGGGGTGCTGCCATGCAGGGCCCACATCCCGCTCTCCGGGGCTCCGCTCCCTCTGGGGCTGCCCTGCCCTGGCTCCTCAGCCCCCTGCCAGGGCAGTCCCCCAGCTCTGCCCTCCCCTGTACCACCCACTCCTGGAGGCAGGAGCCCTGGTTGGAGGGACCCTGGGCTGAGGGTTTACCCAGACCCTGCCAGGGCCGGACCGGCTGGAGGCGAGGGGGTAGCGGGTGGAGTCAGCACTGGTGGGGGGGAGCCTAGCGTTGGGGTGGCAGGAGGTGTGTGTGTGGGGGGAGAAGAGAGAGTCCAGGGCTGGGGCAGCAGGGAGTGCGGGTGGGGGAGGGCAATGGGGGGGGGGGTGAGAGCCCAGGGCTGGGGTTGGGGGCAGCCAAAAATGTTTTTGCTTGGGGCGGCAAAAAACCAAGAGCCGGCCCTGAATATGTGTTTTTAAGATTTTGCCTACTAATAATAAATACATACCTGAAGTGTTCCATGCTGCTGTCTAGTGTTTTGGGAGCAGGTCAATAAACGTACAGATACCCTGTGCTTCTACCAGAGAGAATGAGACCCTCACTTTATTAAGCCTCCCAGACATAGACCTGCAGAATTTGATTTTTCTTCTAATTTTGACAATTTATATCAATTTTTATTTTTAAGATTTTTTTTTAACTATTTTTATTTTTATAATTGCAGGAAATTAAAGGGTGGTTAGGGTTGGAGTTAGGAGAAGGGCAACGTGGACAGCGGGGCTGCAAGCGGCTCTCAGCACAGCTGAGGGGCCCAAGACACTGGGATGCAAGATGTGGGGGAGGCTGCGGTCCTGCCTCGGAAGAGCAGAGACCTCCGGCTAGGACTGCAAGGAGGAGACGAGCCCCCAGTCCCAGGGCGCTGCTGAACACTTCCTGCCCGAGAACAACTCCCACATTTCTATCTGGTGACTGAGTGAGCAGGGCCATGACAGCAGGGCTTCAGAAGGCACCCTGCTCAGCTGTGGGGCCGGTGAGACCCCATCCCTGCAGGCACAATGTGCGGGGAAGGCTACAGTCCTGGCAGGGCAGAGCCCTCTGCAGCTCCACTGTCACAGGAATGAGGGAGTGGGTCTGTGGAGTCACAAAGGGCTCCCTGCTTTGTCACAGGGCTGGTTACACCCAATCCCTGCAGGCACAAGGGCAGGAGGCTTCCAACGACTGTTACCAATGGATTTTTTTCGTTGATTTCCGTGTGCCATCTGAAACAGACATTTACCAACATTATTGATTTAAATAGAATCCAACCCAGCTTTATGGTTTTAACTTGACTATACCTACAATCGGCACTTCAATCTCAACTACGTGAAATCCAAATGCCATACTGACAGGACAAAGTTGCGTTCAAAAGTCAGCAAATACCAAAATTAACGTTGGACATTCAACCTTAATGCTGCTCTCTTGCACCTATGTATTATGAAAGAACTTCAGCTATGTGCTCAAATACTATTTCTCAAATAATATCTTACAAACTTTGTATAACGGGGTAGGCAACCTATGGCATGCCTGCCGAAGGCGGCACGCAAACTGATTTTCAGTGGCACACTCACTTCCCAGGTCCTGGCCACCGCTCTGGGGGCTCTGCATTTTAATTTCATTTTAAATGAAGCTTCTTAAGCATTTTAAAAACCTTATTTACTTTACATACAACAACAGTTTATATATTATCGACTTATAGAAAGAGACCTTCTAAAAATGTTAAAATGTATTACTGGCACACGAAACCTTAAATCAGAGTGAATAAATGAAGACTCGGCACACCACTTCTGAAAGGTTGCTGACCTCTGTTCTATGACATTAGAACAAACATCTTGCAATTATTTTTAAAATGTATATTTAATTTGACAATGATACAGTATATTTTAATGACAATTTTTATACGGTAAGTTTTCTTGTCTCATAAGAAATGCATTTTAATAATCTTATCACTGCAATATGTCTCAAGTTGTTTTTCAGCTAAACACATGTACATAACTGTTAGAGAATATTTTGAATGGCTTGTTTGACCATATACCTTATGTAAAAGTTTATTTAGTAAGTGTTATTCTCAAACAGCATTCTTATTTTCTCTTTTGACTATTTAATGTACTTCAAAGTATTTTAAAGAGCTACTTTAACTATTGAGAATGTGTGTATAGAATTTACAATTACATAGTATAATTTAAAAATTATCAACATATCAGGATATTTCTAATTAGGTAAACTGAAAACAAATTTTTTACCTGCATTGACAAAATATACTTTAACTGATTTATGTCTTTTGAATAATTAAAAAACAAACTTAATTTAGAGTGAGTTAGGTTGGAAATTTATAGTTGCTGTTGGAGCAGACCAGGAATCCAATTGTGACTCAGAGTCACAATTCAGACCCTGGTTCTTTCTTTGTTCTAAAGAGAAGTAATCTGCACCAGGTAAAGGGTGGCAGCAGCAGATTCCCTTCCCCCTCTGCACCAGCTGGCACACTGGGAAGAGCAAAGTTATCTGCATGGGAGGAGGTGTGATGTGACGGAGGCTGGTCTTCCCCCCATCCTATGTGCTGTAACCCACAATGTGGGTAGCCTGCAAAGAAATACCCTTCTATCCCCTTACTCATCAGAGCAGGTACATCCCAAAAACCATAATCTTTCCCGAAGTGATAGTGTTGATTTTTATCCAAAGGCTTTTATGCTCTGAATCCTGATACCAGAGAATAAGTGAGAAGGTTTAGGGAAAGCTGAAATACTTGCAGGACTCCTTTGAAAGGAACCTTTCTCTCTCTCACTGTGTTGACTCACTTTCGTCCTCTTTTGTTGGTCCTAAAAATGTTTAGGGACTCAGGATGTTGGAAATGTAAAGAACTTTAAAGGCTCAGGTCTCATCAGAGGAATTGGGAATCATGAGGAGGCCTCTAAAGTCACAGGAGACTGACTGTAAATATTACAAAGAAGGTATCAACATAGATTGGTTTCCAGTAGAAACTGATGGAGCTGTTCTCCGGGGGGGGGGGGGGGGAGAGAAATAAATTAAAAAAAAACTTTTAAAGGGCCAAATCATGTGTTTCTCTGCCACTGAAGCCAAGGTGATCTGTTTAAGGAATATCAGATCAAGCTCTAAGTGGATAGTGGCATTGCAAATGATTGGCCATTGTGTACCAGTGAGGTGTGAAATCTGCAGCAGGAGGAGAGATTGGAATGTAATAAACTAAAAAGGCAAATCATAGGCTCAAGTACCTTATCTGGTTTGTACTCTAATACATTTTGAGCTTAAGTCATTGGGTGGATCGGACAACCCCGTGGGCTAGCAACAGAGTAGGAAGGGACAACAACTTCCTGAAAATGTGGAGGCTAATGAAATTTAAAAAAGGAACCTAGTCAACCAAAAGAGAAATAGCAAAATATAACTCTAGCTCAAGCAGTAAAAAAAAGTGTATATCCTCAGTTACAGCTTGATAAAATTACAAACACAAGGACATGTGGCTGGATTTCAAATATTTCACAGCAAAGGGAACTGCCCTTGTCAGTTATGAGGGTATGTGATGTGAACAGCTGGTCCAATGCATGAGATCAGACATACAGTTAAACTTCCAACATCACCAGAAGTCATTAAGTAAAATTGAATCAGCAAATACCTGTGTAACACAGAAAAAGTAAAACAGAATAAAATGGAATATCAATATATTGTATGTGGTCAAAAAAAATTAGCTTGTAACTGCAATCAATATAAATGATCCAGATCAGTGTAGTAGACAAAATAAATTTTACTCTAGGTGTCTGTTTCTCGGGCTTGCAGCAAAGCCATATGATGAAGATGGTTATTCTAATATACGTTTTGAACCAAAACAATTTCAGGGCATGCCATACAGACATGCACCTGTTAATGTCCATTTTAATGCTCAAATCACATGTATTTTACGATTTACAGAAGCTCCAGCTGTTGAGGAGGAGCACAGAAAAGGGAAATCTCTCCAAATTTCAGCCTCTTTGCTATATAAAGCAGTACCCCAGAATCATCTCATTCCGCAAGGAATCAGTTTGGGGCACAACGAGCTACTGTTGTTGCTATTGAAATGAGAATGACAAAACTATGTCACAACTGTGTTCTGATGTCCAATTTTTCCATTGCTGTTAGTTTTGTTTGATCCTTTATTAGTCTCCTCTCCTCTTTTTGCTTTTCTTTGGCTTTTCTTTTAATTTCTTATTTTAATATAAACCCTATTTGCTATTTTGAGTTTGTGGTTTCAGCTTCGTTTGGATTTTTCTGACATTCATACAAAAACTGACAGCTGAACTCAAATGATTACTATCTGTTTTGAATTCAGAAATCCAATTGAATCTATGCAGTTTGCTTCTGTAACTTCTTATGGATTCTACTTAAGTTCTAAAAACTGACAGAAGGAGAAAAAAATAAAAGGTGAGCAGTATTAACATTTAACAGAATTGCAGAATAAACTGAAAATAACAGAGTGACAGGGAGGGAAGGAACTGGACTACTTCCTCCTTTTACAAGAATTTATTTAGCCATCTAGATCAACAGCGGCAGAAGGGTGACACCAGCAATACATTAGAATACTTGTACAACTCTAGAGAATATATAACAAATGTCTTTCCCAATATGGGTTACAGCACTGATGTATCTTTTCCTTGTACCACAGGTGAATAAAATTCTTTTTAATCATGTAGCAGAACTTGAAACATTCTATTTAAAATGTACTGGACATATTTATTGAGTTGTATGCTTTTGGCAGATGCAACTAGCCAAAAGAACTGCTTCTAACCATTGAGCAAGTCATATTAAAAATGGGTCTTCTTGTGCTATTTATACAAAGACTGTTTATAGTACACAATATAGGCAAACACTATTTATAAAGCAATAACATAGGAAATAACACGTGTATTGTGTCTGACTTTATTGACAAACTTGTACATAATAAAAAAAATTAAATCAAGACACCTATTTGTAAAGAGAAGAAAAAAAAAGGCCAGAGCATTTTAAAAATTAGATGTCCAAATATACTAGATCATAAGATTAGTATAAATACCACTTTTCAAATGCAAAACCTCCATTAAAATACTCAAGATCTTTTTGTGAAAGGGATAAATGACATGTAGTACAACTGTAAGTGACACTTATAAAGATTATATGCACTTACTGACTAAGACTCCTATTGACTTTAATAGGAGCTAGATGGAGTCCTTTGAGAATATAAACACAGGACAAGTTTTAAACCCTTTATGTTGATACGTACAATCAGCACCAGATTTATGGTCTGGAGAGAGAGGCTCACCTACGCTCCCAACTGAAAGTAAGATGCTTTAATGGGAGATACAGCTTAGAGCAAGAGTGGAGGGAATGGTGGAAACACTGGGACTCATGCCTACTGTGGAATTGAGTAAACACGTTGGCATGTATATAAACAACATCTTCAAGGCGATATCTTTTGCAGGGAAAGAAGGACAAGCAAATAGGGTGAAGAGGATATCTGCTTCCTTACACTCTTAGAATGACTTATAAGAACTTACACACACACACCCCTAAAAGTTGCATGAAAGCAAATCATGTCCTGTGGTGATAGTTATTTCTGCAGATGTTTACTTGGCAATCTCAGGTGGTGCATGAGTTGCAACTCTAGCGTGAAAAACCTGAATTATTTTTTTTTAATTTTAACACCCAAAAGCCCATATAGTCATAATGACTTTAAAAAATAAAAAAATTAGCATCTGAACCAATAAAGATCAAGTTGGGAAGTCCACTAAGCACAAGTTTCTCCTCACTTTCAAAGTTCTCTCTATCCTCTTCTTCTGCTACTAGCTTTCCCATTCCCTGTACTCTGCCAACACATCTGTGCTAGCTATTCTTTTTGTCTCTTTTACCCTCTTCTAAGTTTCTGTCATCTCCCAGTCTTCTTTTAAACCAACCCACACACTTGGAACAGCCTATCAACTGATGTCTGCCCACCTCTTTCCCTCTTTTCCAAAGAACAGACTCCATCTATATCCATGAAGCATTTCAGCAATAGACACTGTGCAGCATTCCATGGTTGCTTCTGTGTTTTGTACTTGACCTTGACGTTAGACAGTTAGTACTTTGGCACGGGGTCTGTTATCTATTTGGCATACTTCACCTCTTGTAAAAGTAACTATACACTAATGATGCTACATAAATAATATCTCTCTCCTTTCTCTCGTCCTACATAAACTGAACTTTTGCCCCACTTCTATGACATGATTTTCTCCAAGAAGATGGTAAACTGGATTAGTCTTTGCTGAGACCTTTAATCTTTGCTATGGTGACAGTGAGGCATGATTCTGCCACTGTTACTCATTAGTACCTTACTTCAAAAGTATCCCCTTCGATTGAAGAAGGGCCTATTTGCAGAGTATGGTACTTAATGTGAGTAAAGTTAGCAGATTCCTGATCATAATTTGTAATGCACATATCTATAGTATTTATGCACAGCCCTTGTGAGGGGGCCTTAGAAATAAGTTTTAAAATGTTCCATGTGGTCCATGTGAACAAAGCAACGAAAGCAATATGTTGCCTTGTCACTCACTTTATGCGGCAACCACTAATTTCAAATGTACTGGGTCCACTTAGTAGCCTTATTCTAAACAAAATCAATGAATAAAGGGAATTAAACCACAAACCTGGTGAAATTATTTTACATTTCTAGAGAAATTTCCATCTGTTGGAGAAAGGAAATGACGTTCATGCAGACAGCTTTATTTTCATGTGTCTTACTAAATTTCATTCCCACATTGGCACCACGGCAAGTAATTCCATTCTCTGGTTAGCAATTAAATAATTGGAGGTTTTTAAGAATTAAAAAAACTAATATAATAAATAACCCTTAAGCAATCCTCTATCCCCAAATCACATTCTCCTCACAACCTAGATTTATGGATGACAAGGCAGTTAATGCCAATTAGGATTATTATAGGTACCTTAAAAAATGATGCTAGGAACAATAATCTTAACACCACAATCCAAGCCACATGATATTCTATTGGAATTGCTGACTATTTATTTACTACTGAATTCAAGTGTTGAATATTTATTTTTGCTTTACTTCCACAATAAACCCGAAATCTCCTATCATCCCAGCCCAACATGCACACTCTTCTATCTTGTTGATTTAACAAGTACTCAAAGCCTAATGTCTTCTTCAACAACATTTCTGCCATATATCAATATATATATCCTCGAATTCCAAAACTGCAGAAAAAAATTAAGCCTATCCTATGAAGTCGCTCATCTTTCAAACAAACAAACAAACAAACACTACTGAGTGAGGGCTTTTTACCCTTCATGGGAGGCAGGGTGAACCAGGATAAAAGTGCAAGAAAGTGGTGTGGTGATGCTGACCCAGATATTTAAAAAATAGATTATTACTTGTGGTTAAGGCACTGGACTGGGACTCAGGAGTTTTCACCTCTCCAAGACTTCCTGTCTAATCCTAGGCAAGTAATTTAATATCTCTCTGTGCGTCAGTTCCTCATTGATAAACTTAGAATAATATTTCCTTTCTCCCAATTTCGATCTCCCTCCCTGTCTATTTTATCTATTTCGATTGTAAACTCTGAGACAAGAGCTGTCTTTTAGTATTTGCTTGTACGGAGGAAAGAGGCCCTGGAGTCAACTGGGTATCCTTGGAACTACGGCAATACAAATAATAAATAACAACAATGGTACTCAGGAGCTGGTGCTAACCCTTCCCATTTATATCATTAGATTGCATAATATGGTTTTACAAATGCAGCACACTTGAGAGATTGTGCAAAACCGACTGAGAATTCATGTTGACTGACTTTTTCCACTCCCAGACTACAGAAATACTCTGAAAGACGCATCTTCTGGAGTCACACTTCCTGCTTTTAATGGTATAGTATACCCTGCTTTCTGCGCCACACAGACAAGCGTATAATAGCTTCTAAAAACAATATTATGTTTGGCAAGAACATTACATTCCTCCACAAAAGAAACATGTTATTTCTTTATAGGTACTACCAATCTCTTGAATTAACCACAGAGAAGTTTTTACTATTATTCTGCCACTATCTTGGCAGATCACATGCCTCTCAAAATTCTTGCTCTGAGCAATTGAGAGCGGATATTTGTAATTGAGCGTACGGACCATTTCTTTTGAAATAAACAAAGCAAGTATAATAAGTCTCAGAAGGGGGGAAAATATAGTGTCATCCACAATCTCCAATTTTTCCATTTAAATCAAGGATTGACTGAATACACAACCAGTCTGTAAATTCATCTTCAGCCAGTATAAATTACAGGTTTATATAGTCCAAGCCTCCAGGATAAACAGACAATTTCTTAACCGGTCATATCCCAAACAAGTCTTCCATGTTTTTCTGAAGCTACCTCCTTGTCCTATTTGTAGTTCTCTCTCTCCCATTACCACCAGTATGCGCTCGCGCGCACACACACACACACACACACACACACACACACACACACACAGAGTCATCGGCAACTAAGCTGTTTCACCAGTTGTCAACAGGTACAATCTCACTTTCAGAAGCTCTGATTGAAGATCTGGCTGTGCACCATTGTTTACTGGAAAGAATAATTCTTCTTGGCTGGGTTCATCTTTAAAATGTGTCATTCCTCTTTACTTAACAAAGCTCCCTCTATTCCTGCCCTTAAATCAAAATGGAGTGACTTTGTAGTGTAGAAAATGGGAACATCACAGACACAAAAAGTGGGCTACCATCCTCCAAAGAACTCAAAACTGGGCAGAAAATATTACGACAAAATGAGAACAAGTTCAGAATCAAAGAGTCCATGGCCAGTTCTCACATCTCTTATGTTTCTCTGTTCTTTCTTGTACAGCATCTGCTGTCTAAGATTTACTACCTCCTTGATTTATTTTTGCTCTGGTTTTATTTAGACAATTGTTACCTGTTACCATGGCAGTGTTCTACTGAATGGTTCTCGTGACAAACTTACATTTTTAGGTACTTAGAACAGCTGCAAGGAGCTGGTTGAAACTTCCTGATCTTCAACTGCTTGACCCAGTCAGAAGCTGCAGAAGCAAGGAAGCTACTGTAACTTCCACCATATACCTTATGGAAATGGGGTGCAGGGAGCTCAGGTGTAGTGGAGTTCCACTGGACCACACTCCTTCCTGTTAATACCTTTAATGTGCCCCCTCACATTAGGGCTCTGAGGCGGCTGGCACAAGAGGCAGCCTTCCTGCCTCTGCCAACTTTCTGCCAGTAGTCAGTTTCCCTACACAAGGGTTTCTCCCCAATGGCTGTTTCCAGGCCATATTGTTTATACAAAGTAGGCTCAGCAAACTGGAGAATCCAGCCCAAAATTCTCATTTAAAAAGTAAGTCTCTAGTCCTTGTGGCTCTGAACATAACTTTAGCAATGTGAACTGAGGGCAGTTACGACTGTCTGACAGCTACAGACAACTTGAAATAAGAGCTAAGAAGTATACATTGTCTCATTTACTCACATTTATTCTATTAGGTTTTTATACTGCACCCATTACTGTAGTATCAGAGCACCTAGGATTGGGTAAGCTCTAAAGTCTAATTGTGACAACTTAAATATCAACAATGATGATCAAAGCAAGCAGGAAAGAAGAGGAGTGATATTTTGGGTGGAATCTTGTTTTGTTGTTAAATAGGTAGAGCCTGATTGTGGGCTGTGCTTCAGAGACAGCCAATTCCTCCTGGCCAACATGCCCCCTATTTTAAAACTCAGCAGTTTCCACTGGATACAACCCTGTCTTGAAAAGGACCAAACTCTGAAAGAATGAAGGTTTGTAAAGATATATAAGTGTACCTTTTCTTTCTTTCCCTAATAAAATGGAATCGTTCTGAGTGCAGGTAACAAGCTGGCAGTGTTTATAAACTACCCAAGTGATGCTAGAAACTTGAGTAAATTTTGCTTACTCATTGCTGCTGATGATGCGATAGTCCACTGCCAAAAGGGAAGTTGGAGTATCCTTCGAGGGAAGACCTCAACCATGAGCTGGGAAGCCTTTGGGGAGGAAACCTGGGAGTAAGCCAAGCCTGGGGAGAAGACTTGGGCTGGATTTTATATTGTTTCACTATGAGTGCCTTTTATAAATAAAGTCAAACCCCAGGAATGGGGCAAATTTTGGCCCACTAGAACTTGTGTGGAATGCAATAGAAGAAAGTTGAGGGGAACCACTAGCTAACAGAGGGATTTTTTGTGTACCTACCCACAAGAAAGCTTTGATTTAAGAACAATTATAACTGGCAAACAATTAATCCATGTGTGATTTGACCATTCTAGTGCTCACTGAAAAATAATGGGGTAATATATTGATAGCTCCACTGACCCCACAAGATCTCAGAAAATGTAAATAATTACACTTCTACCCCGATATAACGTTGTCCTCGGGAGCCAAAAAATCTTACCGCGTTATAGGTGAAACCGCGTTATATCGAACTTGCTTTGATCTGCTGGAGTGCGCAGCTCCCTCCCTCCTCCCCCCGGAGCACTGCTTTACCGCGTTATATCCGAATTCGTGTTATATCAGGTCGTGTTATATAGGGGTTAGAGGTGTATCTTATATGATTATAGGCATTTCTACAGCTTATGAATACATAAAATAGCATAATAAAATAGTTGTGTATGTTTCCATTGAAAGTTTCTTTTTCTTTATTTAATGGAAATTAAGAAAAAAGAAACTGTATTACGTCAAATGGTCTGGTTGAAACCAAGCAGCAAAATATTAGACTTTTGACCAAATCCTACCAATTTAATAGGAGTTGCCTTTGTGAAAGCAGAATTTGGCCCAGCATTCTTCACTTGCATCCAGGGCCGGCTCCAGGCAGCAGCCCACCAAGCATGTGCTTGGGGCGGCACCTGGAGGGGGGCGGCGCGGCGCTCGGGCCCGAGAGCGGGGCTGCAACTGGGCTCGCCGCCCTCCCCGCGGCACTCTGGCTGCCGGGGAGAATGGAGCCGCAGCGGGCTCGCCACCCTTCCCCCGGCGCTCCGGGGAGAGCAGAGCCCCAGCCGGGCTTGCCGCCCTCCCCTGCCGCGCTCCCCACCGCAGCGGGGGTGGGGGAGGGAGGGAGCGGCACGTGGCTTTTTTGCCTGGGGCGGCAAAAAAGCCAGAGCCGGCCCTGCTTGCATCACTGCAATGAGAGTAGAGTGCTGCTTTCCCATATTTTTCTTGCCTCCACCCAAGTAACCAAAGATGTAATAAACATGATGTATCAGCTTCAGCTTTAAAAACGACACGGGAAAGTACTTTAACAGTTTTATCTTATTTTTGCTTTTGGTTTTATGCTTCACTTTTTAATTCTCTTAGAAGCTTGAAAATTAAATGGGTTAAATAAAATAAAACTAAATTAATGGAGATATCCTATCTCCTAGAACTGGAAGGGACCTTGAAAGGTCATTGAGTCCAGCCCCCTGCCTTCACTAGCAGGACCAAGTACTAATTTTGCTCCAGATTCCTAAGTGGCCCCCTCAAGGGCTGAACTCACAACCCTGGGTTTAGCAGGCCAATGCTCAAACCACTGAGCTATTCCTCCCCCCCCCCCAGCATTCTTCACTTGCATCATCTGTTTCTTGGGTTTTCCAGCCAATTCCCCTTTGGCAGCCACCAACTGTTTCTGGCTGTGCTTACTTTACTGTTCTATATTAACATTGTCTCTTTGTTTTGGTTACCTCCATGTTTCTGAATCAGCATGGTCACTGACATCATCGATATTGTCAGCACTGTTCTGGGAATGGGCTGTAACTATCTTGCGCTCCCCCTGCAGGAAAAAAACAACACACTACAGGCCCTACATAAACGGTGGTCTGAGTGGGGGTGAGCCTCCCTGCCGGGCAGCTGCAGTCCATGGTGGCAGCCTAATGGTTATGGGATAGGGGAACCTGGGCCCTACCAGTCCACTGCGTTCTGTCTCAGGGGCCCTCTTGAGCACCATAATGCACAAGTCTGCTACCTGAGGTCAGGCTAACCTTCTCCCCTAGGGCTGCCAGACATCTGTTTATTGACCAGAATGCTCAGTCGAAAAGGTTGCTCCGGTCAGCACAGCTGACTGGGCTGCTAAAAGTCCGGTTGGCGGTGCAGCGGGGCTAAGGCAGCCTGCCTGCCTGCCTGCCCTAGTTCCACATGGCTCCCGGAAGCGGCCAGCATGTCGGGCTTCTCGGCACAGGGCAGCCACAGGGGCGCCGCGTATTGCCTCCACCCTGAGCACCATCTCCACAGTTCCTATTGGCCAGGTACTCCACCCCAGAGCCCACACCCCCAGGCAGAGCCCTCACCCCCTCCCACACTTCACCCCCTGCCCCAGCCAAGAGCCCCCTCCCATATACTGAACCCCTCATTTCTGACCCCACCCCGGAGCACGCACCCGCAGCCAGAGCCCTTACCCCTTCCTGCACCCCAACCACCTGCCCCAGCCCATTGAAAGTGAGTGAGAGTGGGTGAGAGTGAGCGACGGAGGGAGGGGGAAATGAAGTGAGAGGGGACAGGGCCTCAGAGAAGGGGTGGGAGCAGGGGGCAGCCTCGGGGCAGAGGGCAGAGCAAGAGTGTTCAGTTCTGTGCGATTACAAAGTTGGCAGCCCTCCTTTTCCCTGGGCCTCTTCCTACTGCTGTGCCCCTCCTCTTGTGGTGCATAGTGGCTGATGGTTGTCCCTGGCGACCTGGTCCACGGGTCGCAGCAGGGTAGGGAGTCTCGGCTCTGTGCTGCAGACCTCCCCCGGCAATGACTTCCTGGAGTAATCCCTCTGCAGCAACGAGTGCAGGTCTGCCTCTCTCCATCTGCCCTCCTGCTGTGCTGAAGACACCCTCTTTTAAGTCTCTCCTCCAATTGGAGCATGTCTAGTAAGCCAGTCCAGGCATGGTATCTTGGGCCCAGAGTTGTTCCTGCACTCTTTACTCTCCAGCATGGGTTTTATGCAAGGCATTACAAGTGGCTTCTTTCCCCTCTCTCACTTTTTGGAGAAAGATTGATTAATTTTAAAAAGCAGGTATTTAGTAGCTAGAGGACATTCCTTACCCAGTGGATCTTGATTATAGTTCAGCCCCAAAATTTGAGGATGAACTAACCACGGTGCAGGTAGGGTAAGAGCATTGACATGTTCAAATAGCATCTTCTTGCACAGCAGATCTGTTTCTTGTGTATTATCTGTTTACTTTACTGACAAAAGTAAGTGTAATTGCTTGTTATTCCTGTCAGCCACTCAGAGACAATGTGCAATGGCTTCTTTTCTGGCTCATGCATTATCAAATGAATTGCTACATTCAAAATGCAAAATCTTCATCATTAGTAATGATGCATGAACCAGCAAGAACACAGCTGGACTTTCATATCCCATCTTTTTTTCCTTATAAAATGAATAATCATGTTTCATTAGGGAGAAACTACAATGGCGCTTTTACAGTCAATTTTCATTTTAAAGTACCCCTTTTAATTTTCTGAGTTTTAGTTGAAGAACGCTGCATTCATTTTTCTCAGTCAAGAAAATCCACCCTTTTTACTATGATAAAAAAATTGAAATATATCTAATGTGCTTTTCAATGGAGCAGAGAAAGGTATAATATGATCAATGGCTGAAAGTTGAACCTAGACAAATTCAAAATGGAAATAAGGCGTGAATTTTGAACGGTGAGAGTAATTAACCATTGGAACAATTTACCAAGGGTCATGATGGTCTCTCTCCATCACTGACAATTCTGAAGTCATGATTGGATGTTTTCTGAAAGATATGCCCTAGGAATTATTTTGGGGAAGTTCTATGGCCTGTGTTATACAGGAGGTCAGACTAGATGATCAGAATGGTCCCTTCTGGCAAATAAGTATTCAGTACACATTCTGCTGTCTGAATCAAAATCTATAGAAGGGTCCACTGAAAATATAAAATTCTCCATCTGTATGAAACGAATGGCTATTTGTATATGGAAAATACAGCTTACTAAAGTCAATATTTGTTCAGTAATTGATTAGAAAATTCCAGGGTAGATTGATTTAAATTTAACAATGCTGTAATTGACAATTATCACTATCATATGGCACTGTCATTGCTGAATAGCTTTATGAGTGGCTTTCTTATCTGTAATGACAGCAATTATTTTAAAGTATTTAAGCCTGAGAAACAGACCTGTGAAGTATACGTTACCATATTTAAAATAGTTTCATTTCACTATGTTTTTCTCAATCATACTGAGTGCAATATATTTAGATTGTAAGCTCTTGGGGCAGAGATCATGTATTCTTCTGCATACTGAAGTGGAGAGAATACTATCAGAGCTCAACATATAACACATCTACAAATCAAACATTTAATAACTATAGCAGAATACAATCTACTATTATCTGCGTGCTAAGGGGCATTAACAAAATATGATCAGTATCTCCCAAGAATTAAGAAGCAGTGAGAGATGTGTGTGTGACACACTAATCTTGAAAACTCACAAACGGGGGATTGTGTCCAGTTAGTTCATTTTATCACTGAAGTGTGTTATTGTCATGGTAAACTCATATGTTATGTCATACATAATCAATGTGAAATGAATAGATATAAGTAGGACAAGACTATAGGAGTATAAGGTTGACAAGTATATAGGAGTGATGAGTGTGTATTAGGTATATAAGTAAAACAAGGCAGTAATGCAAGGTCTACAGGCTAAGGCCTGTAAGATTTCAGCTTAGTCACACTAGGACTCAGGTTTAAGGAGACTTGATATGAGTGGGTGACCTAAGACTGACCCTATGCCAAGAAAGCCACAAGATTACTACAAACAGTGTGCCAATAGGTGATGTTACGGAAAAATAGACCACAAGACACCTGATTGTAACATCACAAAAAGTTCTGTTCTGAGCACAGATTGCCCTGGAAACAGGTTGACTTAAATGTTAATAAGATGCGAATAAGAAAAAGGAGAAATAAGAGGACGACCTATAGAAAGTGGAGCACCTCCAAAATTCCTGGGGTGTGGAAGTACAGATAAGAAAAAGGAGGGTTGTAACCCTCATGCATGTGCATAAGGTGTTAGGCATGGACAGAACAAGATAAAAGAGGTGCCCTGGCTGAGATAAAGTGGGAAGACCTGGAGGGAAGACCTCACTGGGACAACCCCAGCAGGAACCATCCTTCTATGACAACTACCTGTTGAGAGATCCACTAGAGGGACTCTAAATAGCATCTTTGGATAGGTGAGTATGAATACATCAGAAACTATTGAATGGCCTCTCAGGTTTTATACACAAATGTGAGATTGTAACCCTAATTATCTGCTTAGTAAAACTTATAATACAGACAAAACTTCTTACTTACGATTGTGCCTGGGGTCACTGTCTTCGTTCTTCATGTGTTCCTAGAGCCTCCAAATCTAAGGGTGATTACTACACTATTAATCTTAAAACTGTGGCCGCACAGGAGCCAGACTCACTGTGCTTTACCACAGAACTATTAATCAATTCAGAATTAAAATAAAGGCTACAGAATTGTGATTGTACAAGCAATTCCTGAGTATCCAGGAAGGTCAGACTGACCTAAGGAGGCAGATGCAAACATGCCTGGCACAGAGAGGAGAATGAATGTTCTACTGTACATTCAAGTAGTGTTTTTCAAAAATAAGTTTTTCATTATAGTTGGATATCTGAGCCTACTGCCAGTGGTGGCCATTTTGCTAGAAAGTCATGTAAATTTGTGACAATGGCAGAGTGGTAGCCCAATGTCAAACTATAAATGAATTTCCAACTCCCTTTAATAGTATCTTTAGTGCTATTATATTTTATTTACTAGGACAGATTTGAAAAATGCTTATACTGTTTTACACTGAGCTGCCAATGACTTGACTTTTGAGAAAGATGGCTACCTCCAGCATTTATCTCAAAAAGGTTAACTACACATTTGGAGATGAGGAAAAGTCTGGCTTTGTTTTTGAAAAAGCTTTGTCAAGTGTTGTAAAGACCATACCAGGAGTGATTTGGCTCTGGGTCGTGTTTATCCAGATTCCCAAATTTCAGAGGTAATTGAATAAATGGTTCTCGCTTTGATCTAACTTTAATTTCTATTAAAAGCTGTCATTACAAATGTATGTAGTATTGTGCTTCTTACAGTACCTTGAGAACGCTCCGTTAGTTGGACAGAGCAGAATGGGTAATATGTTCCTTTAACACTCAAGCATGTCTATACTATTTACTTACTTCTATCTATTATATCTCTATCCACACAGAGAATATCACACAAGAAGAAGGAGGGGGAGGAAGGGCACAACTAAATGCTGCTCAAGTAAAAATAATATTAATACTGTGAACATATAATAAACTGAATCTGTTTCTTATCAATTATTATTGAGTAGAAGAAACGGTAATGGACAGTGGGTTGCAGATTTATACAAAGACTACTCTCTGTTAAGGGACTAGATAATTCAGGGAACTGGTAATGGTATACTGAGCTTTTTACCTCTAAGTCAGCCATTCGGATCAGTATATAGTCAGTACAGACAAAAAGCTGTTACTGTCAGATGCTATTGGGTTATCTATGTGAAATGATTTAATGACTTCAGTCCATTTCTTAGGGACAAGTGATCACATCACCAAACAAATAAATAAATTACAGTTTGGCAGCCTTGACAGCTGTCCCAACAAAATGAGCATGGAGACTTAACAGTAGGCCTTCCAGGTTCAGGGTTAAAACTTGTTGGTGAGCCATGATGTACCATAATGGATAAACAGAAGCATACTGTCTTCCAAGGTTCCTTTCACCAACACGTAATTCAGCTGTAAAGTGAAAGTGATTAGTCTGCTTGTAACTATAGTTGCTCTCACTTAGTACTACTAGGCTCAACACTGACACAGATTTCAAAGCTTCTTTATTGTACATATAAATGCTAATGAGGCAAATAACTGCCTTTTTCATGCGCTCACACCCTCCCCCTCACTACAGACTACACTAACTGCAGGATATCATTGTAATACTTTGTTGTGAGGCTAAACCACCACTCTCATAATTGAAGTAAGTGTGGGTTGTGGGAGCAACAGTTCACTGCTAACATTACATTTTGATTGCAACTGTTAAATTAAAATAAAAATGTCTTTAAATGCATTCCTGGGCATTTCTCTAAGGAACACTCACCTACCATGCAATTAACTCACAAGCTGTCCACTGAATGTCATTGTTTATCTCTACATATTGTACTGAAATAACAACGAGGAAGCAAATATTCTCAAGAAAGAAAATGCAGACAGTAGTCTGAAACAAGTTTGAAGAAAATATGCCTTTCTCCTTGTCATAACATAAAGGGATGAGTTTTCAGCTTGGTTCCTTTACAAGTCACCTGAATATACGGTGTGTGCATATATACCTATAAACATATTTAAACACTTGAGTAACTCTTCACTATGGAAGAGTACCCTAATGCCTTTATGCGAGGGCAGATCCCTAAGAGCATAGTTTTTTGTTTTGAGGAAGAAAGGGTAATCCCTTATGAGACAGAGTGAACCTTGCACGCCACACTACATGACAACATAACCTCATTTAGAGAAAGCTTTAAACCCTAGTTCTCTAGTCATGTTTCTTCAATATAAAAATAACTGGATTTAGGGTTACTCTCAAATTCAGGCAAGAAAGAGTGGGAAGTATGTCTGTGCTGAGGAAGCTGCCACCAGAAAGCGCAATTGGGATTCTGCCCCTGGAAAAAACTGCCAGTCCAGCCGGGAGTATTGATGAAAGTAGCTCTGAAACAGGGATATTATTCTTTCCTGGGTATATGTATCCAAAAAATAATAATAACCAATAATAATAATAATAATAATTAATAATAATCCAGTAATTCGTCACCTGATTTTAAAATGGGAAAAATGCATGGTACACGTCCTATACTTAATTTGTGCTGTGGTACTAGACCATTATCTAAATCCTTCTAAAGACAGAAATTCCAGTAGAATTTTCAGCCAGTTCCCGCTGGTTCTCAGTTGGCCAGCAGGCATGGGAACAAAGCAACAAGGTCTATTGCCCACCTCACCCCCATTAGAAATCAAGAGAGACATATGGAAAGATTATAATGGAATTTTCACTAGAAGATTTCTTGAAAAGAAAGCACAGCCTTATTTGCTTTCTTATTTTGTTTCCAACACACCTACAGGAAAATAAATTTGAACCAGTTATTTTATTGACTAAATACCCTGGCAACTAAAGCAAGAGTGGCCCAAATGACAATCACGTGGCAAATTCAGCTCATGGACACCACTTGCGTATGGAGATACAGCCCATGGAGACTACAAAATCCAATATGCAGCAGCTCTGCTTGAGCCAAGACAGGGCACTTTGCCTGCTGTGACCTGTAGTCTCTCCAGGACTCATTTCCATATTAAAAATAAGAGCAGTTGTAACCTGCTACATTTTATGCAATTTAGGCGGCCTCTCCTGCCCCTGGCAAGTTGTCAGTGAAACACCTGGATCAGCAAAGTTTGGGGGCTCCCTTCCGAAGGCACATAGCCATCGATTTCAAAGAACTTAAAATAACTGAACCAAATGCTGAGTTAGTCTCTGTTATCTTATAGGAGTTGAATTATTTATTTCAATGAATGTAATGCTCACCACAAGTGCTGTCTACTGCCACATACTAATGCCACTTATTTTCCCAAACAACAGTAATCTGCCCAGAAATTATTAGTTTAATGATAGCGACAAAGGTCCTTACCTGTGAAAGCATTTGTGGCCTGAAAACCAGCTTCCTGCATACTGCTCTCTCAGCGAAACTTGTGATTCCAATCTTAACCTGTCCTTACTAGAGGCAACTGCTAGGCTTGAAGCTGTCAAGTCACTTCCATCTTAGCTTGTCACAGTCCATTTCTCTCCCCATTCCAGCATTTGGCATCATCCAATTCCCACCTGCTCCCAGGTCCTTTGAGCCGTAGGTACAAGGGATATGCACTGAGCCCAAACAGCAAACGTACGACACTCACCTCAGCCGTCCAGCCAGAGGATTTTGGCCATGATGAATTTGAAAGTGAAGACAATTGTCAGACTGAGATTGTATTTCCTTCTTAAAATTTAGTTCTAATCCACTGTTCATCCAGCATAATTTTTTTGGGACTGAGCCACTTGTGATGTTCAATTGTCTTGTCTCTCTTGTGCTTCTCTCCCCCTTCAGGCACACTCACTGAGAAATTAAAAAAGAAGAGATTATGTTTCCTGATGACCTCTAGCAACATTAATATTAATAGACTCTGGGGAACAAAAAAACCCAAAACACATGATCAGGGATTGATTGTACACATTAAAGGAGATCTTCAGAAGGCAAATATTGTGATTTTGCTGAGATGCAAAGTGTGACCGCACAGCTCTTTGAAGTGCAAAGAGAAACAGTGCTGAGGGTGTCAGATGCATCGCTGAGAACATGATATGATTTACATTTCAAAAGCCATATTTAGTAGAGATGGGGGCAGCCGTACAATAACAAAATTGCAGTTAAAAGGGAAAAGGAAAAACACTTAAGGATCTCAAGTCTAGCCTATTCACAATCACAGTGAGGTTAGCAGCATTTTATAAAGCTGCTTCCCTTCTTTTCTGGAGCAAGATGCAGAGTACTGCAGACTGTGAACCTGCATGTGTGCGTCTAACTATTGTCTTCCATGGTTAAAACCCCTTTGCTACAGGTGCTGTTAAAAACCTGTTCAAAATCTCAGTTGAAACACAGAAGATGCTACCTAGATGCTTAGAAAGGTTAAAAAAGTTATAGAGCAATGATTCTCAACCAGGGATCCCCAGATCCCCTGGGGGCTGTGAGCAGGTTTTAAGGGGTCCACCAAGAGGGACAGTGTTAGATTTTCTGGGGCCCAGGGCAGAAAGCCAAAGCCCCACTGAATGGGGCTGAAGCCCAGGGCCCTGAACCCCGCCACCCAGGGCTCCAGCTGAAGCCTGAGCAATGTAGCTTTGCAGGGGCCCCGTTACATGGGACCCCAGGCATCTGTCCTGCTGGCTACCCCCTAACACTGGCTCTGGCTTTTATATGCAGACAACCAGTTACTGTGGCACTGGTGGCCCATGGAGTTTTTATAGCATGTTGGGGGGCCCTCAGAAAGAAAAAGGTTGAGAATCCCTGAGGACAAAGGGGGCTGAACTTCTCCACAGTACTTGTTACTCTCTCTAGGAGAATTAAGGAACAGGCATCTGTGAATGACTATCATGTTAAGTAGGAGGGTGACCAGACTATTTCAACTAGGACATATATTTAGTCTCATTATGGGGACACCAGTAGGATGCATATGGGATGGTTTTGGCAACTAGGGAAGTATTTTGTGTGTTTTGGGAACAAGATTAGTCCAGAGGGATGAAGTAATGTTTCAACATCTGAGACATTCTCTGGTTCGGGCACTTATTGCTGTGGGGTACAGGAAAATTGACTGCTGAAGGGAGCTTAGAAGTGGGGTCCACTATGATCATCCCTCCCTCAATCCACCCATTGATGCTTTAGTTTCCTCCCTTCCGTGCAGCAGCCTCTGGTGCACCATTCCCTACTTGAATGACACACGCAGGGCTGAGATGTCTCTGTGCAGGGCCATTCTATATTGTTTCTCCACTGGCCCACATATTGTGATCCAATTAGAGTCTCCACATAGGACATAGGAATTGTCATACATTCCTGGACCTGGATCAGACCCCAGGTCCAGCTAGTCCAATATATTGTCTCTGTCAATGGCCACCACCAAGTACTTTAGGGGATCTGCTTAAACCTTGTAGCATGAGGTTTAATATCCTCGATGGTCCTGAACTGCACAGGTGATTCTGACATTCTCTTTGGACTTATCTGCACAAAGATACTCTGGAGAGTTATACTGACTCAATTAAAGGTGTGATGTCAATGAGCATAAATTAAAGTGCGCTAATCTCCCACCCGGCTCTGCCAGGCTCTCATTCAGGAGTCAAATGGCTTTAAATCACTTTAACTTAATCCTCTTCCAAGGAGGCATACACACAGGAGTTTCACACACTTTAATTTATGGGTACTGACTTCACACCTTTAGTTGATTCACTTTAGCTTTCCTGAGTGGCCCCTTATAGTTGTGCCTTTTGGAGCATCTTATGCTGCAAAGTGCACCAATGCATGAGCAGCTGGTCCTCAAGTTCATCATTAAGGCCGCATCTTGATAGGCAAAAAGGATCTGTTTGTTCTGTTAGCTCAGTGGAGTTAGCTTAATGCTCAGTTGACCTCCCACCCCACCCAGGCGACACCATAGCCAGCAAATAGATTAGCCTGAGTCTTAATGGGCTTTTTCAAAATGTTAAGACAACACATTTGAAAAACATATCCTTTCTGTCCATCAAGACACAGCCTAGGGGTAAAGAGGGATGGCAGGTTGGCTGGCTAAGTACTCGTATTCAAACAAGGAGGAGCAAGGGGCAACATTATTAATGCAATTACTCAAGACACCAACGCTGTTTAGTAATTGTTCCAAATAGGCTTGTTCAGCATCCCTTACTTCTTCAGTTGGAGTGGTTATGGAGTTGTATGACATAGCATAATAAGACTTGTATGCAGCATAGCTAGTGTATTAGACTTTCACCATTGGAGCTCTGGCTTTAAATCTTAACTTAGGCGACAAGTAAAGAAAACTTCTGGTATCTCAGGGACATATCCTGATATCACAAGAGCATAATCTCACCTGGTACACAATAAGCTTCCCTCAAGAGACTCAGTACTGAACTACTAGGGGTGCTGCAGAAGAGGATTATGGTGCTCTGAAGAACCATTTTGGGGAAGCATGCATAGTGCTGACAGTCTATAGGGCCAAAATTAGTGCTAGAAATCAAATTCACTATTTGAAAACTCTGTTTCAGAGTTGGTGTAAATTCTTTTGATCAATCAGATTTCCAGTGCTTTCAAATGGTGAATGTAATTCATTTTGTCCTATACGGCCGCCAACCATCAAAATGGCAATTTCCTATAATTTTTTAAAATATCATATTTGATGCTACTAAAGTAAGTCAGTGATTTACTTCAGTTTACAATTAAGAGATAGTCATTGTAAGAATTGCACGGAAACATTTTAGTAAGAACTGAACTTGGATTTAAATAGCAGGGGATTTGTCTTTATTTTCTAAATACATGATTGGGAATACACACACACAGGCCAGAACCTAGTTATCAAACTCCTTTTAGAAACAGTAGGCCAGGTCCTCAGCTATACCAATTTATACTAGTTGGCCCATAGATTTTAAACTAACTTTCTAAAAGGAGTTTGACAATATTAAAAAAAAAAAAAGATCAGTAACAACTGGAGAGACACTATCACTATTATTGTAAATCCCAAGTTATTATTAATGTTATAATAGCCCGTAGGAGCCTCAATGAGGCTCAAGCTCTATTATATTGATTAGATGCAAAACCACGTCCACGATACAATGACTATATTTTGCTCCATCATCTCCATTCCAATTCCTACAGGAATTCTCTTTCTACTTCTGTTTCCACTTGCACGACTGTGCTGTTATGCTAGTCTCAGAAGCAAAAGAAAACATTGTTTTAAAAAATATGTTGCGGTGTTTTAAAGATTTCCAACTACTTATGCCTCACATGATTGAAGCCCAGGCGACACTGACTAGGGAAGAGGGAAACCATATCCCTTTGCTTCTGTCCTCTCCACGCTGCTTAGATTTGTTCCTGATTGGAAGAGCAGAGAAAGACAATGCCATTTCCATACACAGTGAATATGGAAAATATTTTCACTGCTCAACACACTGCATAGAACAGTAAAGTAATTTAGAGAGTCTCATGATAGATTTATCTACTCTTTCTTTATCCCTTGCTATCTTCTTCTCTTCTGTTGGTGTTTGGCAAACACCATCAACAGACCAGTTTAACAAAAAATGGAAATGAGAGAGAAAAACGGCAGCAGTAGGTTAAATAGTGAGTGGATTTAAATCCTGTAATAATATTTACATACTGGACAATTGTTAAAGCCAATCCTCAGTGGGTCATACTCAAACAAGAAGTGAAACCATATTTTTCCAATACTGATATCTTTGTAACATCTTAATTCAAAATATATTTAAAAAGTAAATATTGCAGGGTTCCACCCCTCCCCCCCATTTCCTTCCACTGAGTATTGTCTGTTTCTTTGGCTGTGTGCTGTTCCCTTGGTGATAGATATGCAGTGAGAGCCAATTGATTGTATTCTCAGAAAGATCAGAGTTGTGGGCAGTATCTCCTGTGACAGTCATTTGCCCGTGATATCCAAAAAAAGGGTAAATACTTAGTTAAGATGTTTTTAAATCGATAACAGGAACAGCTACAGTGAAATTCCATATGTTTATACTTTTGAAAAATGTAAGAAATTAATTGCGTGGCTGTGGTTTAATTTAACCTGGGGCAAGGATCAGTTCTCTTGTTGGTAGTTTCAGCAGAGGGCAATGAGAGTTAAAGGACAGAGGGACTGAACTACCCTAACACCCACTCCTTGTGGTGCCTGCAGAAGCATATTGACAGAGCAGTGTAGGAAAGCTTGTCCATTGGTTGCCTTACGGGTTTTATGGATAAAGAGATGACAAAGCTACGACTGTCAATCTTTCAAGAGCACTATAGGCCCGATCTAGCAAGGTATTTAAACACTTGCCTAAATTCATGTATGTGAATGACCCTACTGAAGCCAGTGGCACTACTCAAGTGGACAGGCATATGCTTAAATACTTTGCTGAATCAAGGCCTATATCCATTATATCTTAATATCCTTATATTTATATTATAGTAGTGATTTGGTTGGAAGGATTGGTATACATTTTCTAAAATACCACAAAGGATTTTAAAGATGTGCTGAAATGACTGAAATTATTAGAATGTAAACGTATATTAACTGCCTACAGTTTATACATATATGTCTACAGTAGTCCTGCTTACTTCTTCATTCTCCTGAGCAATCACACAGAGTTTTGTAGGTTACATTTTTCTGTCTCTGAAAGCAGTCTTTAATTTTTTAAGCCCTGCTTTTGTTTCTCCCTTGGGATTTCTCAGTCTGACATAAATATTTACCAGTTACACAGTCTCCTTTGTTAGATAGTAAGGTATGTATTTTTCTGTGTGATCTTTTGTTATTTCTCTAGCTCTTATGTAAAATTTCTCTTCTTTGTGAGCTAGTGCTGTGCCAGTGCCTGAGCATGCCGCTAATGAAGTACCAGGCCTCAGGAAATGCCACATTTCAGATGAGACCACTTATGGGCATTAAAGGTCTCATGACATTTTTCACAAGAGAAGGTATGCAAACCGAATTTAAAGTCAGGTGGTTACATTATGCCTATCTAATTTCACCACCACCACAGCACCCAATACACAGACAGTTTCAAATGCTTCTGGTACTCTTTACTACGTGTCCTAAACTATTGTGTAGCACAGCTCCGCACTATTAAACAGCTGTTGCATTCCACCCTACTGGATAACATCAATTATGGGTGACATGATTCCTAATGTATATATTGGGTGTATGTGCACCATACAGTTTGATATCCTTTTGGATATCATTAACTTGTTCAGGAAGCAGGGTTCTCTGAAATCACTAATTTCCCCCCTTTATTACAAAAAGCTCTGCACTGAGGTGACCTGTCCTTCTAGACAAGAAAACCAGATTTTTTTTGTCCAGAGAAAACCAGAGAAAACTCCCTCCAGATCCAGTCATGCTCTTTTTGGGTTGGCTGGGGTGGGAGAAGGGGTCTAGGCAAGGAAAAGGACAAGTTCCTAGAATAACATATGAAGTGTCCTCTTTCCTGCCCTATCAAGAAAATGAGCTGAGGCACTCCAAGCCACTTCAAGTTTGGAAAATAAGAGACCAAGATTCACCCCAAATTCCAACCATGTGCTGCCAGTGGAGCTCTTCACAGGGCCAAGTTGTTCTTTTTAAAAAAATTGCTTGGGTGAAAGTCATTTATATCACAGTTATTTTCTTTTGGGTGAACCTGATGAGTCCAAGAAGCCATCTGGGAAATAAGCAATGCTGTAAAACAAATCCTTTTTGAGTGTCTCCCCATACCAAATTAAGCAGTTGCTGGTAAATCATGTAGCTGAGAATATTTCAACTATAGTAGTTCTTTCAATGATTTATTCACGGATATTACCTACAGAAATCAGCCAATATTCTATGCAACTCCTAACACCAGCAAGCTCACCTAATCAGGGCCACCTTAGGGAAAAATGCGCCCTGGGCGAACTTGTATTTTGGCATCCCTGATCCCCGCTGCCTCCCTGGGATCCCCACCCATTCCTCTGGCCCCAGCAGAGTCCCCAGGCTCCTCACTCCCCCCCACCATCACCTCCAGGCACTGCTGCCTCTCCCTGCCTATTGCCGTGAGCTCTTTTCTACAGCCTTGCACGCCAGGCCTATCCCACTCCTTGCCTCTTGACCACAGCACACTTGGCAGTTGCCTACATCGCCCACCCACAAGGCCAGCCCTGCACATCATATTCCTTTCATTTTATAAGCAAAATAATTGTGGTTTGGGGCCTGTGATGGGGTGCTCACCCCACACTCACCCTGAACGGCTTAATAGAGGCCAGATAGGCCAATTAACCTATTAGGCTGCAGGTTGGGAGAATTAAAGCTGAGAGGGAGGCCCTAATTAGGGAAAGCTTACCTGTGGAGACACAGACAGGGCCTGTATAAAGCCCAGAAGTTGAGAGCAGCTAGGGGCTGCAGGGAGTAGGTTGCAGTCACTCCCTGGGAGGAGGGAGTTGTGAGGCTGGCAAATGGGGAGCAGGGTACGGAAGAAGCTCAGGGAAGGACAGTAAGGACCAGGAGGGAACGGATCTTCACTGCTGAAGAAAGGGCCCCAGAGCTGGCACCCAGAGTAGAGGATGGGCCTGGGTTCCCCAACCAGCCACTGAAGAAATGGCACTGGCTGGGAAGTAAATGGGAAGACTGCCCAAGCCCATTTGTCAGGAAAGACTTTGATACCCCGTGAAGGGGGAAACACGAACAGTGACCTGGCCAGAGTGCCAAGTCACAAAGAGGCGGCTACAGCGCCCAGAGCAAGAGAGGGGCCAGAGAGAGAGCAGCAACAGAGTGTGCAGCAAACAGCAGAAGAGGGGCTCAGACCTAGGGTGACCAGATGTCCCGATTTTATAGGGACAGTCCCCATATTTGGGATTTTTTCTTATATAGGCACTGATTACCCCGCACCCCCGTTCCGATTTTTCACATTTTCTATCTGGTCACCCTACTCAGACCTGTAAGGAGCTAATTCCCAGAGGGGTCAGAAGAAGGCACCACCTGTGGTAAGTGGACCCCGTGACAGGGCTTTCATCCTAAAGAGCCTCACATTTCCATACAACCTAGGAGGCCACCATTTTTTCGCTGAGGGTGACATAATACCAATGATGGGAGCTTTAGAAATGTGTGCAATCATCATCATCATCCTCTGGAGCTCAACACCATTCCTCAATTTGTAGGAGAGGCCGATGTCAAGCACATAGTCTCTACAGTACTCTCAAAGAATGCTGAGGACTGGGAATCAAGCTTTGGAATCCAGTATTTCCATTTCTTTGAAATTTTCAGCGTTCTAAAGAAAAATTTAAACAATTAGATTTGAGGTGGGGAGAGGGAAGGGTAGCTAAATTTATTATTTCCAAAAGTCTGATGTCAAGGGAAGAATAAATATTGTCCAATTCTATATTTACTCCCCTAAATATGATCACTGAAAATAAAAATATCAGTGTGATCTGAATCACAAATTATTGGGCTTGATGCAGTAATTACTGGAAGAAATTCTATGCCCTGTGTTCTATAGATGATCACGATGGTCACATTCTGGCCTTAATCTGTGAATCGCTTAGAGCCTACAAGGGAAAAAGTACTAAATCACATTAGTCTATGAACCCAGAGAGATCAAGAAGATAAATGTTATATTTTCCAACAAAATTAACACTAAACATGATAGCAACATAATTCAATTTCGATTTACCTTTGGCAAAAGCAACCCCTTCCAAAATTCTCTTGGTCTGAACAATTTTTGAATTTGCAGAAGACTGGCAGGCACATAAATTAGAGTGGATGGAAGAAAGTGATATTTTAGGAATGTGTCTAACAATATCTAATTTGTTATTTTAACATCTAGGAACAGCTTCTGAAAGCCTCTCCAAATTCTTATTTAATGGCCAAACTAAAATCATAGTACTCTGTTGCCAACAAATAGCTGAGTACCTGTATGCAAGAAAAAGCAGATTGTGAAGTATGTACCACAGGTTTTGACTTCTGTTCAGATGTTTCACATTACAAATGTAGTAGCTTCTAGAGACAAAGGGGTTCACAGATTACAGAATCCTGCATCCTGCTACACCTCCAATTTAGTTCCTCCTGCCCCCATGTCCCCACAGGAGAATCAGGAGTGTGGCACCTGCTCACAGCACTTGGTCACCTACATCAGCAGGAGAAGCAGAGTGAAGCTGACATGATTCCTATTCGTTTCACTCTGCTGTGCCTCTTGGGAGGGACACAGTGGAGGAACAGCACATGTGAAAAATTTTGCTGTTGTCAGGAATGCTCCCAAAGAAGCAAAGTGGAAGAAGAAATTAGTATTTCTCTCCTCTCCCTCTCCACCTTACATCCGTGCTGCTCCTTACATTCATGCTGCTCCCTGCCTCCCTTCATCTCAACAAAAGCAGCAGCTCAAAAATAACCTGCACAATGCATAACTTTAGCCAGGGCTAACTCAGCAGCTAAATATTTCAGCCACTTAGTTCATCACTAATTCCAATATCCACACAAAAAAGTGTACTCACTGACCCAAGAAAATTACAAAATGAATGGCCTTTCCAAATACTTTACCTCATACACGTCCCAATTTCTTCCCTCCCAGCTCCAAATTACCTTCCTGATTTCTCCATTACCTCCTAGTCCTTTGCTATAAAACAAGTTTGTAAGCCATTTGTTCTCTCTCCACTGACAACCCTTTTATAGGAGAGGCAAGTTGGCAGTGCTTCCTTCTTGCAGCAGATGGTAGTTATGTCAACCGTAAACCTCCTGGGAGACCCTCGGGTGGTCATTTGCCAGATAATCAAAACATGAGACAACGCCTTTTGGGTGCACGGGGGGAGAGTGCACAGCTGGAAGGAACCCCTCCCACAGAACTGGTTACAACAGCCAATATTTCCATACATACGTGCCCACACGATACGCGCGTTGATAAAGTTTCTCTCTCTCACACACATACACACACAGCATGTTCATAGAGATGAGTGTGTCTCTGAACCTAAGTAAAGTTTTATTTAAGTTCTTTTAAAAAAGCAACACATTTGAGCTCAATAGCTTTTCTGGGAACTATGGGGACCTAAAGACATAGATTGTGTCCTCAACTCAAACTAAAATCTTGAGAGCTACACAGCCATACTCACCCAACACTACCAAGAACTTTAATGGGAATTGTGTGACTAACTCCCCATGGGACTCTGCAAATACAGAGGTTAGCATGAAGAGTCAGCCAAGGAAGTCATTTAACTTCTGTAGAATTACTTGATTTGATTGCAAAGGCACAACAAGATGCACATGTTGGAAAATACTTTCAGGATGCAGATGAGAACACTATATTTATGTCAGCTGTAATACAAAATACGTTGATGTTTAATAGGTCAGGCAATGATGAAATCAGAGACATAAGGGAAATGAGGTACTGTCTTTGCTGTAGTTAGACACAAGGCCCACTCTTGCTATTCACTTTTTGATGGGAACTGAGGGCGCTCAGCGCCTCTCAAGAGGCACTTAGCATGTTACATAACTGGGCCCTTAGTAAAGAAAAAAGCAAAGATTTAACCATGTATTAAATCGTTTAATGAGCACACCCTGGCACCTTCTATACTGAGGAAACACTGATAGAGTTTCAGATCTTCCTGGAAGGCTGGATCCATCAGTGCTGTGAAAGTTCATCTGTTGTGAGCAGCAGCTGTTCAGGAGTGCAAGGAACTTAGGGGAAAGACCCCCTAGCATTTTATATGCATTACTATGTAAATCCAGTTCTAGTTTGTCCTGCAAATCAAACCATGCTGAAATAATTCATCTGATATATTTACAGTGTCTTAGTAGTCAAGTAGTCATCTGTCTGTGCGCTAGATAAAGATGTGCAAATAGAACATTATCTAGAAAAGCAAACCAGATATTGACTGGGCATATCAGCTGTAGGGTATTCCTGGAACCATTGTTAATAACATAGGAAACTATGTCTTCCTGCAATACAGTAGTGGCAGCCTCCAAAAATAAGAGTTGTGTAAGCTTCTTGTGACATAAGAGAAGGTTTGCATTTATTTACCCTTGGTTATGTTTGATCATCTACTTGAGAAATCCACTTCAGCAAATTGACAAAGACAAATAAATTATATTATACCCATTTTATCCAGAACTAATCTTTATTGCAAGAAATCACAAAAACCTCTACTAAAGGATTGTCCTGGGCTCTCTCTATCTGAAAAAGCCACACGTTGGCTGATCTGTATTCCATCAGTTTTGATATTTGGTTTAAGCAATAATGTTTTTATATGGCACAATAAAAATATAAACCTTGTTTATCATCATTAAAAGCCATAACTGAGATCAAGGTCCTGCTTTGCTAGGTACTGCACCAATATATAATAAAATAAAGTCAGCGTCCCAAAGAATCTGCAATCCAAATAGGCAAAAAAAAACACAACATGGTGGGAGAAATTAAGTATTATCATCTCCATTTTTATAGACCAGGAACTAAGGAACAGAGAGATTAAATGATATGCCCAAAGCTAGCATTCCTCCTGAGTCCCAGTTCAGTGTCTTAACCACAAGACCATCCTTATTCTCTTGATAGACCATCTACTTGAATAAACATCATTTCCTGCATTATACAGCTAGGAGGTGGTCAAACTAGTACAAGTAATTCAGCAAAGCTTTCACTCAAGTCAATGGGTATTCTTGCTGGTCAGGACTGCAGAAATGGACCCTGCTGTAGTCCTAGCTAATCTAGGCCCCAGTTCAGGAAAGCAGTCCTTTTCAGGACAGCTCTCCAGGATGTGCTTAACTGTAGGCACTGAAGTCAATGGGACTTACATTGACTTGCTTAAATGCTGTCCTGTCATACTTGCTTAAATGCTGTCATGAATCAGTAACTACTACCCTGGGAACTGCTGACTAAAATTTACTTCAAATTTTAACTTTTAAAAAGGAAGGAGAAGAAGGAGGATACTCCAGTGGTTAAGCACCCCCCGCCTAGGGCTCGGGAAACTCAGCTTCAATTTCCTGTTCTGCTGAAAACCTCCAGTATAACCTTTAAGAAGTCACTTAGTCTCTGTTCCCCATCTGTAAAATTAGTAGACTACTACTTCCTTATACATTCAATATTGTGAAGTGGTCAGGTAATGGAGGCCAAATTAGTAAAACATCAGACAGACAGAAAGGCAGGCAAAATTTAAAGTGGCAATGGCTGCTAGTTTTAAGCCACAAATGGAATCTACACACATCTTCTCGACACTTGGAATTCAAGTTTGTATTTAATAAAAATAAAAACCACGCCAGTCTGCCAAACACACTGATGTTAAAAAAACCAAAAGGACAGGTTAAAAAAAATGACTATTAGTAGGTGCCCAAATTGACCTACCTTAAAAAGTGTCATTTTGATAGGGCAGGTACTCAGAACTTCTGAAAATCAGGTTCCTTGAAGCACTTTATGTTGGGCCCCCAAAAATCAAGGCACACAAAATCACTACTCACTTTTAAAATGTAGGTAAAATTCCATAGTGCTTTTCCATTGATATTTATTTAGATCTCAGATGAACCAATCCTACTGTAAATGCCAAGTGACTTCTCTCGTCTTGTGTTCTAAAAATCACCCCGATGCCACTCTTTTTTTTTAAGTATAGATCAACCACATTGTTCTCCCATGTCCGGCAGGCTCTTCCACAGGGAGTCATTCCTGCTGCTGCTAACAGTCATAAATGCTCCCCTTTACCTCTCGGCATCTCAGAAACAATATCTGACAACAACAAAATTCCACACACGCAAAACACAAATATAGTAGGCGAGTGGGGCAGTGGAAACAATATCCAAAGATAATCAGGTAAAACCCTTTTTCTCAGCAAGCAGCACAGAGTATTCTGCCCTAATTCAGTCACTTAATATACTAAAACCAAAGAGACTAGTGCTTTTTCTGGTCTCAGCAGACAATTTGGTGTGTAACATATTTGTTTATGTAAAGCAATAGTATAGAGACAAGGGACTAAATTCTGTTCTCAGTTACATCCAAACAACTCCATTAAAATCAGCTCTTCTGCACTACTAATGCAAGGAAGGTGAGCAGGACATAGCAAGCTGACACTCTCTTTTCAAATGTAGTTCAGTCAGAGGTTTTGAACAGCACTGCAATCCCAAGCAATTCACCAACCACCTGGATATTTTTATTTTTTGACATCCAATTTTTTTATTGATAACTTTTCATTAATAAATAATATATTAATAAATAATACCTATGTCATCCTCTAAAACCATCCTGATATACTTGTTTCCATGCTCATGTGTATTATTTTAAAATTAAAGCATTGCGAATAGCATATCACTTTTGTTTAAAATAAGTATGATAGCAGTTCAGCTTTAACAATACTTTCTCTTATCAATTCATTAAAGGCCACAAGAGGGAAAATACATTTTGCAGAAAAGAGTCTAAAATTACTATTTTTATGGTCAGGAATTAGGCTATTTTGTTTCTTTTAGATGTGCAGTTCCTTGCTCTCTTTTCTTCTACAATTGTCCATAAATTTATGGATAACTGACAACCATGTCTCTGGTTTGTGTTTCTTGTTGTCCTCATCAGGATTACTACATTATGTTTACTTTTATATGTCCACAAGTTGCATGTATGGTCCACATGCCCAGCCTAACTGGTAACCTGGAAAAAGTCTGCTGTTTGTTCTCCAGCAAAGGAAGCAGATATGCAGGTTTCAGTAGGATGGGCCCACACAAACGTAATTTCTGGATAGCTACATAATTGAAGAGTCAGAGTTACAAACAGAAACACTGCAACCATGGGTTACAAGAAACTGATGATATTCACACACAAAAACCACTAGCTCCTTCATTCAGCAATAGAGTATCTTTGTATTACATGGCCATTTACCTATCATCAATCATAATGCACAGATATATTTACTGTGGGCATAGTTACTGTTTTTTCACCCAATTTAAGTGTCAAGTTCAACAGAAGTTTGACTTAATGGCCTTCAGTAAATAACCTTCAGATATTGTGGAATGTTTTTCTAACAAAGAATCACTGCCCTCTGTGTCACTAACCTCATAGCTACTGAGGGTGGAAGGAAGTTTGACTTATTGATAAAACAACGAAGGACAAACACATGAGAGAAAAGGGAAGGCTATCTTCTCCTTTACTAACCTGCAATATGAAAACGTTTCAAGTAAATGGGGTTCTTCTTCTGTGCAGACAGCAGGGGACCAGTGAATGCCACTGAGCCCTATTTTAGTATTTCTCACTGCAAGAGACAAATCTAGTTACAGGAAACACAAGGGAAAGAAGGAAACATCCCAGCTGCATTAACCTGCATCATAGAGCTGAAGTCCCTGACAATGCAAACCATTCCCCCAAGGTGCACTGAGACTGATGTAGGAGAGTTCCCTCTGCTACACAGAGCATTAACAAGACAGAGTTATATATTGGCACGATTTACCACAGAAATTAAATAAAGGGAATGCTGGAGAAAAACTGCAAATCATCATACAGACCAGTCAGCTTAACTTCTGTACCCAGAAAGATAATGAAGCAAATAATTAAGCAATCAATTTGCAAACACCTAGAAGATAATAAGGTGATAAGTGACAGTCAGCATGGATTTGTCAAAAACAAATCATGTCAAACCAACCTCATAGCTTTCTTTGACAGGGTAACAAGCTTTGTGGATGGGGGGGGGGGAAGCAGTAGACATGGTATATCTTGATTTTAGTAAAGCCTTTGATATGGTCTTGCATGACCTTCTCATAAACAAACTAGGGAAATGCAATCTCGATGGAGCTACTATAAGATGGGTGCAAAACTGGTTGGAAAACCGTTCCCAGAGAGCAGTTATCAGTGGTTCATAGTCATGCTGGACGGGCATAACAAGTGGGGTCCCGCAGGGATCTGTTCTGGGTAGGGTGACCAGATGTCCTGATTTTATAGGGACAGTCCCAATTTTGGGGTCTTTTTCTTATATAGGCTCCTATTACCTCCCACCCCGTCCCGATTTTTCACATTTGCTGTCTGGTCACCCTAATTCTGGGTATGGGTCTGTTCAATATCTTCATCAGTGATTTAGATAATGGCATAGAGAGTACACTTATAAAGTTTGAGGACGATACCAAGCTGGGAGGGATTGCAAGTGTTTTGGAGGATACGATTAAAATTCAAAATGATCTGGACAAACTGGAGAAATGGTCTGAAGTAAATAGGATGAAATTCAATAAGGACAAATGCAAAGTACTCCATTTAGGAAGCACCAAATCAATTGCACACATACAAAATGTGAAATGACTGCCTAGGAAGGAATACTGCAAAAAGGGATCTGGGGGTCATAGTGGACCACAAGCTAAATATGAGTCAACAGTGTAACGCTGTTGCAAAAAAAGCGAACATCATTCTGAGATGTATTAGCAGGAGTGTTGTAAGCAAGAAACGAGAAGCAATTCTTCCTCTCTACTCCATGCTGACTAGGCCTCAACTGAAGTACTGTGTCCAGATCTGGGCGCCACATTTCAGGAAGGATGTGGATAAATTGGAGAATCCAGAGAAGAGCGACAAAAATGATTAAATGTCTAGAAAACATGATGTATGAGGGAAGATTGAAAAAAATTGGTTTGTTTAGTCTGGAAAAGAGAAGATTGAGGGGGGACATGATAACAGTTTTCAAGTATGTAAAAGGTTGTTACAAGGAGGAGGGAGAAAAATGGTTTTTCTTTACCTCTGAGGATAGGACAAGAAGCAATGGGCTTAAATTGCAGCAAGGGAGATTTAGGTTGGACATTAGGAAAAACTTCCTGTCAGGGTGATTAAGCACTGGAATAGATTGCAAGGGAAGTTGTGGAATCTTCATCATTGGAAATTTTTAAGAGCAGATTAGACAAGCACCTGTCAGGGATGGGCTAGATCAGTGGTCCCCAATCTTTTTCATCTGGCGGGCGCCAGATGATGAGCCATGGAGGACCGTGGCAGCGGACGAGCATCTGCCGAAATTCCGCCGACACGCAGCAGCGTCAATAGGCATCACCGCCGACAAGTAGCATCATCCAGAGGCGTCGCCGCCGAAATGCTGCCGAAAATCGGCGGCGATGCCTCTGGATGACGCTGCTTGTCGGCGGCATTTCAGCAGATGCTTGTCCGCTGGCCAGTACACGGGTGCACTTAGACGCCCCAGCGGGCACCATGGCACCAACGGGCACCATGTTGGGGACCCCTTGTCTAGATAATACTTAGTCCTGCCATGAGTGCAGGGGACTGGACTAGATGACCTCTCAAGGTCCCTTCCAGTCCTATGATTCTATACATCATGTAACCAGTCCTCCCAGTGATATCCTGGTCTTTCTTATTAGCTCTTCTAGTGAAGGAGGCTCAATAGCAGAGCCATGTTGCTAGAACTAAGGCAGTGCACTGTGGGTGCAGGAGTCTGACTGCATTCATTAAAAAATTTAATCTTATTCTGTTAATAGTTAATTTTTTTTTACAGGAGTAAATTACTACTCAATGCGAATAACCATGCCAGAATCTGACCCTTACTGCCTATCTAGGGATTTCATTTTGATACTTTTCAGTCTCTCTCCCACTGCTTTTTGCTGAACCTTCAAGTTTTTTTAAACTGGCAAAACAAAACAACTTAAAAGAAAAATCAGGAAGTACTAAATATCTCCAAACAACATTTTTTTACTGTAACCTATCAGGTTCCTGTACCAGATATGGACTGGTCATGGAGCATGCTTATACCCACCAGATGTGTTCATAATGAGGTGATTTAATGCTCTGCCAGGTGTGTCTGAGGTTTGTTTAAATAATATATTGTACACACGCAGTGCCACCTAGTAGATGAATAGTATAAAACATCTCCCCCTTTAATTCTACATTCCAACCATATACAATATTTACACTATCACACTGTCTTTGAAGTTCGGTACGGATCAGTCTGTTAAGTGTCTCTGAATCATACTGGTTTTCTAATTACATGACCTGAATGTGTAACAACTTGATCATCTGGCTGTCCATTAGTTGCAACAACTGACTGTGGTTGGTTTGGAATCCTTTAATCTTCTTCTTCTTGTTCTGTGTCTGCCATCTGTAGGGTTTAGTCTGTTGATTGTTCTTTCAGTGTAACAAACTGTAGATGTCGACAGCTTCTGTTGAACTTTCCCGTCAGTCTCAATCACATATGAATTCTTTTTCTTTATGACAGCAGGAGTTGTTCAATCTTTTCTTCATCCAGTTTGACATGAACATCGTCACCAGGTTCTATACCTTGCAATTCTCTCATTGAGTGATGTCTATTGTAAAAAGTGTTCATAAGCTATTAGCCCTTTTATCCAATCTGGCTGCTCTCTTCATGTCTCACCACTTTGGAAATAGGTTCTTTTCCAAAGTTGGAACAGTAATTCTGAGTTGTCTTCCCATCAGGAGTTGTGCTGGACTATATGCAATAGCCGTTATTGGTTTTGATCTGTAATTCAGAAGAGAAAGGAATGCATTTTCCTGCCATAGGATTTTCTTAGCAGTCTATAGCTTTCTCAGCCTCTCCATTCCCTTATGGGTAATGTAGGCTGCTAGTAATATGATCAAAATCACATTTTGTTCAGAATGACTTAAATTCTGCTGCAGTGAATTGTGGTCCGTTATCCTTGTTGGGCGAATATATTTTTCTTTCATAACAGCTTCATTAAGTCTAAAGATCCACACAGATTTGGATTTTTCTATTTTTCTTTATAATTGGTACCATTAGGTTACACCATGCTGTGGGCTTAGAGATTTTTCCCCATTATGCTAGTTTCCTCCATTCTTTTTTTAACGTAGTTTCCACTTTATGAAGTAATGGAAAAGGAATCCTGCAAGGTGTATGCACACTTATGGTTCAGCATCTTTTCTTAAGATTATTTATACTGGAACTCCTTTCATAAGTCCAGTTTCACCAAATATTCCACTGAGTTCTTCCATTACGCCCATCATGGTTGCCACACTGTGGCTGAGAAGGCTATGGGTCTGTGATCCTTTGAACACATACACTATGAATGCATAGCTTTTGTCTTTGCACGTTGTTTCTGTGGTGAACTGGCAGTTTAGAATACCTCCGGCGCTAGTCAGAGCTGTGTCAGGTGACTTCAGCTCTGGGAGGGTAAAGATGATTGTAAGTCCCTTCGGAGATTCCTGTGATGTCAGCTCCTGAGTCAGTTTTAAAGACAATAGTCTTTCCATGAATATTCATTTTCACTCTCCAAGCAGGCTCTATGTCATCACAAGTGATATATCCCAGAAACAATGGCTCTTGATTATCTGTTATATGAGTCAACTCCCTGACTGCTTTGGTGTGGGAAACGGTTGCAAAATGGCCATATTTCATACATATATTACACTGTGCGCCTTTGGCTGGAGATACATAATTTCTTGGGATATGACTTTTTCCTTGTGCACGTAGGCTAGAATTTGTTCCTTCTAGTTCTCTCTGCTTGTCTCAGGGGTTTTACAATAATGACTTTTAACACTCATGTCTGTTTATAGCTTCTAAGCTAGTTTTAGGTTTTCAAGTGTCCCCTGCTTTTGTTCTGTTCCTTGACTAATTCTGATTCTTTTGCTATCTATATAGCTTTGGCTAGGGTTAAATCTCTCTTCAATTGTAGCTGCTTTGAAAGGCTTTTATCTAGTTAACCAATAACCAGCCTGTCTCTCATTTTCCATTCCCCAAATCACAGTTTTCAGCCAATGTATGCTGAACTCTTATAAAACATTCAACATTTCCCTCATTCTTGAATTCTCTGTTGAAAACATGCTCTTTCATAAACCACATATTTCTGATGTATGAAGTATGCATCAAACATAGCCAGAACCCTTTCAGAGTCATCTCTGTGACTGTCTTCAGTAATGTCAAAGGATTTAAAGATATGCTCAGCCTGCTTCCCCATAGCTAGGGCCCTACCAAATTCATGGCTGTGAAAAATGTGTCAGGGACTGTGAAATCTGGTCTCCCCCATGAAATCTGGTCTTTTGTGTACTTTTACCCTATATGCTAAAGATTTTATAGGACAGGCCAGTGCTTCTCAGACTTGGGTCCCAACCCAAAAGGAGGTTGTGGGGGGAGGTTGCAAGATTATTCTAGGGGGGTCATGGTATTGTTGCCATTATTTCTGTGTTGTCTTCAGAGCTGAGTGGCCAGAGAGCAGTGGCTGCTGGCCAGATACCCAGCTCTGAAGGCAGTGACCCACAAGCAGCAACACAGAAGTAAGGATAGCAATACCATACCATGCCATCCTTACTTCTGTACTGCTGCTGGCTTTCAGAGGTGGGCTCCCTGCCAGCAGCCTCTGCTCACTGGCCACACAGCACTGAAGGCAGCACAGAAATAAGGGTGGCAATACCGCGATGCCCCTACAATAATCTTGAAACCCCCCCAACAATCCCCTTTTGGGTCAGGACCCCTACAGTTACAACACAGTGAAATTTCAGATTTAAATATATGAAATTTACTATTTTTAAAATCCTATGACCATGAAATTGACCAAAATGGACTGTGAATTTAGTAGGGCCCTAGCCAAAGCATATATTAGGGAAAATATCATGTATATTTCCAGTTACTTTCTGGAATTCGTTTTCAATTTGAAATCGTGCAAAATACTGCTTCCAGTCTGTCCATTGGGAAGATTTATCAAAGTTGAAGTCCTCTGGGACACTGAAGAATGACATGTTGAAGTTCCTTCGGTCTGCAACCTTTGTTACTGTTTTCCTTCTGTTTCTGTTCTAAGTTTACTCCTGACACCATGTCATGCTTCTGTACCAGATATTGACTAGCTACAGTGCCTGCTCATACACACCAGATGTGTTCATCATAAGATCCTTTAATGCTCTTCCAGGTATGTCTACGATTCATTTAAATAAGGCACTTTACACACAGTGCAACCTACCTGCTGAACAGTATAACAGAGCAGTGGTCTCCAAACTTTTTTGATCGCGCACCCCTATCAGTAAAAAAATTTTGAGCACGCACCCCCTGCCGCGCCGGCTCTACCATTTTTGCCGAAGCAAAAAAAAAAAAAAAAAAAGCCACTCGGACTTCCACCCAAACTGCCGAACCAAAAGAAAAAAAAGAAAGCCGCTCGGACTCCGGCCCGAACTGAGAAAGCAAAAACAAACAAACAAAAATGCGCTCCTCCTGCCGCGCACCCCCAAAGATCCTCTTGCGCAACCCACTTTGGAGACCACTGTAATAGAGTTTAGCATTTCATCACATATTGCACACTGATGCAGTATGTCTCTCTGTCCCTCTCCAATGGCTGGGCACACAGAGAGGTGTATGAGTCTTCCTCTGGCTTTTAGATAACAGAGATAGGTCTTCTAGCTCAGGCAGTAGAGGCTCTAACTTTTAAAACTAGAGATCTGGGTTTGATTCCTGCTGTGGACATCACACCGAGCAGCAGCACTTTACATTTAGTTTTGGATTAAGTGTACTTTGAGCCAACTACACCTTGCTAAAATGACTGCTCTCAGTGGTTATTCCCACTATTAAGACTTCTTTTCGGGTGCTTCACTTCCCATGTCAGCAGCAATACCACTGAAAGTCTTGTGTTCATGGTCACAGCCAGTACAAAACCCTGAGTTAATGTAACGATGAAGACTGAGATTTTAAACACAATATTTAGTAACCTCAAAGGTTTTGGTTCCCGCAGACACTACAGCTCAGCCCATTTGCGCACATGTAGGATTTTTAATAATATATATATAGTGTCAATGACTTAATTTATATGTGCAATGCAATCAAGTCTCAGTTACTGTACGGAATATAATTCTAAACCACTTGCCTTTTGTATTCTAAGAGTCCAAAAACATAACAATCATCAATATAGCGCAAGTAGAGGAGGGGCATTAGGGGACGAGAGCTGAGGAAGCGTTGTTCTAAGTCAGCCATAAAAATGTTGGCATACTGTGGGGCCATGCGAGTACCAAAGTGACAAAGGAGGTGCTGTAGTCATAATGAACAGGTCAGATTATGAACAGGAGGCTGCCAGGCAACTCTCCAAGACCACATTCTACAGGCCACTATCCTCTGATCCCACTGAGGAATACCAAAAGAAACTATACCATCTGCTCAAGAAACTCCCAGCTACAGTACGGGAACAAATCTACATGGACACACCCGCAGAACCCCGACCAGGGGTATTCTATCTGCTACCCAAGATCCATAAACCCGGAAACCCTGGACGCCCCATCATCTCAGGCATTGGCACTCTGACAGCAGGATTATCTGGCTATTTGGACTCTCTCCTCAGACCCTATGCTACCAGCACTCCCAGCTATCTTCGAGACACCACCGACTTCCTAAGGAAACTACAATGCATTGATGTTCTTCCTGAAAACACCATCCTGGCCACCATGGATGTAGAAGCACTTTATACCAATATTCCACATGAGGATGGACTACAAGCTGTCAGGAACAGTATCCCTGATGAGGCCACAGCAAGCCTGGTGGCTGAGCTTTGTGACTTTGTCCTCACCCACAACCACTTCAGATTTGGGGACAACTTATACCTTCAAGTCAGTGGCACTGCTATGGGTACTCACATGGCCCCACAGTATGCCAACATTTTTATGGCTGACTTAGAACAACGCTTCCTCAGCTCTCGTCCCCTAATGCCCCTCCTCTACTTGCGCTATATTGATGACATCTTCATCATATGGACCCACGGAAAGGAGGCCCTTGAAGAATTCCACCTGGACTTCAACAATTTCCACCCCACCATCAACTTCAGCCTGGACCAGTCCACACAAGAGATCCACTTCCTGGACACTACAGTACAAATAATTGATGGTCACATAAACACCACCCTATACCGGAAACCTACTGACCGCTATACGTACTTACATGCCTCCAGCTTCCATCCAAGACACATCACACGATCCATTGTCTACAGCCAAGCCCTAAGATACAACCGAATTTGCTCCAACCCCTCAGACAGAGACAAACACCTACAAGATCTTTATCATGCATTCGTAAAACTACAATACCCACCTGGGGAAGTGAGGAAACAGATTGACAGAGCAAGACGGGTACCCAGAAATCACTTACTGCAGGACAGGCCCAACAAGGACAATAACAGAACACCACTGGCCATCACATACAGCCCCCAGCTAAAACCTCTCCAGCGCATTATCCACGATCTACAACCCATCCTGGAAAATGATCCCTCACTCTCAGACCTTGGGAGGCGGGCCGGTCCTCACTTACAGACAACCCCCCAACCTGAAGCAAATACTCACCAGCAACTACACACCACACCACAGAAACACCAACCCAGGAACCTATCCCTGTAGCAAACCTCGTTGCCTACTCTGTCCCCATATCTACTCTGGCAACAGCATCAGAGGACCCAACCACATCAGCCACACCATCAGGGGCTCATTCACCTGCACATCCTCTAATGTCATATATGCCATCATGTGCCAGCAATGCCCCTCTGCCATGTACATTGGCCAAACGGGACAGTCCCTCCGCAAAAAAATAAATGGACACAAATCGGACATCAGGAATGGTAACATACATAAGCCAGTAAGTGAACACTTCAATCTCCCTGGTCATTCTATTACAGATTTAAAAGTCACTATCATTGAACAAAAGAACTTCAGAAACAGACTTCAAAGAGAAACAGCAGAACTAAAATTCATTTGCAAATTCAACACCATTAATCTGGGCTTGAATAGGGACTGGGAGTGGCTGGCTCACTACAGAAGCAGCTTTTCCTCTCCTGGAATTGACACCTCCTCATCTATTATTGGGAGTGGACTACATCCACCCTGATTGAATTGGCCCTGTCAACACTGGTTCTCCACTTGTGAAGTAACTCCCTGCTCTCCATGTGTCTGTATATAATGCCTGCATCTGTAACTTTCACTCTATGCATCCGAAGAAGTGAGGTTTTTACTCACGAAAGCTTATGCCCAAATAAATCTGTTAGTCTTTAAGGTGCCACCAGACTCCTTGTTGTTTTTGTAGATACAGACTAACACGGCTACCCCCTGATACTTAATACCACCCAATTCTTTTCCATTCTATCTATCTCAGAGCACTTTACAAAGGAGGTCAGTATCATTATTCCCATTTTACAGATGGAGAAACTGAGGCACAGAAGGGGAGGTTTGTTGCTCAAGCTCACCCAGCATGCAGGTGGCAGAGCCCCAAATAGAAACCAGGTTGGCTCAGTCCCAGTCCCGTGCTTTATCATCCACTAGACCATACTGCCCCTTTTTGTCTCTATCTGGACTTCTGTAGAATAGCGTAGTGTAAATTCACATCTTCTGTATTTGTAATATGCAGTTTTTAAGCACTTATAACTTTACAATTCCAAAACAAAATTACTTCCAACATGTCAAAAGCCCTGAACTCGCAAGGAATGCGCTCTGGGATTCACCCTAAGCCCAGTGGAACTCATTGTAGGGCTGGGGCCTACTTTCACGGCAAGACTGAAGTGCAGATGTTTGTTTGTTTTTTTTAAAGTACAGAGAAGAGAAAATAAATTCCACACACTGCTAACTCAACACACAGTCAAGTGAATTTTTACCAAATTTACCAAACCAAATTAATCTGGAAGTTGAGGAGAAATATGAAAAATTTTAGCCCACAGGGCTAATTATTTTCAGTAACACTATCATTTTGGAAAAGTACCAACGAATCACAGCTTTCCAAACAGTATAGGATATGCAGTTCAACTCAAGTTTCCAGCTAGAAGTCTCTTACAAATATTTTCTTTTTCCTCTATTACTCAGCTGCATGGTATTAGCCACAAAATAGCACTTTAAAAAAGATCTTGGTAAACAATGACAAGATTTTAATTCAAACATGCTGAAGCACTTGAGCAATATACTAGCATTTTTTACGGATGTTACCAGTGTTCACAACTGGAGTAAGCCTCCACCCAGGAGCAAGAGAAAACAGGAAACTTAGTTTCTCCCCCTTTTATTAAATGCATGTTCATCGCAAGCCATCCTTTAAAAAAAAATTAAATCAGCTAAATTAAAATAACAAATAAAACAACTATAACTTCTTCTGTATATATACCTCCACAAATACAGAGGGGAAGAGATACACACACAGATTGAGGCCAGATCTACACTAGAAACTATTGTCAGTATAGCAATGTTACTTAGGAGTGTGATTTTTTTAATTCTATACCAATAGCCAGCCCTGTCCCACACCCTGGCTCCTGAACAGATTTGTCTTCCCTCTCCCCAACTCCTTTCTCCACCTCACTGGTTCCCAGTCTGAACCTCCTTGCCCAGCAAGTCTTAGCTTCCCCCTCCCCCTGTGCCATCAGCTGCCAGTGCCTCTCCCAACCACCCCAGGCTTCCTTGTCCCAATCTATCCCCTCCTTGCAAGTTCAGCTCTTCTCCATTCTGCATGTGACTCAGGCAGCTTCCTCCTCCACACTGCGTTGGCCTCAGCAGGGGGGCACTGAGAGCACAGGAGAGAGACAAGCATCCTGCTCTCAGTTCTGGGGCCCAGACCTAGAGCAGCCCACAGCAGTCCAGAGCTAGGATTGCAGGAAAAGTCTCATCGGCTCTAGACTGAAGCATGCTCAATGCGGATAGAATCTTGGGTAGGGTTACCATATCTAGCAAATAAAAAAAGAGGACCCTCCACGGGCCCTGGCCCCGCCCATTTCCCCACCCCAGCCCCGCCCCAACTCCTCCCCTTCCCCACCCTAACTCCGCCCCCTCCTCCCTCCCACTCCCAGCCACACAGAAAGGGCTGCCCGAGCGCTACCGGCTTCACGGTTTGCCGGGCAGCGCCCAGACCCTGCGCCCCCGGTCGGCGCTTCCCCAGCGCAGCTGGAGCCCGGGAGGGGAAGCGCCCAGCCGGGGGCGCAGGGTCTGGAGGCTGCCCGGCAAACCGTGAAGCCGGTAGCGCTTGGGCTTCGGGCAGCCCCCTTGCCTCCGGACCCTGCGCCCCCAGCCGGGCACTTCCCCTCCCGGGCTCCGGCGGCGCAGGGTCCAGCGGTATGGGGGCTGCCCAAAGCCCATAGCACTAGGCTCTTAAACAGAGCCGAAGAGTCGGGGAGGAGCAGAGCCGCCGCGGCTGGAGGCTCTGCTCCTCCCCTGACTTTTCGGCTCTGTTTAAGAGCCGAGCTGCCCCAGCGCTACCGGCTTCGGGCAGCCCATGCCTCCGGACCCTGCGTTGCCAGAGTCCGGGAGGGGAAGTGCCCGGCCGGCGGCTGGGGTCCGGAGGCAAGGGGGCTGCCTGAAGCCCATAGCGCTCGGGCAGCTCGGCTCTTAAACAGAGCCGAAGAGTCAGGGGAGGAGTAGAGCCACCATTTTCCCGGACATGTTCGGCTTTTTGGCAATTCCCCCCGGACGGGGGTTTGAGTGCCGAAAAGCCGGACATGTCCGGGAAAAAGAGGACGTATGGTAACCCTAATCTTGGGGGAATTTAGCTGCTAAAATCTAAGATGTGCAAACTACAGTTTTTCAGAAGCTTATAGTTTGGCCAAATTTGAGCAGATTTTCACAAGGAGAGAGCAAAAGTAAATCCCTGATAGAAAGCTTTGCCTGCTGCCCCACAATCCCTTTGGCAAATGTTAAGTCCCTGCTTCAAAGCATGGGGATGGCTAGAGCATTTCAAAGAAAAGATCACCAGAATTTTTTAACATGGATATTTTTCCCTAGCCTTGTTCTTGGAAATGGCTACATCTTTTTGGCTCAAATTTCCAAAAAAAAAAAAAAAGAAAATTCAGCCTGAGGCAGACACCTGGTATGGAAAATTTCAGCCCAAATGGTTCAAATTTTGCAAAGTTATATGTAGCTGAAAACAGAATGTTATTATAGGAAGTACAGGGCAATCTTAGTAATAGTCAGTGCTCCCAGCCCCACATGTATATTCATTATATTCTGTATGTACATGCACATTTTACATGTTTATTCCACTCCTCACCTGCGGATGCTTTGAAGACCAGTGCAGAAATCAGGGAAAGAGTTCTATATACAATAATAATGCTATTACCAATAATGATGCTAATAAAACTTTTACTAAGAAATCCAGAAAGTGCAATCCAAAAATGTAGTAATAAAGTCACAAAAAACTATAAATATATGTGGCTACCAATTTAAAATAATGCCTCTTTTACATGATATTCCCATGTTTATAATCTGGCACACTTCCTCCTTCATATTAAAAGAATGTCTAAGAGTTAGAAGGCACATTCCTGTTAGTCAGACACTCTAGATAGCATGAGCAGAGCTGCAAAACTTCAAAAGAATTTTCCCAACGGCACTTTCCATAACAAGCAACACACCAGGGTCACATTAGCAGGGTTTGGGTATTTTTTTTTTTTTTAATTATTCTAAAAATGGGATTTCAGTACAATGCATCCTCTAATCACAATGTTTCAGGCTGAGGAACTGTACTATTTACCAGGTTTTAAAACAACTTAGTAAATATTTTTACAACACTTACAGCGCAGCAACCATTTAAAAAGTCAGCATTTACCTTACAATGATATCTCAGTTTTCTCTTATATTTAGGATATGAATAGGAAAAAAAATTCTGTATCAGGTCTGGTTTTGCCCCCAAGCTGCGAGCAGGCTGAAGTGCCCATTGTAATGGATCCATGGACCTCAGAAATATGAAGATATGATTGTGGTATTATCACAGAGTGAGGCAACTGCATCTGTACTCGCCCTCTATGGTCCAGCAATGGCGCCCACTCTTAGGCTTCCAGCTTCCCAGCTGTCACCTCTCTTGGGCAGTGACCCATGTCTCTCTCCCTCCTGTCCGGGATAGTGCCGAGCTGCACAGCTCCCTGCCTCCACTGTGAACTCCCCAGTGAAATTAGACTGCCTAAGCAGGCCTGCTTTACTTACCTCCTCAGAAATGGTAAACTTTATAACTGCCACAGTTAAGTTACCACACAGCTTTTTCTAAACGCACAGATTTATTCTTAGGGTAAAAACATTACAGAGAAAACATATTAAAACAATAAAAGAACCTACACACATGCTATTAAGCTTTACCAGAGATCACCCCCATTCCAACAACGGCTCTGGTAAGTGATGACTCCTTCAAACCACATCAAGGGTGTTTTCTGTGGTTACCAGTTCATAACCACGTTGGCTCAGAACAACCCTCCTCCCAAGTATTTCCTAGGAAACCTACTCAACTAACACTTCTTGTCTTAGCCCACTGTTGTTGTTTTTTTAAAAAGGAGTCATTTGAAGAACACTTCTCTAGACTTACATTACATTCATATCTCCTAGACAAGTTACATACAGTCCCACAACACCACACAAGCATTTGCATTTTTAATACAATGAGCCCCTAAAATGTTTAAACTTAATTCAATAAGGTTTGTCCAGGATATTGCAGGAAATTGCCACCCCATTGACAGCATCATCTATTGATATTCACTGTAGTGAATTTGAATGCTTACTTCAGAGGGAGGGATAGCTAACCCCAAGATTGTAAATTCAATCCTTGAGGGGGCCACTTAGGGATCTGGGGCAAAATCAGCACTTGGTCCTGCTAGTGAAGGCAGGGGGCTGGACTCGATGACCTTTCAAGGTCCCTTCCAGTTCTAGGAGATGGGATAGCTCCATTTATTTGAGTGAGTGAGTGAGTGAGGCTCAGGGGAAGCTCAAGAGCACTCCAGAGGAGCCCAAGAGTAAATCCGGAAGAAGCACTAGTGCCTCTCTGCATTCTCTACTCAATCTCTTGTGGGATTTGGCACAGAGTCTTACTGCTGCGAACAGAAAGAGGTTCATCCAGTGGAGAACGGAGAGAAACATTCATGCCTTTCCCTGAGCTTCTCCTGACTACAACCACCCATCCACAGCCAAGAGATAATTCCTCACCCAGACCCCTGCATCCCAAATAGCTCCCACCTAATCACCTGGTCTCTGGTGGTAGTGATGGGGTGGGGAGGAAGCAGAGCTTTGTAGATGTTAAGTGGGAAAGAAATGATATGAGTACAAGGGGGAAGAGAGAGAAAAAAAAAAAAGTGCTTTCCTGAAGAGTATAGTCAGTGTCTGCCAGCAATGGTGACTCAAGAAGTAGTAGGAAGGGAAGTGTTCCCGGTTAGCTTCCTTTCCTTCCCTTAAAAAACAAAGAAGTTCCAACACAAAAGAACCTCCCACCTTACAAGGCCAACATTTTCAAAGAGGATCTTTTCTAGATAAAAATAAAAACCTGTCAAAGCACGTTAGTGGGAAGGCAAGACCCAAAGTCACTTATGATCTCAGCTCACACTGACTTCAACCGGCATTTTGCCTGCGTAAAGTCTGCTGGATCACACCTCAGATGTTATAATTAAGCCAAATTTTAAAAAATAAGATGGTAAATGAGGAATGTAAGCAAAAAATAAATCATATCAACATGGTAAGTTGCAGGGCCATCTCTAGCCACTTTGGTGCCCTACGCAGACACCCACGGGGGGCTGGAGGAGGTCCCATGCCTCCATTGGGGGGGGTGGCTTGGGGAGCAGGGGGGAAACCGCCCCCCAGCATGAGCCAGTGGGGCGGAGCGGGTTGGGGCCGGATCGCTCCACTTCCTGCCACCTGGTGAGTGCAGGGTAGGCCCGACCCCACACTAACGGGGCGGGGGGAAGTGGAGTGACCCGGTCCCAGCCCGCTCCACTCTGCTCCTCTGGCTCCCAGCCTCGGGGGGCAGGGGGAAACCACCCCCCAGCACTCACCGGCGGCACGGCTGGGAGCCAAGGGAGCAGCGCAGGCTGGGGCCGGGTCGCTCTTACCGCCGCCCGGTGAGTGCAGGCCTGTGCCCTGCTGCAGTCCTCAGGGAAGTGGGGGCAGGAGCAGAGCAGGGGGCAGGGACTTTGGGGAAGGGGTGGAGTGGGGGCGGGGCTGGGGTGGAGCAGGGGCAGGGGTCATGGGGAAGAGGCGGAACAGGGGCTGGAGCAGCACGCAGCTGCGTAGGGCACCAGGAAATTTGGTGCCCCAAATTTCCTGGTGCCCTACACAGCTGAGTACTTTGTGTATGGGTAGGGATGGCCCTGTAAGTTGTAACCAAAAGGAAAATAGCAACTTGCTGGGATTGAACAAGGCCATTAAGTAAATATATTTCAGTGCATTAGACCCTTGTTTACTTAAACCAAATGAGCTATTAACAGATTTATGTTTAGTGTGTACCTTCATGGCCTCAACTGAAACAAAATCAATGGAGCCAATTTATCCCAAAATTCCTTCAAACTTACCTGGGTGAAAAATTCAGAAACTTTCTCATCAACCACATGAATGACGACTTCTTGTTATATCTAATATATGGTCAAACCACAGATGCCTACTTTCATAGAAGACAAATTTTAGCAATAAAAAGTATACTGGAAAACTCCTTAAATTGTCTGGAAAAATAAAAAGGAAGGATGATGTTCAAGATCCTAGCCTAAAAATACTAGATTAAGTGAAATCCTAGCTAACATAAAACACTAGGTGAAACTGAAAATCAACTGGAGGGAATGAGCCATCTACTTTAGTATTTTCTTCCAAAGACTGAATTATTCACTGATATCTTCTTACACAGTACACAGTACATGTTAAATAAAATTAACCCTTGAAGAGTGTGATCTTTTACGGGTTGATTAAATTTGTTTAGATATTTTATGAAAATGTAAGCAGTACAGAGAGGTGGAAAGGGAGAAAACGAATAAAGCCAAAATGTATTATAATACATATTATACACAAACTGCGAAAAAAGAATACCTGGAAAAATGCCTTTGTAAAAAGAGATTATAGGACATCCCTGCATGAGGAGCCACTTCCCCAAATGGTAGGGTAGAACTTAATGCACAGTAACAAAGTCTCTTACCTCTCCCCCATCTGATCCTGCATCTGCCTCAGTTTTCCCTCTGACAACAAGTGGTCTGCTGTCTCCAGCTGGCAGAAGGGAGAGATGAGATTTTAGTCCTCTAGCTACACCTCTTATTAGAGGCCTTCCCCTTACAGGGGACAAAAGAATACAACAATCCCTAAAACAATACAGTCTCTCCCTCTGCTCTCTCTGGGCTCAGCAGTCCTTTCAGTTCCTCATTGGGAGGAGCAAAGAGAGAATATAATAGTCATTTTTCTCTGCCAACAGAGTATTAACTTGCCACTTCCTGGGAACAGTTGGGATATAAGGGAACCTGGGTACCTCTCCCAACTCCAGGTTCTGACCTGGAGCTCACAGACTCTGAAGCAGCACACTCCCTTCAATCAAACCCTTGCTTCACTCCTATCTAGGCCACTTCCTATATGGCCTCACCACAGCCTGGCCAAGGTTCTCTGGCTTGAGAATCTCCCTACAGGCCTCTCCCAGCAATTTTCAGGCCTTCTGCCAGCTCCTTTCCCCCTTACTGAGCACATACTGAGAAGACTACACTTGCCACGCTAGGTTCCCACCTGTGGACTGAATTTCCCATAGTTCCTCTTTCCTTAAAGGTCCATGCCCTAGTGACCCCAGGTGGCAGTGTTTCCCCTTTAAAGGAGCCACCATACTCTGTTACATGGACTAAGCACCAGTTGTGGAACACACTCCCTGTAATCACAAGTTCAGATTCCATGAGGGTCATCTCAGTCCCTCCAATGTAAGTAAAATGAGTAGCATTCAGACTACCCTAGGGGAGCCTTAAGCATGAGAGCTTAGGCTTGGTCTACCCTACAGAGTTAGGTAAACATAAGGCAGCTTAAGTCAACCTAACTCTGTAAGCGTCTACACTATAATGTTGCTCCCGCCAATGTAAGTCGCCCACTACACCGACCTAATACCACCTCCACGAAAGGCATAGCACTTAGATTGAGGTAGTTAGGGCAATACAGTGTCTGTATAGACACTGCATTACTTACACCACCTGTTGAGTGTTAGCCCCGCATGGGGCTTACAGCTGGAGCCCTGTCAGCCCCGCCCCCCAGGAGTGGTCCAGCTATCAATGCCCCCACAACGCCCAACACTGTTAAGTCGGTGGAAGTGCTCCTGATGAGGATGCGCAACACCGACAGAGAGGGCGCAGTGTAGACATGAACATTGATTTAACTTAGGTCGACTTAACTTTGTAGTGTTAACAAGGCCACAGAAAAAGGTGGTCTTGATGGACCTCACCAATATAACAATCTAACTGCAATTTACCCTTGGCTTATATTATCTAGATTATTGTGTTGATATACTAATATCACAGTTGATACCATTCTTCATCCATAATACCCAGAGATCAGTGGAGGCAGCATCCTCTAATTTCAAAGATCTTTGAATAAGGTACAGTAGAATAATACAAATAAAATGTAAAAGGCAAAAGGCATGCTGTCCAGTCTCTTGGAATTAAACAAAAACAAAAAACCCCACCAGAATAATGTGTGTGTGTCAAAATTCAGGCTCTTAGTACCACGGCAATGTCAATATTTAGGATTCAGCTTATAGTCTTTACAAATTTTTAGTCATGAACACCTGTTCCACCATGTCAAAGAAATTCTCCTTATGTAAAGCAAGGACATGATTTCTCAGGGGAATATTTGAGTAAAGCTATGAATGTTAATAATTGGTAATGTGGTATGGTCAGACACTGAAGTTATAGCTTATTACAACAACCCACTAACCCCCTCTTTTTGTCCTATAATTGCAGAGATATTAATGGGCCACTCTACTTGAATGGTCCCTGCGACGTTGCACTCTGTATGATTTTATGAAAATATGCTAATGTAACTGGAATATGCTTCATGCAAAATATCTCTTGTAAGGTATCATTACAAAGCTTATAATCTACTGAAGGTGATTATCCTATTTGTATAAATCAGGGGTAGGCAACCTATGGCACGTGTGCCGAAGGCGGCACGCGAGCTGATTTTCAGTGGCACGCACACTGCCTGGGTCCTGGCCACTGGTCTGGAGGGCTCTGCATTTTAATTTAATTTTAAATGAAGCTTCTTAAACATTTTAAAAACCTTATTTACTTTACATACAACAATAGTTTAGTTATATATTATAGACTTATAGAAAGAGACCTTCTAAAAACATTAAAATGTATTACAGGTACGCGAAACCTTAAATTAGAGTGAATAAATGAAGACTCGGCACACCACTTCTAAAAGGTTGCCGACCCCTGGTATAAATGTACCACTCTTGTATCTGAACCTAGCAATATGAAATATAACTCTGAGGGCCTATTGTAATTATGCAACGTGTGGGCCATTAATGGTGGTTTGGAATCTTGATGACTCCCATTAACCAGGACAATTGACAGCAGATGGCTTTGTTTTACCTGTAAGTTTTCCTGTATACATGTGTGCTGGCAAGTGGGTAATGAAGTCTTACAGTGACATGTGATCATGTCACCTGAACTGGAATCCATCTTTAACCTAGTGCTTTTTCATTGAGAAGGGGGGAGGGGAATTTAGTAGGTCGCTAGCCAAAGCATAAATTAGGGAAGATATCATGTATATTTCCAGTTACTTTGTGGAATTTGTTTTCAATTTGAAATCTTGCAAAATACTGCTTCCAGTCTGTCCATTGGGAAGATTTATCAAAGTTGAAGTCCTCTGGGACACTGAAGAATGACATGTTGAAGTTCCTTCGGTCTGCAACCTTTGTTACTGTTTTCCTTCTGTTTCTGTTCTAAGTTTACTCCTGACACCATGTCATGCTCCTGTACCAGATATTGACTAGCTACAGTGCCTGCTCATACACACCAGATGTGTTCATCATAAGATCCTTTAATGTTCTTCCAGGTATGTCTACGATTCATTTAAATAAGGCACACACACTGCAACCTACCTGCTGAACAGTATAATAGAGCAGTGGTCTCCAAACTTTTTTGATCGCACACCCCTATCATTAAAAAAATTTTGAGCACGCACCCCCTGCGGCACCAGCTCTACCATTTTTGCCAAAGCAAAAAAAAAAAAAAAAAGCCACTCAGACTCCCACCTGAACTGAGGAAGCAAAAAAAAAAAAAAGATCCTCTTGCGCAACCCACTTTGGAGACTACTGTAATAGAGTTTAGCATTTCATCACATATTGCACACTGATGCAGTATGTCTCTCTGTCCCTCTCCAGTGGCTGGGCAGAGGGACAAAGGATTCCCACCTTATGCAAAAGCTTTATAAATGGGTGGAACAGAGAAAAGAGGCCGCCATCCCCTCGCTACCACCTGAGCTGGAACAAGGGCTGTCCCGGGGAAAGGACTGTGCCCAGACTAGGAAGGCGTCCAGTCTGTGAAAGAAACATCTCTCAGGGTGAGATTTTATCTGTACTCAATTGTATTACTTTATTAGACATAGACTTGCGTGTTCTATTTTATTTTGCTTGGTAACTCACTTTGTACTGTCTGTCACTACTTGGAACCACTTAAATCCTACTTTCTGTATTTAATAAAATCACTTTTTACTTATTAATTAACCCAGAGTATGTATTAATACCTGGGGGGGCAAACAGCTGTGCATATCTCTCTCTCAGTGTTATAGAGGGCGAACAATTTATGAATTTATCTTGTATAAGCTTTATACGGGGTAAAACGGATTTAATTTGGATTTTAGACCCCATTGGGAGTTGGGCATCTGAGTGTTAAAGACAAGAACACTTCTGTAAGCTGCTTTCAGTTAAGTCTGCAGCTGTGGGGCAAGTAATTCAGACCTTGGATCTGTGTTGGAGCAGATGGGTGTGTCTGGCTCAGCAAGACAGGATGCTGCGGTCCCAAGCTGGCAGGGAAAGCAGGGGCAGAGGTAGTCTTGGCACATCAGGTGGCAGTTCCCAAGGGGTGTTCTGTGATTCAACCCATCACAGTCCCTTAGAACACATACTAACTACTTATGCTAAACAATCTGTTCCACCTTGCATTTAGCTGTGATGCTGGGAGTATCTTTCTCTGACCTGAGGAAGAGTTCTGTGGGTAAGTCTATATAGCAATGTAAGCCTAAGGTTAGTGGGACTCAAGTCAGCTGACCCATGTTAGGGAACCCTGGGCTTGAGTGTCTACACTGCATTTTAACCATCGGTTAATGATTTTCTGACCCGTGCTCAAACCTAGGGCTCTGGCGTCCACACTGCAGTGCATAGACCCAAGTCAAAGTAACCCTATCCCAGAGTGCCTAGCACCCGCGTTCCCTGGTGTCAACACTCTACCCCTACAAATGTGCTGTGGAATGTTTTGGGGCTGGCTTCTACGCACCTCTGACAGTGCACCCTACCTGGGCACCTCTGCACACACAGCCCCAGGGAGGCAGGGGGGTCCCGGAGCAAGGTACAGAGAGCATAGTGGGGACTAAGCGGCTGCCCTGCAGGGAGGGGAAGCAGCACAGCTCCCAACTCAGCACAGCTTTGCTCTCTGCAGCAATGAGAAGGAGCCGGAGCTGCCACCACAGGATGCTGAAGGGATGTTTGGGGGCTGGCTTCCACTCACTGCCCTGACAGTGCATGCTGCCTGGGTTGCCCCCCCCCCCCCATATGCAACCACGGGCATGGGAGGCACAGGGAGACAGAGTGCTGAGCAGGGACCAAGTGGGTGCCCGGCATGAAGGGGGAGCAGCTGGGGTGTTAGGGTCATCCTTCTCCAACTATATTGAGCCAGGAGCTCTGCCACTCCCACTCCCTGCAAGGCTGCCACCTAGCCCCCGCTCTGCTCTCTGACCCGTACTCCGGGACCCCCCTGCCCCCCTGGGGCTGCGAGTGCAGGGGAGCCTGGGCAGCGCGCACCAAAATCTGGCTGTGCTCTTGTGACCAAGAAGCAGCTCTCTTTGCAAAAACTTATTCTGAATGGTCTCCATTGAAAACACTGCAAGTTCTCCGATACTGCGCTTGCAGACCGGTCTTCAGCAGACAATGGGTTAACACTGATTTGAGCTGCTGCCATTTGCAAAGGGAGGTGTGACTGCACTCCCAGATTGTCAGCATGGAGAGGACTAAGGAAGTTGCCCCAAGGCACTCTGGGATACATCCAGAGGACTTCTGGGTCAAGCTGGGGCTGCATGCACACAAGAAACCAGTAAATCCCAAATTAACACGGGCTCAGACCCTCCAGCACTGCAGGGTCCTGGGACCCTGGGTTTGAGCCCTAGATTAGCACAATTGGTGTGTGCATGCAACAGGCGCTAGACTTGAGCTCAGGCTCAAGTTTGGGCTTACATTTCTGCCTAGACATACCTGGTGGGGCTCAAAAGCTTGTCTCTCTCACCAACAGAAGTTGGTCCAATAAAAGATATTACCTCACCTACCCTGTTTCTCTAGTTGCTGATAACATTCATAAGCAAAATTTATCTTCTGGAGGCAAACTGAATCTGGTCTGGACATAGTAATGTAGACCACAGAGATCCAAACAAAGATATTTGGTGAAAATATACACATTAATTTGATTTTAACAAGGATATAAAGTAAATGGAAAAACATTGAGCAAGAGCCATTTTCTTTTTCCGTTAGATCATCAAATAATCTCTCTCTTAAAAGTTGGGGAGGGAAAAATTTAACACGGAGTGAAATGCTGAAATAAATGCGAGTTTTGCCATTGACTTCAACAGGGCCAGGATTTCTCCCTTGGGAGTCATTTTGGTTTCACAGCTAAGTAGTAAGTAATTCCAAAGAAAGAATACAAAGCTTATTACAGCTCAAAGGATGTTTTGGTTTTTAAAAAAAAATCACTAAGCCTTCCATGCTTGTTTCCTTCCCCAAATATCAGTCTGAAAAAGTAACCCTTCAAATTAATATTCTGACCTAAATACTTTTAAGATTTGGAGTACTCCATGAGTACCTTTAGCCTTTATTTTAGTCAGCTTTTCAAATCAAGAAAAAAATCCTTTCTGGCCTCTCTTCTCTCAAAACAATTCTCAGCCGTAATGCAAGACTTTTTGGAAAGTCTGGTAAAATTCCATTTAGGCATCTGTTTTGTCTGAACATAAAAAGTTTTGCATCCATTAATGTATTCTGAAGCTTTTATTGCAGTTGAAGATGTCCAATGAATTGATTTTAATAGATGACATTTGCTACAGACACACTGTTTCAATTTAGTTGACTAAGCAATAAGGGAGTAACTCCCTCAAATATTCATAAAAAGAAATTCAGTGTAGTGTTGATGCAGGGAGAATGAACTGTCACTACAGAATGAAGTTCTCTGTTTATCAGCAGAACAGATGTATCACAGAGACAAGGTGGGTGAGGTAGTATCTTTTACTGGTCCAACTTCTGCTGGTGAAAGAAACAAGCTTCAAGCTTATACAAATCTCTTCTTCAAGTATCACAGGCAGCAACACTGTAAGTGCTCCCGACATAGTCCATACTCATTCCAGATCTGGAAAAACTATTTCTAGGGGTTAAAAAGAGAATTCAAACTCTGTGCACATATTTAAATCTTGTCTGCTTTGCTAGAATTTCCAACAAGGCTGGCAGCTACTGCGAGCTCTGGTAGAGATTTTGTGATATGGACACCTGTCCAGTTGGAACTAGACAAGACCAAATTTGTTTCATATAGATCACTGAACAGCCTTCAGACAAAGATGATTTTTGGTCATTGACAAACAGGTTTAAATTCATACCAGTGACCTAGTGGTGAAAGAGTCAAGAGCCATTGGCAGTTCCTTAAATCAACTACTTTTTTAAAATGTACAGCTTGTATGTATTTTATGAGAGGAAAATAAAATTGAAAATCTATTCGAATGCAAAGTTCTGGATGAGATTTTAAACACACAAATCAGGAATTTTAAAACGTAAGGTTCTCACTACAATGGTTACTCGGCCACATTACACATGAGCAGTAAAGCATTAAACTTAACTTTCATATGCAACAATACAGAACATTGCATATGTGCAAGCGGTTACTGTATGCCCTATATTTTTCTATTTCCTGAGTTTGGTTCACTTAAAATCTCAATCCAAACTTTAAAGCAGCATACTCTTTCTTCATTAAATTGTAAAATGTTTGAAGACAATTTCATTCTATTGCCGTCTTAGGGAATAGATCTCAGGGAAAACAGATACATAAAAATTCTTCAAAGAGCTTTATTAAACAAAACAACTACATTAATGTGACTGAGGAAGCGGCAGTTGTTAATGGACTAGTCAATACTGATTTTCCAGCTGGAGAAATGTAATATCTTCAATAACATGCATATAAGAAGTTTTCCCTCATCACTAGCAACTGGACTAGGCATTGCCAGAGAGGGAAAGAGAATCATAGGGTGCTCTGTGTACTTTCTCATTTTTTGAGGGATGGGGGGGGGGTACAGGTCCTATCCCATCTCTTCCAACAGGAGGAATTTGTTACTTTTTAAAACAAAATTCAAAGACCTAGAAATTATTCTTCTTTCAATAGTATTTGAGGATTATGAATGTAGCATTTGATTTAGTGCTGGGGGGAATCAAGCACAGTACAACTCAACAAGTATCCCTCTCATTTCTTGGCAACTACAATGTGAGTGATAAATGTGGAAGTCAGCAAAACATTTCAAAAATTCCCTTACAAGAAGGAAGTTACAAGAAAGCACCAGAAATAATTGATGCAAACTGTTACATAGCAGGAAGAAATGATCAGAAAGAACCTTTGAAAAAAAGTAACATATTATGAATTACTGACTTCTGGATAAGAAAGTTAACTAGTAACTACAGCTTATGTTTTAGGCCACTGTGAGTTTCACACTAAGAACAACACTGTAATGGGCACAAGGATATCCTTGCTCATAGTTGGGAGAAGAATTATAGAAGTGCCAAGGAAAGTTAAAATAATCAGTAAAATCCTTTAGCCTGACAAGGTATCTGATTACCTCTCAATATTACATGTTTACATTGCAGTTACTATACAACAATGTTTTTAAAACCCTCATTAGTCTGCTTCCTTGCTTGTGCACATCGTCATTATCAATGCTGTCAACATAGCTCTGTGAACAGTACTAACTTAAATGGATTTGCAGGACCAGCACTGAAAGCACAACAACTGGGGCGGGGGGGAGACGGGGACAAAAACTACTGGTCAGGCTCTTAGCTACTGTGCATCAGAACAGTTCCATTGAAATCCATGGAGATTCTCAGCCAGTGCAAATCAGTGTATCTAGACACACTGTTTTGACAAGTACTAGAAATACTATGATGGCTGTTTCAACTAATATCAGCAAATAAGTAGTCGTCATTTTTGCTAACAAATTCAGGCAAAACCCTGACATTTTTATTCAGGCAAAACTCCCACTGAAGTCCAACAGTATCAGGAAATTCTCCATCAGATTACAAACCATTTTAAAAAATTGGAGAATATGACATCCCCCAACATTCTTAAGAGTCCTTTTTACAATTTAAAGTGGGAAAAAATGGCTGGGACTTGTATTTAAAAAACTTGTCTCTACTCAAGAAGATCATTTCCCATTGAGACTACAAACTTATTTCAAAAAAATAATGCATGAAATAATTTAGCAGCTGCCTACCAGTAGGCAGTATCAACAGTCCAGTGATGTAACGTTTTAAAACTCCACTTAATAAAAGACATCATAGGGTGGTGTTCATTTGAAAGTTTATTGTTTTTTAGAATGAGAAATATTTTAACTGGATATAATTAAACCTTTCAACCATAACCTACCAATGCAATAATGTTATGCACTGATGATATTAAAATGCTATGTCTGTACTGCTTTGACACCAGCCCTTTGATCAATCCAGCCTATTACAGCCCAAATTTTAAGAGTGGCCACCAGTTTTGGGGACCTCAGCAGAGATACCTTGTGAACTATTTTCAGATGTGCTGAGTACCCACAACTCCAAATGAAGTCACTGAGGGCTACAGGTGTTCAGCCTTAAAAAAGTATCAGGGGGTAGCCGTGTTAGTCTGTATCTACAAAAACAACAAGGAGTCTGGGGGCACCTTAAAGACTAACAGATTTATTTGGGCATAAGCTTTCGTGAGTAAAAACCTCACTTCTTCGGATGCAAGGCCCAACATATCTCAAGTCGAACACCAAAACTTTAGGGCATCCACAATCGGTAGCCACTTTTGAAAATGTTGGCTGAAATGTTTGGAACTGTATTGTCAGTCCATTTTAGCAACTAATATCTTGGGGCAGGAACTCTGTCTTCTTTGGCTTGTTGTAAAGTACTAGGCTCCTTTGTACTGCTCATGTATAAAATATTATTTCTGATATGAAGGAGAGGTGGGCTCAAAGCAAAATCCTGAACTATTGGATAGTCTGAATATGAATCCAGATCTGAATTTTGATGAGTTTAGGCTCATCTCAATTATAAATAAAATCTCTGAAAGCATAACTAAATAATTATTTTAATTTTACTGCACTATCACTAGCACTTCTATATATGTTAACCTGAAAGAGAGAACTCATGTTATTACTGTCAGCTGTTAAAACACTTTATTTTTATTAAGTTCCTAAGCCAAAACTAATGCAAGGATAATGTGATGGCTAAAAACACATAACTGCCGTTACTGAAGACTCCTAAAATTCCTTCAACATGATGCATACCATGGTTTGTCTCAGACTTTCTTTTTATTATAATGTGTTTTTTTAAACTATAGGAGAAACTTGCTAATTTTTATTTCACTAATGCATACATCTCATAAATCTCACAAAAAAATCCAAAACCCTGTGGTCTCAGCAAAGCTTTAAAAGGGTTAGATAGTGAGATCTCATGTTATTAACACAGGAAGCATGGCTTTGTGGTCGAAGCACGTTACTGGCAATCAGGACTGTTCTCTTCCTGGCTCTGTCAAAGACTGCATTACGTATGCTCTCTGCTCCATTTTCTGATCTGTAAAATGGGAATAATATCTACCTCATTGGAGTGTTCTGAGGCATGATTCATTACCGGGAGAGTCTCACACCGAAGACACCATATTCTATTCAAGTGTTATGAGAGAAAAGAAGTAGAGGGAGAGAAAAAGGTAACACAGATTTTCTTTGCCTTTTTCTCTCATTTTTGTGCCTCTGGGCTCAGACCTTGTCTCCTCTCTCAGTTCTGTTCAGCACTGAGCACACTTGTACCACTCAAAAAATAAAAAATATTAGCTTCCAAAATGTACAACACACTTATTAGCAGCTCTTTTAAGCAGGGATTGTCTCTTTTTTATATGTTTGTGTGGTGCCTAGTACAATGGGGCCTTGGCCTCTAGGCACTATTGTAATACAAATAAATAACAACATACTGTGTTATGATGTATTCTTCTAATATAAAATGAAGTTGTACCTAAGATATGGAGTCCAGATCCCAATTAATATTTCAGGGTGTGGCACTTAGATTTTAAATTCAGGCCTAAATCCAGTTAAAACTAAAGTACACTTGTTAAAATAAATGATCAAAGTACATTTTGTTATGCAGTAATCTTTGTTTGTCATGCTTGTTTTACTTGTTATTTCACAGAATTTAGTCATCTGCAATGGATCTCCTAGTCAGTTGAACCTTGCTAATTTGCACTATCAGGAAAAATCAGTATTTTAATTTACATTAGTGGCCTGATGTTGAGCACGAGTACTGGTTCCAACAGGAGTTACAGGCTCTCGGTACTGTTAAGGATCTGACCTTTTGGACTTTGTACTAGAATATATACATTCAAAGAGCTAACTTTAGCCCTTTCTCCTCTTTAATGGTCTCAGTAGTCTGGAGGGACATGCCTGTTAGCATTTATGGTTAACCTGAATACTCCAGTAGACTTAATATGTTACCAGCATTATGATTTTTTTCAAAGGATGAATCAAGCTCTCATACCAGCAAAGAAATAATTAAATAAATACATTTAAAAAATGTATTTTTCCAATTAAACTCTTTCTCCTGAGGCATTAAAGCTCTCAACAAGTTTATATTCAGAAATCTTTCTCCTCCTTAAGTAATTTTCATAATGGCAACCAGAATAAATCTGTCTTTAACACAAATAAATGCTACATTTTATTCCACAGTAATTTATTATATTTACCATCTTGATGTTTTCTTTCCCCATTGAGAAGACTCTTCTCCTAATCAATCCTTGATATCTCAAGGAGTTTGTAATTTTCATCAATCTAATGATTCACCCACCTTTTCTTCATTTCTTCTTCCAACCTGTGTTAATTTAATTTTTTAATATTTTTTTTCAACCTAGCATCCATTTCACATGCTGTTTTCCCTGTTCTGACTCTAAAACAAGCTTCTCTTTTTAACTGGAAGAGGACACATTTTAAAAAGTTATTGAGCATTAGAACTCACAGTACTTTGCCTTTAGGCCAATATACAGATGGCAACTCAGTTCTGTAATGATCATGCTCCAAGAGAAAAATGAGCACACACAAGGGAGGACTCCAAAAATGTAACTGCCAACACAACTACAACAAGAAGGAAAACTCACAGCTCATCACTTCATGTCCATCCTGCCTATTACAACAAACATTTCCAAGCTCTGAATCATATAGTTCTCTTCTACTTCGGTACATGCTATGAAGGATGTAGAAGCTGCCTGCAATATTTTATTATTATTATATGTTCCATTTATCCATCTGATTGTGTTGTTTGCTAATAACTTTAAAGGGTTCATTCAAACAGGGGTTAAATTGTACATGCATAGGAAAGTGGACCACGGCTTCATATAGCTCCATTTACCAATACATAAAGGTCTATGTAGGTGGCATTTGCGGTAACATTTACCTACACCCATACTGAGTTCAACAGTTGGGCTTGTAATTAGAGAAGAGGGAAACCTGGTGGGAAACTGGAACAAAGGACTTTTGGAAAAGATAAAAGGAGAACCCCTGAACAACAGGAGAAAGACAGGCAGAGACTGCTGGGGAAGAGACTGAATCCCACTCCCCAGAGGTTGGGGTGTGTGGGATAAGCTAGGCTTTTAGGTAAGACTGATATACATGTAGACTGCTCATTGTGTTAAGGCCCTTTTCTCTTGTTATGCTTTGATTTTACTGTTATGATTAAACAATACTTTGTTTTGGAAAGGCTGTTTGGGTCACTGTATTCACCAATGGTCACATCTCTTCAAGGCATGACTTGCAGGAGCTGAACCCAGTTGGGTCTGCTGTGTAATCACAACTGGCACAGGGTGCTGTAACCTGGGGACCCAGTCTGAGAGTGGGAAAACAGAGCATTCCACCTTGAGAGACATGAAGATGCAGGACCAGTCACCTGAAAGGGTGCACTCAGAAAGACTAGAGAGGGATCAAAGGTATAGCTAGTCTTGAGCTGTAACACATGGCTGGATATGGTTTTAGGTAAGGATGAACAAGCTTGTTTACGCAACCTCTCTCATGCAGCCCATCAGAAATTTACCATGTTCAAACACTACAAGCATGTGCACTTCACAATAGGTTTAACCATCCTAGAAATACAACTTTTTAATGGCAGAATACTGTACTTAACAGATATTGAACCAAAGGGGCCTGGTGAATGAACTTGTCTAAACAGTGCTTTAGTTTGCACCAGAAGGGGAAACATTTTAGTTCACACCCATGGGTTGCACACTAACTGGCCCATTTGGACCCTACTGGTGCACACTAAAAGTTCCCCAGTGTATATTAATGTACTCCTGTTTCAAACAGAACTACACATGTTAATTGTTCCTCCCCGCCCCCCCACCAGAAGCTGCACTCACTGTTTTATCAGCTAAGGGGGAAAACATTTTTAAGCTGGCCAACTGGAACAGAGGGGTGGGGAAAAACCCACACAGCCAGCCAGTCAGAGGGAAGAATAAAAAAGGGTGGCCAATCAGAGCAGAGCAAGAAAAAAAACCAGAGTGACACCGTAGATCAGTATTCCTTGGACGCTGGCATCCAGCTTGTCTGACCCTAGAACAGCCTTGCTCTCCCCACCTCACCCCACCCACATCACTTAAGATATTATTTGATGGCCCTTTTAACTTTCTGGAACTGCTGAAATAACGAAAGCACCACTGATGAATTTAGGACATTATTCCCTATTTCTATTCTGTCATCCTATTGCAAGCAAACTTTCAGTCCAAGAACCACAAAGGAGCAAATAATCTCTCTCTCGCTTTCTGCCACTCTGTGTACTGAAATATTTCCACATATGGCTGGGAGTCATTTCAACTGTGGTCTGGGTTGATGATGTCATGCTGCTGGCCAACAAGAAGATCAGTGGCACACATTTTTAACACTGACTTTCAGAGTGGGATGGCAAAATGCATCCATCCCTCAAACTCAGTATGGGGGCCATTGTGAGCACCGATATCTGCTGCACATTGAAACAGAGGGATGAGAATAGAATAGCATGTAGAAGAACTGCACCTGAGCTGATTTTATTATTGAATCCTGATTAAAAACGTAGATAGGCTAACCTGGTTTTTGTTAAATCTAGGTTTAAAAATAATGCAACAGCAATTCCTGGGGGATTCTGAGATACAAATAATATATGTATTATAGAATTAACATTATGGGCTTTTTCAGACATTCTGAGGAAATTGATAAGTTTAGGTAGATGTCACTGATTTTTCTAAGGAAGTTAAAAATTAAACATTAATTTCTCACTCAACTGCACTGACAAGTATTATGAGGCCTGGTCTACACCGGGGGGGGGGGGGCGAAGGAGGGAGGAGAATCTATCTAAGTTACAGAACTTCAGCTACATGAATAACGTAGCCGAAGTCAACGACTTAGATCTACTCACAGCGGAATCTTCACTGTGGTGAGTCGACAGCTGATGCTCCCCTGTTGACTCCGCCTGCACCTCTCGCTCCGGTAGGTACCGGAGTCAATGGGAGAGCACTCGGTGGTCGATTTATCACATCTAGACTAGATGCGATAAATCGACTCCCACTGGATCGATCGCTGCCTGTCGATCCTGCAAGTAATGTAGACAAGCCCTGAGTTTCATCATGCTGCTCTGTTCAGTGTCTACTGTCTACCAGTTTTTAAACAAACAGCTCATTTACTGGTACTGGTGGATGCTCAATGACCATTGTTCTTGGTGGCCTAGAGCAGTTGGGCTGCAAGGTCCCATTTCTATGAAGAGGCAACAGACAAAGAGCCTGTTGTCTTGATGCCAGACACATGAGAAATCTCATTTTGATTCTCTGACACGTGCTTCCTTTGTTTTAATTTTTATTGGTTCATTCCTCATTTGTCATGTAACATCATCCCTTGCCACAGTTCAATCCTCAAATATAACCTGGAATCCATTACATGGAATAGGTATTGACTGAATCCTTTCACTTCTCCCACATTTTTTCAAGGTAAACGATCAAACAGGACCATGGAAGCAGAAGAAGAACAAAGGCAGGTATACAACCTTTAAAAATGAAACTACAGCCATACATGAATTAAAGCATTTTAATGTCCTCTATGGCATGAATGAAAATAAAATAATGACCCTATGTTCAACCACAATTATCAGACTCTAATAAGAGGACATCAGTTCTGTTAAAAGCCTAGAGCCACAAATTTCAGAGAGATTCAGGAATATATCAGTGGAAAGCTTTTGACTTCCATGCTGTACCTGTAAAACTATTGAGAGTAATATTCTGTAGAAGACCACAGCTTCCATTAACATTTGTCAGACTAAAAGGATGGAAGAAAGAACACTGCCTTGAATTATACTCACTGTTTCTTCAACTTGAGACTCACGTCACATACCGACACAGAGATGATTTGTGGAATCTGTCTATGTACAACTTATGAATTTTGGTTGATTAATTCTGTATCACTAACTGTTTCTGTGAATGTGGAGTCAACCATGTGCTGTTAAGGCTGTGTCACATATTGTCTAGAGCCAGGACAATGGAGAGCCATTAATGTTAATAACTGTACTCTGACCACCAAACAATAGGTATGCTGAGGAGGGTGCCTGAGCTGGGGAAACAGTTCAACCAAATTTGTCTGCAGGGAGGTGGTTTGGAGCAGTGCAATTTCCCCAGAAGGAGAAAAAATGAACCAGGTGTTGGTGGTAGAACTTCTAAACTCAGGGGACACACAGGAAGCTTGGGGCAAAAAATAGGAACAAAAGGGCATGTTTTCATAGCATAGGTGTAGCGGGGTGGTCACCCTGCTCCTGCCCGGAAGGTTAAAAACAGCCCTGGAGAGGGCTGTGGCTAGGGAAAGGCTGATTGGGGAAGCAGCCTCAGCTGGGGCCACGCCCCAATCAGGCCACAGCTGACCCTATAAAGGGACCGCTAGGCTAGAGCTAAGTCAGTCCCTCTCTAGATGTTGAGAGCTGAGCAGGGTACCTAGGCTAGAGCAGGGATGGCGAAAGGCCAGAGGAACTGGGGAGCTCCGGTCTGGAAAACCCCCAGGCTGCAGGCCTTGCTAAAGGCCAGAAAAGGTACTGGGTTGCAGAGGACAGCCCAAGGGTAGGCAGAGGCAACAGGTCCAAACCCTCCTTGCCGATTATGAGTGGCAATTATACTGCAGTCCACCCCAGTGAGCGGGGGCTAGATGGTGACTGGCAGTAGCCAAAGACTGAGATGGGGATAGGGGGTTGGAGGTTCCCCGGGGAGGGGAGACCCAGCAAGACCTCGGGGTACTGCAGGGGGCAGAACCCCGAGAGAAGGGGCACCGGGATCCGGGAGGGACACCAGGGCCAGCAGCAGGTGAGACACTGGCCTGCAGAAGGCGCTCCGGAGGCTGGTGAGCAAATTCCCTGGACGACCAGCAGGAGGCGCTGTGCCAGTGAGTCGTCACCCCCTTACAGAGTGGTAGAGAATGTGGGTATATGCAGTCTGCCCCCGATACAGGGGGCAGGACAAGGACTGTGGAACTTTTGCTCAGATGTTAGGAAAGGCAGGACGATGGATCCTGGGTATACTGGGGCTTTCTTTGTGGCGGCCCCAGGTGCTATCCCTGGTTGGGCCCCAGTGTCAGCGCCCCAGCGGAAGGGGGCCGATGACCTGCAGGGAATCTGGGAGGCCCAGGAGGGACGATGGGAGGCGCAGAAGGCCCGGGAGATATGGACCTATGGGCACAGCTGGAGGCCATCTAATGTGAAAAGTAATTTGGTTTAGGTACCTCTGCAAAGCCTGAGTGTCTGTTTGCTTCACCCATCACATGCCCCTGAAGAGTTGAACTGTAACAAAAACCTAGAATGCTCACAAGGCTGGAGCTCTGAAATGGTGTGCTTAATCTACAGGAGAACCTGAGGGGTCAGCACTGGTCCCGGTGGCCTAAAGCAGCTGGGTTGCAAGGTCCCATTTCTATGAAGGGGCAACAGACAGAGAGCCTGTGCCTATGAAGTATGCCGGAGAGGCCAAAGAAAGAAACAGTGCTGCAATCTACTCAGAAGAAGGGAAGCTTAAGAACACATGGTTCTAATATGCTGGGACTCAAACACAGCAGCCTGGTGAGTGTCCAGTTATGGGAGCTCTATCACGGCTGTACATGACAATGACTAAACACACTCCACAACGTGTCATTTAGAATAACATTTTTAATCCTGATTTATATTGTTTTGCACACTCACTCGTTACTTTTTATTATGTGCACTATGGTAGTGCCTGGCAGCCTTAGTTGTGAAGCAGGACCCCATAAATACGAGATGCTGCACAAACAAACAAACGACAGTCCCTGCCCCCCCCTGCTTTACCATATAGTGCTGAATTTTGTTTTGTTCACAATTAATTCAATGAGATTCTGTACTTCATTGTAAATAGTCTTGTTCCTATGTTTATGATCTACTCCAAAAAACACCAACAAGACACACGGTGGTTACACCAAGAGCGCCTGCTGTACAATGCCTGGAACAAACCAGCTTCCATGAGCAAACACTGACACCACTAGACGGCTCATTTTTACGCTGCCTTCAAATGCTGCACCAATCACACAGTTTTAGAAGGTCAATCAGAGAGAGAACTGAAGAGGAGGCAAAGGGCAGACTATTTCTTCAGAGAAAAAATTTAGGAGGACTGACAGTTGTTCATGTCACTTTCTACTGAACACCAGTCAGTGTCAGAAAAAGACATGCTTGCAACAGTCAAGTAGTATTTGGATTTCAAATTGGACTATGAGCACAGAACTATGATATGGTCCCTTTTGAAGTTGTAAAAATAAAAAATTTAGAGTAGTAAGGGTGTTCTGAATCTTTGATCCCTTGAATAGGGATAATAAGGAAACTGATAAATAAAGAATCTCTAAATATATTATCTTTACACACCAATGTTACAGTCATGGTAAAGTTGGAAAACAAAAACCCACAGAGACATTTAGTTTCCATTTCTTACAGCTGCAGCTAGATCAAAGCCTAGAGAACTGCACATCTGCGTCTCTGGAGGTGCATCAGAATAGAAAAACAACTGTTCTAGCCCAAGAGAGAGAGAGAGAGAGAGAGAGAGAGACTTATCCAAGTGCCTGAGGCAATAAGACACATACTAGTGAAAAAAACTGCATGGCTGCCCGGGGGGGGGGGGGGGGGGGGCGGCAAGTGGGGCAATTTGCCCCAGGCCCCGGGCCCCGCAGGGGCCCCCACAAGAATATACTATTCTATAGTATTGCAACTTTTTTTTATGGAAGGGGCCCCCGAAATTGCTTTGCCCCAGGGCTCCTGAATCCTCTGGGCGGCCCTGAGAAAATGCAGCATAAGCCACAACTGATGTATCCTTGCCAATCACAGAATACTCTGGAAATTGCTCTCCATCCTTTTGTCCTCCAAGGAGGATAATTCAGGCCGAGCAACGCCATCTCTCAGAGACAATCACTCTTTTTGCCTCTAAATACAAAAGATGAATAATGATGACAACATTATTGCAACTTCTCCAGCAAATGCCAACAAATGTCCACACTGCAACAGGATGGCAGGGACTGGGGTAGAGAGCTTGCTACATGTCTGCTAAGTGGACTAATTCGAGAACATAAACACATAACATAAAACTTGCTGAAGGTGTCAGGGGAAGTAAATTATCTATAGCCCTATCCATAGGCTACACCAGAATAGTAGTTCTGACTTTGCTGTCACAAACCCACATCATAATCTGAACTCAGAGGAGAGGAGTACACTTGTTATTCTCTAAGTATCTGATACTCCACGAGTTCACCACCATGGGCAATTAGGTCAACCATGCCCCCACCCCCGCCCCACGGAATCACAGCAAGACTTTAGCCAAATGCTGTTCAACATAAAACATATGCACCAGTTACAGTTTTATCACAAATGAGTCACTTGACACATTTGCATCATGGAAACCTGGCTAAATGACTCTTCATGCCCAGCGCTGACTCACATTGTACCTTTATGATACTCTGTACTCCACAGAGCCAGAGAAGACAAATCAGGAGGCAAAATAGCCATTCTGTGCTGTTCCCAGCTCAGCTCAAATCCAAAAAGAGGCTCACTTGAAACAAAGCCCTTTTATTGAAGCCAATTAATTGGAGAGTCTAAAAACAAGACCAACTTGGGCATCCTGTTAATATATAGATTTCCAGACACAAGGGCTTCCAGGAGGGAATGACAGACATATTAGGCTCAGTCGTTGGAGACCTACCTCTGATGAAATGGCATTGCCTTCTGTGACACTCCACGGAGGTACCAGGGCTATCAGGCATCTTGCTACCACCTGACTTTAGCGTGAGGAAGCCTGGTCTGCGTCTGCCACAGGTCAGCTCCCCAACTCCACCGGCCATGGGCAACACAAGCATTCCCCTCTAGGCCTTGTAGGCCCCTCTGTTACACCATAGGTTAGTGATTGGGACACTCCAACCAATTGAGACCTCTGAGTGACTCCCTGGAGTGTCCAGCCCCTGGTCCACTGGACACTCATAGTATTCACAGATTCACTGCTTTCAAAAAACAGTACATCCCAGCTTACCAGATCCACTTCAGATCACTCCTCCACTTAACACACAGCACTTAAATATGTTTATAGTGAAATCAAATATAAATGTATTTAACAAAGCACACAGATTTAAATGATAGCAAGAAGTAGTGTTGGAAACAAATGGTTATACATAAAATAAAATTGTAACTCGCATTCTAGAGCCTAGACTTAATTAACAAGATACTCCCATGTCTTGTAGAATATTGCTCACCCCAAATCCTTGTAGCACTTTACGAATCTCTGTAAAACTCTATGCATCCCCTGTGCCCCATCACCTGGCAGCAACTGATGCCTGAGTCCATAGGCACCAACTCCATGGGTGATCAGGAGGGCTCAAGCACGCATGGAAAAAAATAGGGGGTGCTCAGCACCCACCAGCCTCACAGGTTCCGACCTGAGGCTAGCCACTGATCAGCTGTTCGGCAGGGCCCCCAGGGCTGGTCTTTGATCAATGAATGGCTGGCTGGAAGTGCTAGGGGGATAGAGAGGGCAGAGAGGTGGGGCCTTTAGTGGAGGGGGTGAAGTGAGGGCAGGGACTCGGGGTGGAGCACACACAGGGAAACATAAAAATCAGCACCTGTGCCTGAGTCTCACACTCCTATCAATTTCTCCACCTTAGCTTTCTCAGAGGTTATCTCCAGCCCCACATGCACAGCCAGCCTGCAATAGATTCTCAGACTGGTTGTGGACATAAACACAAGAACTGTCATAGTCCAACCACTTTCAGTGAAAATCCAAAGCCACCTAAACATCAAAAATAAGGCTAGTACCATGGCCTAACACCTGGAAACTCATGAACTCCATCCAATTTGAAAACTTAAGGAAAAAAACTCTACCTCATCACCAGGGAGTGGAAGAACTAGTAACTATTAAAACCATGCCTGACTATTACTTCTGGCACTAAATGGAAGCTCCCATCTCACTGACCACACAGATTTGCATGGCTTTGGGATGATCTGCAGTATGGAATGCAGGAAGAAAGAAAACTTGAGTGTCAACTGCAGAAAATATTAGGAAGTACAGAAACAACTCCTCCAAAAGTTTTTTAAAACTTATGCCACTCTTATTAAGTCAAACAGATTCTCTCTCTCCTCTATTGCTGGACTGACCCCAAGCTGCTGGAGAGATGATCTATAGCTTAATACAACAGCTACATTCCAATATCAACCAACAGGGGAGGCTTATGAACACAGGAGACAGATTTCACAAGAAATGGATTATATATTATGAAACTTACTACCAGAAGAGTAAGAATAATTAACAACCTCTGTGTTCTCAGAAAAAAAAAACTAGGGCTGTCAAGCAATTAAAAATATTAATCATGATTAATCAGGCAATTAATTGCACTCTTACACAATAATAGAATACTATTTATTTAAATATTTTTGTATGTTTTCTACATTTTCAAATATATTGATTTAAATTACAACACACAATACAAAGTGTACAGTGCTCACTTTATATTTATTTTTATTACAAATATTTGCACTGTAAAAACAAAAGAAATAGTATTTTTCAATTCCCTCATTACAAGTACTGTGGTACAATCTCTATCATGAAAGATGAACTTACAAATGTAGAATTATGTACAAAAAAAACCTGCATTCAAAAATAAAACAATGTAAAACTTAAGAGCTTACAAGTCCACTCAGTCCTACTTCTTGTTCAGTCAATTGCTCAGACAAACAAGTTGGTTTACATTTGCAGGAGATAATGCTGCCTGCTTCTTGTTTACAATGTCACCTGAAAAGTGAGAACAGGCGTGCCCAGGGCACTGTTGTAGCTGATATCGGAAGATATTTACGTGCCAGACGGGCTAAGAATTCATATGTCCCTTCATGATTCAACCACCATTCCAGAGGACATGTGTCCATGCTGATGACAGGTTCTGCTTGATAACGGTCCAAAGCAGTGCAGAGCAATGCATGTTCATTTTCATCATCTTAGTCAGATGTTACCAGCAGAGGGTTGATTTTCTATTCTGGTGGTTTGGGTACTGGAGTTTCTGCATCGGAGTGCTGTTCTTTTAAGACTTCTGAAAGAATGCTCCACGACTCTTCCCTCTAAGATTTTGGAAGGCACGTAGATTCTTAAACTTTGGGTCAAGCTATCTTTAGAAATCTCACATTCGTACCTTCTTTGGGTTTTGTGAAATCTGCAGTGAAATCTTAAAACGAAGATGTGCTGGGTCATCATCCGAGACTGCTATAACATGAAATATATGGCAGAATGAGGGTAAAACAGAGCAGGAGACATACAATTCTCCCCCAAGGAGTTCAGTCACAAATTTAACAAGCGTCATCAGCATTGAAATATGTCCTCTGGAATGTTGGCCGAAGCATGAAGGGGCATACAAATTTTTAGCATATCTGGCATGTAAATACCTTGCAATGCGAGCTACAAAAGTGCCATGTGAATGCCTGTTCTCACTTTCTGGTGACACTGTAATCAAGAAGCGGTCAGCATTATCTCCCATAAATGTAAACAAACTTGTTTCTCTAAGCGATTGCCTGAATAAGAAGTAAGACTGCGTGGACTTGTAGGCTCTAAAGTTTTACATTGTTTTGTTTTTGAATGCAGTTATGTAACAAAAAAAAATCTACATTTGTAAGTTGCACTTTCATGATAAAGAGATTTGCACTACAGTACTTGTATGAGGCGAATTGAAAAATACTATTTCTTTTGTTTATAATTTTAAAGTGCAAATATTTGTAATAAAAATAATAATATAAAGTGAGCACTGTACACTTTGTATTCTGTGTTGTAATTGAAATCAATATATTTTAAAATGTAGAAAAAGATCCAAAAATATTTTAAAAAATTCAATTTATATTCTATTTTTAACAGTGTGATTAAAACTGCAATTAATCGCGATTACATTTTTTGAGTTCATCACATGAGTTAACTATGATTAATCGACAGCCCTATAAAAAAAACATTTTTCAACCTATGTTTCCCAGAGTAAGTTGTGTTCTCCCACAAAGAGGTCTGTAAACTAACAGACAGCTTGATGGTGAGGTTTGGGCTCTGGTGAGTAAGAATTACAATATTCCAACCAGGGAACAGAAATTGTTGTTTTCTAAGTAGAGATAGTCATGAAATATGCTTCTGCACTACAGAAGTTTAACTGCCCAGTAGCTTGGGTACATGCAAAAGGATGAACCATGATTTTCTGTAGATTAGATGCCCACAAAAACCTGTTTTCTTTCAAGGCTTTGTCCATGAAATTAGGTTCCCCCTCTCTATCAAGGTACCATATATACTCGATCATAAGCCGGTTCGTTTATAAGCCGAACCCCTCCCCCCCCCAGATGGATAAGTAAAAATGGCAAATTTTTATGACCCATTCATAAGCCAACCCTGTAATTCAGGGGTCGGCAAACTTTGGCTCCCGGCCCATCAGGATAAGCCGCTGGCGGGCCGAGATGGTTTGTTTACCGCAAGCATCTGCAGGCACGGAGGTAAACCAAAGTAAACAAACCGTCCCGGCCCACCAGCGGCTTACCCTGACAGACCAGGACAGCAACTGGGTGGGGAGGAGAAGCTGGGGATCAGGGGAATAACCCATAACCACCCCCCACATGACCCCACCCCGGGATCTCCTCACATGACCCCTCCCTGTATAACCCTTCCCCGCCCCACCTCTAACATCGGACCCCACACTCTCCCCATCCCATCCCTTCCCACCTTACCTGGGACGGGCCAGGGGAGGATGTCTCTGGCCTGGCCAGAGCTGACCCAGCAGACAGGGTGGTGCTGCCGCAGCCTGCCAGCCCTGGAGCTGCAGCTGCTTCGGAGGCTGGGGGGAGAACAGCGTGGCTAGAAGAGGAGAGATTCTGGCCCCACCTCTTCCCTTCTGGCTCTGCAGGCTGTGCTGCCTCTCTTTGCCCCCTCTGTTGGGGGGGAGGGGCTCTGTCCCACCTCTCCCCCTCTCTATACCCATTCATAAGCCGACCCCCTTCTCTGATGCTTCCCTTTTTTACTAAAAAAATTTGGTTTATGAACAAGTATATACGGTATACTTTGAGGAATAAACTCTGTTCCATCCCACACATACACATACTAGATGGGTAACCTTTACAGTTCTGCAAATAGCTTATTGATGAAAAGGGAAAAAATGCTTAATTTCAGTGTCATAAAGTCACCAGAGAAATAAACGTAGAATATTAAGCACCTGTGAAAACTTTAAATCTCACTAGCAAATATTTATGAATGTGCATTATTCTGGGGCTGTGAGAGCACTGACACATATTTTGTCAAGCTCTGGTACTGGAGAACTTGTGGACACTGAGAAGTGAAGCAGTTAATGGATTTCATGGAAAGTTCTTTGTTGGAGGAAAACCATCACAGCCAACATCAAATCAGCCAACTGCTCATATAATACTGACACCACCTGTTCATGCTACCATAAAGTCTTTTGAACCAACTTTTCCCCCAGTTACTTATTTTATTAAACCACTTACTGAAACTCACTGGCACATGCTAAGACACCAGCACTTTACTTCCATCTGGGAAAGCAAACGAGTAATTTCTTCACTAATACATGCCAATGCCAGGTAACTAAGATTGCTGTTGTTAAACACTGTAACACAACAATAATGCAGTGCACTCAGTTGTCGCTTATTGAGTGTCAGACCTTGAGTTTATAGTGCAACACACAATGCAATACTCGTCAACTGAGCAAGTTTAATGTACTTTTTTCTTTAACTCTTGCAATGTATATGGTATAAACAGCTATCTTCCAGTGCAGGCCTGCTTGTCATTACAACAGATGAAGCTACTAGTAAATAAATATAAAGGTTTGAAAGCTGAGGGATACTACAGGAAAACGCAAGTTTCCGCCAGTCTATTAAGCAGGGGTTTGCTTTGCACTGTGGTCTTAACAGGACACTGTCAACCCAAGTTAGCTAAGTTCAGCAGTTTGAAGTTAATTCTTTTTGTTTCACAGCCCACCCACAGCCCCATCTAACTTTCCATTGTATTTTGTCGCAAGCAGAGATTTTAGTCCCAGGTGATCTGAAAGGCAGGTGGCAGTTGAAACCAATTTAACCAATTTCCAACTGTGCGTAAGCCATATTACTGTAGTTTAAAAAGGAAATCTTTAAAATATGCAGACAAATCCTAACAGTGTTTTGGGCAGGAGTTGGGGGGTAGAACTGGGTGAAAGGGAAGAATTTTGTGCTGCTTGGCTGCTACTCTTAGCTGGATTCACATCAATACATTTGCTTGTTCTAAAGGCTTATTTTGAAGCAGCTAAGAATTAGCTACTGCCAGCAAGAATTTTGTGTGCAGGGAAAACTTTTATATTTGTAAGATGGATGATATTAAAGATAACAGTAAGTATCAGGTCACCTTTCTTGTGACAGAAGGAAAGCTGGGTTTCTCCAGTGCTACACCTCAATTCTGCCACTCCCTCATCAGGGATCCAGGAGAATGTCTTCAGTAAGGACTAGATTCAGCACGCTGCTGACTGAATTCTCCACTCTCATTAAATGTAAAGGAAGTGGAGGAAGCTTTGCACTGGGAAAGTTCATACTGACTGAATGGAAGCAGGAACAGTCTTTAAATTAGCAGTCCCATGAACTCATAGGGCTTCATTCACCCCTGGTTTACTCCAGATGTATGACAGTGTAAATTAACTGATTTGAGCGGAGTTACACCAGCATAATGCAGCCACAAACTGAGCCCTGTGTCTGAGTCACACACTGGAACTTATTCTCATACTCCAGGGCATCCTATTTCATCCCCTGCATTTACTAAAACTTTTAATTATTTTTTCCAAAGGAGCAGCTTTATCATCACAGTTGGCCCCTTGTTTCCTTTCCCCTTCTTCCTCTTTATTTATTAATACTCATCTCACTTGTTACTTCTTTAAAGTTTTGAAAATGTTTTTTTTTTTCAGTAAAGTGTTTACAAGTTTTATTATGTTTCTCCTGTGTGACTGATTTGTGGCTGTAGCAGGGTGGTTACCCGATTCCTGCCCTGAAGGGCTTAAAACAGCCCTGGGAGAGGGCTGTGGCAGGGAAAGCCACGAATAGGATGATTGGGGAAGCAGCTGCAGCTGGGCCACGCCCCAATCAGGCCTCCGCTGGCCCTATATAAGAGGCTGGGAGACAGGAGCGCAACAGTCTCTCTCTAGCTGTAGAGGGAGATGGACCTGGCTGCAGGGACCCAAGCAGGGCTGGGGAAAGGTAGAGGAACTGGGGAGGCTCCAGTCTGGAAAGCCCCAGGCTGCGGCCTAGCAGAAGGCCAACGGGTACTGGGGGTTGCAGAGGGCAGCCCAGGGGTAGGCAAAGGCAGCAGATCCAAACCCAACTTTGCTGGTGATGAGTGGCTTATACTACAGTCTGTCCCAGGGTGTGGGGGCTAGTTGGTGACTGGCAGTAGCCTATGACTGAGGCAAGGTGGGGATAGGAAGTGGGGGTTCCCTGGGGAGGGGAGAACGGCCAGGGGGCAGCACCCCAGCTAACAGGGCACCAGGTCCGGGAGGGATATGGGGGGCCAAGCAGCAGCGGGACACCAGCCTGCAGAGGGTGCTCTGTGTAGGAAAGAGCTAATTCCCTGAGACGACCAGCAGGAGGCGCCACAGCAGTGAGTCTCGCATCGCTATAGTGGCCCATGCCAAACTGTGGTGATGTTGGTAACTTTGTAAATAATATCAGATCAATATTAAACTGGATTGAATAAATAAGTCAGAAAAGATAAGTAAAATATTTAGGAATAATCTCAACTATTAAAATTCAATTTACAAATTAAGAAGGTTTAAAATAAAATGTAGAATGACCAATGTTTAGTTGAGCCTTGGATAAGGAGCTCCTAGCTTACCTGTATGGAAGAGGGTTGGTGTAGGAAAATGGTTTTGGCACTAAAGCACTGTCCAGGGCATCCAGAAATCTGAGTTCTGATTTTGACAGGGTTATTTGACTTTGGGAAAGTATTTAAGCCCCAACTTGCATAAGTGGTTACTAATTTTAGCCACCCAACTTAAGATATTTTAGCTTGAAGTTCATAGTTACCAAGCCAGACGACAATTCCAACTGGAGACAATGTGAGCTGCGGGTGCCACTTCCCTCAAACTTTGTCTCTCAAGCCGGGCACCCAAAATTAGCAAACACTTTGAAAATGTCAGCCTCAACCTCTCTTGGCCTCAGCTTTTGGAAGAGCTAAAACTATCTGATGTGGGTGAGAGGGAATTGCACTGCCTATATTAAAAACTTTAGTAGCTGTTTAGAGAGGGAAATGTTTGGTTTTCTTGGTGGTGTGAGACAGGCTGCAGAGGATACCACTAAGGTTTGAGAGACTGCGTAGTTAAAATAAGCAAGAAATTAATTGACAACACAGACAAAAGAAGAGTACTGCACAGATCATATGTACTATGCTCTATCCATATACTGTGACAATGAGCATTTCACCATAATCTATTATACTTATCATGAAAGTGTCAAATCCGGAAGGAAACGTGGCTGAAGCAAGCTGTTCTTCGTCCTCATTCATTTTCCTTTCCCATTTCTGATCAAACCAAATTGGGACCCAATTAAGTTACCAATTCTTGCAACTTTAAGTACCGGTATTTGTGACAGCTGACATATGTAGATTTTTAGGGCGATCAAGCAATTAAAAAAATTAATCGCACGATTAATGGCACTGTTAAACAATAATCACACCTGGATCAACTGGTCTTCAGCTGTCATTAAGACTGCGCCGATCACAACACGTCCGCCATTCTTCTCGCATTCTTGCCTTTCTTCTCCACATTTGTCCAAAACGTTTTAAACAATAGAATACTATTTATTTAATTTTTGGGTGTTTTCTACATTTTCAAATATATTGATTTCAATTACAACACAGAATACAAAGTATACAGTGCTCACTTTATATTTATTTTTGATTACAAGTATTTGCACTGTAAAAAAGTATTAGATGAACTGAAAAATACAAGTTCTAAAGCACAATCTCTTTATCATGAAAGATAAACTTACAAATGTAGAATTATGTACAAAAAAACTGCATTCAAAAATAAAACAATGTAAAATTTTAGAACCAACAAGTCCACTCAGTCCTACTTCTTGTTCAGCCAATCTCTCAGACAAACAAGTTTGTTTACATTTGCAGGAGATAATGCTGCCTACTTCTTGTTTACAATGTCACCTGAAAGTGAGAACAGGTGTTCTCAGAGCACTATTGTAGCCAATGTCGCAAGATATTTATGTGCCAGATGTGCTAAACATTCATATGTCCCTTCATGCTTCAACCACCATTCCAGAGGACATGTGTCCAGGCTGATAACTGGTTCTGCTCGATAACAATCCAAAGCAGTGTGGACCAACACATGTTCATTCTCATTATCTCGATTCAGATGTCACCAGCAGAAGGTTGATTTTCTTTTTTGGTGGTTCGGGTTCTGTAGTTTCCGCATCGGAGTGTTGCTCTTTTAAGACTTCTGAAAGCATGCTCCACACTTCGTCCCTCTCAGATTTTGGAAGGCACATCGGATTCTTAAACATTGGGTCGAACGCTGTAGCTATCTTTAGAAATCTCACATTGGTACCTTCTTTGTGTTTTGTGAAAGCTGCAGTGAAAGTGTTTGTTTTTAAAATGAACAAAATGTGCTGGGTCATCATCCAAGACTGCTATAACATGAAATATATGGCAGAATGATGCTAAAGCAGAGCAGGGAACATACAATTCTCCCCAAGGAGTTCAGTCACAAATGTAATTAACACATTATTTTTTTAGAGTGTCATCAGCATGGAAGCATGTCCTCTGGAATGGTGACCAAAGCATGAAGGGGCATACGAATGTTTATCATATATGGCACGTAAATACCTTGCAATGCCAGCTACAAAAGTGCCATGCAAATGCCTGTTCTCACTTTCTGGTGACTTTGTAAATACAAAGAGAGCAGTATTATATCCTGTAAATGCAAACAAACTTGTGTGTCTTAGCGATTGGCTGAATAAGAAGTAGGACTGAGTGGACTTGTAGGCTCTGAAGTTTTACATTGTTTGGTTTTTGAGTTCAGTTACGTAAAAAAAAAAAATCTACATCTGTAAGTTGCACTTCCACGACAAAGAGATTGCACTACAGTACTTGTCTGAGATGAACTGAAAAATACAATTTCTTTTGTTTATCATTTTTACAGTGCAAATATTTAATCAAAAATATGTACTTTAATTTCAGTTACAATGCAGAATACAATATATACGAAAATATAGAAAAAAATGTTTAACAGTGCGATTAAAACTGCGATTGATCACAATTAATTTTTTTTAATTGCAATTCATTTTTTTGAGTTAATCACGTGAGTTAATGGCGATTAATTGACAGCCTTAGTAAAATTTATTAACCCCAGCAGAATACATTAAAACAAAAACTAAATGCATTTCTTTAAGTGCATATTGCTACCTATTAGACCCCAATGACTACCAAAGCTCTATATTAGATTCTGCTAGTTTTGGTTCAACTTCAGTAACTTACAGAAGTAAATGTATGTGTGTTTGACTGTTGTGGTAGAATAACCAGAAGGTGTCTCAAATTCTGTACTACTTTGAGCTTGTAAGATTCATGAAATTACAGGGGTGGCCAACTTGAGCCTGAGAAGGAGTCAGAATTTACCAATATACATTGCCAAAGAGCCACAGTAATACGTCAGCAGCCTCCTATCAGCTTTTCCCACCACCCCCACTCCTAGCACCTCCCACCCACTGACAGCCCCGCCAATCAGCACCTCCACCTCTCTCCCCGCACCTCCTGATCAGGACCGGCTCCAGGCACCAGCCGAGCAACCTCGTGCTTGGGGCAGCAGATTCCAAGGGCCGGCATTCCAGCCGCCCTTTTTTTTTTTTCCCCTTTCTTTTTCTTTTTGGTCTGCCGCTCCAGCCGCCCTATAGGGGGCGGCGGCACGGAGGAGAGGAGTGCCCTGCAGCAAACTCGGCAGGGCAGCCCGCGTCCTTCCCTCCCAGCCAACTGGAGTGGCACAGAGCCCTCCCGGCAGGCGGTGCGGTGGGAGGGGCTGCATCGCGAGCACCCCACTGAAGCCCTGGCCGCTCCCCTTCTCTCTCTCCCCCCCTCTAGACCAGGCGCGCACTCTGCTGCATGTCTGCAGCACAGGTAGTCCCCCTGCACCCTGGCTCCGGCCACCCTGCAGTTTTTTTCCCCCCCCCCGCTTTGCTTTGCTGCTCCAGCTGCCCCGCAAGTGTGGTTTTTGTTTTTTGGGGGTCTTTTTTTGTTTGTTTTTTGGCTTGGGGCGGCAAAAAAGCTGTGGCAGAGCCAGGGGTTGAGCAGTGAGCACCAGCCCAAGTGTTGGTGCTTATACAAAGAGCTGCATATTAACTTCTGAAGAGCCGCATATGGCTCCGGAGCCACAGGTTGGCCACCCCCCCATGAAAAGCATGCAATTTCCAAAATTTATTCTTGTTCCTTTTTTACTGCATGCAAATGAAAAGTTAAAATAATTTATCATACACTGATACTTTTTCACGATGGTAATTTACTTTTTTAAAATCCCATGAATAAGAAAAAGGAATCTTCTTATCACATTTAAACAAGCTTAAGATACCTCAAGCTTTTATAGATTTGAAAATTTTAGTTTACTGGACACTGCAGTTCACTATTTAAGAATATAAAATCACTGCTGGCATCAGTGCAGGTGTCTAGTAGATAATTGGCTGTGTGGTTTTATACAGGTCTGCACAAGTATACTTGCCAGCTTTCCATCACCACTCCATCAGAAAATCTGAGGGAGCCTTTTAAATTGACATTTTGTTTGATATGCACACAGAACGTGCTTAGCACTCAGAGCAAGTAATGAAATGAAGCGCCTTTTTTTTTTTTTTTTTTTTTTTTTTTTTTTTAAGAGCTGTGTTGTTTTAGTTAAGGATGAAAATGTATTGAAAGCCGGATACCACCATGACTTCTTAATGGGTCTGGAAAGCTTAGTCACCCAGTAGAAATAGGGTACCTTACAACAAACAGTAGGCATTTCTGCACTTTCTAACTATGTATTTTCTTGTCTCCCCCCAATTAAATATAGCTAAAGTCCCAAACTATTGTTTTAAAGTATAGCTATGGAACAGGAAATGAAAGTTAGGGTCGTTTGTTTTAAGTTTTGTTTCTGACACTACCTCTATTCTTTAGTTACAAGTTCTGCCCTCAGATATACGTGTCCATTTCCCATTGACTACTGAGCTCACATATCTGAGAGCAGAATTTATCCTATAGAACCGGGGTACCAAACATACAGTCTGAGGGCCGGGTTTCATCAGGCCCATGGACTTTCCATTAATCTTTGACTTGTCTACACGATCCCAGAGTCTGCAATATGGGGGTGTGAATTGTACAGCATCCCAGGGTAGACTCTGCTAGTGAGCACTGATGTAGTTTCAAAGAGGACTACATCAGTGCACACAAGGAACATTTAGTGCACACCAGCAGGGTCCACATAGGGTAGTTAGAGTGCCACATACTGGTGCACTCTACAAATCATACCCCCATAGTCCAGACTTCGTGTAGCAATCCAGCAAAAACCTTGCTTACAGGTGTAGAACTACTTGGTTCCTTTTAAGAGATGCTGGAGATGCATAAGTCTGGTGGAAGCTGACATGTATCTGGTCAAGGGGAAATGGCATGGAAGAGTGTTCACCCCCCAGCTGGAGAGTAGATAGCCTGGCAAGTCAAAGAAAAGGAAATTTCAAATAAGTCAAAGGGTGAATGCCTGTTGCACCACTCAGTCCCTAAAATCTAAAATAAATTTAAGCAATTACTAATGTGGCTTTTATATTTTAATAACTTTTGCTGAATGTGGCCCATGCCTAGTGGCAGGGTATCAGATCAGGGCTGCCATATGAAATAAGTTGGACATCCCAGTCTAGAATGTTTTCTTTCAGACTGTAAACACTTTGGGGGCATAGATTCTCTTTTAATCATTGTTCCATGCTGAACAAAAATAATCAAAAAAGTAACATCTCCCAGACTCATTTTTATCCATATCAGGAACAAAACAAATGTGTCCAGATTTTAAAAATCTCCTCTTTCCCCTTCCCACCTACATAGTTCCTCCATGAAAGAACCTCCAGCTTTACTAAAAAGGAACATGTGAAATGCAGAAGTTAATTAGCAAGACAGCATGGTGATTCGGGTACTCAATTTTGACACACTGCAACAACAACAAAAAGCAACACAAACCTTACATATTGGTGATTTCATCAGCATTCTACAATGAAAAGAGATAGTGAGTCCTCTGCAGCCTCTAGGAACTAATCAATATTCTCCGTGGAATTGCAATGACTGAGAATTCCAGACAGTGCCATTCCATTTTCTCTGAAATCTTATCTTTTCAAAGTAAACAAACATGTGATAATAACTGCTAAAACTTTCCACAACCATTTGAAAACAGATTCACCACTACAAAGTAATGAGCATCTAATAAAATGTGCCCACTGCAACCTTCTTGCAGTGGGTTGGGGGTGTCTTTGTGCAGCTAGCTGGAAGAAAAGCGATGTTGCCTCTTTAAGGGCGTCTTAAATGAGTGGGAGAAAGTTTACAGGGATGGACAAGAAGAGCGGGAAGCAGTTGTGACCCGGTCAGGAGAAGGTCATTGCACTGCCCTTCCTGCTGCCTGAAAAGAGAGAGGGGGTATTTATACCCCATGCAGCCCCAGAGAGGCCTTCTTTTACCAGGATTGAACTGGGAGCACCCACCCATGAACTTGGCAAAAGGACCGTGTTCCCTCTTGATCTGATGTGGACATTACACTAGTTGCCCTTTTCCTTGGGGGCTGGGAAGAAATTTTTCCCTCACTGCCAGACTGGCCAAGGCAAGGTGGGATTTTCCCCCCACAGCTGGTCTGGGACCTGGTGGAGTGGAATAGGGGGTTAAGTTATAATGTCACAACTTAATACATAAAACGTGTGGCAGATGTCCAGTGCACGTACTCACCATGGAAGGGATATGGTTATTGGAGAAAATGGATTGGAGAAGGTTTGACGGAAAGGGAGCTGAGGAAGTGGGTTTGGGCTCCTATGTCTGGGACAGCGGGGAGCTGAACATTCTCCTTTTATAGCCCTCCATCACCTAGGATTGCCAACTTTCTAACTGCACAAAACCGAACACCATAGCCCTGCATCTTCCCCAAGGCCCCACTCACTCCATCAGTTTACAAATGATTACATGGAAGAAATTATTTGATGAGTGGACATGAAGGAGGAAATGGAGTCACTTGATACAATGAAGTAGGATGGGGTGGCACATATAGGGAATATAATGAGGAATCACCACCACACATTTGGAGGGGTTATTCAAATATAGGTCAAATGTCAGGATTTTCGTTTTAAATTACATGACTATTAAACCAGCCACTTTTGAAAACAGTCAATGACAAAGTCTGATTCTGTCATAATTGATTATTTCCTTTTCTTTCATTTATAAAAGTGGTAAACAGCCTCATTGGGTCCTTTGGGAGCCACCATAATGCTCTTCTTACCAATATGTGGACAATATATTCTTATCGTCTTATCAGTATGTGGACAGTAAAATATTACACTGTTAAAGATGTCATGTTTTCACTGCAGGTTCTACCTATGCAGCAGCAAACCCAGGAGGATGGGGAGCAACCTTCTTTCTTATGTAATAAATCCCTTTAACTTCTCAAATGCAGAGTCTACTTGTTCTTAATTAAGTAGTACCATCCATAAGTTAAAACAGAATGAAGTTATAACTTCCTCTTAGTTCAGAGACTAAATCCCTCTGTAATCTACTACTCCAGCACAGTTTCATGTTTCATCACCAAGTTCCTCTTGCGCTATATATATATATATATATATATATATATATATAAATAAAATGACTTCTTATTAATATATTCAATTCAACATTGGTACTCTAAGCTTACTGGATTTTTTCTGACCAAGCAATGAAAGTATGCAACTCACCTTCCCAAAGTCAAGCCTTTGAACAATAAAACCCCAAAAGCCTACCGAGATGGGGAAATTCTTAACTTCTGTACCCATATTCCAGGTTCTCTAACTCATACTTAAAATCAATGAGAGGGCTAACCTTTTAGCCTGCAACACAATGGAAACTTTTCTGCAACAGGATGCAGTGGCAATACCAGGACTACAGTAAGCAGAGTATTAAGTCTGGCTTCCCTTCTCTCGCCCTTTGCCCAGGTGCTATGGAGAGGAGCTATAAAAATGGCTACTGGAAAGTCAGAGAACAGAATACCCGAGGTAAGACAAGGCTCTACACCCAAACCCTCAAGTCTGGGAGAAGTCCATACTAGGGATGTTTCTGGAGGGAGGGAAAGTTCTTCAACATGGTGCAGATTAAAAGTTTCTGGCCTTCGGTCCCACTACTCCTGCAATCTTTCCGTAAACAGACCTCCAAAACCTGCACACAGCCCCAATGTGATCGATGCAATTGTATGCAGGGGCAGAGGTCTCCCCTGCAGAGCAGCTTGCAGGAGTGGGGCTTTGCTAATGTAAGGTATGAAGCAGAACCTGATTTTTTGAGTTGAAGTCTTTTCCTAACTGTATTTGTTGGGTTTGACTCTTCCCCCAACCACCACCCCAAGCCAAAGACTTGACTTTGTAAAGGTGACTTGCATCATTCCAATCTTTGGGAGCAGTATCACGGATCCACTGGATCTGTGCTACGTCCCAACTTTTAAAAAGTCTCTTAGAGGAACCCTTCAGTGTGGAAGACGCCCGAAAGGGTCCCACTCTTCCTTCAGGATAGGCCTTGTAGACTCAACACCTTCAAGACTGAGCTCATGGGCTCCAGCTCTCCTGTTCACCCTCTGAGTTCTGCTCTGCAAGTAGGGTGACCAGACATACCGATATTTCAGGGTGTGTTCCGCATCGCGACTGATCTTTGGTCGGGACGCAAATTGTCCCAATATCCGCCGGCAGCGCTTTTTTTTTTTTTTTTTGCTCCCCCCCATTCCCGTGTGTGTGTCACGATTTTTTCTTTCCCTCATCTGGTCACCCTATCTGCAAATCCAACTGCGCTAGACTTCTAGTCAGAGAATTTTACATTATTCAGTGATCAATTCACCTCAGCAAGTATATGTAGACACACCCAGCAGCCTTTTCAAAACAGAATAGGTATATTAGTCAACTGGATTACAGCATCGGAAGTCCTTAAATTAGCAAATAAAAGTTAAGACATAGTCCATCTAGCCAAGCTGCTCTGGACTCCAGTCCAAGCTCTGTCTCTCTGTCCCTGTTCAGCCCAAGCTGAGCACTTTGTGTCTCTCCAGAGGGCCACATTTAATCCTGCCACCTGACACCTTTTCCTTTGCTTTCCTTATTTGTTAGGTGGGAACATTCTCATCATTGGGGCTCCCCGTTGTCTATTTCGGCTTCTCCATTGATATGGGTTGGTTTCAGCAGGTTCCAAGCCAGTTCCTTAACAAGTCATTCATTGCACCCCAGACAGCGAGGGGACACCTCATGTCTCCTGTTCTGCCCCAAAAGCAGACTTAACTCTTTTGCCCCGCACTGGGTAGCAATGCAAAGTACCAAGGGAAACTGAGGCACACATAGAATTCATAAAAATATTACAAAAAATCTCACTTCATCATGGAGGGGGACGAATCAGCTTAAGGTAACAACTTTTAATGAATATCAGAGGCCTAGTATATAATGAGGTACCAAAGCTATGGTGTTTCTTCTCAAAAATGCTGGCTGATTACTGCTGTTACTCACACTTCATATTAAGGTTAACCATTATAAATGTAATATATGAGGTTATAAGCACATTACAGACACAAGTAGCTTGTGTTATGAGGATATCAGTAAAAGGGTTTAAAGATGGTTATTAGCAACCTATTTTATTCCAACAATCTATTAACCATTTATTAAAGCATCAATATGTGTTAACCCTTATAAACACATCCTTAATACCCTGCTGTCTAATTTTCTGTCAAATTACACCACCAGTTTACATTGTACACTACCATAACCAAATTATCTGAGAGGCTTTATATGAGTGACACACCAAGAAAAGACTCCTTAACAGCTGAAATTGGATACAGTTAAAAATAAAGATGTACTTCTTTTCCCTGACTACCAGAATCATAATATTTAGAGAAGAAAGAGGGTTACTTGCCGAGTGTGCACACAAAATTAGCACTGAATGACTGAAAACTGTGATGAAAAGAGGAAGTTGCATAAATGCAGAAGAATAAAAATGCAGGCAACCAAGGAATCAGACAGCTTGATGTGATAATATGGAAGAGTCATGGAGAACTTGGATTCTGCTACCACTGACAAAGTTTTCCTGGAGGCAGCTTAGTGTGGCCAGATGTCCTACTTTCAGTAGCATTGTCCTACTTTTCAGTAAGTCAAAATATGTTCTGTTTGGTATAAAAGGTAAAAGTCCTACTCTGTGACACTGTCATCCTACGTGTCCTACCTTGCTAGAACCAAGTGAGCAGCCTTAGGCATCATAAAGGCAGAAAAACTACACCATCTTCCTAAACACAGCCATCTCAGATTTTTTTTTTTCCAATTTACACATGTAAACTCAAACCATTTCCACACTTTTGTCCTGCCTGTCATCACTCATGTACTAGAAATAAAAAAAAAAAAAAAAAAAAGGTTTTATTGTCTCCTTTTTTATTTTCTTCTTGGCTTTGTCCACACACTGGATATTCTTTTTTACTAAGCTCAGCAAATAAAAATAAGTGCCATATTTTTTAGTTCCAAACATCTAGTTACGCCAAGTAGTTTGCCCAGTGCTGCATAAACCAAGGACTTCATAACAAACTTCTATCACTATACCAACCAGTCTGCTGTTGAGATTCCTAGCAAAGCCCTTCATGTACTTTTACTATAAACTAATGTCAGATTTGTTTTGCTTTTTAATTAAAAATTTAAACATTTTACAATGTCAAATTATTTTAACATTGGGGTGTTTAACAACTAATTAAAATATGTGCTACACTCAAGCCACATTTTTCAGTTAATTAAACAGGCCTTCTCCACATTTATGCCTCTGTTCATCATCCACTCATATCTTCAAGTGATTTTAGTTGTTGTGGGTAGTGTTGTGCACCATTGTAGCATTTCTAGCATAGACATAAGATGTCAAAAGTACCACTTATATCAAAGGAATGGTATCAACTCATTAGTCTTCAATAAGTATCAAGAATGGAAGAAACAGCAGCTGACCAGGACAACAACTTTCTTAACTTACAGGGACAGTTCCCTATGAATACAGATGAGCTTCACCAGAAGAGCAGACTGAAAAAGATATTTACCTTAAAAATATGCCTGATTCTCTAAATGCCTAGAAATAAAAGTATTAGCCAAATGGGGAGAGGGAGGAACAGTAATTAAATATATCCATTCAACAGGTTCAATATGCCTTCTGACTTTAAACACCAATTTGGAGAAGCAATTTGGCTACTATGATGAAACAAAGGAAGTCTAACCAACCATTACCACCGAGCAGCTCTTCAGAATGGGCAAGAGAAGGAAACAAAACAAGGAGGAAGAGAATTTCTTCTGAGTAAATCTTTTAAGCCCATAGTCCCACAACTGCAGGAATAAAAGATAAAGCTTTTCCTCAATAAACAGCAGTGTCTGTGCTGCTCTAGATAAGAAATGTGCAGCTAAATCACAAAGAATGGACTAAGGTATGCATGGGTTTAAAGTACAACAGTCTGCATGTTTGAGACAGACACATACTTTATAAACAAAAAGGGAAAGTACAGGACAAGTGGTTATCTATAAAAACAAATGTCTGGAGAAATACTAAAAATAGTTCACAAGTCTGATATATGGTACTACACCCAAAAGTCATATAAAGATTTGTTAGTTTTAAACAAATACACACACACAGTAGTAAAGCTAATTTAAAACTATTTCCAAATCCATATACATACAACACATACATTTTTAAAATTAAGTCATTTCAAATAATATTTTAATAGTACATGCATTATTATTTGTGTAGATCAAAAGAAATTATACGATAACCGTGCGTAAAAGATTTCATAATTGGTGTTAACTAAAGACATAAGAGGAAAAGAGGTTTCACCAAAGCATCCATCACTAATCTTAGAATAAAACTCCAGATGATGCACACCTGCATGCTTCTGCAAAATGAAACACAGCAAAAATAAAAAAGAGATTCCAATTGTATTTTATGCTATTTAAAAATTCTCAGCCTCTTATAAGAATAGCTAATAATTCTGCTTTGGAAATTGCTATGCATTGCAGTTGACTATCATTGCTGCAAAAGTAAAAAATTATTTCTATTTAAAAGTTATAGCAAATGAACAAAGACTGGGAATGAGAAGGAGGAAGCTAGGAAAAGGGAAAGAGAAAACTGCCTCAGGAGGCAACGTAAAAACTTTGTTGGTAATATTGTGACAGATCAGACTTCAAATCAGATAACTGTGCTAATTCTGTGCACAAGTTTTCAAATCAACTGACTTTCAGCTTTAATGTTTGGCTTTTCTGCAACACTGTCCAAATTAAGAGACCTGAAGAAGAGCTCTGTATAAGCTTGACTCTCTCATCAACAAAAGTTGGTCCAATAAAAGATATTACCTCATCCACTTTGTCTCAAATTAAGAGACACGTTATCAGCTATATTGATTTTTCTTATTAATCCCTGGATTTTCAGCTAAAAAAAAAGCTTCCCTATTTTTGTAAAGTAGAATCACTGTTTGCACAAAGACAGAGTGTACAAGCTAACTTCAACAGACACGACCTTTAGAAAGTAGTAACGTTCACCCTGTGCTTGTGGGCACTTTGACAGATTAGCACTTGGAGAGATCTCCAGGCAGTATTTTATCAGCAGGGCGCATCCAGGCATGATGTGCACTTTCACAGTGTATTAGCATATCTAGAGGAGGAACACTCCAGACTGCACTGGCCTTTCATTGCAGGAGAGACCTGAAGTGTGGAAAAAAAACCCAATGAAGTTCACACAGACATCCAGAAGCTTTGCTATGTACCTAGGACTCTATCATCATCATCATCAAATACTTTTATATAAACTAGAGAATCCTTTATAGATACTCACTCCCAACATATTTTAATAATGAAAATGCTCTCCCCCCAGTCCCCACATCCCCAGATTTGCTGGTAGCTTTATATTCTGAAGAGCAAATAATCTTGACTTCCCTCTCTTTATTATTTGCATTACAATAGCACCCAGAGGCCCCATTATAAAGGTGTTGAACACATACACAGTAAGAAGCAGCTTCTGGGGTCCCACAGCACTTACAACCTAAATGAACAAGATAGATCAAGAACCTGATTCTCATCTCACTTACACCTGTAGGAAATCAGAAGTAAACCGCATTGAAGTCAATGGAGTTAACATAAGGATAATAAAAGGAGCAAAGGCCCGAAGAGTGAGTGAGAAGAGTATTATTATTATTCCTGTTTTGTAGATGAGTAACCAAGAAACAGAAAAATTAAGTGAACTGTCCAGGGTCAAAAAGGAAGTTGGTGGCAGAGTCAGCCAATGAACCCATTTCTTCTTAACCACAGTCTTGCCTTCTTCTCACCATGTTTTTGGTGGTCACCGAACCCTACTATCCAAGCAGGGGACTCCCCCTTGTATTCTCAAGTCCGCCTGCATACATAAGAGGACTCAACTAACAAAGCAGCAATTTGAGATTACAGCAGGTCTTCTAGGGTCAGAGTGGTGGGGGCTATATAATTAGTTATGTACAGTAGAACCTCAGAGTTCCAGACACCTCGGGAATGGCAGTTCTCCGTAACTCTGAAACGATCATAACTCTGAACAAAGTGCAGTTCAGGCTCCAGATCCAGCCGCTGACACTGCAGGCCAGGATTCAGCAGCAGCTGAGCTCCCTACTCAGCCTCAGCATGAGTTTGCAAGCTTGTCCGCCTCCCTGTGGGGTGTGTCTCTGTGTGTGAACATTGTGTCCCCCCCCCCAGCCGAAGTGGGGGGTGGAGAGTGGGAAGGGTGAAAGCTCCAGATGCCTTGGGCTGGCAGCCCCAGCATCTTGCTGTAAGTGGCTGCCCCGTGCGTGGGGTTGAGAGTGGGGTGGGGACAGGCAGCCCAGATGTGCCTACCTTTAAGATGTAATACAGCCACAGTACAGTATTTGCTTTTTATTTTTTATTGGGTTTTTTTGGTTTTTGGGGGGGTTTTTTTGGTCTCTGCTGCTGCCTGAGTGGTTACTTCCAGTTTCTCAGGGTGTCTGATTGACCGGTCAGTCCGTAACTCAGGTGTTCGTATCTTTGAGGTTCTACGGTAATTTGCTTTAATATGATTTAAGAAATCTTCTTTGACCCTACTTAAAGATAGAATTTTCAATCACCGCAGCAAAAGAATTGCTTCTCCTCACAGCTGTATTACAAAACATACTGAACTATTTAAACTTTAAGATACAGGAAAAGGGAGGGTCAGTATCTGTCCTCCAGCTGTAAATGTCCACCTGCCTTTAACATTTTCTGAAACCATGGGGAGACGGTCTTGAAGAAAGACTTGGACCTTCTTCATTGGTGCCAATGTGAAAGACCACTGAGCTCCCCTCATTGAAAACACAGGGCAACAGTTTTTTAACCTTTTGGGCAAATCATAGAGATAACCAAAATGGCTGAATAGTAAGAAGAATTCGGAGATCTGCTCTCTCATTCTGCTTTAAATTCCTGCTTTGAATTTTCCAGGGATACACCTAGTATGTAGTCAGAGTTTCTTTACAAGATGTTAAACAAATCAGAACTGCTTCACTTCACAAATGGGATCAACAAAACTAACTGAGCCAGCTGTACCCTGGCATGGTGCCACTGGCTGCACAGAGAAGCTACCCCAGGGAATGAATTACTCTGACCAAGCCCTCAGTGTCAAGGTCAACTCTTCTTTAAAGTCATCTCCATCACTAAACCATAATACAATACATTTTACTTCATTCCACAGCCAAAGAATAATGTTTACACTAAAATTCTGGATAAGGTTTCCCCTTTCACTGGAAAGAGGCACACTTTAATCTGCATTCATCATTTTCAAAAGAAATATTGTAAGTTAATGTTCCATCTTCTTTGTTCTGAGTCCATATCTTTAGGGTTTGATGGTAAGGGGTGAAGGATTTTATGTAATACATTAGACAAAGCACTAACACTGATCTATTCCCTTCCCAAAAAATACCAACAAAGAGAGCTATGGGTCACTGATCCAAAAAATTAAATGCTGGAATGTACAACCAACAATGTCACCCTTTACTAGCAGGCATCCTGTGGAGAGAAAAACCAAACAAATACAACTCAACTGTCTAACCAAAAGAAAACATTTGAAAAGAACAAGGTGAAATCCAGTCCCACTTCTCTGGAGGAAACATATCTGATTACTGCTTCAGATCTCTATCAGAGTCCGCTTGAATACAACTGGGACATGTGGAGAAAATTTATGACATTTGTATCGTAGCTGGCTTGGGGGAAGGAAGAGGTTTCTTTCTGAGGTCAGGCTCAGGAAATTATTTGCTTTTTTTCTTCAATATATAAGCATTGTCCTCTGCTGCAGTAATTTTGCTTGGAAAAAATTGAGCAGCTGAAACATACCTGAAGGAGGTTAGTTTTCACCATAAGTGACCACCTTGATAGCTTTCACTCCATCTTCATCAAATTAAGACTATATTTTGCCATAACATGCTCACACTGACAAATTCCACTCTTATGTAACCCCATCTATGTGACAGTTTATTTAGATGGATCAGAGATTCATTTTTTACTAGTATTTCCTTTCTCTCCCACAAAAAATATGCACCCTTTCAATACCTGTCTCTCTTTCTTAAAAAGACTATATCAAATATTACTACAGCTTGTCAACTGAAGTGCATTATGACTGTATCACTATGAAAGACAATGTTGTTTTCTCAATACTCCAAGCCCGCTTCTGCACACAGATGTTCTGACCACATTTTCTGTTGGGTCGTTACTTGTCCAGACACTGAAGTCAGAACAGAGGGTGGCAGCACACTAGGAAGATTCCTGGATAGCATCCATTGTAATGGCAAATGGTAGAAAAAAGCATATATGATTTCGGACACCACGAAAGAAAAATCAAGTTATCAAAGGTAAGATACCAACTTGTATATTCTTTTCCAAACCCAACAAGGTCACTGTAGGATTTGCTGGAATTCCTTCATGCTAAATTAGACAAATTGCAGGTACTGTTGTCCTTGTTTGAGGAGAAGTTAGAATTGCTATCAGCAAAAATTGATGGTCTGGATGGGTGGGTGTAGGAGACTGAGTATTGTAGAAAATCAGTGATCTAAAGAAAAATGAAAGTCACCACATGTTGTATCATGTCATTAAAATATGAATTTGCCAAGTGGATGATGCAATAACTGAAAATTTTAGGCATAAGGTAAAAAATATTTGGGTCTGGTGCTGCCTAGTTGTAATAGGGGGTTATGCAGTTACAATCCAGCAGGCTCTGCAATCATGGGAAGATTTCTATACATTAAGATACACCACTCTGTAAAAATGCACTGCAATATTTCTACTAGATTTTCTTTTGAAATACAAAGCATTTCATGGACATATTGCTATTAGTGTTTAGTACTGTAAAAACTTACAGTTACAAAATCCATCTTTTGACCTATATGTTTCATACATTCTTCAAAGTAAAGGAATATTTTAAAAGACCAGCTAAGAAAGGTTTAATTGTTTTGCAAAAGTCTTAATGAAACAAACAAAAATCTAGACTTCCTGATTTAACAAAACCAAATTTATATGTGAAGATGATGAATCCCAACTCCAATGTTACAGATTGCATTTGTATGAAACAGACAAGTGACTCTTTTGCATCTATTAAAACACAGAGGAAAATATACTTTTCTTTCCTCAGGTTATTGCCAAACATCCTTACAAATCTTCAAAATCACAGACAGACTAAATTCACTTTAAATAATTGCCAAGAGGACAACATTTTACTTGTATTCTGTCAGACCAACAGAAATATATGCAATTACTAACAGAAATGAACACAATTCTTCTTAGGCTGGTAGTTGACAGTACTAAGCAGGAAGAACATTTAAAAGGAACTTTGTATACCATCCTATAACTGAGCTCTCAAAGTTCCTCCTGGTTAATACTATGAAATATCAAATTCTGCACTGGACTGTATGAATAAAAATATACAGAATTAAAGAAGAACCAGTTGTTTGAAGTAGGCAATTGTAAGCCTGAATGAAATGAAAGAAAAATTCTACAGACAAACTTTTTGGCAAAATACTTTGCCTTCAATGAATCTCTCTCTAAAGAATTTCAGTTTAGTTTCAACTACTGCATTATAATTAGACCTTGTAGAACAAACACCTCTCCCTAAAACACGCAAACTCTTCATCTTCCAAGGATATTCCTCACAGACACTTTTTTTAAATATGCTGTTAATGGAAAACGGCATCAACATGTAGTGTGGGCTGCTGTTATATATTGAAACTCTAAGTTAAATGCAGAAAGCAAGTTAAGTAGCCACTGAAGAAGTTTTCATCAACTTAATTTAATTAAACAAAAAGATCCAAGCCCTAATAACTATGGCCCTGATCTAGGAAAGAACTAAAGTATGTGCACTTAAGTGTTTTTTTTTTAATTTAGGTGAACTTCAGCATCATTTGGAAAAGCAGAGATGAGCTGGAAGCACATTGATCTAATTATTTGAGCAGACATATAGGATTAAAGTGACATTCAAGTTTGTCTATACATCCCAAATGATGGCATTGGGGTCATACACTTGCTACAGTGCAATGGCTTGTTGAGTGTCCTCTGGCACCTCAACTCATATCTCTCCACGGTTAGTATCTTATTACCTAAGTAAGGACTAAGTGCATTCTATAGGGTTTACTGCATACTCGGGTGTGAAAACCTCATGCCTTCAATCACTTGTGACAAAGTTCCTCCTCTATCTTGGTGGGTCCTGCGCTTATTGGCGGATTTTCTTGCCTCAGAGATTCACCATGTGGGTTGGGGAACAGCCCAGAGACCTTCCTCTCTGGGAGAACCCACAGTCCAGGTCAATTGGGAGGTTTGGGGGAAACCCAGGCCTGCCCTCTACTCCAGGTTCCAGCCCAGGGCCCTGTGGACTGCAGCTGTCTATAGTGCCTCCTGTAACAGCTGCATGACAGCTACAACTCCCTGGGCTACTTCCCCATGGCCTCCTCCAAACACCTTCCTTATTCTCACCACAGGACCTTCCTCCTGGTGTCTGATAATGCTTGTGCTCCTCAGTCCTCCAGCAGCACACCCTCTCACTCTCAGCTCCTTGTGCCTCTTGCTCCCAGCTCCTCACACTCTCACACTACAAACTGAAGTGAGCTCCTTTTTAAAACCCAGGTGCCCTGATTAGCCTGCCTTAATTGATTCTAGCAGCTTCTTCTTAATTGGCTCCAGGTGTCCTAATTAGCCTGCCTGCCTTAACTGGTTCTAGCAGGTTCCTGATTACTCTAGTGCAGCCCCTGCTCTGGTCACTCAGGGAACAGAAAACTACTCATCCAGTGACCAGTATATTTGCCCTCTACCAGACTCCTGTACCCCACTGGTCTGGGTCTGTCACACACTACAGAAGGGCAATAATCTTCCAGAAATTCACTGCTGCCTTATTGCTGATATGAAATGGAACTTATTTAAAATATTTCATAGTCATGCTTTTGGCTAAACAGATACTTCGTATCACAGCAATGACAGCCAATCAGAAAGCTTAGTTTGTGTCTATACTCCAAATCTACTGTAATACTTTAGTAAATGTTGTGCTAATCACCAATGACCTCCGTGACTTTTGCAGCAGCCCGTATGGCTGGCCCGGGAGCTGACTGAGCTGGGGGCAGTCTCCTCCTCTCTCTCTCTCCCCCCCCCCCCCCAGCAGCAGGAGTTTGGATGTTGGGCGGCTCAGGGCTGGGGATTGGGGGGGGCGGGGTGGTGCTTACCTGGTGGGGGGTCCCTAGAAGGGTGACAGAAACTCCCCTCCCTCAGCTCCTAGCTCCACATGCTACTTCTGCCCGCAGGCACCGCCCCCATAGCTCCCATTGGCTGCGGTTCCCAGCCAATGGGAGCTGCAGAACTGGGGCTTGGGGCGGAGAAGAGGCAGCACATGACGCTAGAAGTCGCCACTTCCCAGGAGCCGGATAGGGAACCTGCCCTAGCCCCAGCACCCATGGCACCCTCCAGGCTGTGTATCCTCCCCCCCCCCCGAGCATCCTCGGCACACCCCCCAGGCCACGCCCGCCCAAGCACCCAAGGTGGCCTCCCAGGGCCACCCCCTTGAGCCGCCCTAAATTTTAGTCAGGGGTATGTAGTAAAAGTCATGGAGAGGTCACAGGCCATGAATTTATGTTTGCTGCCCATGACGTCTCCAGGACTTTTACTACAGAAAAAAAAGTGACTAAAACGTAGCCTTAATTATAATTATATAGGAACACAGGAATTTTATTATGATTATTTATTTGTATTATCATTATCCTCTCTGAGGCCTGACTTATAAAATGAAAAATCTCTCCCCAATGGAGACAGAAATAGAAATCTAGAAACATATAAGGAAAGTGTAAGATTTCTTAACTAAACAAAATTCTCTGTTCTTTAATGCCTTCTCCCCCAATGTCACATGGGTCCTTCCAGTTCTAAATGACAGAACAGTTTTCTTTGAAATGAAGTATCATTAAGCTCTAGTCTATCAAGCTGCAGCTTTGCTCCAAAGAGCGCCCTGCTTAAAATCAACAATTGCAATGGAAATGCCAGGTCTGGTGAACTTTTGCTAGAAAGGCGATTAATCTCATGATGACATTTTGGAGGTCTTGACAAAGCAACATTTCCAAGTGAGATAAACCTCATCTCCTAATATTCAGCATTGGAATAAGGAAACAACCAGTGCTTGAGACAGCAATGAATTACCAACTGCAGGCTAATCACCAGTCTGCATCTAAAAACAGCTGAAGGCTGCAGGTTTTTTGTTTTGTATTAAAGATCAAAATCACAGGAGCCAGTTGGCCTGTATGTAGTGTGACAACGCACCTCTTTCATCACATCAGGGCTCAGCATTTTTCCTTCTGACATTGTGGGGGCCTGGAGTAAATCAGTCCACTCTGGAAGTTTAATACTTCACATTGGTTTATTTACAATATGTACAGGTTAGTTCTTAGGGTTGGCCCAAGGGCTTCTTTAAGCAAAAACAAGACAAATAAGTTTCTTAACTCCCACTGGAGTACAGTCTCATCTTATGATGGCTACCAATCGCCAGTCACCCTCTCTAACCCACTCTTGGCCCAGCTACACTGGCAGCCAAGACCCCTTCCCCAGACAGAAATAAACACAATTTCTTCTTATGGGGAAAAACAGCTCTTTACCTAAGAGAAGCCATTTCCCCTGGCTGCACACAATCCTTCCACAGCTTGTTTCTCCTTCCACATCCCACTCACTGGAAGATGTTTTCAAAGGTCACAGGCTGTCTGCCCTTAATCAGACTCAGGTGTCCATCATTAACTTGAGGTAACCTCTTTCAATTCATAGGGAAAAAGGGCTTTAGCCATTTTAAGACTGATATACACCTGCCTTCAACCACTCTTCCAGAACTGTCAGGTCTGGCTTTGACACAGTAGATTTCCAGGAGAATATGAAATTTTCAAGACAGTTGTTTTTGATAAATATATGTTAAAATTAATTTTTAAAAAATATGTCTTCAAAACATTTTACAAACCGTAAGCCTCACAGCATCTCAGAGAGAAGTATTAGCTTCATTTTACAGATTGGGAAACAAACACACAGGTTAAGTGACTTTCCCAAGGCCACACAGCCAGTCAATGTCAGAGCCAAGAATAAATCTTTCAGCCTCATGTCTTTCATCACTAACCCAGGCTGTATTCTTTATAAACAATATTAGAGACGATGCTATACAATTTCTTGTGCAGTTAAAGTGTTGATTCAGTCTAATCTTTTCTGAAGAGTGACGGAGATTGGAGTACACAATAATGGATTTCTTATTTTTCCTGCTATGTTAATTTAAAAAGTTATATAACATGTTATATATACATATATATACAATTTTTGTCCTCCCCTTCAAGCCTCTTCACAGTTCTACCCCTGCCTGTTTATTCACTTTCCTTCTATCCTGTCCTTCCACCCTCTCTGCTCTGCTAACAGCCAAAGTGACTTTTTTCTATGCTGCTTCTTACTTCTAGAACACCCTCCCTTGAACTGATCCATAAGGCCACTACTCTCCCCCTTCTTGTGATGCTATTTGGCTGACATCTACAAGAGAACTCCCAACAGACGAGATGATGGCTAGGTTTAGGATTTTACAATATAGAATCTGTATATATTCTGGCAGTTGCTTCTCCTTCTGTCATTTGTCTTTCAAGACGGTAAGCTCCTCGGGTCGGAGGTCACATCTACCTCTGTGTTTTTACAATGCCTAGCACAATGTGACTTCAATCCTTACTGCAAGGCTTTTAGTCTCTACTATGAGAAATAATAATAATAATTTACAGACTGATCTGATTGGACAATGATTTCACGCAACAGCAGCAGATCAGAGGCAGACCCTAGAATAGAACACAAGTCTCCTGGCTTACAGTCCAATTTCTGGATCACGACTGGGTGTCATCAACATATTGTTGGCAGTAGAGTTCCTATTGATTCACCACCTATCCAACTGGTCTATCTAGATATTGAAGAGGAGAGCACAGGACAAATCTTTCTGGGACTTCACTGCTGAGAATTTGGGAGGAGAACAGGAAACATCTCTGGCTCCTGTTAGAGAGGAATGACTGGAGCCACCAAAGTGCAACGTCATCTATATCATATAAGACAGTCAGCAATATACCGTGACTGGCTGTGTCAAATGCTACACAGAGGTCAAGTAATATAAGCTTTGAGACATGACCTCCATCTATTGCCAATAGTAAGTAATCTTTCAGTCCCTGGAAGACCCTTGTGGAACATGACCAAATTTTTCTTCTTCAGTTATTCACAGGTTTTATGTCACTAGGTGGAAGCTGAAAAAAAGTGGAAAAAGCTCTCTCCTTGCTACATCTGAAGCCAGACTACAGGAAGTTGGCAGATACCACATGCTAGAGCTTTTTCATTGCTATTTTCTCAAAGATTCTGCCTAGGAATGGAAGGTTTGAAAGATGTGATAGTAGCTGAAGAGGTTATCTACAATGAGTGTTGGCTTTCTGAGATCAGGCAGAGTACTGCAATTTTTCAGGAAGGTTGTCAGTTTTGCTCTCTGTAGAAGATGTTGATGACTTCCATTAGCAGTGGCATATGATTTGTTTTATTTCTGGGGGTCTTTCCAGAGAAGGAAATATTTTCTACACCATAGTGCTAGTGACAAAACAGATTCTCTGTACAGAGCTGAGCATGCTCATCAAACTGTAGAAAAGCTTCAGAGACCTGGAGATATTTTGTGCTGCAGAAAAAGAAGCTGCAACAACTATTGGGGTACAGAGATGATGAATACCTTCCTATGGTTAAAATGTACTAGGCAGTACCTGGGCCATATGTCATATGATTTGAAACCATAAACAGCTGTTATACAGAGTTTGCTAGATGATAGCCTTTGGACATGGATACACAGGATAGAAAAAAAATGTATAGACATATGAAGGCCAAGTCATTAACTAACATGACTGTACTCTGCCCCCTCACTTTGGAGTGTTCTAATTGTAGAAACTGGGTCAGTCATTTAAGGATCGATACTTACCCCTGGGGCTGGCTGTAAAGGTTCTGGTACCTGCATATACAGCAGGTGACTATAGACTGGTAGGCCCAAACAGTTCTCAAACATTTTGCTGCTTTATTCCATGTACATAGCAAAACATGCCTTGCCTGGCACTTAACCCAGTCTTTTTGAAAATCAAGTAGTTATACTAACTTCTGCACTGATTTTGATTAAATGATATCAAGTAGTTAGGGCAATTTGGGCCTCATTTTCCAAAGACCCCATAACCATCTCTTTCCACTTAGGCACCCAAATAAGTGGCCAGATTTTCCAGAGTGCACAGCAGCCAATAGTTCTTACTGAGAGCAACTGTGTTATTTATATCCAGGATGACCCAGGTAACGATCGGCTGGTTAGACTGACATCACTCCTGGAAAAATAATAGAAAAACTGACAGGCTTCAACTGATAAAGAATCGAAGTATAGGAATTATTGTCAACATGGTTTTATGGAAAACAGGTCTGGTCAAACAAACCTGATTTCATTCTTTGATAAGATTAAAAGTTTGTTTGATAAAGAGAACAACATAGATGTCATATACAGTACTTAGACTTCTGTGAAAGCATTAGACTCGGTACCACAGGGCATTCTGAGGGTGACTAACCACAAACAAACTACCAACGGAAGTGGTGGATTCTCTCTCTTGTTTTCAAATCAGGACTGGATACCTTTCTGTAAGATATACTTTAAACACAACTTATTGGGCACAATATAGGGGTTACTCGGTGAAATTTATTGGGCTAAATGCAGGGGTGAAGTTTAATGGCCTGTGTGATACAGAAAGTCGAACTAGATGATCTAATGGTTCCTTCTAGCTTTAAACACTATGAAGGTGATCTATCAATTTTGTAAGGCAACTCAAACAAATTCTTCCATGAGGTGAAAGGCAGAGATTCACCAATCAAAACACTACTGGAGACAGGTTCAAACAGTAGCTAAGTCAGATTGTCTGAAGAAAAGCAAAGTGGAGACTAGAGAAAAACTATCATGCAGGGGCTTGGACACTTCCAGGGGCATATAAATGTCAACCTGTGATAGGCTGTTCTGGCACTTGAACATGCAAGAGATCAACTTATTCCTTCTGGACTGTTAAGTCAGAGGCATGAGAAATATATTTAAGCAATGCAACATCTAACTACCAAGGGCAACCATGTTATCCTAAGCTACAGTACACAGTAGTATTGCTCAAGTCCCACGAGAGATCATGATTGTATCCACAACACTGAGCTCTAGTTTCAAATCAAGATCACACCTTAGGGGCTAAAAAATGACCTTCCTCAGCTACTGCTAATTGAGTCTGTAGGTTAAAGGAAATCCTCCACAGCAAAGAAGTCTTCTTTCTTGTCAATTTTTTCAGATTAGTTTATACTACAACAGTAGACCAGCTTGTTAGTGTGCAGGAACCTCATTGGTACTGACCTTTTTACACTTCAAATGGAAATTGTTTATTCAACTACACAATGCCAGAGTCAGAAAAACAATAAAACGTATGTTTGAAACCCTGCCTCAAGCCCTGTTGTCAATGAAATACAGAACAATTCAGTTAGACTAAAATACATCCTGAAATATAAATCATCAAAAGATATTTGTGGCATTTTCTGAATAGTTAATAGCTAAGCAAATGAACAGTTTTAAAAACATTTATTTACATTAGAAATCAAATGTAGTTAAATAAAATGAGATTATCCACTCTGCAGTATGCATAATAAATATGAAACCATGTTAAAGGCAGTGTTCTTTCCTACAGATATAAAGCATAAGACTCTTGTTCTTCCTATCTAAAACATAAAATTCTTGGTTTGCATGTATATACATCGAAATCTGTTATAAAATCCATAGAATGCTTTCATCAGCATGACAAGATGTGTGAGGTAATCTCTTTTATTGGGCCAACTTCTGTTGGAAAAGCTTTCAAGCTTACACAGAGCTCTTCTTCAGGTCTGGGAAAGGTACTCAGTGTCATAGTTAAAGACAAGGTGGAACAGACTGTTTAGCATATGTAGTTAGCACATAATCTAAGGGACAATTCAAGACAAAGTGGCAAAAAAGAGGGGTTAATGAGTTATAGATTGTTGTAATAAGCCATAAATCCAGTGTCTTTATTAAGACCATGATTTTAGTGTCTACCAAATTTATGAATTTAAACTTCCAGACTTGTCTTTTGAAGGTGTTCTGCAGGTTTCCTTTTATGAGGAGGAGTGAAAAGTCAGAGATGGAGTAATCATTTTGTGAAAAGTGTTCGCCCACGAGTGATACAGTCTTTTTGGTTTTTGTCTTTTATCATTATTCTGTGAGAGTTCATTCAAGAGTGTAGTGATTGTCTGGTTTCACCCACATTGTTATTATTGGGGCATTTAGTGTACTGAATGAGGTACATCACATGTTGCGATAGGCATATGAAGGACCCACGAATCTCAAAAGGTGTGTTGTGGGTGGTATTGATCATTGTAGGAGCAGAGATATGTCTCCAGCTATTGCATCTGGTGTTACAGCAGGCTCTGGTGCCTCTGAGTTGGTGGGTCCTGCTTCCGATGATAAGGTTGGGAGGTTGTGGAAAGCCAGAAGAAGGGGTTTGGGAAAGATTTCTTTCAGGATCTGGTTTCCATTGAGAATGGGTTGTAATTGTGTAATGATACCCTGTATGTGTTCCAGTGTGGGGTGGTAGGAGACCACTAGGCGTATGCAGTAGGAGGGTTTTTTAAGGTATGTATGCTGGACTTTCTTCTGAGATTTCTTGGTGTTTGGAGTGACTACTGGATCTGTGAAGATAAGTGTGGTAATCCATGGGTTTCTTGTACAGAGTTGTCTACAGGGTTCCATTACTGAAGCTCATTGTGGTGTCCAGGAAGTGGATGTTGGTGTGGAAGTGTTCTCAAAAAAGAGTAATGGATGGATAGTGGAGGTTGAAATTGTGGTGGAAATCTATATGAGGGAGTTTTGGTAATCTGTCCAGAGGATGAAAATATCATTGATGTATATTAGGTATAGTTGTCCAGAAATTCTTCCTCAAGATAACCCAAGAAGAGGTTGGGATATTGGGGAACCATCCTAGTATCCATGGCAGTTCCCATGATTTGGACAGAGTGTTTGTTGTTGAATGTAAAATTGTTATGAGTGAGGATGAAATGGATGATTTTAACAATGTGTTTAGGGGGATATCTGAGTGTTGTCCATTGTTTTGTAAATATCTCATGCAGGCAGTGATGCCACCATTGCAAGGGATGGATGATGACAAGGATGGTGTTCTAAGCAAGGATGTTAACGTTGCTGAGTTTCTGGAGGAAGCTGGCCCTGTCCTGGAGGAAGCTGGCCCTTTTGCAGTGAGTGGTTTGAGAATGTTTTCTATGAGTCCTCAAAGTCCTTTATAAGAGTGACATGGCCAGATATGATGGGTCTGCCTCGGTTCCTGTGTTTGTGTATCTGGTAAGCATGTCGAAGATCCCTGGTGGGTTTATGGGGGGGATGAGGCTGTAGAGTTTCTCTTGGAGTTATCTGGGGAAGGATTTGATAGGCTCCCAAATTCCTAGGTGAACTGTAGTGTGAGGGGTCTTCTTTGAGGTCTTTATATGGCATCACAGCGTTGTCGATTGACCTCATTGACATATTCATGATGGTTGAGAACTACGATGGAACTCCCTTTGTCTCCTGGTTTGATCATTATCTAGTGGTTGGATTTCAGGGGCTGTCATCTTCATCATCATCATCAATGATCCCTCGATTCGCGGATGATCTCTACCACAGACTTACATATAGGTCCTGAGATAACTCAGGAGTCCGATCTTGGAACGACAGATCCGCTCACAGTAAGTACAGACGTTTCCTGGCAGGCCAGTTGCCTGCTAGGAAAAAGTTCTTTATTTTTCCTTCCTTCTCTCTCTCTTTTCAGCTTTGAGGGCAATGTGCTTCTCCTCGAAGCGGGCCACTGCCTGATGGAGGATGTGGCGCCGTTGGGGTCAGTTGGTGACTAGCTCCTCCCAACTTGTGATGTTCACATCAGTTTTCTTAATATACGCTTTCAATGTGTTTTTGTAGCGTTTCCTCTGACCACCTCAGGATCTCTCACCATAGGTGAGCTGAGAGTAAAGGACTTGTTTTGGGAGGCAAGAGTCTGGCATCTGTACACACTGTCCAGCCCAGTAGAGTTGGTGCATGAGAATCATTCCTTCAGTGCCGGTGACATTGGCTTCAGTGAGGATGCTGGCGTTAGTGCAGCGATCTTCCATTTGATGAAAAGGATCTTCCGGAGGCAGCGTTGGTGGTACTCTCCTGACTCTTGAAATGCTGTTGATAAGTCACCCAGGTTTCGCATCCATAAAGGAGTGTAGGAATAACAATTGTCTTATAGACCTGGATCTTGGTATCCTGCCACCGGTCACGGTCCATGAAAACGCATTGGAGTAATTTCCCAAAGGAAGCACTTGCGCACTGGATCCTGTGCTGGATCTCACTGTCGATTTTTGCATTTTGAGAAAGTTGGCTACCAAGGTAGCAAAAGTGTTTGACTGTCTCCAAAGTCTGTCCCTCAAAGGTGATAGAGCACTTCAGTGTTCTCAATATTGTGACAGTCCCATGCTTCGGTAAGCTTGTACAAAAAAATCCAGTGTGGACTGAAGGTCATTCTCAGTGTGCACGAGGATGCTAGATTCATCAGCATACTGAAGATCAGTGATGGATGCCCTGAGGCCTTTAGACTTCAAGTGGAGACGTCAACAATTAAAAAGTTGCCCATCTATTCTGTATTTAATATCAGCTGCATTGGGGAGGCGGTCTTTAACGAGGACCAAAATGACTGCTGAAGAGATGGAGAACAGGGTTGGGGCCATAATGCATCCTTGCGTAACCCCAGTTTTGATTTCAAAAAGGGTCGATCTCAAGGCCATTCCAGAGAACTACGGCAGTTATCTGATCATGGAGAAGCTTTAGGACCTTAATAAATTTTGGAGGGCAGCCAAATCTGGCCAGCACCTTCCACAGGGCTTCGCGATTGATGGAGTTGAAGGCCTTTGTCAAATCAATGAAGGGCATGTACAGGTCCTGATTTTGCTCCCAAGACTTTTCCTGGATTTCATGAGCAACGAAGTTCATGTCGGTTGTCCCATGGGATGGTCTAAAACCACACAGATTCTGGCAATATTTCTTCAGCAATGGGAACTAATCGGTTTAAGAGGATACGGGCAAGAATTTTCCCTGCTATGGATAGCAAGGCAATGCCTTGATAATTTCCACACTCCAACTTATCTCCTTTCTTAAAGATTGTAACAATGTTGGCATTTCTCAAGTCTTCCAGAATCTTCTCATTATATCAGACATAAAGAAAAGGTTTGTGGAGCTTCCTTTCCAGTTCTCCACCTCCAAACTTGTAGACTTTAGCTGGTATGACATCTGGTTCTATTGCCTTGTTGTTCTTGGTTTGCATAATGGCTTGTGTTATTTCTACGGGTCAGCAAGAGATTCTCTTTCATGTCGTTGAGGAATAGATTCGATAGTGGCATCAGAGACAGTTGACTCACAGTTCAGGAGTAACTCAAAATGCTCCTTCTATCTGGCTTCGCTGTCCTTAAAATATGTCGACCCTTCTTGGGCTTGGAGTAGTGTGGGACCACAGGAGCATGGAACATAAATGGCCCTTATTACCTGAAAAAAGCTCCTCATGTCATGTTTATCAGCATAAAGCTCAATTTCCTTGGCCTTTTCTCACCACCACTTATTTCTGATGTCACAAATTTCCGTTTGGGCTTCAGACTTGAGTTGCTTATATGACTCTTTCTTCTGCTGGTATAATATGTCATTTTGCCATATGCAATGAGCTTTTCTTTTCTGGTCAAACAGGCCCTGAATCTCAGCATCATTCTCATCGAACCAATCTTGGTGATGGCAGGTGACATAGCCAATGGACTCAGCACATGCTGAAAGAATGGCTGTCTTTAAATCCTTCCAGAAATTTTCATTATCATCAGCTGTAAGCATAGCAGCGAACCTCTCTTGGAGAGGCTGGTAAAGTTTCTCCGGAGTCACTATATCTTCAAGGGACTTTATGCTGAATTTCTTTCATACTGATTTTGCCTGGTTGTGATGTCTTGAGGCGATCTGGAAATTCATGACAGATCAAACAAGGCAAAGGTCTGTCCAACAGTCATCGGTTCCATGCATGGCCCTCATGATGTGGACATCCTTCTGATCTTGAGCTCTAACAATAACATAGTCAAGAAGGTGCATATGCCTGGAGTGAGGTGTCTCCAGGTTGTCTTATACTTCTCACTTTATCTAAAGTGATGAGCAGGCCATGTTCTACACATTTGCTCAGAAGGAGGATGCCACTGGAGTTGGCCTTTCCTACTCCTTCTTTTCCAATAGTTCCATTCCAGAGATCTGACTCATGCCCAACTCTAGTGTTAAACTCTCAGAGGATAATGATCTTGTCCTCCTTGGGAATGTTGGTCAAGACATCGAGCGCTGGGGCACATGCATTGATGACAGCAGCAGACTGGTTGTTGCTGAGCTTAAGACGAAGAGTCATAAGACGTTCATTGATTCCCACAGGAAATTCTGTAAGCTGACTGACAAACATATTCCTAGTTGCAAAACTGACACCATGAATGCCCCTGTTCTTTGCAGATTTTCCTTTCCAGAAAAAGGTGTAGCCTCCATCTTCTTCTCTCAGTTGACTTAATTGGGGACCATTACCTTGTTGTGGTGAAAGTTGTGTGTTCCAATGATCCTCAGAACTATGTTGTCGGGAGCATCATGCTCCTGGTAGGGTCTCCCAAGGCAAACAGGTCGGAGGGGAGGTCCCAGACAAAGCACGGTCCAATCCCCCAAGTCCTCAACGGTGGATCAGGCAGAAGAGGGTCTTTGGATCTCAACAGCTGTGAAAGCAGATGAAGGCTGCAGCAAGTTGGGGACTTCCAGTCATCTCGGACTTTCCCTGCCACGGGGCACCAGACCTTCAGCTTGTCATGATCATGTGGTTGCTGTAGGCACACCAGCTTCCCCCTGTTAAAAGAAATCAAGCACAGGCTTCTACCATGGGAAATAACATCTTTCCAATCTTCCAAGCCCTGAGGCAACAGACTAGTGGTGATGGGGACAGAATTAGTGAATCTGGCAGTCCCTAGTCATGAATCTGCACATCGGCGATGGTAGTTAGATGGTCATCTGGCACCTGGACTGAGACAGGGGTGCAATTCGGCAGCTACTATTGCGACCAAGCAGTCCTCTTTAGGATCTGCTCTGCTCACCCCGCAAGATGAGAGGGCTAAAAAAGGTGCCCTAAACCTAGGCCCTAACACACATTGCTGGCTGGATTACCGTGTCCAGTGGGATCACTCTGCCTGCAGTCGAAGCTATAAAAAGAAAGTGACTTTTGCTACATGGAATGTTCACACCCTGATGGATAACAGAGATAACGTATAACCGGAAAGAAGAACTGCTATCGTCGCCATGGAGCTTGCGAGATATAACATCAACGTCGCTGCCCTTAGTGAGACTAGGTGCCCAGATGGCAGAGCAGAGATTGTCTGGATGTGATGTTTGTTAAGGATTTAACACTCAATTGTTTTCCTGAAGCAATGATCAAGTGTGTGGCTGCATCCACTGTGGAGTGTCCATTCAAATGATTCTTTTTTTCTTATGACTGTCAGTGGGGACATAGGCTTCCGGATTGTTCCTTTCCAGTATGTAGGACTATGTGATGATTTCTTGTTTCTGGAGTATGTGAAATGCGTGAGATGGTCCTCAGTGTTTCTGCAAAGCTTTTCAGCATATTTCAAATTGTATGTAGTGGTCAGAGGTTTATAGATGGTGAGTCCTCTGGGGATGATGATTTGTTACTTGGATTTGCTCAGGAAGTAAATGTCACTGTTAAGTTTTGCTTCCTTTATGTTGTGGAGTTTCCATTTCACAGAGCAAAATTCGATATCTACCATTCTTATTTGCAGTATTGTTGTACCCATGCTGGTCTCACAATATTAAACAAGCCCAGTCTTTTCCATAAACTATAAAGAGACAGTTATATTATAGATTGAATTTGTGCTTATCTGTATATTTCTTTAAGCTTCCACATTACTTCTGGACCCCAAAGTTATACTGCCTACCCAACACCAAGGAAGTGGACAAAATTCTTTTTTTAAGATTCTTCCCTCCACTAATTGTTCTCCCTATCTTTTTTCCAGTTGATATACCATTGAACAAATTGACAAAGTTATACAAACACACATTTCCTTTGTTGGGGTTTTTGTTTTTGATTTATGACATTTGTAACAGAAGTCCAAATTTCTAATAGAAACTTACAAAAAAGTAAATATAAAAGGATGGACACAATCCATCTCTTGTATCATTTCCAGACCGTCCTGGCAAGAGGGACTTTGAAAAAGGTAGTTTATCACTAAAGGGAAGGAAATAATCGATGCTTGCAGCATCTCTTCCTTTATACTGCTGTCTGTCCACACTGCTTGTTTATTCAATCCATAGTTCTCTGAAAGAGTGGAGATAATATTTGTATACCTGACCAACAAGTTCTTTAGAACCTTTTAATCTAACTTCTGTTAAAAGTTAACACAGATTCTGCAGAAAGTGGTAATTTCCCATTATATTTGAAGGAAGCCATATTAACAATCCATATTAAACCAGAAAAGCACTCTTTGAATCCCAATTTTTTTTCCAATCCCGCAGAGACTGATCCTGGGTCTGGTTCTATTCAATATCTTCATAAATGATTTAGATAATGGCATAGAGAATACACTTATAAAGTTTGCAGACAATACCAAGCTTGGAAAATAGGATTAAAATTCAAAATAATCTGGAAAAATTGGAAAAATGGATGAAAAAAAAGAGGAAAAAAAAAAAAAAAAAGGATGAAATTCAATAAGGACAAATGCAGAGTTCTCCACTTAGGAAGGATCAATCAGTTGCACACCCACAAAATGGAAAAGAATTGCCTAGGAAGGATTACTGCAGAAGGGGACCTGGAGGTCACAAGCTAAATATGAGTCAACAGTATAATACTGTTGCAAAAAAAAGCGAACATCATTCTGGGATGTATTAGTAGGAGTGCTGTAAGCAAGAGAAGAAGTAATTCTTCCATTCTACTTCTGATTAGGCATCAACTGGAGTATTGTGTCCAATTCTGGACACCACATTTCAGGAAAGATGTAGACAAATTGGAGAAAGTCCAGAGAAGAGCAACAAAAATGATTAAAGGTCTAGAAAACATGACCTATAAGGAAAGATTGAAAAAAATGGGTTTGTTTACTCTGGAGAAGAGAAGACAGAGGGGACATGATAACAGTTTTCAAGTACATAATAAGTTGTTTCAAGGAGGAGGAAGAAAAATCGTTCTTGTTAACCTCTGAGGGTAAGACAAGAAGCAATGAGCTTAAATTGCAGCAAGAGAGGTTTAGATTGGACATTAGGAAAAACTTCCTAATTGTCAGGATAGTTAAGCACTGGAATAAATTGCCTAGGAAAAATTGTGGAATCTCCCTCACTGGAGGTTTTTAAGGGCAGGTTAGGCAAACACCAGTCAGGGATAGTCTAGCTAATACTTAGTCCTGCCTTGAGTGCAGGGGACTGGATCAGATGACCTCTCAAGGTCCCTTCCAATCCTATGATTCCATCATCAGTTTGGATTTCAAGACATTTGGCAAGGAAAGTGTAATTGAATGGATATCAGTATTTAGCAGTTATACATTATTTCCCACTGGAGAATCTCAAATCACTTTACAAATTTAATTAGTTGAGCATTGTAATATCCCTGTAGTGTGGGAAAGAAAATGTTTAGTGGAGAAGGTAAACACTGATTCTGCTACTTCTCACATACTAGGCAAGTATTTGGAAGTATTTGTGTTAGGAAGATTAAGAAAAGTGAGTTTGGACAGATTGTGTCATAGTTGCTCCAGTGGCTCAAACTATGGATTAGTCATATCTGGTAGCCTTAATGCATAAAAGGCTCTTTGACCACACCAACCATGGTCATTTGTATGCTGTACTAGTGGCAGTAAGTGTGGGAGATTATTTTTCCAAACAGGTAAGTACACCTCTACCCCGATATAACGCAACCCGATATAACACAAATTCAGATATAACGTGGTAAAGCAGTGCTCCGGGGGAGGAGGGGGGCTGTGCGCGCTCCGGCGGATCAAAGCAAGTTCAATATAACGTGATTTCACCTGTAACGCAGTAAGATTTTTTGGTTCCTGAGGACAGCGTTATATCGGGGTAGAGGTGTACTATATAGTGTATTATGGATCTTTCACTAAGGTTAAAATTAATAATTAAGGTTTCGATATTTTAATTTGTTTAGGACTACTGGACAAGGATAATTGCCTCAAAGCAAGCACAGGTAGAACATGCCATGCAACAAAATCTACCTGGTTCTGGAAATAGGATCTCATAACCTAACAGGGAATGATCAAATTTGTTCTCATCTTATCTAAAACTTCAAATCGTAGGTCAAACACAGCAAAATGTGGAGTATGCAACTGCTCTGCATCTTACAATGGCCACCAGTATCCATGTGTCCCCAATACAGTTATGACCTTTGTGCCATCTCTTTTATTCTGAAGGCAACAAGAGACATATACATCTACTGGTCTTAAGACATACCAGCTCCCTAGCCAGCATTTTTAAAACCACTGGATGCAAATTATTTGGACCCAATGATTTAAAAAGTATCTAAATGTTTAACCTTCTCCCAAGTTAGTAGTGAACTGGAAAGAGTGCTATTATATGATATAACTACATCATCTGTTTTTTCCCCAAATACAGAACAGACATATTTATTGAACACTTCACTTCTCTGCATCATTATTGATAATTCTGCCATTTCCATTGAGTAATGGACCAAAATAATTATAGGATTCTGTTTGTTCCTAATATACTTTTAAAAACTACTACTTATTGTCCTTATCCCTGCTGGCCACAGATTTCTCCTTGTTGACTCTCTGCTTCCCTTATCAATTTCCTACAATTCCTAGGAATTGTTTTGGGGCAGTTCTATGGCCTGTGTTATACAGGAGGTCAGACTAGATGGTCAAAATGATCTCTTCAGGACTTGGAATCTATGAATCTTTGTGAAAAACTGAAGCAAAGGGGCATATATTGACAATAGCTACTAGAAGCAGAAAACTTGGAGAGCCCACTGATAGGATAACAGACAAACATCTTGTATCCCTTAGTAAATGGACTAATTTTCACAGCTGGTGGAATAATAGACAAGAACTTCTTTATCCAAAGTTTTTGTGTAAACAAATTGATATCCAATGATAATTAAGTACACATGTTGAATCCTAAGCATTTTGCCACTGCTTCCTTTTCCCCACAAACAAGAGCTGAAAAATGTGTGAATCTGAAGTTCAGTTTTCATTTGTACATTCTGACTACAAAATTCTTAACAGGGCTTGAAATCTGCTGTAAGAAGCATTTTTCATCTTCATGATCAGATTGCTAACTTTTTCCTTTTCCTACGTAAATGCTAGTGTTGATACTTGCATGTTTTTGTTATACAAACCAAATATATAACAGCTGACTCACTAGCAGCAAAAATATCAGTGAGGTATTGATGATGTCAGAAATACAGATGTGGATTAGTTTCTTTAGATTATCTTCCTTTAAAAATAAATTTATTTTTTTAAATCCTGAAGTGACTTAGTAGACTTCAATATGAATTTAGAGATGTTGTTTATTAATACAGATGAACAGTCTTGTCTTTTACGATCATGGGAATATTGTGCCTTCCAGATTTACATTAATTAAACTGGAAAAGGTCACACAATTGAAAATTTCACAATTTGGGCAAGACCCAATGACAGAACCTTACCAATATATTACTAACCTTTTAGACACTATAACAGCCATCACTTTGACAGAGTGTATCCATCAGCTCTCTCATGATTACACACAAGAAGCTCCAGCATTTAGCCTTTAAGAGTTCAAAAGCTTTGGCTTGCAATGCTCATCAAAATACAGCTACTAAGGAAAAAAGGGGAACCCTGCCCTTCTTAGAAATCATATGCCGCCTATTCAAGAAATAATTTATCAGTTGAAGAGCTGTATCACTAGACTTTATCTTAAGGAGTTAAACCGCCTATCAAATAAACCGCTAGTAGAATGATGTTTATATTTTTACAACTGGGAAGTGGTTAGCGAAGGTGACAGAAACAGTCAAAAGACCTGGATTCTATTCCCAACTCTGAACCCATGTTACTGTATGACCTTTTAGTCACTACTTTTTTTATACCTCAGTTTCTTCATCTGTTAAATGGAAACACTTTATTCACCAATCTTTGCGAAGCACCATGAGATCCTACCCTGAAAGGTACTCTGCTCTGCCCCTTCTAAGAAGGGTCCAGAAGAGCTCTCCCACCACCACAGCTGCCAGCACCAGCCCAGCTGAGAGCCTTTAAAACAACATCTTCTCCAATGTCAGAGGTAACTGGTGAGTGGGGCTTGGGTGCCCCCACTTTAAGATGGAGGAGGAGGATTCAAAGTCCTTCACCTTATGAGGGAGAAGCTGTGTCTGCCCAATACTCCAGCCATTATCCAGCAAATGAGGTTCCCATCTCAGTTTTACACTCTTCCAACTCTGCACAGCACCAGAGAGCCTTCACACGTTTGCCACTTACAGACGTCAACCTGGTGATTTAAACATAAATAAAAGGGGAAGAAAGAAATGCTCTTTACATTACAGCAGGCCAGCACCAACTTTCGTCAGCTGGCCCATATAAGGACCATCATGGAAACGTATGGAGTACAGCACAGCACAGCACTGCCAGACCCTTGAAATTTGAAGTAATGAAACACTAGCTCCTTTAAAGCAGTGGATCTCAACCTTTCCAGAATATTATAGCCCTCTCAGGAGTCTGATTTGTCTTGTATATCCCCCAAGTTTCACCTCACTTAAAAACTACTTGCTTACAAAATCAGATATAAAAATACGAAAGTTTCACAGAACACTATTACTGAAAAATTGCTTTACCATATTATTATAAAATAAATCAACTGGAATATAAAAATTGTACTTACATTTCAGTGTATAGTACATAGAGAAGTATAAACAAGTAATTGTCTCTATGAAATTTTAGTTTCTACTGACTTTGCTAGTGCTTTTTGTGTAGCCTGCTGTAAAACTAGGCAAATATCCAGATGAGTTGATGTATGCCCTGGAATACCTCTTTTTCCCCCCAGTGGTACATGTACCCCTGGTTAAGAACCACTGCTTTGAAGGATCTAAGAACATAAGAATGGCCATATTGGGTCAGACCAAAGGTCCATCCAGCCCAGTATCCTGTCTACCAACAGTGACCAATGCCAGGTGTCCCAGAGGGAGTGAACCTAACAGGTAATGATCAAGTGATCTCTCTCCTGCCATCCATCTCCACCCTGTGACTAACAGAGGCTAGGGACACCATTCCTTACCCTAGAAACTAATCATCCCCTACTATCACTAGGATGAAAAGACATCTCCCAAGAACACCACACAATATAATCAGTCCAAAAGCTGGCACCTAAAACTAAGCGCCCAATAAGCAAAGTCAGATAAAGTCAGATAAAGACAACCCTGAGCTCCTGCTGCTGACTGCAAGGTCAGCTGTCAAAAAGAAAAAAACTAGCACTATTCGTGATCTAGCTTCATGGGTGGCGGATATAGTAGGCCAGGGAAGGCTCTGCCTCCCCTAGTGCAGCTGCTGCCACAGGACCCCAGTTGCAGGTTTGGCAGGGGAAATTTTTGCTTTTTATTATGCCCCATGCAGGTTCCGGGGCGGCTGAGGAGGCAGTATGTGCTATTCAGCTTCCTGGGTTCATTTGTAATCTCCCTGGACTCCCTGGATGCTGAGTAACACAGACTGCCTCCTCAGCCGCCCCGGAAACTGCATTTTCGCAGAGTGGCTTGGGGTCTGCAGAGGGGAGGTGCGGCTGCGAAGGCTCCGGCCAACCTGGGGCTCCTCCGAACAGGTTTGAGGGAGGGAGGCTCTCAGGGCTACAGCTGGCCAGGGGCTCCCCTGGCCACATGGGAGAGGGGGTTGCAGGGGTTCTCAGGGTTCCTATGTCTAGTCTGGCTATAGGTCCCAGCCTCTCCTAGTTCAATGGCCACTTTGAACTAGACCCTAGCACAGCTAGTCCCCACAGGATATTCAATATAACACAAACCGAGAAAGACTGCAGAACGAACCAGAACAATGAAAAAAGGAATCAAAGTTATAGTCCTTTCTCAGATTCAGAATATTGCTCCAGCCCAGAAACAAAAACAATTGAATCCATCTACTTAAATTGTGAAGCAAAGAAGAAGAATAATCCAGGATTCCTAGTAATGTACTGACCTCAAATGGAAACCCTGCTAATGTTCTGCAGGAACTAAATTGACATACTTCCCACCAACACAATGGAATCCCCCAGATCCCTTGGTAGCCTCATCCTCCAGACAGACAATGCCAAGGGTGCCACCATCGTACCCAGAAAACATGGGATCATCAAAGGTCAACATCAGATCCAATCTTCACCCTAGGAGTGGACATTAGGGTGTACTAATCTCTCATTGTGACCACTACCTCATCCAGTGAAAAAAAATCAGAGCTTTACTTCATTCCTATTAGGACAATGAAAATTACAAAGCATGGCAATCAGAATGAAATTTTTAGCACCAACAACTCCCTCTCCTCCCGCCACCAAAAATAACCTAACAAACAAAGAAAAAACAAAAACCTATCCAAAGCAGACCTTTCTATGTCCCAAAAAGGGAGAAGAACTGTAGACCCCATAAAGTACAGCAGGAACTTCACTATTGCCAATCTATTTTACACGGAAGAGGATGACAGACAGCAATACAATACAGATTAGATGGATGTTAAATACATCCAAAACATCATTATTATGATTATTAAAAGACTTGACAATGGCTCTTCTCCTGCATGATCTATGATCAATGCCTGCATGATTTCTCTACACTGTGTCACCAACAAATTGCTCTCATTCTGACGGCAAGGTAATAAACACTATAAAGAGTTTAAGACGAACTATATGGTTGCTCATAAGTATAGTGATCAGATGACTATGATTAACAAAGCAACACAAACAAGTATAACTTAATTGGAACACATACACAACCAAGGGAAGAGATGATATTCAATTGACTTGTTTACTGTATATACAACTAGCAATCATGTAATGTGATGTTATACCATCTAAAAAGAAATCTGACGAGAAGAAACAGTTCAGATTTTCAAACCTAGTGACATACAGAATTCAAACTGTGCCAGAACAACAGGTAAATCTTTCCCTTAGAAGCAGCTAAGGCAGCAAACAATACAAAAAAGGAAAAACACATTTACAGAAGATGATGATGTTTTTACCTGAGAGGGTATAGTAGCGAGAAGACAAGTACAATGCATTCTTCCCATGTCAAGGTCTCTACCTCTTCAGCCAAAATGAAAACATAACAAAAACAAAACCTTTTTGCCTTTTACTACATGAAATACTGTGGGGGAGGGGAATCTTGGCATCACTGAAGTCAAAAGTCCCACTGATTTCAGTGTGGTGAAGATTTCATCCTAGCCAACTGGGAAGGATGTAGTCACGCAAATTGAAATGTTGTGCCTATAGTTACTAACAAATTTATTAGAGCATAAGCTTTCGTGGACTACAGCCCACTTCTTCGGATGCATATAGAATGGAACATATAATGAGGAAATATATATACACACATACAGAGAGCATAAACAGGTGGGAGTTGTCTCTGTATGTGTGTATATATATCTCCTCATTATATGTTCCATTCTATATGCATCCGAAGAAGTGGGCTGTAGTCCACGAAAGCTTATGCTCTAATAAATTTGTTAGTCTCTAAGGTGCCACAAGTACTCCTGTTCTTCTTTTTGCGGATACAGACTAACACGGCTGTTACTCTGAAACTTGCCTATAGTTAGTTTTTGTACTGTATATTTTCTAAAATGTCAAGTAGCAAACATCTACAGATGAACTTTCTCTGTATTACAGGCAAGACTGGTCGCACTGCCATTTATTCAGATTGCCTAATCCTTCCCATTTTAAGAACCTGTTCTCAGTTGCTTATAACTTTGACTAAACTTTAACCATAGGGGGTGAAATCTTCCGTGCTGGGTGTCTGCCTCAGGCTAATTTTTTTTTTTTTAAAGTTTCAGTCAAAATGGTTCAGCTGTTTCCACAAACACAATGTTAAAAAATTCTAGTGACTTTTTTTTGACAGCTTGGTAGTGGAAGGGCTTTATGTCAGGCCTGTGCTGATTGCCACCCCCATGAAAGTCCTTCCAAATTCAATCATGTTACAAGCCTTGCTAGAGCTTAACAACTAAAATCTCAGAAAATTCCATCCTCACTGAGCCTGCTTGAGCCTCTCATAGTGCTGACCAGAGTATACAGAAGCCATGACCTCATAGCTCCTACACACGACAAGATTACTCATCTACCATCTCCACAGAGTGACTGAGCATGTGCTAGCCCTGAGATATGGGAGCTTTCCCTGCAATGGCTGCTCCTAGCTGCTTCAGGCCAGGGAAGTGGAACCACAATTGGGTACTTTGATATGCACGGTTCAAACATGGTTCCCACTTCTGTGTAGTGCAAACAGAGCCTTAACCCTGTTCCCAAGCCATGCTATCACATACACAGTTCAGGAAAAGAGTTAAAGTTCCTGTTCACATGGCAAATTGAAACCATCTTTTATCTATGTCAGGGACAACTATACTGAACCAAGTCCCATACATGGTTCCACTTGTTTGGAGACTTGCATCCAGACAACATAAAAGTTCATGGCAAGGAGTCCGTCATAGTTTTATAAAATACCATGCATATCTATGGTGCTACTTAAACCTATAAAAACTACTACCATTGTCCATCCCCTTTCCCTCCTGAGGAAATATAAACTAGGGAAAGCGAGACACTACCACATAGGGCAAGGCAGTGATAGAGATGGGAGTAGACGCCAGGACTCCTGAGTACCAATTCCCATATTCTCACTGTCAAAACATGCATTTTAAAGAGACTATTACTTTGTAAATATATTTGGTAGAGCAATCTTCCTAGCAAAAGGAGGAATGGTGAAAAGAGAGAGCTCCAATACCGGTGTATCCACATTCCTTGTTAAATAATCATTCAAATACTCATGGTTATACAAAGAATTCTATGGACCTTATCATGGGTATTGTATTTTAATCATTCTCCACCAAGGGTAATAAATTACATTCTGCCTTATAATACTACAGTATAAGAAACACACTATACAAATGCCAATCATCAAACCAACTGCATGCCTAACAAACATATTATTCATGCTGGAATAAAGTTTAGAGAACTAGACAAAAAATAAGGGTGGTAGTAAGAGAGTAGATATATTACATCTCCCCTCTGACCTTCCGGACGTCTTTTGCCAGTTTGGATAGATGACAAGTAAGAAAACATGTTACAATCATATTACCTATCATAAAACAGAGGAAGCGATGTTCTGGTAAATCACAGGATCATAGGGATACGGAATGAAACAACACCATAAAGCTCCCTACATGAGATGAAATCATGTGGCTTCCCCTTACTTAATGTTCTATATGCTATAGCAGCTTTCACTAGCAATATTATAGTTAAGATTGCCAACATTTCTTTTATAACCTCTGCTAAATTAGCCCCAAATTCAAACTCTGCATACAAATCCAAAGCCCAAAATATTATTTAAATGTTCAGATTTTATTCCTATTGTAAAGAGGACAAAAATGTTCAGGCTCTGAAGCATCAAAAGAAAATTTGAACATGACACAGTGAAAAGGGCTGATTTAAAACCTGACATTTTGCTATTCATTATTCCATTATGTAACCCAGACTTTGAGCATTACAAAAATGGTAAACAGATCTTAATTCTGGGAATTTGAAGTAAGATAACACCACAAATGAGGTTTTCACCTCAGTCAGGTGTTTCCATGCAATGAGATATTCGGTGTTAAGTTGAAAGGAAATTTGTCTGCATTTTTATTGAGAATTTTTTAAACTTTGTATTTAATCCGTTTAGAAAAATATAAGCCTTTAAAGCAATGGTAAAAGCTTAATAGAATCATAATGCATCAACGACATAATTTTTTTTTCTTTCTTTCAAGTAATTTTTCCACTGATGCAGTTTAAAAACATTTTATTTGCATAAAATTGTGAAAAACTGATGTTTATTAAAGAAAGCCTCTCAAGATTCCCAAATGATTGCATCCAGAAACAAATAATGAAACTAAATGAAATTCTGTGTAACAAACCTATTTCTAGATGTCAATATTTTGCATAATACTCAAAGTACTGATGCGAAGTGTATGCAAAATAAAAACTGAAAGAGTTTCACGCATCTTCCTTGAAAATATCTGATCTGTTCCGGCATCGAATGTTCCTAAAGCTAAAATAAATATCCTTAACTTCAAGATAGTTCATTAGGATTGGTTTTATTTTTAGGCTATTTCTTCCTGGTAACCAATCCTTATTTTTCTTACATATGCTTTGATCCTTCTGGGTTTGCTGGTGAAGCTGCTTCACACACACAACCTTCCTTTGAAATCCTTAGACGTTCCACAAGTAGAGTGGGCTGCATCATCAGGCTCTGTGGTTTTTGGTTATGCAACAGATTAAATCACTATGAGAAGAGTTAGATGAGTCCAGCAGACAGTGGAAATCAGAGATTCTGAGAAAAAAAGTTTGTTTTCCTTTCCTTTAAAAATTGCTGGGCAGGATAGTTGTGTGTCAGTCAGTTTAAAAAGAATGGAAAGCTGACAACATGCAACAGCTGTCTCCAATCTCTGTGTGAGGGAACTCTTTGGTTAGATGCTTAGTGGTTACTGAAATAGATGTTTAGTATATTATTGAAATTTTCTCATCTCAACTTTATAACTTTCCTGAAGCTCTTTCACTCAGACATCATCTCAGTGTATCTGGAGGCCAATATTTGGCCCAAACTGATGAAAATAATGTAGTTGTCCGATTTATTCTTACAAGCACCAGGAAATGTAGGGTTAAAGACACTCAATTTAAATGAGTGGTAACATGTTGACACTTTTGCAGGAGGCTGAACAGCTTGAAATCACTCCCAGGCAGAAATAGGATAACAAATTAATTGTTAATATGACTCTGTGCATTTTAAAAATGGTATGTTTGCTCACATACAGTACAAGCATGCAGAGAGACAGTACTACATACCAGAGTCACATATCTCCTTTTTCTGGTTACTATATAATCTATAACAACTCTGATATCATAAATTGTTTACACTCTTTTATTTTAAGATGCTTCATTTCCCTTAAGGAGTAAAATGTTCAACATAGGGTGTAGGAATTTGGCCATGTGAGTGGACAGGAGTCATGGAGTTCAAGTCCTCAAATATCATACAGAAAAAATATACATTTCAGATTACAAGACACTAACTTGTCCACCTCCATCATTGTTCAAATGATACATCAATTTTGTGTATTACTTGCAGATAATTGAGAAAGAAGTGTTATCTCACCCAGATGAGTAATTCCCCAAATCATGACAATTAATGTAAAGTGGGAGGGGAGACTGAAGAATGAACAGTCACACTTAACGTCTGCAGTGTTGTTGTATCTATGTTTGTCCCAGGATATGAGAGAGACTAGTGGATGAGGTAATATCTTTTATTGGACCAACTTCTGTTGTTGAAAGAGTGGACCAACCTTGTCTCAATCAGAGTTCATGGCATTTTTCCCCAAATCATGCCATAAGAAAATTACTAATGAGTCAAGCTAGTCTATAAGTGCTCTAGGAGTGGCATCTAAAATATGATTCATAAGTCTTTGCTTCAGATTCAGTTCTAGAGAAATGGAAAAGCCCATCAACAACATGAGAGACAAACCTGTCTTAAAGACTTATTTTACTTACAAAAAGTATAGAATTGAATGTAGAGTAACTGTAACTTTAATTTTGACTATGTAGTTAACCATCTCTCGTGTCTTATTTTATGTATGTTCATAAAAAGAAGGTAGTAAAAATATGGCCTATAATCTTCATTCTAGTTCATAGTACCAGAGCATTTACAGGTCGCAAAAATCACACAGAGAACATTTAACAACCTGACCATGGAGATTCTTAACAGTCCACCCAATAGCTATAGAAAAACTAACTTTAATATCAACTGGTTGAACAAACAAAAAATAGAAGTTCATTACTAAAATCACAAAGACACTCTCCTTCTAAGAAACAACTCAACTGTTTGTAGAGATTATACAGAACACTTAATAACTGGGTGTTGGCTTATGTATGCTTACAACAGTAGCAGAGCAGCTGAATTTGAACTTAAAAACAAAATCAAGAGAAATGAGACCACAGTCTGAAAACCAATCTTAGTCCAATTATACCACTGCATAGGAATACAATACTACACCTCTCAGACCTCCTGCCCACAGTACCATGCCACAGATAGTAGCTTTGCATGGAGTTACATCATACAGTTGTTTTCCAACCTCAGTCCCTCCCCTCTGCCTTTTAACTTGATTCCACTTTCCTGCTCCATCTCACATCCAACAATTAAGTTGTCCAATTGTAGCTCAAGGGATGTTTCTCACAAGTTTATCTGTAACTTTTAAATGTAAGGAAGGGAGGCAATATATGAAAGTCTAAAGAAGATATAGAAAAAACACAAAATAAAGGTCCGGGGACACATTTGGTTAAAGATCCATTCAGCTAATAGAGGGTAAATATAACTGCTTTAAAAATGTCCTAAAAAGTCCTATAGGATTATTAAAATGACTTCACTGCACAGTCAAACTTTTTAAGACAAATAACCATTCAAAAACTGTAAAAGAAAGCTCCTTTTCTGTGTTGCAGGTCATAAAATAAGTGACAAAACTGCAACATCAAAATCCAATCCCGGCTTCTCCAATAGGAATTTGTGAGAAATTCTATTCCTTCCATACTGGATTGTCAATATGTAGCATTCCACATATCATCTCTTATTTAGTTGTTTTTTAAGCATATTCAATCATGACATTGCTAACAGTTTTCAGTTTACCTAATATTCATAATATACTGTAAATACCATGCAACATAATTATGCATTTTAAAAAAAAGCCAACTGGATTTGCAGTATGTGCCATTTACTTGACATTCTCAGTTCAGACAGGAAGTTAAGGAAGATTTTCAAACACTTTATCCAAGCAGGAGAAATTTGAAGCCTGAACAAGTGAGCAATGACCTAGGATTCCCAAACATCTGAACACACACAAATAATAATCACCTAACAGACACATAAATGAACATCTGCTTTGTTTAGTTTTTTTAATCAAATAGTCAGTCACCTTTTATTCTGTGTGCTCATTTTGCTATCTCCTCAGAAATAATGTATAGTGACATGAACAGTAATGGTGGTACATAAATAAAAATAATACTTAGCTAATTTAATGAACAGATAATTAATCCTCACAATACCCCTGTGAGGCAGATACATTTTATTATTCCTGTGCAGAAACTAAGGCACTGTTACATGATTGCCCAAGGCTACACAATGATTTAGAGTCAGAGGATTAAAATGTGATCAAAACCTTGGCTCCTAATCCTGTGCTGTTATCACTGGACTTTAATTTTTTAGTATGTAAAAGAAGAACCTGGATTTTGCTCCATCACAACTGCAGTGGAAAGCTATTGTTTATTAAAAACTCTTTGGGAGCTTGAAAATAAACTTTCCTTCCCAAAACAAAGAACATAGACAAATAGAGAGATTCCCTAGATATTCTTTTTCAGCTTCCTAAAACGTGGGGTGATGGGTGTTAGGCATTTAGTAGTCCCACAAGCCAACATAGTTCATAGTCTGGACCAAAAAGCTGGGTTCTTCTTCCTCTCCCTCCTGCCAATGCCTGTTTTACACCTGGTCCTGCAAGTCTGGTTTCCCAGTGTCTTCTGCACTGGGACCAAACACTATGATGGTGTCTTTCCCCTGCCCTCAACACAAGCAGAATAAGCAGCAGCTATTCACAAAACAGAGGAGAGTTGTTGCTGTACACAGTAAACAAACTGATCTTTTCATTTCCATGTTATTCACTAGGAAAACTAAAACTACATGGCTTGATGATACAAACTGGTAGATGTTTCCAAGTTACTTTACTGCGGTTTCTTGATGGAGCAGCAGGAAAAGACAGCAGAGATGTACAGAAAAGGCACAGAGCATAGCAATAAGGAGAAACCTTTAATGGGGCTCACAAACCTCAGAAACATTGCAAAGGTAGAATCTGGGCTCACAAACCTCAGAAACATGCAAAGGTAGAATCTGGATCCACATCCAGAAGTTGGAAAGCTCAACCACAAATTATCTGAGCTATCAGAGAATCATAGTAAAGATTTTCCAAGCTGACTAGGAAATTTAGCTGCAAAACTCCCATAGAAATTATCAGGAGTTGTGTGGACAAATCCCTTTACCAGCTTTAAAATTTCAACCTTGAGTCTGCAAAGTTAGGTATCTAGTTAGTTTCTTGTGATATTTGACACAAACAGAACCCATAAAGGCAAGAAATTAAGAAATAATGGGAGAAAAATAGACTATATTTAACTTTTCAAAAAGTTTGGTTGGAGTTTTGGACAGAGATGTGAGTCAGTTCTTAAGTGGTCTGTATAGACTCCATCATCCTCAATTATTTGACATCTGTAGGGGTGACAACACAAAGGGTATGTCTACACTATGAAATTAGGTCGATTTAATATAAGTTGATTTTTTAGAAATCGATTTGATATAGTCGATTGTGTGTGTCCCCACTTAAGACCATTAAGTCGGCGGAGTGCGTCCACAGTACTGAGGCTAGCGTCGACTTTCGGAGCGTTGCACTGTGGGTAGCTATCCCACAGTTCCCACAGTCTTCACCGCCCATTGGAATTCTGGGTTGAGCTCCCAATGGCTGATGGGGCAAAAACATTGTTGCGGGTGGTTCTGGGTACATGTCATCAGCACCCCACACACACACCCCGTGAAAGCAATGGCAAAAAATCATTTCTCACCTTTTTTCCTGGGTTACCCATGCGGATGACATACCACGGCAAGCATGGAGCCCACTCAGCTCACTATCACCGTACGTCTCCTGGGTGCTGCTGGCAGACGCGGTACTGCAGTGCTACACAGCAGCAGCTACTTGACTTTGCAAGTTAGCAAAGACGGTTAGCAGCCGTATTGTACCGTCTGCTGCTGTCTCCTGGTTCCTCCTGGCCAGCCTCGGTGAGGTCAGTTGGGGGCACCTGGGCAGACATGGGTGCTCCTGGCTGGCCTCGGTGAGGTCAGTCGGGGGCGCCTGGACATAAATGGGAGTGACTTCAGGTCATTCCCTTCTTTAAGTTTCATCTAATGGAGATTTGGTAGGCTTGCCTGGAATATCAGGCAAGCCTACCAAAGAACCAGAGAGGTAAACGGCCACTACGGGTCAGAGCCCCAGACATCCCGCTTCTATGATGAGCTGCATACCATTTTAGGGGATGCCCCTACAACTTCCCCACCCCTGTGCTTCCCTCCTCCCCCACCCCTCCCGGGCTACCTTGGCAGTTATCCCATTTGTGTGATGAATTAATAAAGAATGCATGAATTTGAAACAATGACTTTATTGCCTCTGCAAGCAGAGATCAAAGGGGGGAGGGGAGGGCAGTTGGCTTACAGGGAAGTAGAGTGAACCAAGGGGGCGGGTTTTCATCAAGGAGAAACAAACAGAACTTTCACACTGTAGCCTGACCAGTCATGAAACTGGTTTTCAAAGCTTCTCTGATGCGCCGCGCACCCTGCTGCGCTCTTCTAACCGCCCTGGTGTCTGGCTGTGCTTAAACATTTTGTCTTTTAGAACAGAGTTCTGATAGCACGGATTCGGCTCCCCATACAGCGATCAGATCCAGTACCTCCCATTCGGTCCATGCTGGAGCTCTTTTGTGATTCTGGGACTCCATGGTCACCTGTGCTGATCAGCTCGCCACGGTGGCCAAACAGGAAATGAAATTCAAAAGTTCACGGGACTTTTCCTGTCTACCTGGCCAGTGCATCTGAGTTGAGAGTGCTGTCCAGAGCGGTCATAATGGAGCACTCTGGGATAGCTCCCAGAGGCCAATACCGTCAAATTGCAGCCACACTACCCCAAATTTGACCCAGCAGGGTCGATTTCAGCGCTAATCCCGTCATCAGGGAGGAGTACAGAAATCGATTTTAAGAGCCCTTTAAGTCAACAAAAATGGCTTCGTCGTGTGGACGGGTGCAGAGTTAAATAGAGCTAGCACTGCTAAATTCGACCTAAACTCATAGTGTAGACCAGGGCTAAGTAGTACACTAAGTAACCTGCACCTTTAGTAAATCCCAAAAATGTCATTACTGAAGTTACAGAAACAGATTACATTTCTGCATTTACCTCTCTCCCTTTCAGAACTTCCAGGAAATACAGAGATACGTGGATGAGATCAATGTTCAACCTACTTCGTAATATAGTGAGTAGGACTCTATTATATTAATCTATTCAAGGAATACCCGTTCCCTAATTTTCAATTGATTTAATTTCAATCAGATTATCCAACTGAAAGCCCTTTAGCGCATATGGTTTCTTGCTTACAATAATTGAAGACAACACTTGTTCCCAATGTCTCTCTCTGGAATAACCAGCAAAAGACTCACATCAATGGGATTACAAGTCTACATGTCTCAGCACAGATATACAATGCTGCTCATTTCCAAGCCCAAAGATGTACTATGTGTACAGTACAATTTGTCAGAAGATCAACCTTCACAAATTCTGAACAGAGCTATCGTACCATATGCTTCCTTTGAGAGTTGGGTCAGTGAAATACACTAGTACAAGTAAGGAGTTGGGGCTGCAGCTGATGTTTCTGCAGTTTTAGAACCAAGTAGGCTATGAAAAACTATATGAGAGTGTCAGGTAAAAACTTGCTCCTATTGTACTTGTAAAAAAGGTTAATCTTATTGCCTTCAATAATTTATTTATTTTAAAGCCTAAACAATAATGTTAGATGGGAAAACATAGACCCCTTCATAAGGTGCTTCAGTGGCTTGGATTTCTCAATTCCCCATATCTCTAAATAGTTTATTAATTATTATTATTATTTTCACCATGACCTGAAGTTCCCTTTGGTGAAAAAATAAACATTTCCCCATAGCCTTCCCCTCTAAAATGTGCAAAGTCAGATCCTCAGCTAGGATAACACATCATAGCTCCATCTAAGAATCTGGTCTTATAAGTTTTTGTGGGGAAGGTTGAGGGAAAATTTTTTGATATTTTATTTACATGTTTTACAGGTTTCCAATAAATTAAGAGCGAGGGCAAGAATGAGAGGTTAGTTCGGGGGTGCTGCGAGCCATTGAACCAAACTGTAACCCTATATATGATGGAAACCACTTTAAGCAGCACCCCTAGTTCCAGCACCTATAGGTTAGTTTAAAAATTAAGTGTAAACCCTACAATATATTACCATTTTGGGTTGCAGTACTGAGGTAATAGTTAACACATTCAAAAATAGGTTTGTATAGGAGACAGAGAACAAGAAAGAGGAGAGTACATTAAAGTCTCGATTGCTCTATGACCAAAAAAGAAGTGAACATCTCACGTAAAATAACTGATTGTGACACAAGACAGAGCTGGGTGTGTCATTAAGGTTCTGAAACAGAAAACGTCTATGCACATAAGCAGCTTTACACATGTAAGTACAGTAACTCCTTGCTTAACATTGTAGTTATGTTCCTGAAAAATGCGAATGTAAGTGAAACGATGTTAAGCGATTCCAATTTCCCCATAAGAATTAATGTAAATAGGGAGGGTTAGGTTCCAGGGAAATTTTTATCACCAGACAAAAGACTATAACACAGTATAAGTTTGAAGCAAACAATTTAATATTGTACACGGCAATGATGATTGTGAAGCTTGGTTGAGGTGGTGAAGTCAGAGGGTGGGATATTTCCCAGGGAATGCCTTACTGCTAAATGATGAACTAGAACTTGGCTGAGCCCTCAAGGATTAACAATATTGTTAATGTAGCCTCATACTCTACAAGGCAGCACAAATGGAAGGAGGGGAGACAGCATGGCACAGAGAGAGAGAGAGAGAGAGAGAGAGAGAGGTCCATTGCCCCTTTAAGTACACTGAGTACGTTGCCTTTTTAAGTAGATCAGCAAGTTGAGACAGCAGCTGCTGCTAACAAGCTCCCTCCGTCCTGAGCCCTGTTGTGTATGTCCTCCTCCTCCTCCCCCCCCCCGCTCTATGGAGATCGGGTAAGTGGGGGGCAGGAGCAGGGGGGGAGGGGGACATCCTGACATTAGCCCCCCTCTACCACCCCCTGCACAGCAAGCTGGAGGCTCCCAGGAGCAGCTCCAAGGCAGAGGTCAGGAGCAGCACATGGCAGTGGGGGGGGGAGGGACAGCTGAACTGCCTGGCAATTGCTAGCCTGCTGGGTGGGTGCTGCACAGGGAACTTAGGGGAGCAGGGAGCTGATAGGGGAGCTGCCAGTCCACCCTGGTTCCAAGCCCCCACCAGCTAGCTCCAACAGGCTGCTCTTTCTGCAAGCAGTGGACAAAGCAGGCAGCTGCCAAACAACATTATAAGGAAGCATTGTGCAACTTTAAATGAGCATGTTCTCTAATTAATCAGCAACGTAACAACATTAACCGGGATGACTTTAAGTGAGGAGTTACTGTAAGTTTCAATTAATTCAATAGGACTACTCTTGCCCATTTAAGTTACTTCTCTGCATATGTGTTTGCAGGTTCAAAGCCTTAAATTACTGACTCAATAATTTATTTGTGACCTGCAGTCATTCAAAATCCAACATCAAACCCAAGAGAGAAACTGACGATGGTGATACCTAGAAACACAGTTGTATAGTATAGCTCTTTCAACTAAAGATGGAATTTTAAGCCACAAAATCAAAATCAGGACATGGATGTCAAACAACCAGAAGTTCATCTCTAGTCCTATCCCTACATCCCATACTCTAAATTTCTAAAAAGTGGTCCCAACTGTCAGTCTTCCGCTATAGACAGATCACCTCAATCGATCTCACAGAACCGTGGGATTAGATGCTTCCTACAGAAGTGATTACTTTTACAATTAAATTAAATGTTGATGTGTATGTTTATAGGTGAGTAAACTACCAAAGGAATACTGTGCTCTGTTATTCTAGGTATAAAATTCCTTCAGAAGGGGCTCAGTCAGACATTAAGCAAGTGAACGAAAGTGTTGGAACAGAGACAAAGTCCAGTGTTGTGTGCAGAAGAATAGGATCCAGGAATTCTTATTCCAACTCTAAGGGTATGTCTTCACTACCCACCGTATCAGCGGGTAGCAATCAATTTATCCAGGATTGATATATCGCGTCTCGTTAAGACGCGATATATCGATCCCCGAACGCGCTCACCGTTGACTCCGGAACTCCACCAGAGTGAGCAGCGGTAGCGCAGTTGACAGGGGAGCCGCGGCCGTTGATCCCGCGCCGTGTGGACCCCAGGTAATTCGATCCAAGATACTTCGCGTAGCTGAAGTTGCGTATCTTGGATCGATTCCCTTTCCTCCCCCCAGTGTAGACCGGCCCTTTCTTTCCTCAGGGGAGTCAATGTTACTGCCTCCGTTATAACAGTCATACCAATTACCAGCTTTTGAACAAAAAATTTGATGCTCAGGGACTAAATCTAAGTTTTAGGAGAGATAAAGGGTCTGGATATTTTTTTTAAATGCTCCTCTAATCAGCAGCTGGTTGAAGGTTTTGAATGAATCTTTATAAAATGCTTTTATCCATTTACATCTGCTAAACATGTATTTTTCCATTCTTCCCCCTTTTATGTTTTTAATACAGCAGTACTCAATATGACTGTCTCAAGAAGCAAGTCAACCACAAAATCCTCCATACAACCCGCAAAACAGACAACGGTGATGCTCTATTATATTCCATCTTCTTTTATGAAGAGTCCGTGAAAGATGAGGCAGCCTGCTATTTAAACAAGTGACTGAAATCACTTTTGTCTACACAAAAGCCTCTTTAAGGGCTTCTGTAGAGCAGGACTGTCCATCTCGTAGATAAAACAGATTCCAGGCCATGAGGCAGGCCCAGGCTAGTCATGAAGAGTTAAATAAATTTACTGCAATTCAGCAGCATTACAAACCATTCCAAACTACAGTTACTATAACCTAGACTGGCTGTCCTCTGCATAAGCACCAATGTGACTTTGTGGACTGCTGAGACTCAGTCTGTTACAACTGGCATCAGTTGCCACAGGCAAGTAATCACAAGAAACTGACCTTGGCAAAAGCACATTTTACACTTCAGTGCTGTTCAACTGTGTTAAACTAGAGAGAGCAAGAGAGACAGAGGGGAAGGGATGGAGGAAGAAAGACTGAAGGATAGAAATGATCACAGCAGTTTTCATCTGTACCCATATTTAAACGGCTGTTTACATCACCTATACAAGGAAACCAAACCTGCATGGCCTCATTTTCAAACCATTGTTTAAAATAAACTGACACTAAATTAATAGAGCTGCTACTTCTACAGTTTAACTCTCCTGGAGGGTAAAACACGCAAGACACTCAAGAACTAGACAGGTTTTACTTCCTACCCCTCTCTATCACCAGATTACTGACCCAATGAGTGGTACATTTTGCTGTTCTTGTGCTCCTTCAGCCACAGAAGAGGTCTGCTGAGAGCATCTGGGGGTCAGCAGCAATAAATGGAGACTAAATTCAGTCACTGAAGTGTGAAACAGGAGATTTTAGTCCTAATTTAAATCTCAACACAACCTAACTATGGAGTCCCTTCAAATAACTCCACAGTAATTAGCATACACAAGGCTTCAGAGATCTAAAGTGGTCATGAGTTGTAGATCTGGATTAAGGACCAGTCTTAAAAGGATCAGGTATCAGCTGTGGATTTGAAACATTTAAACAATCTCATCACACCACAGCTCGCTTGCTTGCTCTCCCTCTTGCTTGATTCTTGGAAGATCATGAGGTATGCTCTGTGACCTCAAGGCTGGACTCCTGTCATGAGGTGTCATGGGCTGCCAAAAAAGGTTGATTCCGCCCCTGCAGTTTGTACCCGATGCAGTAGCCTAATTACTGTAAGGGCCGGGCAGAGAGTATTCTTGCTCACCTGCTGTTGCATTCATTTCACTAACTGTGCATATGGGCATGGATTGAGTTTAACTTTTACGACTTTTAAAGGACTGGGTCCTAGATACAATGCTTAAAGTGGCTCAAAGTAAGGGGGGGGGCATCAGTTCTGTGGCTGTCTTCATCGGTCTTGAGGTTATGCAATGATTTGGTGTCACATCAACTTGTGCAATGGTATGCAGAAAGAGGAAGAAAATGAGGATAAGGAAATTTATCAAAAGGTGTTCTCATCCACAAATACTATGTGCACCGCTATCTTTACTACCCTGACACCAGGGATTGCCTTTCCATTTAACACTAACACCCTTAGTTCAGAGCAAGGACTTTCACCCAGGTCTCCCACATCCCATGTGAGTGCACTGACTTCTGGACTACTGACTATTCAAGGAGGATGTACCTCTCCCCAGAAATTCCATCCTAAACCTAAGAAAGTTTCCATTTTAAATAGTGGAAATTTTCCAACAAAAGCATTTAAAAAAAGAATCTCAACCCGCTTTAAATATAATTATGCAGTGTGTGTGTGTGCATACATTTTTATAATCTTATATACAAGATCCTGATAATATGGTTTGAAGTGTTACTGGCATGAATTTAGGTTGGCTATCTTATACCCATATTCCCACAAGAACATCAGAAAGACCCACACTGTTATCAACTCACTCATTGCATAGTTTTCAGAAAGATTCCAGTTGCATCCTTTTCTAGGCACTTTAAACAATGATATGTAGGGGCGCTGGAACCATGTGTATAGTAGGGGTGCTGAGAGCCATTGAATCAAACTGTAAATTCTGGATATGATGGAAACCACTTCAAGCCAGGGAATGAGGCAGCACCTCCAGTTCCAGCACCTACGATGACATGAAATGACTAATTTTTCCATTTAAAATATTATCTGCCCCTTTTAACTCTCTCCTACGCAAAGATGATTTAATGCTAATAAAAGTAAGAGGCTTGTTTGCTTTCAAATATTAAAATGGAGCTTAGGTTTTCTATTACAAATCTAATTTTGCATTTGAGAAGTTTAATCTTTTTAGTTTGTGCTTACACTGCTTTGTCAATCTTTAAAATTTTCTAAATATTTTTTTTAAATACACAAAGTCTGAAGTGTTTGTGTTTTGCAGGGGAAACACACATTACAACACCAGCAAAGCTTTTGAAATTTAGACAAAGGTCTGAAAACATATAAAAAAGCCTCCTCCCCCAACAAAGGTTTCAAGTATGTGAACAATGAAAATTACAGAACTTAATGAATAAGCCAATTACTTAAGTCAATTTGCTCCATTAAAATGTCCTTTTTTGTCCAGAGGAAGGTGTGGAAAGTTAAGTAAACTTGATTTCTGTAATATCCTTCAACTTTGTGATTTTATATTTTAGTGAAAATTGCATTCAGACCTTTCCTTCCTTTGGGATACTGCAATATACAATTTCACAGATATTTATGCTGTATTTTATCAGCTCAGTGCTGCTACTGCTTTTAGAGCTAAGCGGTTTGCAAGAAAACTCACAAAAGCTTTGCCTCAGATTCCACAGGCTTGTGTATGTGTGTTTCTCTCTCAGCACCCAGGCCTTGCCAATATGTGGGATTAAACTACTTTCCAAGGTTGAATAAGCCACCATCTGTCTATCTTGCGTGGTGCTGTGTGCCATCCAGAAGACTTGTCCCTCGGAGCATGTTTCTACCATATGTCACTCTTGAGTGATCAGCCATGCCAAGACAATTGGGGAAAAAATGACTGTCTAGCTGGAAAACCCTCTTAAAATTCCAGAGGAGATTCGCCAAGGCTGCATTTGTCAAATAGCAAGGTCCTCCCTAACCTCTAGTGATTTTTGTATGGCTGGAACTTGACGAACACATTTTCCCAAAGCGCTGTAATTTGGATGATGCAACTACACTTAATTGCCCACAGGCCATGCACTTTTAGTCAGTGAGCATAATGTATTTTGGAGACAGAACCCAATGGGCAACCAGAGAAGAGTTTGTGATTTTATCAACTTTGGGTTTCATAATAACCAAATTAATAAGACACACACAAAAAGAAAGTTTAGCACATACCTAAAATTAATTCCAATCAAAAGTCCAAACTTTACTTGGTATTAAAAAAAATAATCAAATAGCTCTCATTCCAAACAAACAAAAATGTTATTGATTAAATAAGCTTTTTTCTAGCAAAGTGTTGCATCCAGGCTGGCTGCTGCTATCCAGAGTTAGTATCTAATTAAATCTTAAGCCTGCGATTTAATAAGCTTCAGGTGATCAGGATGCATCTAATGGAAAATGACTCACCACCTTACTTCAGGCTCAAGAAGGCCACCAAATATGGTGATTCCTACAACTATTTAAAAAAACTGAACTCATAGACCAGTGGTTCATTTACTATTACCCAAGTGACTTTCAAGGGCATTTGGTTATGCACCAACTTAATACCAATAAGGAATTGACTGAATCTATTTCTTAGTTCTAAGGAGTACTTAATTAAGAATGTGAAATTAACTGTGAATTAAAGTAAAAAGTTAAAACAAAATCTGCTGTCTCATCACCTACTAGTGGAGGTAGAAAAAGATTGTAGGAAAGCAAATATGGTACAGATTAACCACTTGCTTAGATAATACTCCCATCTCAATTTGCTGGTAATGACTCTGAAATCAGTACATCTCCAACCTTCAACTCCTCCTTGGCCTAGTCACTCAGACTATGGTGTTTTCTCTCCTCAGCCAAGAAAAACTAAACATATCAATTCCATGACATGAAATTTCAGCTGGCTCATCCCATCTCAATATGAAACCACTAGTTTGAAGCATATTCCTGCACCCTGCTCTGTCTGACAATCTTCCCCCATTACCTTTCCCTCCTTTAGACCCAAATAATCTCCCCTTTGCTATAAAACATGATTTTTGGCGGCATGTGTCACTAACCGTCTGAGAGGATGCCGAAGTGTCGGAAGTGGGTTGAAGGTAAGAGAAGGAGAGTGAAATCATCCTGTGTTGCCAGTTCCGAAAGTTTTTCTTCATCAACACTTGCTCAAAGTTAGCAAACTCAGTTTCCTCAAAAAGAACACGGCTGCTACTCTGAAACCTGTCAGTTTCCTCAGGAAGCACCAGCTACATTATTCCTACAGCACTGTCTGTAGCAAAACTAGAGTAGAACCTATTAGATCAGCCAATATGAAGACCTTCATGCATCAGGACAGAGAAGCAATGAGGCAAACAACATAGAGGGAAAACACGTCAATGCAGAGGGGCGGGGGGAGGAATGAGTTTGGTTTTCTTATTTTCCACTAGTTCTGATCAGATGTGTTAATATTTGTCACTGGCTTGTCTCACACTATTGGAGACCTAAGAACTCAGTAAACCAGGAACTTTAGAGAAATACTACCACTTTCAATATTACTTAATTAGCACTTAAATGATATGGTGATAAGTGTCTTCAAAAGACATAAATGCACATCTGAGGAAGCATTTGCTTGTTTTTCCCTAAAACACACTGGGAACATAAAGAATCTCCGTGGCTTATACTCTCAAGCACTCACTGGCTGTTCAGTAAGATTCCCATAAAGAAGCCTGTGAAGCGTACACAGCTATGTGTAGAAACCATGTCCCTAGGAAACAAGTCACTTTTGGGAGGCAGCTAACATTTTATATATATATGCAAAACTCCAGTGAACCATCTATTAATAGCTATACAACTAATGTACGTAAAGGGCAGCTGTAGTGCAGTCTCTATTTCCATGGGAAACTTCACTCAGAGAGGAAGGCTGTTGAGAATGTGTTTATAGACAACTACTCTCCTCTTAGACTGAGGCCAAGCTGTCAAAAGAGTTTCTCATATTTATCAAACTTCCATTCTGTGGTTCAGTGGGGATATTTCTAATGTTCATTCCTCAAAGTCATCAGCACAGCACAGATTATAATGGGTAGAAACCAACATGAACCTAATTAGTTAAAAAAACACAATTTGATGAGAGCTTATCAAATACCACTAAAAACTATGTAACAGCTACCCCTCTCTAATTATAAGGTCAAAGCTGCAGCTCCCTGGTACTACAGCCTAAGAGAGCTTGTTGCTATGAAATGGTATGTTAATATAGTATATAAAACAAAGTCAACTCTACCCCACTCTCTAATTGGAAACTTACATGCAAGTCATAATTCAAGTGAGCAAAATCTTAAACATGGACTAAAAACAACTCAAAGTTTGCTAGCTTAACTCAAAAGGGGATATGGGAAGAGGATCTAGGGGAAAACAGACCCAGTCTTTCAAAGCAAGAGAGATTAAACTACTCTGCTCTGCTCATCCAAACTCACTCCCCCTGCTTCCCCCTCCTCCACACCAAACCCAAGAAAATCTGCCATCGCTCTAGGGTCAAAGAAAAAACAGGCTCAGCTGCCTTAAGCCAAACAACGGGCAGGTTTGCTGTCCTCCCTGCTGTTTTGGCTCGAACTCTTCAGACTGGAAAATTCAGAAGCACAATCTCCCCTGCTTTATAAATGCCAGAACCATCTAAGAGGAAAATAGGACAAGGCCACCCCCAGGCAAGTTTGTACTAAAATCTGCTAGCTGCAAGGCAGAACTACAGTAAACATCACATAAGACAGTCTGCTCCTTGGAACTTATTCCACAAGAACAATGCGGCCTCCATAGAGACAGCGTGTTAAGGGGACTTTTGGAGAACACAGAATATGGTGTCACCATAAAGGGAGAGAAAAAGGTGGCCAACTGAACAACAAATGATATGAAAAATCCACTGTATCTTCAACAGTAATCAAAAAGACAACTAACAGCATTATTATCTACTCCCTCCCAAGGAAAACACACAATTCAGTAGCCTAGAATACTTCCAAAATGCATGAGGGAAAAAACACATCTATGAATTACAATTAATTTAGTGGAATGAAACACTATTAAAAATTAAGTATCAGGGGGTAGCCGTGTTAGTCTGTATCTACAAAAACAACAAGGAGTCTGGTGGCACCTTAAAGACTAACAGATTTATTTGGGCATAAGCTTTCGTGAGTAAAAACCTCACTTCTTCGGATGCAGCCGAAGAAGTGAGGTTTTTACTCACGAAAGCTTATGCCCAAATAAATCTGTTAGTTTTTAAGGTGCCACCAGACTCCTTGTTGTTTTTATTAAAAATTAGATTGCCAATACCATTTTTTTCCTTTTTGCTACAGAAAATGTTTTAATAAGGATTCTTGCAGTAATTGAGAAACAAGCACAGCAGTGATGAGTATATGTTTTAAACACACCTTAGACTATGTCGACCCAGAAAAAATAAGCCAAAACAGGAGCTGAACTATCTTTTTTCCTGTGTGGCTCCAATTTGTAAGCAAGTAGCTAAACAATATGCTCTCCAGCCAGATGGCTGAAATAAAAAGCACACTCTTTTTGATTAATTAGGAAATAAATGGATCTTCTATTAGCACAACAATTTACCATGCAGCAGACCCTGGCTCCTGTTAAATTTTGGGACTCTCACACTGTCAGGGCATCATAAATGATCATGCTTTGAATCTGGAGCCTCCAGGAGCATCATGAGATTACAATTTCCCATTTCAGAGGGGAATATTACACACCAGTACAGAAAAGTATCGCACCCAGTATTGAGGTACTGGAAATATTAACCCTTTCAGCAGCCAATTGGGAAGCAACACTGTATGAGGGAGAGGTTTCGTACAGCAGAAAATGGCAGCCCAGACTAGAAGAGGATGAAATTCTTACAATCCCCAATAGCGATTACTAGAGATTCTGAGTCCCTACAGGGAGGAAAATGAGCCCGACTGGATTACATCCTTCATCAGGAGTGAGCAAGAGCGGTTCCCACACTCAAGTTGATTTTCCTGCTCAAGTTATGTGTTGGAGAGTGAAATTGTCTGACAGAAAAGCTGAAGAACAAGCAGCTGCACTGCAAGCTTCCCCACTGGCCGGCACACACACCACAATACTGACCCACAGGGATCTGCTTCTAGAGCTAAAAATGGGAATTCAGTCTCCATGTCCAGTCCGTCCCAGGGTTCCCTGCTGGTCCTATTAGCTCCTCTTGTGACGGTGCTGGAGGGCCACAGGATGCTAGGGAGACCCTAGGAGAGGAAGGGGATGAATAGCACTATATACAGACATATAATCACACAGGCAGATGCGCACGCTTATGGTATCAGTGTAGGATGTGGTGATGCTAGTGGCTTTTCAGGAGGAAGGGAACTGAGCTCCTCTGTGGTGCCAGCTCCTTATTCCTCCATCAACTTTGGGACAAAAATCACTCCACTAGTCCCTGCTCATCCAACATTTTTGCAATGGTACATATGGCTGCTTGTGCTCTTGTGACCAGCCTGCTCCCAATTTAGGGCTTGTGGTGGAACAGCGGCTGTAGGTGCAGTTCCATCAGTGGCCACCAAAGCTGCCGTTGAAGAGCTTCCTTCTCTCTACATGAAAGATCCATGCAGGAACAGCCCCTTCAGTGCCCCAAACTCTACAGCGTATATCCCAGTGGGAGGCTCCAGAGCAGCAGCACTTCAGAAATGGTGCCTCTGCAATGCATTGAAGAGTACAGCAGCCATGCTTGATGACTAAGTGGCAATTTCAAAACTGCCCTTAGTGAGGGAGTGTGAAGCTAAGGAGGATTATAATGCCCCACCTCAAAATTATGGCTCAGAGAGGCCACTGAAATCAAAACGTTACAATGCAACTGTGCTACGTGCGCAACTGAAGTCAACACACACTTTAGAAGCCATTTCTGCATAAAGGGAGCTGCAGAGATCCCCGGCCTAGTAACCAGCTCCATAATCTTTTTTTTTTTTATACCAAGTAAAGATTCTGTATCATCTTTAGTAATCAAGGGAGGAGAGGAGGAACAAATAATCAAAAGCAAAACCACGTTACAGCTCACATTTTAAAAGAGACATTTTACCTGCTCAGGGAAGCCATGTAATTTCTCAGTGGCATGCTCACATCACTTCTCACTACAGGGAGTAACTGGCTACTGGGGAGGAGCGGAGGGGTCCATTCTGAAACCGAAGGAGAAATCTACAGAAACCCCTGATATTCCAAAATATATTTGTCAGTTCTGGCATACGTGTAATAATAAGAGAGTGGAACACAGTTGTGCCACTGTAAGCTTATAAGTGTAAACATGGCCTTAGTCACTTTCCTCAAGAAATTCCACAAATGTATAACATGACACCAACAAGGCAAATATTTGCAAATTTAACACGAAGATTGCCTGGCTTGGTTTAACGTGAATCACTGCACTCCCTCTGAAAGCATGACACAGCACTAAAAAAAGAAAGAAGAATCCCTTGCTAGTACACACTTTCTGATGCTTCTGTATCAAAAGTGGTAGAGGCCACTTAAACCAATAACTTTACTGAAATAAAGATCTGAGATGGGAACTCCTAAGAAGGGGTTAGTAGTCACTGCAAACACTCGAGTTGTTGTGATTAAGAGTGAAGCATGATTCGTTTCCTTCTGGTATTGCAAACCTGCTAGACATACCTGCCCAACTTCAAGATAAATCTTGATGCTTTGGTGCTTCCCTCTCCCTTGCCTCCGAGTGGTTCTGAATCAGACAGCTATAGACTGAGATTCTGAATGACCACTTTGAGCACACGAGCATAAGGATTTACTGCATTTGGGGAGAAGTTAAGGATACAGAGCAGCAGGGACAATACCTGCAAGAAAGGAAGTTTGCCTGAGAACTCAAGTAGTAAGGATGCCAGGTGGCTTTTAATGGCAGTTTTCAGTTTTTCTACTTTTTTACTGAAAGCCTCAGGTTACTGTTTTACGAGGATACTGTATTAAAAATTAGACACAATCAGCAACACATGAAATACATCTGGGTCAGCTAAAGATATTAAACATTTCACTTCCCTTACCTGGGAGACAGGCCTGTGTCACATCTATCTGGGGTTTTGGCAAATACTAGTGAGAGATCGATTGGAATTAAGGCTACAGTATTTACAGGATGTTTTTAAGATATAGCTCATGACTGAAAGAGATTGTGATTAAATAGTGTTAAATTAATAGATTGACAGAAAATAGCACAGAGAAATCAATTTAATCATCTAGACCAGTATTTCTCAACCTTTTTGATACCAAGGACCGGCTTGCTGCCTTCCTAAACTGTGTCAGAGAGATCTCAGGGACCGGCACCAGTCCATGGACCGCCACCTGTCCAGGGACCGGTTATTGAGAAACACTGATCTAGACTATCAACTCAAATTAGAAGATGTTAGGAAATTAGCAAGGGGATTTCCTTGAGGAACAAGCACAGGAGAACTCCAAGGCATTTTTTTCCCTTTATCAAAAAACAGTGGTGGATGTGGACAATTTAAAACTCCACATACAGGCCATGCATGGTGCATTTTATCTTTGGAAAGGCAAAGCAGGGAACACCATATACACAACTCATGAAATACATGTCAGCATTCTGAAGCAGACATGTAAATTAATGTTTTCCGGGAGAAGAGAAAATGCCTGAATGCAGATTGATTAGAATAGAAGAGTGACAGAACTCCTGCCTTTCCTGATTGGGCAAATGACGTAACCTTTGTGTGGTCTCAAACTTCTTTGACATTCAAAAGAATAATGTTTAGAGAGGGTCAGATAAAGGTCCACATTTACAATCCTAACAGAAATCTTTTAATTACTTTTAAAATTTCAATTTAAAAAGCATTTTCATTTGGGATTAAAACATTCCCTTGTCGTGTTTACAACCCACATACTGTGCTAGTCTGCCCAAACAAGAAAGTGAAACAGACTCAAAACAGAAGTGAAGCAGACTAAGGATGAGTCTTCATGGCAGAGTTAACCTAGGGGATCAGCACATAGTTCTGAGCACCCAGGTTAACCTAATTCAAGTCTGAGTAGCAACAACTGCAAAGCCAATTGAGCTGCTGCAGACTCATGGGTGCTGTGGTCCCCTGTGTACATGACTAGGATTTGTGGGGGCATAACCCGTGGTTCTTTATGTTTCAGTAAGCCAAGACGTTCTATGATTCTTTCCCAGTAAAGTGTGAGAGAACGTGTCTGTCCTTCTGGATCTGGACACATTGGGGGGCGGAGAGAACTGTAGGAAGGTGTTTGAGGATTCTCAAGTGGTTTAGCCTGGGTCTTCACTACAAAGTGGGGAGGTTACCGTTCCAAGGGTAAGCAGCATTCAGGCTTTAGCCTATAGCCCCACATAGGCTAACTAGCCCGGGTTTAAAGTGCCACCAAACTTGGCCAATGGATTGCATGTGTGGATGGAAGCCAAGAGAGGAGCAACACCCAAGTAAGAGGTTGGGTTAACTCTGCAGTTAAGTCAAGCCCTTATTTGTTTTTCTAATAGCCAAGCTGAAGTACAAAGAGTAAACAAACAGCATAAATAATGAAAAATAAATTTGATTTTTTAAGTTAACTATGTTTGATGCTCCATGTTGCTGCAGCACCCCAGAAAAGTGTGACTCAGTCACAATTCCTCCCCACCTCTCTCCTTGTTCCTGAAGAGGAGTAATTTACTTCAGTCCTTTCCAGATGTAGCATACTCCTCCCACTGGTTCAACTCCGTTAGCCAGCAAGTTGATGGGGGAGGAGACCTAGCTCTCCCACTTCCCACCCTACCTGTCCACTCCCTGCTTACCTGCTCATGGAGTATGTGGGGCTACTGTTGTGCATGGTCCAGGCTCCTCCCACCCAGACCTAGAGAGACCTAAGATTGTTGATCAAGGAAATCAGGGAGAGGGAGATGCCTCCACCTTAGTCCCCTGTGCAGTTGCATTAGGGCCAGCTACAACCGGCCCTTATATTTACACTAGCACTCTGCCAATGATTCACGCCTAAGATCTGCTGTTACAGAAGTACATGTACCATCCCCACAGGTGCTTCCACATCATTGGTCCCAGGATCATTCTGCCAAGCATGTTACCCTGAAAACTAGTCTCAAGTTTTAGAGAGAACGGATAGCGACCTGAGCTGTGAGGGTGTTTTTGTTTGCATTATACACTAGCACCACAGTGCAAGACACATAACTGTATTTTGACAGGATAAAAAAACAAGAAACTGAAATAAAAATCCAGCACATTGTGGCTTCATCATTAAAACCTTGATTTGATGCTGCTCAGCCTATCCTCATTCTTGTCAATTTCATTATACGAAGAGGCAGAGAACTCTGTAAACAGATTTGCTTAGTTTCCATACAGGTTGCCAAATTTCCATTCTGTGGAACCAATTTTAATCAGGAAGAAAAAAAATGAATCTAGTGTACCTCCCCGGCCCATTCCTCATAATGTCTCTCTTATCCAGAATACAGGGTAAAAAGTTGGAAGGAAGGGAATCAGTCATAGTGGATCAAGTCCGAAAGTTCATTTCTTTATTTAAAAAAAGAGAAAGAGGGATAGACACACACATAAACACACA